>NC_064619.1:271263198-271888198 GCF_023898315.1 Schistocerca nitens | reverse complement strand
CTATAATGCGCATTCACGAACCCCTGTTACTCCCACGTCGATATTTGTGCCACAGCAGCTGGTCGGCACGAGTTGCGCACGACCGTGAGTTATCGCTACTGGAAGACAAACAATACAAAATTGCCCCTCTCATATCCTCTAACGTCGAAGTGTGCCATGATACCACCCCACTGACTGTGGGCCAGCTTAACTAATTTGCGTCCGAATTTACCAAAGGCAATTCAAATTAAGTACCTCTTAAAATTTTATGGCCACTGTTAATATTTTCGTTTGTTACTGAACAAGAAAACCACACTCTTAAAAAGCTTTTAACGATAGTCCACGTTCCTGAATTCCACTCTTAGTTGCTAGACGCATAGTATTACGAAATATGATTGAGAATCGTGAGACACAGTTTAACGGCCACTGCTACAGAATATTTCCTCCCACATTTCCCACCGTTAATAAACTGATGATCCATTATTTTAAGTGCACAGTATATTTATTTTCTCCGAAGTTCAATGTAGTATCTCGAAGCCTTAATGATCTGGTGCTACACGAGGATGCTGATAAAGTAAGAGATCAAGTTCTCCTCACAACAGTCGTGGAGGGGAATATTTGCGAAACATTCCCAAAGGTAATGGGACGGGATGATAGGACATCCCTAAGAGAACTTTCTTCTCTTTTTAGGGAGCTGTAGAGGGAAAAAGCTACAGGGAAGACGGAGACTGGAATAAGTCCAACGTTGGTGCAATTGGTACTCAGAGATGCAGAGTGGCACAGGGGGGAAATCTGTGGCTGGCCGCATGAAACTAGAGAGAAGACAAGTGCCCCTAATAAGGAAAAAATAAAAGAACCTCATTATTACGATCGACCCATCTAATCTTCAACATTATTCTGTAGTACTGCATTCCAATAGCATGTCCTCTCTTATTGGCTGAACTGTTCGTCTGCCTCGTTTCACCTCCATACAAGACTATACTTCAAATACTTTCAGGAAGGACTTCTCAACTCTTAAATTTAATTTTGATGTTAAGAAGTTATTTTTCAGAAGCGGTTTTTTACCTCTTGACAGTCGGCATTTTATATCCTTTCAAAGCGGTTGTTTTTCAAGACGATTTCAGATACCGTTGCGCAACGTCTAAAGTGCAAATGGCTATTACAGTCCGGGAATGGTAGAAAAGGTGATCTGAAATGCTCTTTTTCTGATGAAACATTTAATTGCTTTTTGAGGAAACTGTTTTAAAAATTGGATACTCACTTATTAGGAAAGATAATAAATTACGAGCTGGTATTAGACTCATTGTACCCTTCGCTGATATCAGCATTTCTAAGCTTTCCCAAATATCTCCATTGTTCTTCCATCAACTACCTGTTCCGTTTCCTTTATAGCTTCTAACATGTCAAATTCTTCGTTGTTTGTTAATGACTACTGCAATGATGGACTGAAGATGTTGGTGGATTCAGCTTGAAGATTTTTGCTGGACGAGGTATCAGCGTGGTTTACACCCTGGACTCACGTTTGGGAGAACAACGATAGAAATTCCCTTCCTGGCATCCAGGACCTCAGTAAATCACTCAAAGCAAGTGCCGGGATGGGTCCTCTGAAGTGGACACAGCCGATTTCCTTCCCCGTTTGTCAATCATCCGAGTTTTTGCTCCGTGTTTACTGACTATGAAAGGTACATTAAATTCTAATCTTACTTCTTCCTGCGGCCCGTCCCACCGGAGGTTCGAGTCCTCCCTCGGACATGGGTGTGTTTGTGTTGTTCTTAGCATAAGTTAGTTTAAGTAGTGTGAAAGTCTAGGTGTCGATGGCAACAGTTTGGTCACTTAGGCATTCACACACATTTGAACATTCTACTTCTTCCGTCTTGAAGATTTTCCACCGTAACTACAAACGTGGTTTAATTATTCCGAGAGACCGTTTGCCTTGCTGATTACGTAGATGTTACGTGATTTTGAATTTAACTTAACGGTTGGTCGGTCGGCTGGCTGGTTGGTTGATTGATTTGGGGGAGATAACCACAGTGCGAGGTCATTTGGTACCATCAGATTAGGGAAGGATTGAGAAGGCATCCGGCCGTGCCCTTACAAAGGAACCATCCCGGAATTTCCCTGAAGCATTTTAGGAAAATCACGGAAAATCGGGATGGCCGGACGCAGGTTTGAACCGTCGTCCTCCAGTGTGCTAACCATTGAGGCAACTCATTCGGTTTTACATAAAGATTTTGCTTTGTAAAACTACTCTTCGTCTCAGATTGCTGTAGTACACAATTGTAATGTTAAGAAACACTCGCTCGTGAAATCTGATTTATTTTTATGTCATCAGCCATTTTCCCAATTTGATGCCATCCTGCTCCTCTTCTCATTTTGTGCCAATCTTTTTATTTTTACGCGCTACTGCAACAAACATCCTCCGTAACATAATCTGCATAATCCACTACCGGTCTGCCTTTTCTAATTTCCCCACCCCCTTGTCCTACCATGGCCGAGTTAACTACTCCTGGTTGCTATAGCAGATGTGTGAGTAACCCATTACTTTTTCTCGTGTTTTCCAAAGATTTATAGCCACAGCTTACCTACTACTCCTTCATTTCGTACTTCGTATCAATATCAGTATCCCGTCAGTCTTCATTAGATAATTCTCGACGTCTCTTTAACATTTTAAGTAGGGCGTTGACATTATGTAACCAAGGCTGCAACGTATTTCTTCTACGAAGTACCATATCAGGTTTATGCAAGATCCCAGCTTTGCACCCGACCTAGCATTAAATGTCAACTAAGAGTGAGTGTCATTAGAGCAGGCAAGACCGCTCTCCATTTGCTACTGCAGAAAGAAGACAGAGAGAACTGTAATGTCTGCTTGTGAGATCCCAGTAACATTACGGCACAACCAAAGCAAAGCAATGGGCACGCCTCTTTTAACAGAGCAGGTATGTGAACCGCAATAATCTCTTATGAGAGACATAATGAGATTAAGCAACCCCACTCTCCCCCATCTAAATGTTAATGCAAACGACTGAAGTACTCATTACTACATCCCTTTTTTATTATGCATTAAAATACACTTCGCCGTAGGTAATCACACGCCTACTGTAGATACAATCTTTCCCAAGTTAAATGCAAAAAAGGCAAACCTTCTACATAGAGCAATAGAAAGACTCGGGAAGTTAATGTCGCCATATTAATTTATGAGCAGAAATAACTAGCTGCCTACACTTTCTTGGTCTTATTTAATTAGTTTCATGTGTATTATCAGGTAGCCATCAACTCAGTTCTAATCGTATGGCAGATCAAATAACAACAGACTGAGGACCTGAATGGCATATCCATGTAAATAACTTACTAGTGTCAGGGCCCGGCTTAGCACGGGTAGCAGTAAGTATCTACGGCTGAATGACTTGTTGCCGTAGTGCAATTTGTTTGGGGGTCCACAATAAAATTCAGAAAATAACTTTAAATGTGTGAATACATCGCTTTCATATGGCTTATGCGATGTAAGCAGTTCACGCCAGGGAAGTTTTCTGGAAGCATGAATATAATGTTTTCCAACTGAGTTGGCGTTTGGAGTGACATATCGTGGCAGTGATGGGACCACATCGCGATGAAGTAATACGCATACAACCGATGTAAATAATGTGTTCGAATCATGGGTGTTTGTGTGTGTAAGTGGTTCAGTATGTACCGAAGGCTGACTGACGTGGCACAAATAAAAACAATAAGAAAAAGCATGAATGATTTACATGTTTAGCTCGTGTTTCAGCACTCAGTTGTGAAGCTTAGTACGCACTGCGATGCGTTGTCGAGACCCACTGCCGCAGTAGTTTTTCATGGACGTTTTATTGCAGACTTCTTCGCTGTGCTACGCAGAGAATCGTGTCCATATGTAGGCTCGATTCAAGGAAAGTAGACAGCTGAGAGATGAGTCATCTGCTGCAATGCTGAAACAAAGCACTGTGTGTAACCGAAGCAAAGTTGCTGCAGTACTTTTTCGGAAAACGTTTTACCTGAAGCTAAAAATAAAACACCACCTATTTTGGACTCGCAAGTTTCCACTAGGCAACTGTTCTCAAACAGCTGCTGAGAAACTATTGGTAAAAAATATTCAATAATTTAAAATTGTAAGTTTCGCAGCATAAGCTTCTCGTTATTGCTCATATTTATTACGATACTTCAAATCTGAGTAACTCACTGCCCGTTCTTCGAAGACTTTCCATTGCATTAAGAGTGCCGATTTTGACTGGTAATGTGAGGGAAGCTGAAACTGGCAGTCTAAAATTGACGTCATATTCCGAAATGCGTCCTTCAACCATCTGCAGAAGTATTTCGAAGTCTTCTGTATTTATAAGCAAGAAATTTCTGAATTCCATTCAAGAAGACCGGTCTCATGTCTTCATTATCTTTAAGGGGGCTAAATCTCTATTTTAACACAGGAGATTCGCTTATCAGTTCTCTGTATACTTTGAAAGCGTTCCAAAAAAAAAAAAAAAAAAAAAAATATATATATTTCGCCCCACACCGCAGAGTATCGAAAAAATGGTTCAAATGGCTCTGAGCACTATGGGACTCAACATCTGTGGTCATAAGTCCCCTAGAACTCAGAACTACTTAAACCTAACTAACCTAAGGACATCACACACATCCATGCCCGAGGCAGGATTCGAACCTGCGACCGCAGAGTATCGTCTACGCATCTATGTTTGACTCAAGAAAAGCAGGAAGCTCAAAGCAGAGTCATTTGATGATCTGCTGCAAAATTTTCTTTACATAAACAAAGTAAAGATGTTGTGTTTTACTCCATGCATAAATAATTGAAAACCAGAAGATTTTGAATCGCATGTTTTTCCCTGTGCAGTTGTTCTGAAACGACTGCAATCAGTCGGATGTCACTTATAAGTATGTGACTTGCCTGTTCGTGCCCTAACCAGTTATTAAACAATGAAAAGGGAAACTGCGGTGCAACATGGAATCCAGGCCACGTTTCGTTTCTAACGAGTCTCCATACCGCTGAGAGGTAAACCCCAGATTAAGAGAAAAAAGACTGAGGCGGTCGATTTTCGACCTAGAACGCCACAGTTTCTAGTCAACCGCTCTTACTATTGAACACCCCAGCAGCCACTAATTTGGTCACGCTTCCTCATAAGTTATGGCGGCCCTCCGTTATATGGTAGGGACATCATTTTCACAACTTAACTTTAACTCATCGTAATTTAAGTAGTCTGTACGAAATGTTTACAAATTATATACAAAACCGTTCCTCCTGAATCAGAGTGTCCATTAGAGAAAATTGGATCAAAACTCCTACAGCGATTCCTTGGATTAGCCTGCAGATACAGACGGAGGCGAGGAGGCGTTAGAGAAGAGATACAGGTAAGCACCTAATACGGACATGGCTTATGGCATTGATAGCGAATGTGTTGCAAACCCTGGCCGTCAAGTTAACCATAAGCTATCAAAGTGAAGTTTTATTCGTCACATTGAACAGAGTTCGGAAATCACTCTTTTACAGAAATGAAAAATACAGGTGGGAAAACCCGTGAAACTTTTTTTGAATATTTTCAAAATCACGATTTCTACGGGAATGACAAATAGGGATATGAAGAATATTCATAGCTTCTCCCCTGAAAGACGCTTCTTAAATTTCATTAACAACGCTTCCGCGAGACATTCGCGTCTTTCACCAAATCTCTTCCCACTTGAGGTTTTCTCAAATTTCTGTTAGATCATTCCTAGCGTGCTGCGCTAACAGCGGGACAGCAACTTGTGTTAACGAGTTTGACACAGAAAACAGCCAAAGTTGCAGGTATCAGTTTTTTTAAATTAATTGATGACGGTTTTCAAATCCTTATGTTTGTCCTATCAACGTCCACTGAAAAACTTGATTTTGATAGACTACTATGTACAATCTTAACGTAGGTTTGCATGCTATTACGGAATTTGAATTATTTGAAAATGGGATCAGGTAACCCGAAACTAGTCATCAATTAAATACAAATACTGATTCTTGCAATTTTGGCTGCTTTCTACATCAAACGGATTTTTATTAGATTCTAAATCAAATGGCTCCAAGCACTATCGGACTTAACATCTGAGGTTATCTGTCCCCTAGAACTTAGAACTACTTCAACCTAACTAACCTAAGGACATCATACACATCCATGCCCGAGGCAGGATTCGAACCTGCGTCCGTAGCGGTCGCGCGGTTCCAGACTGAAGCGCCTAGAACCGCTCGGCCACACCGGCAGGCTTTGTTAGATTGCCTCTCCAGTTGAACAGCCAAGTGACTCCACGAGCTTGCGTTTACTGTATACCCTCGAGCCCTCCCGTTAGCCCGCCCTATACTCTTTAGCGAAGCTTGCGTCGTACGTGTGTTTCATACGTAATTTCAGTTTGCAGTCGCATTGTAGTTTCCCAATTCCCTGACGTTTTCTTTACCTTCACAGTTTGTCATTTCTTATTTGGGTTCAATTTCTGGCGATGTCGAGTAATAGAATGGCTCAGTAAACGTAATTATTGTAGTTTACACTTGCATCCTATCAAATACATTCATTATGCATTTACTTATTTATCTAAATTTAAGTTACTTTCAGGTGACATGTCCAAGCAGTCCAATAATAATAATTGTTTATTTAGATATTCGGCCTAAATTTCCTTGCATAAAATGGCTAGAAACAAATAAATCAGAATACTTTCATTTTGAGAACTCGAGTATCTAGTTCATCCGTTTACAAACAAATGGTGGAACGTACATGTCCTTTAATGTGAAGCAATGCGTCAGTTTCTTGGAAATTTTGGAGGGAATTTGGTTGATGTGGCCATAAACATTTACCTCACAACTGGAGTACAGAATGCGCTATGTAAGTCTACAACTAAGCCCGACCGGATAGCCGCCCGGTCTAACGCGCTGCTTCCCAAGTGGGAAGGCGTGCCCGTCCCCGGTGGCGGTGGGGCGGATGGACTGCTATGGCCTGTTGTGGGGTTGTGAACTACTGAGGGCCACGGCGGGACGAAGCCTCTCCGTCGTTTCTAGGTCCCCGTTTTCAATACACAATACTCTACACTTACATGTACACTATATAATCAAAGTATCCGGATACCACTATGTAAACTGACCGCTAGACGTCACGAGAGGTGGATCCGCGGGCATTAAAGGAGGTGGGAGCAGTAACAGGGTCGGCCAGGAGAGATCAGGGACATTGAACGTGGACTAGACATTGGATCTCACCTGAGTAACAAGTCCATCAGGAACATTTCATCATTTATAAAGTGGTCCATGTCGACCGCTGGCGACTGTGAAGTGGAAACGAGAAGAAACAACTACAATATAACGAATACTAGGCAGACCTAGTGTAATGGCGGTCAGGGACCGCCGAATCTGCAAAGGGCGGTTGTGGATTGGTTGGTTGATTTGGGATAGGACCAAACAGTGAGAGCATCTGTCTGATCGGATTAGGAAAGGATGGGGAACAAAGTCAGCCGTACCCTTTTCAAAGGAACTATCCCGGCATTTGGCTGAGGCGATTTGGGAATACCTTGGAAAACCTTGATCAGGATAGTCGGACGCGGGTTTGAACCGTCGTACACCCGAAAGTGAGTCCTATGTGCTAACCACTGCGCCACATCTCTCGGTAGGGCGGTTGTAAAAATTAGATTGAAACTAGTGGAAGGAATCACTGGTGAGTTACATAGTGCTGCCAGCAATCTAGTTGGTGCGATGACTATTATGTGGGAGTTAAAAAGAACACCTCACAAGTGACACATTCCTCTGGTCAGCACTAAGCTGTGTTTGGGGTGGTATAAAGAGCGATGCCACTGGACAGTGGATGACTCGAAACCAGTGATTTGGAGAGATGAATCCTGCTGTAGCCACTTGCAACCCGTCGGGTAGGTCTGGGGTACGAAAAAAGGTTAGAGAGCGTTACCTGATATCGTGTGTAGTGCCAGCACTGGAATTCAGAGGTGATGGTATTGCGGTATTGGGGTGTTTATTGTGGTTAGGGTACTGTTCCCATATCACGCTTTAAAGAAACGCTAAATACGTAAGGATACGACAGTTTGCAGCGTTGTGTACTGTGTATAGTAGAGGAACAATTCGCAGACGGTGATTGTATCAGCAACACTGTGCGCCCTTTCATAAACGTGCATTTGTGAGGCAATGATTTGTGGACATATCAATCATAAAATGGACTTGCTAGCCACAGTTCCGACATCAATTCAACGGCACACCATTGGAATGAGTTACCTCAAGACATCAGCCAGTGTCCAACATTCTCTGGTTGCGGCTCTTGAGGAAGAATGGGCTGCCATTTCTCCATATACAGGGTGTTACAAAAAGGTACGGTCAAACCTTCAGGAAACATTCCTCACACACAAAGAAAGAAAATATGTTATATGGACATGTGTCCGGAAACGCTTACTTTCCATGTTAGAGCGCATTTTATTACTTCTCTTCAAATCACATTAATCATGGAATGGAAACACACAGCAACAGAACGTACCAGCGTGACTTCAAACACTTTGTTACAGGAAATGTTCAAAATGTCCTCCGTTAGCGAGGATACAAGCATCCACCCTCCGTCGCAAGGAATCCCTGATGCGCTGATGCAGCGCTGGAGAATGGCGTATTGTATCACAACCGTCCACAATACGAGCACGAAGAGTCTCTACATTTGGTACCGGGGTTGCGTAGACAAGAGCTTTGAAATGCCCCCATAAATGAAAGTCAAGAGGGTTGTGGTCAGGAGAACGTGGAGGCCATGGAATTGGTTCGCCTGTACCAATCCATCGGTCACCGAATCTGTTGTTGAGAATCGTACGAACACTTCGACTGAAATGCGCAGGAGCTCCATCGTGCATGAACCACATGTTGTGTCGTACTTGTAAAGGCAAATGTTCTAGCAGCACAGGTAGAGTATCCCGTATGAAATCATGATAACGTGCTCCATTGAGCGTAGGTGGAAGAACATGGGATCCAATCAAGACATCACCAACAATGCCTGCCAAAACGTTCACAGAAAATCGGTGTTGATGACGTGATTGTACAATTGCGTGCGGATTCTTGTCAGCCTACACATGTTGATTGTGAAAATTTACAATTTGATCACGTTGGAATGAAGCCTCATCACTAAAGAGAACATTTGCACTGAAATGAGGATTGACACATTTTTGGATGAACCATTCGCAGCAGTGTACCCGTGGAGGCCCATCAGCTGCTGATAGTGCCTGCACACGCTGTACATGGTACGGAAACAACTGGTTCTCTCGTAGCACTCTCCATACAGTGACGTGGTCAACGTTACCTTGTACAGCAGCAACTTCTCTGACGCTGACATTAGGGTTATCGTCAACTGCACGAAGAATTGCCTCGCCCATTGCAGGTGTCCTCGTCGTTCTAGGTCTTCCCCAGTCGCGAGTCATAGGCTGGAGTGTTCCGAGCTCCCTACGACGCCGATCAATTGCTTCGAACGTCTTCCTGTCGGGACACCTTTGTTCTGGAAATCTGGCTCGATACAAACGTACCGCGCCACGGCTATTGCCCCGTGCTAATCCATACATCAAATGGGCATCTGCCAACTCCGCATTTGTAAACATTGCACTGACTGCAAAACCACGTTCGTGATGAACACTAACCTGTTGATGCTACGTACTGATGTGCTTGATGCTAGTACTGTAGAGCAATGAGTCGCATGTCAACACAAGCACAGAAGTCAACATTACCTTCCTTCAGTTGGGCCAACTGGCGGTGAATCGAGGAAGTACAGTACATACTGACAAAACTAAAATGAGCTCTAACATGGAAATAAAGCGTTTCAGGACACATGTCCACATAACATCTTTTCTTTATTTGTGTTTGAGGAATGTTTCCTGAAAGTTTGGCCGTACCTTTTTGTAACACCCTGTATATTCAGACACACCAATGAAAGTGTGCTCAGCAGAGTTCAGTCCGATAAAGGTGAAGAGTGCACAACTCACATATTTCAAATTTTTATATTTTATTTTTAATTTTTTTTTTCTTTTCTTTTGAATCATCAGTCTTCCGACTGGTTTGACACGACCAGTCCCTCATTCCTCTCCCTTGCTAACCTCCTCATCTCCCAATCAGAGTAGCACTGGCAACATATGTATTCAATTATTTGGTAGATGTATTCCAGCCTCTGTCTTTCTCTACAGTTTTTACCCTCTGTAGGTCCCTCTAGTACCATGCAAGTTTTCCCATATGTCTTAACAGATGTCCGTCCTTCTTCTCAGTGTTTTCAATGTTTTCCTTACCTTACCGATACTGCGGAGAACCTTCTCACTCCTTAACTTATCACTCCACATAATTTTCGACAACCTTCTGTGGCACCATGTCTCAAATGCTTCGATTCTCTTTTGTTCTGGTTTTCCAACCGTCCATGTTTCACTACCATACAGTGCAGTGTTCCAAACATACTTTCTCAGAAATTTCTTCCTCAAATTAAGCCTATGTTTGACACTAGTAGACTTCTCTTGGCCAGGAGTACCCTTTTTGGCGTGCTAGTCTGCTTGCTCCGTCCCTCATGGGTTATTTTGCTGTGCACACAGCAGAATTCCTTAACATAATTTGCTTCGTGATCACCGATCCTGATGTTAAGTTCCTCGTTGTTCCAATTTCTGCTACTTCTAGTTACTTTCGTCTTTCTTCGATGTACTTTCAATCCGTATGCTGTATTAATTAGATTCTTCATTCGATTCAACAGAAACAGTAAATCTACACTTCCACTGAGGACACAAATGTCATCATAAAATCTTATCATTGATATCGTTTTACTTTGAATTTTAATACCATACATGAACCTTTCTTTTATTTCCGTCATTGTTTCTTCGATGCACAGATTGAAGAGAGAGGACGAAAGATTACAACCCTGCCTTACACACCCTTTAATGATAGATTTCGTTGTTGTTCTTCCACTCGTATTGTTCTCTCTTGATTCTTGTACATACTGTGTATTACCCGTCTTTCTGTATAGCATATCTCTGTTTTTATCAGTATTTCGAACATCTTGCACCATTTGACATTGTCGACCGCTTTTTCAAGGTAAACAAATCCTATGAACGTGACTTGATTTTTTTTAGTCTTGCTTCCATTATTAACGATAACGTCAGAATTGCCTCTCTGGTGCCTTTACTTTTTCTGAAGACGAACTTACCGTTATCTAAAACATTCTCAATTTTCTTTTAAATTCTTCTGTATATTATTCTTGTCAGCAACTTGGATGCATGAGTTAAGCTGTTTTGCGATAATTCTTGCACTTGTCAGCTTTTGCAACAATCGAAATTGTGTGGATTATGTTTTTCCGAAATTATGGTGGTGTATCGCCAGACTGACATATTCTACAGAATAGGGTGAATTGCCCTTTTGTTGCCACTGCTACCAACGATTTTAGAAAAATGGAATGTTATCTATCCCTTTTGTTTTACGTTATATTAAGTTTTTCAAAGCTCTTTTAAATTCTAGTTCTAATAGTGCATTCCGCGTCTCTTCTATATCCACTCCTGTTTCTTCGTCTATTACGTCACCAGACAAGTTTTTCCCCTTCAATGTACGTTTTCGACCTATTAAATTCCTTTTTTTTACTCAGCAGTGGATTGCCTTTGTAATCTTAATGATTCCACCCCCGCTTTTAAATTCACCGACGTCTGATCTGATAATTATGTATGCTGAGTCCTTAGTACAATCATTTCTTTTTCGATTTATTCACATTTTCCACACGGCCATTCCATCTTATTTTCCATGCTCTTTGTATGTCTTTTTCTTTCCATTCCTCTTCAATTGAACTACCCACTGAGCCATTCCTTATCACAGTATCTATAGCTTCAGAGAATTTCAAGCATATCTCCTCATCCCCTAGTACTGCCGTATCGCAGTTCTTTGCACTAACTAGCTTCTTAAACTTCAACCTACTCTTAATAACTCTAAATTGTGATATGAGTCTATATCTGCTCCTGAGTATGCGTTGCAATGCATTATCTGATTTGGGAATCTCTGCCTGGCCACGATGTACTCTAACTGAAATATTCCCGTCTTTCCCCACCTTTTCGAAGTATACGTTCTCCTCTTGTGATTCTCGAACAGAGTATTTGCTATCACTAGTTGAAATTTATTGCAAAATTCAATTAATCTTTCTTCTCTCTCATTCGTACTACCAAGCCCATATCCTCCCGTAATCCTTTCCTTCACTCCTTTCCCTACAAACGCAACCCAGTCCGCCATGACTATAAGATCTTTATCACCCTTTGTGTACTGAATTACCCGTTCAGTATCCTCATGTACTTCCTCAATATCTTCATCTTCCGCTAGCGACGTCAGCATGTATACTTGGACTATCGTTGTCGGTGTTGGTTTGCTGTCGATTCTGATGAGAACAGTCCTGTCACTGAACAATTCCCAGTAACTCACTATTTGTCCTGTGTTCCTGTTCACAACGAATCCTACTCCGCTTATATCATTTTCTGCTGCTGTTGATATTACCCTATACTCGTTCGACCAGAAGTCTTCATCTTATTTCCATTTCACTTTACTTACCCCCATCATATCAAGGTTGAGCCTCAGCAATTCCCCTTTTAGATCTTCTAGATTCCCTACCAGGTCAAAACTGCCAATATTCCACGCCCCGACACGTGGAACGTCATCCCTTCGTTTATTATTCAATCTTCGTCTCATGACGGAGATCCGAATGGGGGACCTGTTCGGAATCATTTGCCAATGGGAAATCATGATGACACTTTTCGACTACAGGTCACATGTGATGTGGATACACATTGTGTGTCTTAATGCAGTCGTTTCAATTGCCTTCTGCATTCTCATGCCTTCGATCATTGTTGATTCTCCGCCCTTGGGGGCAGTTTCCCACCCGAAGCCCAAGAGAGTGCCCTTCACCCTCTGTCCGCTCCTCCACCCTCCTTTGACAAGTAGTTGGCAGAACGAGGGTGACTCCTTTTGCCGGACTCTAAACATTTTGGAATTGGTCGCACTAGCTTCTTCAGTCCGACTGTCCTTTTCCAGGACCCTCTGCACACGTATAAATGCTCAGGTCACTTTCCGAAACACTCATTTTGCGTATTCATGCCTGTGTATTACTCCCATTAATTTAACGAAATGTGACGGGCTTCTTAAGTTTCCTGTTGATCTTGTAATCGGTCACTGTTATTTTCACTCATCATCATAGAAAAAGCTGCATCCAGAAGGTCAAGGAGGAATGCAGTTGTTGGTAAGGATGTGCACAGTAAGACACATAAAAAATGATTACATACAAAATGATTGCACTTTCAACTTGTAAGGACCAACATGAATTTTGCTACAAAGTCACGAAACATTCGAGCTAACATGGCGTCGGACCCCAATGGTTTTGAACGTTAGCACCCAGACGCGCAGCGAGTGAGGGATGTAGCCCTGTGAGATTCCATCCCACTTTGCCCCCTACTGGGCACACAGATCGTACAGATTGATGGGTGGAGATGAACTCCTGATGACGCTTCATGGCACCCCACACATTTTCGATCAGGGCGAGATTGAGCTGAGTACACACAGCTGCAAAGATGCAAAGCATGAGTTGTACAGTTGAAATGGGTATGGCGGTGTGCATTCACGAACTGCAGACCTACTGCTTGGAGGGCCTCATACAGGTACCCTGCAGCAGTCACGGAACCAACTAGAAACACTAACGATGAATGGGCACCATAGGATAACGCACCCCACACCACGGTGGAGTGACGTGTGAAAGGAGACGACAAACCAATTTTTATGGCACTCTCCAGTGCACTTCCAGACACTAACCTTTCGTCACCGTCAACACAGGAAGCAGGACTCGTCACGGAAGATGACTTGCTGCCAGTCAACAGAGCTCCATGTCTGTCTTCTTTGACAGCAGGCGTGTCGGGCGCGAGTTTGTGGGTATGTCAGTAGCAGGCGCCATAACGGTTGGCGTGCGGTGAGCCCTGCGTCATGCGACCACCTGCCGACGTACTAGCACTTACGGTATGTTGCCTAGAAGGCAGAGAAGGCCACTGAATGGCTGCTATCGTTAGAGTCGCATCCGCTCACGTGTCGCGGTCAGTCCTTCGGTGTTCCGTCCTTGTGACACGTGTCCAAATCATATAAGTCGCGCATGCGTGCCTCCTGTATCTATCGTCGTCAATTCTGAGCCGTTGTGATGTCCGTACCTCCAGTTTGGTGGGCAATACGCCGATAGATCCACGCAGCCTTCCGCAGCCCCATAATGCGGCACCTATCGATTTCGTCACACGTATCACCTGGCCATACTGCATGTTCAGCCGACGCTCTAGTGACGCTGCTGGCCAGTACGGCCGTTTAGGGCATTCTAATATCAACTTCAGTGCACAACATCATGGACCCACCCACGCTCCCCACCTAGTTTAATGTGGTCCGGTCGGGTCCTTCTGCATGCAGCTCTTTTGCGATCACGAGTGTATTTCTGTTACATGAATTACGTTCAATTTATAGACATTTGAAAAGATTTGCCATTCATAAAATAAAGTGGACATTATATCCAAGTGTTTCAGCATTTTCTAACGAAATTTTCTACTAGACGACAGCAACGTCTGCGATCTGTCTAATTGTGCTGTTTCTCGTATCTGATACATTGGTCATATATGCAAAGTAGACCTGAGTTACTGTTAATCTTCCTGGGCTACAACCAAACTTTGCGGCACAGCACTCCTGCCTGGCAATGAGAGTTAAAGGTTTCTGAAAGGTGCGGCGATAAATTAATACTAGCAAATTATGTAACTTAGTACAACAGAACAGCCGCAACTTGGAGGCAACCCACACCTAGAATGACTATCGTGTTCATAAATTGCACGCTACGGTGCAGCATATATAAATTCTAAAATATTTGCTAGACAGATACCTTTTGGAGGCAATCTTCTTCCTTAATAATTTTCTATTACATCAGGCCAGTGAGTAGATTGTCGGGCGTCATTATTCGCATATAGAATCCAATCAGGCTCGACCAATTTTTCTTTTACAATATTTCGTTCAGGAAACTACGCGAAAATCATGGGCGTAATCATCTCAGCGTGTTCTGTTCCGTAATACGAAAACTGTTAACGAAAGAACGCTGACAGAGTCCCATCCCCCCGTGTCTGAACAATTCATCGCCAATCTCGCCCTCTTTGTCCCTCAGACATGTACAAATCGCAACATAAATGGCATAAATGATAAGGAGACAAGGTGGTGGCCTGAAGAAATCACGTAGCCAACACGGTAGATAGATTGAACTAACCTTTATCGTATACATGTACAAGTACCGAACTTAACACCTGCTAGGGTACAGCTCCTAAGAACAAAAAAGGGATATAACAGAAATAAGATAAGTGAAGCCTTTATTTTCAAATTTTTCAGCGGCTTTGCATCTCTCGAAGTTCAACTATCTTAAAAGCAGTCTTTGAACATTTCACAGTTGTGTTTATTACAAACTAGTTTTTTACAATGAGTCATCCTTGTTGTTGTCGCTGTTGTTGTTGTTGTAGTCTTCAGTCCAGAGGCTGGTTTGATGCAGCCCTCCGTGCTACTTTTTCCTGTGAAAGCTTTTTCATCTCGAAGTAAATACTGCAACCTATATCATTCTGAATCTCCTTAGTGTATTCATCTCTTGGTCTCCCTACACTATATTTAGCCTCCACGCTGCCCTCCAGTACTAAATTGATGATCCCTTGAAGCCTCAGAACACGTCCATCCAACCGATCCCTTCCTATACTCAACTTGAGCCACAAATTCCTCTTCTCCCCAGTTCGATTCAGTGCCTCCTCATTAGTTACGTGATCTACCCATGTAATATTCAGCATCCTTCTGTATCACCACATTTCGAAGGCTTCTGTTCTCTTCTTACCTAATCTATGTATCGTCCATGTTTCACTTCCATGTTTCACTCCACACAAATACTTTCAGAAAAGACCTCTGACATCTATTCTTCAGAAACGCTATATAAGAAAGTAAATATTAGGGCTAACTTAGTAGCATATGTGTCGAACATTTGCCGTCTACTATAATGTACTGGGTTTTCCAATATAATATACTCGGTTTTATTAGTCGAAAAATGGGTCGAACTGATCCCACGTCAAAGAAGATAGTACACATGATCCACACTTGGTTGTCACTTGAGATAGCTTTACGTAATCAACATGTTCATCCTCGTAACTTTTGTGACTGAAGCGCATGAGTGGTCTTCCGTTGAACTCCTGCTGAGTCTATGACAGGAACTTCATCATAATGACACGAAGCGTGACACAGTTTTTAATCTTCCGTCCTCTTTTCTTACGGAACACTACCGAATCTAATGGCAGGTATGTGGAGGCAGGGCTTAACTGCTGTACTGGAGAGCGACCTCGCCCAGGCCAGACATTCATTACTCCCGTGACTTTTAAATATTCATGCAAATGATAATTTCGCCTCATTAAACAATTTGGCGTTGCCCTGCACTCCAGTGGCAGCCTTCCAAACCTCTACGCGAGGCAAAGAGCGCTCTCCGGTAGTGGATAATTTCGCCATATATTTCCGGCGGCCAGCCGAGAGGTTAAGTGTAACGTCGCTTTCTTTGAAGCCAATGACTTCTAATTCTCCTCATGAGTCGTTAATGGCGGCCCGGGGGCGCGAGAGCGCCAACTTGACTCCGGCAATTAATGTGGCGCTGCCGGCGCGCCGAGCAGCGCGAAACGTCGGAAGAGACTCCGCTCTTTGCTTCAGAGAGCAGCGCTTCAGTGCAGCTGCAAAACAGCACTTCTCCCGTCTTCCGTACTATCGCTGCTCTACGGAATATTTAATTGCGAGAAAATCATTATATCAAGAACACTGAAAACAATGTAGCCTTTTTAAAGCGTATTGGTGCGTATCAAATTATAATAAAACTCTAAATGGAGCTTCAAATAATACTACTGCAAAAACTGAGCTTATCGCCGCGCATCGAATGTTCAAGCAGCTTTCGGCAATGCAGCCGGTAACGATATCGAGAACTGCCGATATTTCACATCATTATATTTTCAAGGAACAAACAATACAAGAGTTCGCTGCTCATGGTGAATTCTCACTAAGCGGTGCCGTGTCAGCTCAGAATCGAAAGACGATACATGCAGAAAAACATTACACACCGTGAAAGGTGTACATAGAAAGGGAAGGCACACCATGAACAACTAGTGCCAGCACACGTTAACAGGAAAGCGCTGCGCTCCACGATTGCGTGTACTGTAGAGGATGCTGTAACATTGCAGTCTTAGCCAACATTTGCAAACTTTTGTCAACAGTACTGCAGAAGTTACTACTTTAACAAGGTCCGTGTATGAGTGTAAAAAGGAGATTTTTGGAAGCAGAACTGCCTGTTGTAACTGACAAACAAGACCAATATCAGCGTATTGTAACTGATAAACTAGACCAATACCAGAGTTGAAATAGCCTGCGTCTGTAAGGGGTAACAGAAAAAGAGGATGAACACACAACCAGCACATTCACGTCGCGCGCCAGGAACTAGACATACAAGTAAAAAGAGCAGACACCTGGAGGAGCCTTCCACTAGTATGAAGATTCAAGAAAAAGTTAGGAAAGCCAATATAAATAGTTAGAGCAGATTTGACACGTAAATGACTAAAGATTATAATCAACACCATATCCCGATTTGGTGTTCAGGATGGTAGAGTGATTATCAACACAGCAGCTGGAGAGAAGGTAGTTAAAAATGTAACAGAGCTCAATAACATAAACAAAGGCAAACTGTGCTCTTAACAGTGCTTGCCTTAGTTTGCTACCAAACTAGTGCAACACCCTTTATTCTCAATCTTATTATACGTGTGTATTACTATTGCAGTTACGTATCATTACACTATTCTTATTATATTATAAGGCACTCCGTCTTCAGGCCACGAGTGGCCTACCGGGACCATCCGACCGCCGCGTCATCCTCAGTGGAGGATGCGGTTAGGAGGGGCGTGGGGTCAGTACACCGCTCTCCCGGTCGTTATGATGGTATTCTTGACTGAAGCCGCTACTATTCGGTCGAGTAGCTCCTCAATTGGTATCACGAGGCTGAGTGCAACCCGAAAAATGGCAACAGCGCATGGCGGCCTGTATGGTCACCCATCCAAGTGCCGACTACGCCCGACAGCGCTTAACTTCGGCAATCTCATGGGAACCGGTGTATTCACTGCGACAAGGCCATTGCCCCTTATTATATTATGCTTAACTTTAATTATTAATTAACTTTAGATACTAATAACGCCTCTACTTTCCGTTCGCACTAAAATTCACTACCTGCAATACACTGCGACAAAAGTTATGAGATAGCGATATCCAAGTATATAGGTGGTCGTAGTATGGTATACATTATGTGTAACAGGACAGTGCATTGGTGAAGCTGTCATTTGTACTCAGGTGACAGATGTGGAAAGGTTTCCGACGTGATTATGGCCGCAAGACGGGAACAAACAGACTTTAAACTTGGAATGGTAGTTTGAGCTAGACATATGGGACATTCTATTTCGGAAATGCTCTCGCCGTTCAGTATTCCAAGACCCGCAGTCTTAAGAGTATGTCGAGAATACCAAATTTCACGCACTACCTCTCACTACGGATAACGCAGTGGCCCACGGCCTTCACTTAGCGACCAAGATCAGCGGCGTTTGCGTAGAGTCGTCACTGCTAACAGAGAAACAACACTGCGTGAAATATTCGTAGAAATGAATGTGGGACGTGTAATAAACGTATCCGTTAGGACAGTGTGGCCAAATTTGGCTTTAATGGGCAGTGGCAGCAGACAACCGGCGCAAGTGCCTTGCTAATGGCACGACATCACCTGCCTGCATCGCCTGCTAATAGCACGACATCGCCTGCAGCGTCTCTCCTGGCATGATGAAGATTTCGGCTGTAATGGACTAGGTTCTCTGGTCCAACCAATCCGATCATTGACTCGAAATATGTTGGGCAAGTCACAATTCGGTTCTACTTTATTTCGTTAAAGAAGAACTGTTACCGGTTTCGAATTGAATGTTTATTTGCAGAGAGTGTATTCACTTTTATCAAACCATTAGAGCCTTCGTTTGAAGATATGTTGCTGCGAGGTGATCACCAGGAACGTTTGTTTCTATTGCCGTTCTTCAAGGAAAAACATTTTTGTTGTCGCTCATGTTTAAACATCCACTCACTGTGGTATACATTAACATCCATTATCATTGAGGAACAACACTCAGTACTTTCGCCGGATTTGTCATTGTCAAGTAACACAGCTCGGGAAGACTTGGACTATAATGGAAAGAACTGCTACAGTATAGTACACAGAGTAACTGAAACAAATATTCAGTGAGACGACCAGAAACGAGAATTTTATTCAGAGACGATAATTATACTGAAGTCACCGCGATTCATGATGGTCTCGTGGACATTACAAAAGACGATGCGTGGTTCTTAACAGGGGACATAATCACCACGGACAGCAAACCATGCTCAATGACGTATTCCTATGCTGGCCACAAGTGTCGTAAGTAATTCTTGGGGTACGACTTTCCAGTCATCCATCTTCGCGGGTGTCAGCTTTTGGTTGGTCGCTGGTGCCTGTGGATGTGCTGCAATACGTCTCGTAAGTGTCGTACGTGTATTCAGGACACAGTTAATAAGTACAGCTTATTACAAAAGTCTTTATATACTGCTCTGTAGAAAATTGCACCAGCCACAATGTAGACCCACTGTGAATGCTACTCTCGATTACGAGACAAGTTAGTTGACATTCGTAAGCAGCTGGAAATCACTCTACCGTGAAACGATTGGAAGACGCTGTGAGTGAGTATGTTGAGAGGGCTTCCGAGAGGAGTCTTAGTCGTCTTCCAGAGATACCAGAGGTACCTCAATTACTGTCCTCTGAAGTGTATAATACAGGAAGCACATGATACATCACTACTTGTCCACTTGACTATGAGTGGCGTGTCCGGGGAGACAGAGCCAGAGTGACTTGACGATCTTACACGCATCCTCCTAACCAGCAAGTTAGAGATACTGTCGTTCATCGAAACCGAAACGGAGTCAGTGAGATTCACTTCACATGCTGGAAAACCTACTGTGTCCTGTGTCAAAAGGACGCAAACTCAAAAAGGTAGCATCTATTACCCGTAGCTAGCTCAAATATACGGCTAATATGATACTCCTTGCGGAAACAAAAGCAAGGAAATGGAAGGAATACTGGGGCACTGAGTACGTATGCCACGGTGCCTCATTCAACATGTTGAAGAGGCCATTCCTGCACACTACTGAGAGAAAGGGAGCAACTAGCTCTAGATTCTGGCGCAAGTTGGAACAAACGGTGTCTGTAGTCTGGGCTCCGACGTCGTGCTTCAATCGTTTCAGCGAATGAGAGAGAAGGTTAAGGCCAGCCTTGCTCACGGAGTTCCAGTGAAGCTCGAAATTTGCAGCACTTTCCCTCCTAATTCTGTGTGGGTGAAAGGAATGAAGCAGAAACTTCTACCCGTTAAACGATAAGCCAGGCTACGACTTCCTGGGCTTGCGCCATAGAGTCGAGAAATGCAATACCTCTCCCCCTTAAAGAGCCAGGTATGCGCTACCAAAGTAACTGACTCTGTGTGGAGAGCACACAAGCGTTTCTGTTTGGCTTCTCTCCATCTGAACGATAACTGTACAGGACTGGGAAGTGTAGTAGTAAGTAATGACCCCTAGGTGCGAGAGTATTCAAATCCTAGTGATTAACAGCAAAACTGCCAGCATTTGAGGCACTCCTAAAAAGCAATGGAAGTCGCAAATGCTAGGACCAAAAAGTTAAAACCCAAAACTGACAGCATAGAGATTTTTCTGTAAAAATGGAAGCGGATATCAAAAAGATAGGCTAATGTTAAAAGGAGGGCGTGTATTTGCTGCAGTAGACAAGGTGCTCAAATCCATCGAGTTAGAAACTGAACATCAGACGGTATGAGCAAGATTTAGCATCAGAAGTTGGCATAAAATTATGACTGGATTCTTCTGTCGACCACCAGACTCACTTCCGGATATGACTCAAACTCAGAGAAACCCTGAGTTCACTAGTTCATAAGATCCACATTCTTACTGTCATTATTGGTGATGATTTTAATTATTCACAAATCAGTTAAGAAAATTACAATTTTGTAAATATTGGGCCTGGCAAGACGTTCTGCGGAACATTACTAAATGCATTAGTTTACTGATCTTGATTGGTAAGGGGCGATTTGTAATTATTCAAGAGAAGGTGAACTTCTCAGCCCAGATCGATTTTGAACAACCTTTCTCGTCGATGCCGGTTTCGGTAAGCATGGTTACCATTTCAGATCTGTGATTGTATTCATTCAACGCGAAATTATACTGTGATAAAATTAAGTATAATAGGAGGTGCAGATGATCTGCATACTGCGCGTTTTGCAAATCTGTGGTCCAGGTATACTGCGTCTAGTAAAATAATATGTATTTCAGAGTCTCATATGTGCGGCTTACTTAGTGGATAATTACAAGAGATAATGTTTTGTATTTGTTAACCAGATGAAACACGACATTGAGTTTTGTGCCGGAATTTGTTTAACCCACAATGATAACTCTTTCTAGCATATCTCTACAGGCTGCGACCTTTGCAGTTTAGTTACATATTCCCACTACTCGTGATTTCAGGTCGTTTGTTGGCCTATGAAAATAACATACTCTAAAAAGGTGCGGTGGTACCCTTACATAGGTAGACATCAGGTTACACATCCTTCGACACCCAATATAATTGGGACATTGCGTTTTCTCTGTACCAACATTAGATGATAGTAACTGCGGGCAGTGAAGATATATACAGCTCACAGGAAGATACCGTTAATGAAACAAAGTAAACGAGTATTTTGTGGGGACGTCATGCGTCTTACACGTGAATTTAGTATGTTCACAATCTAGAGTTTTTTTCGTTTTTCATTAACGTATTGTTAACTCAATGACATTATCCATTAACGTCGTCGCTGTGAGTCTATATTTTTTTTAGTGGTAGACACCTGAAACACAACGTAAACCAGATCATGATACATTTATGTGCTGTCAGATCGTCTAATCGTTATTACTACATGAATTGTGTTATCGTCTGTCAGGCACCCGTGGCCTCTGGTAGCGTCTTTGATTAGTAACCAAACACTTTCCGTCTCGGGTTCGAGTCCCGCGACTGCTAAGATTTGGAATGAAAATTCAGCAATGGTGGCTGAAGACTTCCGGCATAAGAAGCCACCCCCATTACACCATCAGAATTGTCAAAGAGAGCTGAAGAGGGGATAGAAATTCAGGGCATTCTCTCGTTCTTAGGGTGGGAAACAGCCACTAACGGCGGAAGAATTAGCAATGATCAATGGCATGGGGATACAGAAGGCAATGTAAGCCATTGCATTAGAGACACATAACGTGCATGCACAGGACATGTGCCATGTGAATGAATAACTGTCACAGTGATCTCTCCATTGGCAAAAAATTCCGGAACTGTCCCCCATTCTGATTCCGGTAAGCGATTGCGAAAGGTTAGGTTACAATGAGAAAAAGATTGAATAACAAAGGAAAGGATAACATTCTATGTTTCGGGGCGTGGAATGTCAGAAGTCTGAACGTGATAGGGAATCTAAAAAATATGAAAATCAAAATGCAAGGACTCATTGTAGATACAGTGAGGATCTGTGAAGTGAAATGGAAAGAAGACAATTATTTCCTGTCAGATGAGTATAGAGTAATATCAACAGCAGCAGAAACGGGAGTAGGATTCGTTGTAAACAGGAAGGTAGGACAGAGAGTGTGTTACTGTGAACAGTTCAGCGGTAGGGTTGTTCTTTTCAGAATCGACTGCAAACCAACACCGACAACGATAGTTCAGGCATACATGCCAAGGTCACAAGCTGAAAATGAGGAGGTAGAGATAGTATATGAGAATAGTAACAGAATAACACAGTACGCAAAGTGAGAAAAAGGTCTAATAGTCATGGGGGACTCCAATGCAATTGTAGGGGAAGGAGCAGAAGAAAGGGTTGCGGGATGATATGGGCTTGGTAGTAGGAATAAGAGAGGAGTAAGACTAATGGAATTATGTATAAGTTTCACTTACGAATAGCCAATACTCTGTTCAAGAATTACAAGAGGAGGAGGTATACATGGAAAACGGCGGAAGATACTGAAACGTCCCCTTAGAAAAATTAATGAATTACTGTGCTGTTAAACATCTTACATTATTTGCTTTTCAAACAGCTGAGCAAAACTGAACGTACTCAGACATTACTCTCTACTTATTCTGATCAACACTAAACTGACACACAATATTTTTAGCGCAACGCAATCTGACTTTCAAAAATCCCTATAGGAGAATGGCCCTGACTAACAATAACCTATACCTTTCATGAATCACTTACCTCACAAAAATCTTGATTACTCGAACTACTGCAATACAGCGGGCCCCAATACTGCCAGCTAAATAAAAGATTCTAACTACTGAAGTCACTAACTACTGATAGGCATAGTTAGCAAATGAAAGACTTCGATAGAGAACAAACAATGTATTTACCTTAATAGTGTTCAAAAGTCATAATACATATATCAGTTCATGACATCCAGTCTTACAAATTTACTGTCTCTGACGGACACACGTCGAGATCATCCGCTCTCAAAACTCCGCCATCTCTCTCCCCACATCCACCACTGCTGGCGGCTCACTTCCAACTGCGCAACGCTACGCGCTGTTAACAGCCAACTGCCCAACGCTACAATAGCGACTATTGCAACAATGCCAACCAGCCCCAGAATGCACACAGCGCAGCCAGTGATTTCATACAGAGCGCTACGTGGCGGTGGCGTTACTAACATAAAAACCTAAACAGCGTACTTACAGTATAGGAAAAGTACAAGTTAGATTACATCATGATCAGACAGAAATTCACAAATCAGATACTGGATTGTAAGGCGTACCCAATAACAAATATAGTCTCACGTCACAAAGTAGGCTGAAGTTGAAGAGATTACTCAGAAAGAATCAGTACGCAAAGAAGTGGGATAGGGAAGTACTAAGGAATGAAGAGATACGCTTGAAGTTCTCTAAGGCAATAGATACCGCAATAAGGATTAGCTCAGTAGACAGTACAGTTGAAGAGGAATGGACGTCTCTGAAAAGAGAAATCACTAAGTTGTAAAGAGAATCATCGGTACAAAGAAGATAACTGCGAAGAAACCATGCGTATAAGAAAAAATACTTCATAGATCGATGAAAGAAGGAAGTACAAAAACGTTCAGCGAAATTCAGGAATACAGAAATACAAGTCACTGAGAAATGAAATAAATAGGAAGTACAAGGAAGCTAAGACGAAATGGCTACGTGAAACATGTGAAGAAATTGAAAAAGAAATGATTATCGGATGGACTGACTCAGGATATAGAAAAGCCAAAATAACCTTCGGTGTAATTAAAAGCAAAGTTGGTAGCAATAGGAATGCAATGGTAATTCACTGTTAAATGCTGAGGACAGAGCTAACAGGTGCAAAGAGTACACTGAATGCCTCTTTCTTTGTGGTGGGGAGTGGAAGAAGGGGGGGGGGGGGAATGGAAACTTGTCTGCAGACGTGATAAAAGAAGACACATGAGTCTATACAGGAAAGGCAGAGGATCCACTATTAGAATTTGAAAGAGCTTTGGAAGGCTTACTATCGTATAAGACAGAAGCGACAGATACCATTCCAACAGTATTTTTAAATTTCTTAGGGCAAGTGACAACAAAATGACTATTCACGCTGGTGTGTAGAATATATGGGCCCCTTGCGATACAAAATCGAACTTTCGTAGAAACATTATCCACACAATTCCGATTGTACGAAGAGCTGATAGGTGCAAGAATTATCGTACACTTAACAGCTAATGCATCCAAATAGCTAAAAAGAATAATTTAGAGAAGAACGGAAAAGAAAATTGAGGATGTGTTAGAGGAGGATCAACTTGGCTTTAGGACAGGTAAAGGCAGAAGAGATGCAATTCTGGCGGTGCGGTTGATACTGGAAGCAAAACTAAAGAACAATGAAGACACGTTCATAGGATTTTTTGTCGTGGAAAAAGCGTTCGACATTGTCAAGTGGTTCAGGATGTTCGAAATTCTGAGGAAAATTGGGGAATGCTATAAGGAGAAACTGGTTATATACAGCATATACAAGAGCCAGGACGGAATAAGAAGAGTGGAAGACCAAGAACGAGGTGTTCGGATTAAAGAGGTTGTAAGATGGGGATCCAGTCTTTCGCCTCTACTGTTCAACAGCAATGACGGAAAAGGTTCAAGAGTGGAATTAAAATTCAAGGTGAAAGATATCAATGATACGAGTCGCTGATGATATTGCTGTCCTTAGTAAATGTGAAGAAGGATTACAGGAATTGCTGAATGGAATGAACACAATAATGAGTACAGAATACCTATTGACAGTAAATAGAAGAAATGAAAGTAAGGAGAAGTTAGCAGAAATGAGAACAGAGAGGAACCTAACATCAAGATTGAATGTCACGAAGTAGATGAAGTTAAGGAATTCTGCTACCTAGGCAGCAAAATAACCAATGACGGACGGAGCAAGGAGGACATCATAAGCTGACTAGAACAGGTAAAAAGGTCATTCCTGGCCAAGAAAGTATACTGCTTGCAAACATAGGCCATAATTTGCAAAAGAAAATTCTGAGACAGTACGTTTCGAACACAGAATTGCGTGGTAGTGAAACATGGACTCTGAGAAAACCGGAAATAGAGAATCGAAACATTTGAGATGTAGTGCTGCAGAAGAATGTCGAAAATTTGGTGTACTGGTAAGGTAAGGAATGAGGAGGTTCTGTGGGGAATCGGGATAAGAATACATCGAAAGCACTGACAAGAAGAAAGCACAAGGAGATGATAGGTCATGTGTTAAGACATCAGGGAATAACTTCCATGGTACTTGACGGAGCTGTAGAGGGTAAAAATTGTAGATGAAGACAGAGACCGGAATATATCCAGCAAATATTGAGGACTTCGGCTGCAAGTGCTACTCTGTGTTGAAGAGTTTGGCAAGGAGAGGAAGTTTTGGTGGGCCGCATCAAACCAATGAAAAGACTGATAATTCAAAAACGAAAGAAACTCAAGCACTCTAATTATTTTCTTATTTGTGTACGTGGTAGTGACTTTGGCTGTCTTTTCTACCGATTTGACACAGCGGAATCCCACCTTTTAACTTTTCTTCTGCATATTTTTATCGTGTTGTAATTAAGGCTGCGGATTTTTATAAATACCAAAATGTTCTCATACGACAAATTGTAGTCTATAAGTTTATTGAAATTGCACCGACGCTCATTTATGCATCGAGGCTCGGCTCGAAGGTAGTCTGCAGTGATTCGAAAACTGATTACTGGCGCAGCTATTCCCATGGAATTCAAAAAGCAAGCACTACCTACATAAACCGCCAATTTATATCACAGTTGTCGTTTGTCATCCACTGTGCAGGCAACGCATAACGACACACGACACTGGTCAGATGCACATACCCTTACGACATGACTCCCACACTTCCGAGGAAAGGGTCAATCCTACTCGGAGCGGGAAGAGCGTTCCCGACTAGGGAGCTGAAAAATCCTCCCTGGTCTGTCTCCCTGACAACAGCATTACACGGTGATTTTATTTATATTGGCGGTATTTATGTTTATCTACTCTGCGTGTCGTTTTGTAATGGAAACATATGAGGCATGGTCACTTCAGGATCTATTACACATTGAAATCTACCTGTCTTGGAATAGCAGCACGCCGCTTGGGAATCCAAAACAAAGTCGTGCAGCCCAGTGATAAAGTGGAGAATGTAGGCGGTGTAGTAACAAAATTCTAATCATATTGAGAAAAGAAAACTATGAGATTAATTTTTCCTTTGTTTGAAGGTATTGGTCTGCTGTCCCGGCACATATTAAAACACCCGCACCACAGTAACCTAGCAGGGCGCTAGAGGATAAAAAAAAATAATGGCTCATCGCATTTCCATTATATCAATGGCCTGCTCCATGCTACTTTGCACCTCGAGAGGGGTGCTACAGTACTGTGTTTAATCTGTACCGTGGTAGCGGATATGTACCTTCAAAGAAAGGAAAAAAATATGTAAAGATTTTTCAGACACCGCTACCAATTTGTTATGCAGAAAATGTATTCACAGATGAGGATATGGACAACTCCAACTGTAGAATGAATTGACGACGCTGAAAATTTTTGCCAGACTGACTCGAAACCCTATTTCCCGCTTGTCACGAGCGGTTGTCTTAACAATTTTGTCTATAGCACGCTTCACAGCCAGACCAGAACCTCCATTTGTCGTGGTCCATGCGTCATGCATGTAAGCATGTATGTCCAAAGGAATATTGCATCGTACTTTTACCAAACACAGGCACTGCAATCTCGCATTTACTTACCGATACCAGACTAACGACTATCGAATGAAATGTCTCCCCTGTACGGTAGTTGCAGTATGTGTATGAGGGAAAGTTAATTACACATTGGCGACGACATAATATGGAAGTTTGGGTTTGACCGTGAAGCGTGCTCGGATAGCCGAAGTGATTAAGGCGACCATTCGCGACAAACAGGACATGGAGACACGGCCTGGCACAAATTTTCAATGTCGTCATTCCATTCTACAGTTGAAAGTTGCTCATATTCACAATGTGAATACATTTCCTGTATTTCGTAACGTCTGCAGTTTTCACAGTGTCCGTTACTTCGAACATGCATGTACGAAGGAACATAGCATCGGACTTATTGCAAACACAGGCACTGCAGTATCGTAAAAAAGTTGTTATCTGCTTAAAATATATAACCAAGCAACATGTTACGAGACATAATGCAATACAATACAGGCACTACAATCTCCTGTTTATCTTCCGATACCAGTCAGCGACTATCGGCTGAAATGTCTCTCCAGCACGAGATTAACAGTTATGGTAGTGTGTGAGGACAGGTTAGTTACGCATGGATGGTCTATAAATAGTCAATATGGCTTTATAGCGGAAAAACTGTTTACGTGGTTTTATTTTTTCGAGGTAGTGGTTAAAATTCTGTGCTTATGCATTGCACCATGACTGAAGGCCAACTGTAAAGAAGATACCTGTCGTTCCCAGGCTGTTCTGAGAGTCTAGGCATGTACTATGGTCATTCGGTGAAGAATGAGAATGTTAACGTAATGCGAGGGAATATTTACTTGGTATATTGATCTCCTGTTCACGTAGAAAAATGTAAACAATCGCTCATGTTGTTCACATGAAATGTCTTCTTAAGGTATGTTCGATTGTAACCAGCAGAAGGGTCTCAACAACCTTTTCACATTTTTGAAACCATGACGGTCGATAAATAGTCAATATGGCTTTAAAAAGGAAAAATTGTTTACGTAGTTTTATTTTTTCGAGGTCATGGTTAAAATTCAATGCTTATACATGGCACCGTACTGTAGGCTAACTGTAAAGAAGATACCCATTGTTTTAAAATGAATATTGGAGTTTTAAGGCTTTGTATCATTTATTACACTCAACTTACGATTTCAAATGAAGGGGCAAATGAAATAACAATTCAAACAGTTTTGTTTGTATACCTGTGCGCATGTACATGCACTCCATCCTGTATTTTCCGTTAGAAAGCTCTTGTAGCGAAGAAAGCGACAAAAGAACAGAGAGATTTTTGTGCTTTACATTTTGCAAGTGCTGAATCTCTTATTGCAGTGAAACGTAAGTCCCACAGTAATTTCCCAAGTGATAATAACATCCGTAGACAACATCATCAGTTTTAAGATACTAGCTGTGTTTGCTAAGGGAAGAGTATGGGGACGACCAAGAGTAACTGAAGAACGTGAACGATTGGGAGAGCTCTTCACGTGTAGCCACAAGAAATCAGTTCGGAAGGCAAGTCGTGAATTGTTAGTTTCAGTTACATCTGCGTGGAGACTTACGGAGTCTGTTACATGTAAGGCCTTATCGTTTGCAATGCAACGTAACCAGCCTACCGATGGTACTGATAAAATTCTACACTGTAGGCTGTTTACATTCGCTTATCGTGTCCTAATACTTCTCGCAGTTACCCTCTGTAGTACTAGTTTACAAAACTCGTGTGCTCCACAAAATTACAGGCACCTGCGAGTTACTGCTGAGGTATTAGTAATCTTGGTAGGCTTAACTTACCCGTAAAAATTGGAAGGTAACGGATAACACAGTACTTATAACCACTACAGAAGGCACCCATGCAGGGCTTAATAGGAAGAATCATTTTTATTTGTTGACCCAACATGCGACTGAGGTAGGGATTAATTTCTTGGGGTTTGCCTGTTATCTCTAAGGGATATTTTTCAATTCCTATTTTCCATTTTCTAAGGAGGTTTTTATACTTTAGGTTATACCTATTTTTTAAGTTGTTAATGATAAAGGTAGGAAATAATCAGTAGAGGATCTCGATTAACTGGTATTTATTGACTACCTGTAGCATTTGAACAATTAGCCATGTATCTAATGGAACTACTTACTGCCCATTCTTAGCAACAGCAGGGACTCTTATATTGTATTTATTGACTACCTGTAGCATTTGAACAATTAGCCATGTATCTAATGGAACTACTTACTGCCCATTCTTAGCAACAGCAGGGACTCTCATATTATACATCATGAGAAATGGTCTCTCTAATAAACAGTATTTACTTTCTCCACGTAATTATTGAAAGGGAGACGAGAGCGCAGACCTGGCTACAGTGGAATTTTATGCAGGTACACAATTAAACCTAAACCCATGCCTTCTATTGTTATTAAATTTAATTACTATAGGTCACGCAGAACAAGTTCAGCAAAGGACGCTACAGGTGGATGAGTATGTGCATAATTATTTCAAACATCGTTAAAAAGTGCGCCAAAGAGGGCGTATCAAATGGTCGACTTGACTCTGAATGGCAATTTTGGTTTAATCCTGCGTTCCGAAACAACACCACGTTACTGAACTAGTGACGCAAGAACATTTACTGTCATGTGGCGGGAAAATTTTGCAAGTTTCCATCCCCACAGAATGTCAATAAAATGGCGACCTTCAGCGATACAATAGTTTACCCTGATTGTTTGGTAGCATACTTCATTGTATTTAAATCAAAGTAGTTATGCGGGCACAATAAGCACTATCATACGGAGGGAAAAATTATGCGTGTCCCCATTTCATCAACAGGCGTTAAAATCGGAACTTTTCATAGATACAGTAGTTTAACCCGAGTATTTTGGGTAATACAATTCATTACAAGCGAATCAATTTGTTACTTACTAGTTCACACACGTGGCCAATTTGGGGTAGCGAACAGAAATGCAAAATTTCTGATACACAAGATTATTTCTGTCGTATCTTCCACTCCCGCACTACTGTATAATTATTTATTCGTACCTTGTATCAACTGAACGGCCAAAGTGAATACGCGCACTTTCATTTTTCTGAGCACAAATTTACTATTTCGGAATTGAGTTACACGAAATTGTAGTGAAGATACAATACATTTTGGAACGAAACTACATTTTAGTGCCGCGCAGGATTAGCCGAGCGGTCTAGGGCGCTGCAGCCATGGACTGTGCGGCTGGTCCCGGCGGAGGTTGGGCGCTGCAGCCATGGACTGTGCGGCTGGTCCCGGCGGAGGTTCGAGTCCTCCCTCGGGTATGGGTGTGCGTGTTTGTCCTTAAGATAATTTAGGTTAAGTAGTGTGTAAGCTTAGGGACTGATGGCCTTAGCAGTTAAGTCCCATAAGATTTCACACACATTTGAACATTTTTTACACTTTAGTAATGTGGTGGTTGCTTCAACCAACCACATGGCGGGAATCCAAGTACACAAAGCAAAAATATCGGAAATGATAAAAATTCCCCAAAATATCACTGTGAAAGTAACACCACATTGTTATTGTTGTGGTCTTTAGTCCAAAGACTGGTTTGATGCAGCCCTCCATGTTACCCTACCTTGTGCAAGCCCTTTCATCTCCGAGTAACTACTGCAACCTACATCCTTCTGAATCTGCTTAGCGTATTCATCTCTGGTCTCCCTCTACGATTTTTACCCTACACGCTTCCCTCCAATACTAAACTGGTGATCCCTTGATGCCTCAGAAAGTGTCCCACCAAGCAATCCCTTCTTTTAGTCAGGTTGTTCCACAATGTCCTCTTTTCCTCAATTCAGTTCAGTATCTCCTAATTAGTTACGTGACCAACCCGTCTTATCTTTCTTCTGTAACACCACATTTCGAAAGCTTCTATTCTCTTCTTGTCTAAACTATTTACTGTCCTTGTTTCACTTCCACACATGGTTGCACTCCACACAAATATTTTCAGAAAAGGCTTCCTGACACTTAAATCTATACTCGATGTTAACAAATTTCTCTTCTTCAGAACCGCTTTCCTTGCTACTGCAGGCCCACATTTTATCTCATCCCTACATCCACCATCATCAGTTATTTTGCTCCCCAAATAGCTAAACACATACTACTTTAAGCGTCTCATTTCCTAAACTAATTCCCTCAGTATCACCTGATTTAATTCGACTACATTCCATTATTCTCGTTTTGCTTTTGTTGATGTTCATCTTATATCCTTCTTTCAAGACACTGTCCATTCCGTTCAGCTGCTCTTCTAGGTCCTTTGCTGTCTCTGACAGAATTACAATGTCATTGGCAAGCTTTAAAGTTTGCCACCTTCATAGTTTGAAAGAGAGTATTCTAGTCAACATTGTCAAAAGCTTTCTCTACGTCTACAAATGCTAGAAATGTAGGTTTGCCTTTCCTTAATCTACCTTCTAAGATCAGTCGTAGGGACAGTATTGCCGCGCGTGTTCCAACATTTCTACAGAATCCAAACTGATCTTCCCCGAGGTCAGCTTCTATGGGCTTTCCATTCGTCTATGAAGAGTTCGTGTTATTATTTTGCAGCCATGACTTATTAAACTGACAGTTCGATATTTTACACACCTGTCAACACCTGCTCTCTTTGGGATTGGAATTATTGTGTTCTTCTTGAAGTCTGAGGGTATTTCGCTTGTGTCACACATCTTGTTCACCAGAAGGTAGAATTTTCTCAAGGCTGGCTCTCGCAAGGCTATCAGTAGTTTTAATGGTATGTTGTCTACTCCTGGGGCCTTTTTTTGACTCGGGTCTTTCACTGCTCTGTCAAATGCATCAAGCAATGTCATATCTCCAATTTCAACTTCATCTACTACCTCTTCTATTTCCATAATATTGCACTCAAGAACATCGCCTTGCGTAGACCCTTTATATACTCATTCTAACTTTCTGCTTTTCTTTATTTGCTTGGGACTGGTTTTCCATCTGATCTCAAGATATTCATACAGACATTTCTCTTTTCTGCAAATGTCTCTTTAATTTTCCTATAGGCAGTATCTGTCTTACCCCTAGTGATATATGCCTCTGCATCCTTACATTTGTCCCGTTGCCATACCAGCAGAGCCTTTTAGCACTTCCTGTCAATCTAATTTTTGAGTCGTTTGTATTCCTCTACGCCTGCTTCGTTTACTGCATTTTAATATTTTCTCCTTTCATCAATTAAATTTAATATCTTTTCTGTTACCCAAGGATATCTTCTAGCCCTCGTCTTTTTACCCACTTTATCACCTGCTGCCTCGTATCAATCTAGGCAACAGTAATGCGTTCACTACGCTTTTCATAGTAGCGTATCCGCGCTCCTGTTTTTTTATTCATTATTAATTCCGCATTACGCCTATTTTATTTCGTATTTGTAACCCTGTATTCACCTGACTAGAGGTCCTGTTCCTCCTGCCATCTAACTTCACTATATCCCACTTTATCTAGCTTTAAGCTATCCATTTCCCTTTTTAAATTTTCTAACCTATCTGTCCGATTAGGGGATCTGTCATTCCAGGCTCCGATTCGTAGGAGGCTAGTTTTCTTTCTCCTGATAGCGACATCCTCCTGAGTAATCTCCTTTTGGAGATCGGAATGGGGGAGTATTTTACCTTCGGAATATTTTACCCAAGAGAATGTCATCATGATTTAACCTAGAGGTGTACATGTCCCGCTTTTAACCCGCCCATGCTTGCCCGGTGGCCAGGCGGGCAGGCCGCCGCTCGTTGTCAACAGAACGGGCAGGCTGCTTCACTCCCAGCCAAGCCAAGCAGAACCCAACCCGGGCAGGCTGCGGCAAACTTGCTTGCCTGCTCATATTACTGCTGAGCTGCGCTACGCAGCCGTTTAGTCTGCGCGCGTCATTGTCGTATTATGAACGTTAATCAAAAGTTTTTATTTTATCTGAGCACCAAAAGACAAACCCCAACATTATATATATGTATTAATTTCAGGTAAAAAAATATTGGTTTTATTTGTATATTCTTCCTTTACGCGTATATTTCGGGCTTCTTATCTATATAAATAAAAATTAATTGCCAAATGTGTTGATAAGCGTCAAACTCGAGAACGCCTGGACCAGTTCGGCTAATTTTTTTTTGCTGTGTTCGTAATTCTCAGGACAAGGTTTTTATGAAATAAAATTTTTCGAAAATCGACCGAAAAATTGGAAAATTTGACAAAAACTGAAAGTGCGTTTTCATTGTGTCCGTGTGTTTGTATTGCATACAATCTTGATGAAATTTTGCACACTATACCTTGAAACCAAGAGGAAGGTCACAGTCTACATAAAATTTCATATGGTGCATGGCAGAGGTTCCTTTACATATCGGAATTCGACAAATTGTACGTATTTATTCCGATCTTGATGAAATTTGGCACACTTGATATTCAAAGCAGGATGAAGGGCGCTGTCTGCTTAAAATTCTGAATGGTGCATGGCGGAGGGTACTTTACTTACACATTTCTACACCAACCTACAATTTTATTCCGATCTTGCAGAAATTTTGTACACTTGACCATCAAGAGGAACATCACTGTCTACATAATATTTCGGACAGTACATTGAAGAGAGTACCTTACAAAAGATTTTGACATCGTTTGCGGGTTACCATGAAAGTTCACTATGTACGCATGTTTCCATGGAGAAGGTTTTTGAATATGTGTGTGTGTGTGTGTGTGTGTATGTATTTGTCTATGAGTATATATATATATATATATATATATATATATATATATATATATATATATATATATATATATATATCTTTTAAACGAAATGTCTATGATCTTTTTGAAATTTGAGAGCTGTCTGACACATTCACAGTCATCGTGTTGGACAATTCGCGCACAGCAAATGTCGTTTAACAGTTGCAAACCATTTTTGGTTGAGTGAACGTGTTATATTGGCTGCAAAAAACCTTGATGTTAACGAAATGAATTTTCAGATTCAAAATATGACACCTGGAGAATTGCTGACATACAAGTCGGTTTATTCCGTTACTAACCAAGATGATGTACTCAACTATCCTACGGCATTTTTAAATTCGCTGGATTTCCCCGGATTACCGCCTCCCAATCTGTAATTAAGTCGGATCGGCAATCATGTTGCGAAAGGTAAACCAGCCACGTCTTTGTAATGGCACCCGGCTTGCGGGGAAGAAGTTAAAGAACAACGTAATCGAAGCCACAATTTTAAAAGGAAAGTACAAAGGTGAGGACAGTTTGATTCCAGTATCACTAAGATTCCGACCGACATGCCATTCGACTTTAAACGGTTATAATTTCCAGTGCAGCTTACATTTGCCATGTCGATAGATAAATCGCAAGGGCAGTTGTTATTTGTTTGTGGCATCAATCTTGAAAATCATATTTTTCACATGGCTATTTGTATGTCGCATATTCCCCTGTCGGGACACCTTCAACTTCATTTGTTTACGCACCAGAAAACAAAACTATCAATGCTGCGTATCAAAATGTATTACAATAAATGCTACCTAGCAATAAACTTTGATACTAATTCACTGATCACCACAAAAGTTGACAGATATATATGAGTTTTCATAGATAGGTGAAGAGGAGATGAACTGAGGTGGCGGAATCCAACAGAGAGAGGACGAGGAGAAGGATAGAGGGTGGGGTGGAGATGGGCCAAGGGATGGGTTCAAAAATGGTTCAAATGGCCCTGAGCAATATGGGACTTAACTTCTGAGGTCATCAGTCCCCTAGAACTTAGAACTACTTAAACCTAACTAACCTAAGGACATCACACACATCCATGCCCGAGGCAGGATTCGAACCTGCAACCGTAGCGGTCGCGCGGTCCAGACTGTAGCGCCTAGAACTGCTTGGCGACTTCGGCCAGCCAAGGGATGGGGAGGGGGGGGGGGAGGTGATCAAAGAGATAGTGGGAGAGGACTAAATGGATAGAGAGAAAATACGGGAGGGAAGATGGACTACGAGAGTATGGAATAAATAAATGCCCAGGCAACGCAATGCAGTCTGTGCTGCACTTTTCAACACCGAAACGGATGGATATTTGTACTAAAGAAGTGAACCTCCACCCCCCCCCCCCCCAAAAAGAAGATTGGTCACCTCCCCAGAAGAATAAATTATCTACGCCCCTATTAACCACTGTACTGCAATGAGAACCAAATTAAGTTTTTGGAAGTCTAGATTCTTTAACTTTAGTATGTTTCAGCCAAGTATGACACCAATTATATAAATATTTAACTACGTTTCCAGGATGTATTTTACTGGTTCTGTGAATTCATTCGAAGTTGGCAAAATCATTCTAAATTGCCAAAATGCATTTTAACAAAATCGAAGGACTTGTTTCGTATCCAGTTCGTCTAAAAACTATAGTACTGGGAATACAATGGCGACCCTGAGCCATTTTTCGCGGCTCCTACGTTTGCGTCATGAGAGTCCACACTTGTAGTATTGGTCTGCATCATGAGGGACCATATTTCGGACCATCATGATGCAGACTAAGACGACGAGTGTTTACTTGCATGATGCAAATCGAAACGACGGCTCTAGACCCTCATAACACAGACCTAAACGACGAGTCTGAATCCTCATGACGCAGATATAGACGCTGTGGAGAGTGGCTCAGAGTTTCCATTATATTCCTACTACAATACATTCATGGAAAAAGACGCTCTTCATTTTAGGAGTATTTGTAGTGTCTAGGTCTTCAGCATCTTGACTCTGCATGTGGGAATCCCCTTAATATAGAAATACAAGAATAAAATTACATTTTGCAATGTGTGTGGAACTCAACAAAATAAATTGTAATTTAAACTCATAATGTGTATTGCCTTACTCCACAAATGAATATTTTATTTTGCAGAACACTTTTCAACATAAAATCTTTACAAATTTTCCTTCAGTTCCCCTGAAAGTATTATTTAGGCCAAACCAGATACTCCTAAAAATATTTGGCTACTTTTGCAAACCCAAGTAACAGAAAATGGTTTACAAACAATAATTAATGTCACTTGGGAGGATTTAAATCAAAAAGTTTAGTCTAAAATAAAAATGAACTGTATGCATTACAAAATTTCTATCTCAGAAATTGACGCCCAGAAAGCACAAGAAAGAAATCTGCACTCTTAATTAGTAAATTTGCGCTCAAACTCATAGTTTCCCGTTTAATGTTCTACTGTATTTTCAATGTGTCTGCTGATTAGTGTTTGAATTAATTATGACGAGATCGTTAAGTCTGTCTGCATTAATACGTGATCGTTTTTCGCTAATTAGGTTTCCAGCGCAACTAAAAATTTTCTCACTAGACGCACTAGTGGCTGGTATATTTAATATTTTTCTTGCCACACACGCAAGTCGAGGAAGTCGTTGGGAGTTATTTTTCCACCACTGTAGAATATCTCCCTCGTTCACACAGTGTTCTTGCAAGTATCTGCTGACTTCATCATGTAGGAGAGGAGGCTCTTCCGCCCAGTCCTCAAATTTCGCCATTTTGTATGGCCCTGGATTTGTTTCTTGGTTGCTGTGATTGGGCACTTGTACTGAAACTGTACAGGTTCCAATTAATATTTGCAGAATAATGTGAAGTTCGTACTACACATAGTTGAAATTATAATAGGTTTTAGATGATGCTATCATTTATCGTCCTGTAAAGTCACTAGAAGATCAAAACTAACTGCAGGACGATTTAAATAAGGTATATATTTTTGGTGTGAAAATTAGCAGTTGGCAATAAATAATGACAAGAGCGAGGTTATCCCTGTGTGTACTAAACTAAGTCCGTTAAACTTCATTTACAAGATCAACCAGTCAAATCTAAAGGCTGTAGATTCTACTTAATACCTCTGATTACAATTACGACCTACTTAAATAGGAATGGACACACAGAAAATACTGTAGGCGTTTTAATGACAAAACACTCTTTTGGAGCATTGCTACGAAGTTGGAGAGCCTTACTATTGACGGAAGAGGTCGAAAGAGTCTAAATAAGGGCAGCTGGTTTGGTTTTATCGTAAAACAGGGGAAAGAGTGTCGCGGAAATTACACAAGAGTTGGGGTGGTAATCATTACAACAATGGCGTTTTTTGACGTGGCGCGATCTATATATGAAATTTCGTACACCAACTTACACCTCCGAATTCGAAGAGATATTGTTGAGTCCCATATACATTGGAAGAAATTATCATCAGAATAAAATACAAAAGCAGCGCTCAGACGGAGAGCTGTAGGTGTTCTATCCCGCGCGAAATTCGAGAAAAGGAGACAAATAAGTTGAAAGTGGTTCGATGAACCCTCAACTAAATGGTTCAAATGGCTCTGAGCACTATGGGACTAAACATCTATGGTCATCAGTCCCCTAGAACTTAGAACTACTTAAACCTAACTAACCTAAAGACATCACACAACACCCAGCCATCACGAGGCAGAGAAAATCCCTAACCCCGCCGGGAATCGAACCCGGGAACCCGAGCGTGGGAAGCGAGAACGCTACCGCACGACCACGAGATGCGGGCTAACCCTCAACTAAGGCACTTGCTTGTGTCTTGCAGAGTAACCATGTACATGTAGATGAAGAATATATGCATTATCTTAAGAGCTTACCTTCAGCACACATCTGTCGTGCTGCTTGGTAAACTTCAATTTTTTCATCCTCGGTTAACTTTCTTAATGTGCGGTAGTTAGCCAACATAAACGTTGCAATTTTATGCAACATACTAACGCACATTTTCTGTTCTAGGAAGGCATCAGCAGCTTGTTTCAAAGGATTCATGTCCTGAAAATACATTTTCTCAACATACATGTTTCACAAGTGGTTCTATAATATTCAGATGGAATAAAATTACAAACCTCTTCATCGTTATCCCGTACGGTACAGTGAGTTTTTAAGGCATAAAACCACGGTAGAACTAAATGTAGGGTTGGATCCTTGTCACTCTCTAGATCAACTGTGGCTTCTTTAAACGGCTTAAGAAATTCTATAAGCTGGCCAGTTATATGGTGGTCATAACCCAGCATTTTATCAGAGGCACCTTCATTATGTAAAACAGCCTTCACTGAATCAATCTGAGAACGGACTGATACAAGCATGTCAAAATAACTATTCCAACGAGTTGAAACCCACTGCTTTAAAGATGAGTTCAGTCTCACACAGAGACCTCTTCTCTTGAAGTACGAAACCGTAGCCCGCACTGTATTAAGAATGGCTAATATATTTGGAACATTTTCTTTCAAAAACTGTTCGCTCAGAACATGTTTCAAGACTGTGTTTATACTATGAGCCATGCTTGGAAGACGCTGATATACTTCGAGAGCTTTGACAATGTTACTGCCCTGGTCTGTGACAAACGTAATTTTGGCAATGTCTTCACGAGAAACACCCATAGTTTCTAAGCCATCTTGCAACTCTTTTCGAATATTCGAGCCAGTTTTTGGGCAGTCAGGAAACGCAGAGCACATCAGTACATATTTATTCAAACGCCAGTCTGAATTTATGTAATGCATTGTCACGGACATGTAATGCACCCCTTTGTAATTGTCTGTCCATAGATCAATTGTACTGGCACATATACCAGAACGAATCGCATGCATTATATCTGGGAGCATTTTGCTGCGCACTTTATCAGCTAAGGTTTGAACTTTCCTAGCTACTGTCACTCGGGAAGGCATAACATTTTTAATATCAACTGAGCCATATTTTTTACCTATGTCGATCAGTGTCTGCCCTAAATTAAGAAATCCTTCTCCCTCTATACTGCTAAATGGTCTCAGGTCCTTAGCACACATTTCGACGCACTTTTCGGCCACTAAATCTTTGTCCTCTTTCAAGATATTTACGGAGTGAGGGAACTGCTTGTCAAATTTGCACACATGTCGTAACATACTCGAGGTTCCCGAATAAGTACTTAAGAGCTTTTTACATAGTTTGCATTGAGACACACCTACCGATTTATTTGAAGCGGCCTCATAAACACACGAAAACGTTTCCCATGCGGCACTTGTGCTCTGTTTCGTTACCAGCATGTATTCGCCAGTTGTCAATTTTTTTTCAATCTCACTAAAGTTCGACCTATTATTGTGCTGCCTCCACCGTTACGATAAATAAACTGCAGGCTAACTAGCTGGCTACTCTAGTCATGGTAGCTTGACAGCGCAACCTGTTGTCAGGCGCAGCAAGCTGAGCGGGTCCCGTGAAGCTTGGCAGGCTTGCGGGAACCCAGGTAGCCCGGGCTTGCGGGAGCCCGTATCGCCCGCATTGCCCACTATGCCTCAGTACACGCGCACTCTTGTGTTTACGTCGCGGCAGGCTGACCTGCATGAATGGTTGCAGAGGAGCTAGGGGCAAGCAGGCTGCAAGGGGAATTTGTACACCTCTAATTTAACCATACGGTAAAGCTGTATGCCCACGGGAAAAATTACGGCTGTAGTTTCCCGTTGCATTAAGCCATTCGCAGCACCAGCACAGCAAGGCCGTTTTGGTTAATGTTACAAGGCCAGATCAGTCAATCTTCTAGACTGTTGCCCCTGCAACTACTGAAAAGGCTGCTGCACCTCTTCAGGAACTATACGTTTGTCTGGCCTCTCAACAGATACCCCTCCGTTGTGGTTTCACCTATAGTACGTCTATCTGTATCGCTGTGGCACGCAAGCCTCCCCACCAAAGGCAAGGTCCGTGGTTCGTGAGGGGGTGGGGGGGGGTGGAACCACATTAAAATATATTAAATTAATTAACTTCTGTTACGCTCAGAGCAATAATATAACCGTGAGCTTAAGGCCCATGGTGCGTGCCTGACCAAGGCGCAAACGCTAAGTTCTTACTGAAATTTAATCAAATTACGAAAATAAACTCCCTTATGGGGTTTTCGCGGTAATCTCACACTTCATTTCAACACCTGGACTTAAGTAACGAGCGGATTTGAAACATTCTAATACCTTTGATAATATAATCATAAAAGCGAGAGCTAAGTCTTCAACATCTGCACAGCGCCGATAACCAGGAAACAGTGTCCTGCGGGCCGTATCGTCAAACAGTTGTACATTCAAAAAGAGGGGGGGGGGGGGGAGAGTCATGGAATAGGTGGTTCGACAACCTGACAGAGCCAATACTCGTGCCTTCGCGACCTCTCTGACCTGATTTGCACACTCTGACCTTGCCAGAAATGTTCTCACTCAAACAGCCCAGGTCCCACAAGGGAAAGGATTCAGGGAAACGTAGTACACACTAAATAAAATGAATAAATAAATAAACAAACGCCGTATGGGTCATTCTCTCGTGCTTGTTACCAACCCTCTCGCTATTAATTCTCATGTGCCGGAAATTTAATGTGCAAAAAAATATCGAGCTGTACACCAAGTTCCGTTTCAGCAATTGTTGCAAGCTCTGAAGCCTACAGAGTACTGTTTTCGTGCCAACTTCGCAACTTTGGTTATTCCATGACGATGAAGGTTTTCTGCCCGTGTCGTCTTCAGTGATGAGTCTACATTCTACCTCTACCTAAGTGGCAATGTGCCCATCTCGGGGTCAGAAAATCAACACGAGATGGTACAGGTGAAACAATAGTCTCACAAATTGAATTTTTTTCTTTTTCTTTTTTTTGTGCCATATCTTGGAGGAAAGATCATGGGCTTTTCTTTTTCATCTTTTTCCTCAGGTGAAAAACACTGAACCACGGAATTGCGGAATATGGGAGAGTGTGTTACTGAAATGATACAGGATTTGGGCTGAACATCATTAAAAGAAAGGTGTTTTACGTCGTGACGGAATCTTCTCACGAAATTTCAATCAGCAACTTTCTCCTCCGAATGCGAAAATATTTTGTTGACACCAACCTACATAGGGAGAAACGATCACCACGATAAAATAAGGAAATCAGAGCTCGCACGGAATGATATAGGTGTTCGTTCTCTCAGCGAAATATAGAGATTGGATTAATAGAGAATTGGGAAGGTGGTTCGATGAACCCTCTGCCAGGCACTTAAATGTAATTTACAGGGTATCCATGCAGATGTAGATGTAGATGTAGATGTAGAACTTCATTTGTGAGCAAGATGGTGTGCCGTCTAACTGGCATAACTCAGTACGCGACTGGTTAAACGACATTGCATCCGACCGCTGGACTAACCGCAAGGGACCAGATGATATAGCTTGTTTCGTATGGCCTCCACGTTCATCCCATATGACACTGAGATTTTCACCTTTGGGGATTCATTAAGAACCACTAGCAACTGATCTACCCGACTTAAGAAACAGAATAGAAGCAGTGTTTTAGAAAAATTACTCCAGATATTGGTCGAGGTTTGGGAACAAACATATGAACTCGATATGTGCCTTTCGACGAATGGTGCTTACATTTAACTCTTGCAAGAAAAGCTGTTTGAGTTACTCTTTCGTGAGATATGTTATTTATAACTGTAAGTTCAATGTAACGAATGCTGCAAAGGCTCGAAACCCCGATACTTGTTTTGAAACACGTGGTACCCTATCTGATGTCAGCGTGTCCAAATAGCTTCTGACAATGAAACGTGTAAAATTACCAGCGTCATTTCAAATTTATGGCACATCACACATGCACGACCGTTACGATGGCGTGTTCACGTTGAGGTTCATGTCTGTTGTGAGCGAGACTTTAGAAGTGAGGATCGTAGTGTTTTTTAGTTCGCGTGGCTGTGTCGTGAGCAGTTCATTTTCAAAATGGAAGCTGAAACCGAATCAGATCGGATTACACGTAATGACCAGCGTCCCTACATCAAAATCGAATCCCTACGTGGAAAGAACTGAAAGGACATTAACAAGGCTTTGAGAGAGGTGTGTCGGAATAATGTAGTGGATCGTAGCACAGTATCACGATGTCTACTCATTTCCGTGAAAGTCGGGCAAGCACTTAGGGCAACACAAGAAATGGAAGGCTATCAACTGCAACAGACCACAAAAAAATTGTTCAAATGGATCTGAGCACTATGGGACTTTACGTCGGACGTCGTCCGTCCCCTATACTTAGAACTACTTAAACCTAACGAACCTAAGGACATCACACATATCCATGTCCGAGGCAGGATTCGAACCTGCGACCGTAGCAGCAGCGCGGTTCCGGACTGAAGAGCCTAGAACCTCTCAACCACAGCAACAGACTGCACCTCTCAGGCCATTTTAATGACATTTTGACAGAGTATCGACGAAAAACATGTGAGAAAATTTCGTATGAGACCAGCATGTCTATAACTTCAGTTTACAAAATCATATTGAAAAGTTTAAAATGAGAAAAGTTACTGCCAGAAGGGTTCCAGATGATCAGACTGAAGAGCAGAAAGCAACTCGCAAAAGAATCGCAGAAAAATTGCTTAACCGTTATATCTGAAAAAGACTACTCCACTTGATAAAAGCTGAATACGAGATTTGAGCCAGACACTGAAGTCTCAGCCGTGACAAAGGAAAAGTTCCGACTCTCCACGTCCGAAAATATTCCGCCGCGAACAAAGGTGAAACTGATGATAATTTGCTTATGACACGAATGGAGTCAAAGCCACGGACGTCTGCAACCGGCGCGGGACTACAAGCTGTTTCTGCGAACTGTTTTGCACCAGATTATTCCTCGAAGAAGGCCTGACATGCTTGCAGCTGGTGTCCTCAAAAAATGTTCAAATGTGTGTGAAATATTATGGGACTTAACTGCTAAGGTCATCAGTCCCTAAGCTTACACACTACTTAACATAAATTATCCTAAGGATAAACACACACACCCATGCCCGAGGGAGGACTCGAACCTCCGCTGGGACCAGCCGCACAGTGCATGACTGCAGCGCCTAAGACCGCTCGGCTAATCCCTCGCGCTGGTGTCCTCATTCTGCACGATAATGCATCACCGCATATTGCTAATTATGGGCAACCGACTAGTTTTAACAACAGATTGACGAATCAGTTCTGTTTTAGTTCAGTCGATTTCTTCATTCGAATGAAACAATCGAATAAAACTGGTCTCTACGATCATGTCGAGTATAAGAATGTTTTCACTTAGTCCCCGGATTTTAGTGCTTTCGTTTACATACTTTTTCAGCGTTTTCGGTTATACGTGATACATGAATCACGACACAAATAACGTATTTTAAGGAGATGTAGGTAAAAGGCATATTTCTAAAACTGAAGGATTTTCAAAATTTATGTATTTATTTAGTTAAACACGAATGTTTCGTATTTATAACATCAAAATCTCATTTTTGGTTGGTATGCACTGTGTTAACAATTAGTGCTGCTTTATAAATTAATGTCTGAATAAATGACCAGCTAGCTTTTTATTTTAATTTATTGAAACTCTGTCTCCATCTTCTTTTTGGAATGCACCCGACACCTATAATTCTATTTCGGTAAATGCTGAGGTGACGTAAACAGAAAGCAATACTTTTTAAAGTTATTTGGTCACTTGATCACTTCGTTTTTAAGCACACAGTGTCACTTGTCCGAAGTATTTTTAATTTTTTTTTCGCGAAATGTATTTGTCATCATTCGTTAATTTTCTTTGAATTTCTTTATTTAATGCAATTTCACAATATAAATCATCCTTAAGGATACGGTGTTTCTAATTGAGTTTATCTAGATTCTAGAGCGTCGCTTTCTATCTCCTCATATGATTTCTTCTATTCCCACACCACTTAACATTTCGGCCTTCTGATCCAGACGCAGAGACCACTATTAAGAAAATGCCTGTTTATGAACATTGACGCCAAAGTGAACTAAAGCTGCTTACTGGCAGCCAATACAAAGCAGATACGGCTCAGCAATAACAGGAGGTAGCAGAGCCAACAATAATGATTTAACAATGGCAAAACTGTCGAAAGTTTCAGCTCAAAACAGAATGCACCAGACTGCGTCGACTGTTTTAATTCGGTGGCTCTCACAGACTGGTTTCAGGTGAAAGAAATGGAAAAATAATCCGACCGACACGTAAAGCTACAACCGAGTAAGTTGACTGTTTTCCGACAAGGGACTGAAACGGTTGTTTTCGTTCCGTTGCTTCCATTGACTGGTTTCCTTCTGAAGAATAAATTAGTAATTCAACTGATACACAAAATTGCAACAGAATTTGTCGATTGTTTTCCAACAGCCGACTGAATCGATTGTTATCATTCGATTGTTCCCATCACCACATATTACCTTACCTGTGAGAAATACGTTCGGGAAAATGGACGAGAAATGCTTCCCCACCCACGATACTGTCCTGATGTAAGTCCACCAGGCTGTGATTTATTTCCAGAACTGAAGAAACAGCTCCGTGGAGAACGTCTTTATGCAGTTGAAGAAGCCCCAAGTAATCAGACAGCTCAACAATGAAGGTGCCCTTTCCGGATAACAGAAGTTGCCAAAACCTTGGAAGCTGACGTAAACAAGATTCGAGACTGTATTTGAGGAGCCGGCCAGGGTGGCCGAGCGGTTCTAGGCGCTACAGTCTGGAACCGCAAGATCGCTACGGCCGCAGGTTCGAAACCTGCCTAGGGCATGGATGTGTGTGATGTCCTTAGGTTGACTAGGTTTAAGTAGTTCTAAGTTCTAGGGGACTGATGACCTCACTGATGACCTCCCCATCGCACCCCCCTCAGATTTAGTTATAAGTTGCCACAGTGGATAGACCCTCAAAAACTGAACAAAGATAAATCGAGAAAACAGGAAGAAGTTGTATGGAACTATGAAAAAATAAGCAAGATATACAAACTGATTAGTCGATGGACAAGATAGGCAACATAAAAGACAGTGTGAGCTCAGGAGCGCCGTGGTCCCGTGGTTAGCGTGAGCAGCTGCGGATCGAGAGGTACTTGGTTCAATTCGTTCTTCAAAAAATGGCTCTGAGCACTATGGGACTCAACTGCTGTGGTCATAAGTCCCCTAGAACTTAGAACTACTTAAACCTAACTAACCCAAGGACAGCACACAACACACAACACCCAGCCATCACGAGGCAGAGAAAATCCCTGACCCCGCCGGGAATCGAACCCGGGAACCCGGGCGTGGGAAGCGAGAACGCTACCGCACGACCACGAGATGCGGGCAAATTGTTTCTTCGAGCGAAAAGTTTAATTTCTTATTTTCAGACAATTATCAAAGTTCAGGCACTCACACATAATCAATTTCGCTCTCCAAAATTCCAGGACATGTTCAGATTTGCTTGGACATATGCAGGATTTGACGGTCTACACACGGAAAAGTTTGAAAACGTTAAAAACATATGTTTTGATGGAGCACAGGGAAAAGTGTGCGACTGTGTGACTTTTGTATTGATTTGTTGCAGTTTATGTGACAAACTCTTATGTTTTCATCACTTTTTTGGGAGTAATTATCGCATCCACAAGAAAAACTAAATCGGGCAACATAAAAGAATATTTTTACCCATTCGCAAAGTGTACAAGTTAGGTGGTTCGACAACATATTCCTGTCATGTGACGCACATGCCGTCACCAGTGTCGTATAGAATATATCAGGCGTGTTTTCGTGTGGAGGAATCGGTTGACCTATGACCTTGCGATCAAATGTTTTCGGTTCCCATTGGAGAGGCACGTCCTTTCGTCTACTAATCGCACGGTTTTGCGGTGCGGTCGCAAAACACAGACAATACACTTATTACAGTGAACAGAGACATCAATGAACGAATGGACAGATCATAACTTTGCGAAAATAATAAATATTTTTCGCTCTAGGGGAGACTTGAACCAAGGACCTCTCGTTCCGCAGCCGCTTACGCTAACCACGGGACCACAGCGCCCCTGAGCTCAAATTACCCTTATTGTTGCATATCTTCGCGTAGACTACTCAGTTTGTATATTTTGCTTATTTTTTTATAGTTCCACACTACTTCTTCCTGTTTCCTCGATTGATCTGTGTTCAGTTTTTCAAGGCCTATCCACTGTGCCAACTTATAACTAAATCTGAGGGGGGTGCGATGGGGAGGTTCCCTTGTCAGAAGTTAAGTCCCATAGTGCTCAGAGCCATTTTTTATATAAAAGGACTGTAAATATATTTTGCAAAATAAGTTATTTTCTACTGCTCTTACAGTGGTCTAGGGGTAGCGTCCTTGATTCATAATCAAAACGTCTTCGGTCCCAGGTTAGATCCCCGCCACTGCCTAAATCTTGATAAATAATCAGCATTGGCGGCCGAAGACTACCGGCATAAGAAGTCAGCCTCATTCTGCCAACGGCCTTGTCAAAGAGGGCGGAGGAGCGGATAGAGGTTCAGGGCACTCTCTTGTCCTAAGAGTTGGAAATTGACCCTAAAGGCGGAAGAATCAGCAATGATCAACGACATGAGGATGCAGAAGGCAAAGGAAACCACTGTATTAAAGACACGTAACGTGTATCCACACGACATGTGGCCTGTAATTGAAGAAGTGTCATGATGATCTCTCCATTGACAAAAGATTCCGGAATAGTCCCCCATTCGGATCTCCGGGAGGGGACTGCCAAGGGGTAGGTTACCATGAGAAAAAGATTGAATAATCAACGAAAGGATAACGTTCTACGAGTCGGGGCGTGGAATGTCAGAAGCATGAACGTGGTAGGGAAACTAGAAAATCTGAAAAGGGAAATGCAAAGGCTCAATCTAGATATAGTATGGGTCGGTGAAGTGAAGTGGAAGGAAGACAAGGATTTCTGGTCAGATGAGTATCAGGTAATATCAACAGCAGCAGAAAATGGTATAACAGGTGTAGGATTCGTTATGAATAGGAAGGTAGGGCAGAGGGTGTGTTACTGTGAACAGTTCAGTGACCGGGTTGTTCTAATCAGAATCGACAGCAGACCAACACCGACAACGATAGTTCAGGTATACATGCCGACGTCGCAAGCTGAAGATGAATAGATAGAGAAAGTGTATGAGGATATTGAAAGGGTAATGCAGTATGTAAAGGGGGACGAAAATCTAATAGTCATGGGCGACTGGAATGCAGTTGTAGGGCAAGGAGTAGAAGAAAAGGTTACAGGAGAATATGGGCTTGGGACAAGGAATGAAAGAGGAGAAAGACTAATTGAGTTCTGTAACAAGTTTCAGCTAGTAGTAGCGAATACCCTGTTCAAGAATCACAAGAGGAGGAGGTATATTTGGAAAAGGCCGGGAGGTACGGGAAGATTTCAATTAGATTACATCATGGTCAGACAGAGATTCCGAAATCAAATACTGGACTGTAAGGCGTACCCAGGAGCAGATATAGACTCAGATCACAATATAGTAGTGATGAAGAGTAGGCTGAAGTTCAAGACATTAGTCAGGAAGAATCAATACGCAAAGAAGTGGGATACGGAAGTACTAAGGAATGACGAGATACGTTTGAAGTTCTCTAACGCTATAGATACAGCAATAAGGAATAGCGCAGTAAGTAGTACAGTTGAAGAGGAATGGACATCTCTAAAAAGGGCCATCACAGAAGTTGGGAAGGAAAACATAGGTACAAAGAAGGTAGCTGCGAAGAAACCATGGCTAACAGAAGAAATACTTCAGTTGATTGATGAAAGGAGGAAGTACAAACATGTTCCGGGAAAATCAGGATTACAGAAATACAAGCCGCTGAGGAATGAAATAAACAGGAAGTGCAGGGAAGCTAAGACGAAATGGCTGCAGGAAAAATGTGAAGACATCGAAATGATTGTCGGAAGGACAGACTCAGCATACAGGAAAGTCAAAACAACCTTAGGTGACATTAAAAGCAACGGTGGTAACATTAAGAGTGCGACGGGAATTCCACTGTTAAATGCAGAGGAGAGAGCAGATAGGTGGAAAGAATACATTGAAAGCCTCTATGAGGGTGAAGATTTGTCTGATGTGATAGAAGAAGAAACAGGAATCGATTTAGAAGAGATAGGGGATCCAGTATTAGAATCGGAATTTAAAAGAGCTTTGGAGGAGTTACGGTCAGATAAGGCAGAAGGGATAGATAACATTCACTCAGAGCTGACAAGTGCGAGAATTATCGCACAAACAGCTTAACAGCTCATGCATCGAAGCTGCTTACAAGAATAATATACAGAAGAATGGAAAAGAAAATTGAGAATGCGCTAGGTGACGATCAGTTTGGCTTTAGGAAAAGTAAAGGGACGAGAGAGGCAATTCTGACGTTACGACTAATAATGGAAGCAAGGCTAAAGAAAAATCAAGACACTTTCATAGGATTTGTCGACCTGGAAAAAGCGTTCGACAATATAAAATGGTGCAAGCTGTTCGAGATTCTGAAAAAAGTAGGGGTAAGCTATAGGGAGAGACGGGTCATATACAATATGTACAACAACCAAGAGGGAATAATAAGAGTGGACGATCAAGAACGAAGTGCTCGTATTAAGAAGGGTGTAAGACAAGGCTGTAGCCTTTCGCCCCTACTCTTCAATCTGTACATCTACATCTACATCTACATTTATAATCCGCAAGCCACCCAACGGTGTGTGGCGGAGGGCACTTTACGTGCCACTGTCATTACCTCCCTTTCCTGTTCCAGTCGCGTATGGTTCGCGGGAAGAACGACTGTCTGAAAGCCTCCGTGCTCGCTCTAATCTCTCTAATTTTACATTCGTGATCTCCTCGCGAGGTATACGTAGGGGGAAGCAATATATTCGATACCTCATCCAGAAACGCACCCTCTCGAAACCTGGCGAGCAAGCTACACCGCGATGCAGAGCGCCTCTCTTGCAGAGTCTGCCACTTGAGTTTATTAAACATCTCCGTAACGCTATCACGGTTACCAAATAACCCTGTGACGAAACGCGCCGCTCTTCTTTGGATCTTCTCTATCTCCTCCGTCAACCCGATCTGGTACGGATCCCACACTGATGAGCAATACTCAAGTATAGGTCGAACGAGTGTTTTGTAAGCCACCTCCTTTGTTGATGGACTACATTTTCTAAGAACTCTCCCAATGAATCTCAACCTGGTACCCGCCTTACCAACAATTAATTTTATATGATCATTCCACTTCAAATCGTTCCGCACGCATACTCCCAGATATTTTACAGAAGTAACTGCTACCAGTGTTTGTTCTGCTATCATATAATCATACAATAAAGGATCCTTCTTTCTATGTATTCGCAATACATTACAATTGTCTATGTTAAGGGACAGTTGCCACTCCCTGCACCAAGTGCCTATCCGCTGCAGATCTTCCTGCATTTCGCTACAATTTTCTAATGCTGCAACTTCTCTGTATACTACAGCATCATCCGCGAAAAGCCGCATGGAACTTCCGACACTATCTACTAGGTCATTTATATATATTGTGAAAAGTAATGGTCCCATAACACTCCCCTGTGGCACGCCAGAGGTTACTTTAACGTCTGTAGACGTCTCTCCATTGATAACAACATGCTGTGTTCCGTATGCTAAAAACTCTTCAATCCAGCCACACAGCTGGTCTGATATTCCGTAGGCTCTTACTTTGTTTATCAGGCGACAGTGCGGAACTGTATCGAACGCCTTCCGGAAGTCAAGAAAAATATCATCTACCTGGGAGCCTGTATCTAATAATTTCTGGGTCTCATAAACAAATAAAGCGAGTTGGGTCTCACACGATCGCTGTTTCCGGAATCCATGTTGATTCCTACAAAGTAGATTCTGGGTTTCCAAAAACGACATGATACTCGAGCAAAAAACATGTTCTAAAATTCTACAACAGATCAACGTCAGAGATATAGGTATATAGTTTTGCGCATCTGCTCGACGACCCTTCTTGAAGACTGGGACTACCTGTGCTCTTTTCCAATCATTTGGAACCCTCCGTTCCTCTAGAGACTTGCGGTACACGGCTGTTAGAAGGGGGGCAAGTTCTTTAGCGTACTCTGTGTAGAATGGAATTGGTATCCCTTCAGGTCCAGTGGACTTTCCTCTGTTGAGTGATTCCAGTTGCTTTTCTATTACTTGGACACTTATTTCGATGTCAGCCATTTTTTCGTTTGTGCGAGGATTTAGAGAAGGAACTGCAGTGCGGTCTTCCTCTGTGAAACAGCTTTGGAAAAAGGTGTTTAGTATTTCAGCTTTACGCCTGTCATCCTCTGTTTCATTGCCATCATCATCCCGGAGTGTCTGGATACGCTGTTTAGAGCCACTTACTGATTTAACGTAAGACCAGAACTTCATAGGATTTTCTGTCAAGTCGGTACATAGAATTTTACTTTCGAATTCACTGAACGCTTCACGCATAGCCCTCCTTACGCTAACTTTGACATCGTTTAGCTTCTGTTTGTCTGAGAGGTTTTGGCTGCGTTTAAACTTGGAGTGAAGCTCTCTTTGCTTTCGCAGTAGTTTCCTAACTTTGTTGTTGTACCACGGTGGGTTTTTCCCGTCCCTCTCAGTTTTACTCGGCACGTACCTGTCTAAAACGCATTTTACGATTGCCTTGAACTCTTTCCATCAACACTCAACATTGTCAGTGTCGGAACAGAAATTTTCGTTTTGATCTGTTAGGTAGTCTGAAATCTGCCTTCTATTACTCTTGTTAAACAGATAAACCTTCCTCCCCTTTTTTATATTCCTATTAACTTCCATATTCAGGGATGCTGCAACGGCCTTATGATCACTGATTCCCTGTTCCGCACATACAGAGTCGAAAAGTTCGGGTCTGTTTGTTATCAGTAGGTCCAAAGTGTTATCTCCACGAGTCGGTTCTCTGTTTAATTGCTCGAGGTAATTTTCGGATAGTGCACTCAGTATAATGTCGCTTCCCTACCAACCGTCCTAAACATCTGAGTGTCCCAGTCTATATCTGGTAAATTGAAATCTCCACCCAAGACTATAACATGCTGAGAAAATTATGTGAAATGTGTTCCAAATTTTCTCTGTTGTTCTGCCACTAATGCTGCTGAGTGGGGAGGTCGGTAAAAGGAGCCAATTATTAACTTAGCTCGGTTGTTGAGTGTAACCTCCACCCATAATAATTCACAGGAACTATCCTCTTCTACTTCACTACAGGATAAACTACTACTAACAGCGACGAACACTCCATCACCGGTTGCATGCAATCTATCCTTTCTAAACACCGTCTGTACCTTTGTAAAAATTTCGGCAGAATTTATCTCTGGCTTCAGCCAGCTTTGTGTACCTATAACGATTTCAGCTTCGGAGCTTTCTATCAGCGCTTGAAGTTCCGGTACTTTACCAACACAGCTTCGACATTTGACAATTACAATACCGATTGCTGCTTGGTCCCCGCATGTCCTGACTTTGCCCCGCACCCGTTGAGGCTGTTGCCCTTTCTGTACTTGCCCAAGGCCATCTAACCTAATAAACCGCCCAGCCCACGCCACACAACCCCTGCTACCCGTGTAGCCGCTTGTTGCGTGTAGTGGACTCCTGACCTATCCAGCGGAACCCGAAACCCCACCACCCTATTGCGCAAGTCGAGGAATCTGCAGCCCACATGATCGCAGAACCGTCTCACCCTCTGATTCAGACCCTCCACTCGGATCTGTACCAAAGGTCCGCAGTCAGTCCTGTCGACGATGCTGCAGATGGTGAGCTCTGCTTTCATTCCGCTAGCGAGACTGGCAGTCTTCACCAAATCAGATAGCCGCCGGAAGCCAGAGAGGATTTCCTCCGATCCATAGCGACACACATCATTGGTGCCGACATGAGCGACCACCTGCAGATGGGTGCACCCTGTACCCTTCATGGCATCCGGAAGGACCCTTTCCACATCTGGAATGACTCCCCCCCGGTATGCACACGGAGTGCACATTGGTTTTCTTCCCCTCTATTGCTGCCATTTCCCTAAGGGGCCCCATTACACGCCTGACGTTGGAGCTCCCAACGACCAGTAAGCCAACCCTCTGCGACCGCCCGGATCTTGCAGACTGAGGGGCAACCTCTGGAACAGGACAAGCAGCCATGTCAGGCCGAAGATCAGTATCAGCCTGATACAGAGCCTGAAACCGGTTCGTCAGACAAACTGGAGAGGCCTTCCGTTCAGCCCTCCGGAATGTCTTTCGCCCCCTGCCACACCTTGAGACGACCTCCCACTCTACCACAGGTGAGGGATCAGCCTCAATGTGGGCAGTATCCCGGGCAACCACAGTCGTAGTCCGATCGGGGGATGCGTGGGACAAGCTGGCCGTCCCCGACAAACCCCCATCCGGACCCCCACAGTGATGCCCATTGGCAACAGCCTCAAGCTGTGTGACCGATGCCAACACTGCCTGAAGCTGGGAGAGAAGGGAAAGCAATGATGGAAATAAAAGAAAGGTTCAGGAGTGGAATTAAAATACAAGGTGAAAGGATATCAATGATACCATTCGCTGATGACATTGCTATCCTGAGTGAAAGTGAAGAAGAATTAAATGATCTGCTGGGCGGAATGATCAGTCTAATGAGTACACAGTATGGTTTGAGAGTAAATCGGAGAAAGACGAAGGTAATGAGAAGTAGTAGAAATGAGATCAGCGAGAAACTTAACATCAGGATTGATGGTCACGAAGTCAATGAAGTTAAGGAATTCTGCTACCTAGGCAGTAAAATAACCAATGACGGACGGAGCAAGGAGGACATCAAAAGCAGACTCGCTATGGCCAGAAAGGCGTTTCTGGCCAAGAGAAGTCTACTAATATCAAATATCGGCCTTAATTTGAGGAAGAAATTTCTGAGGATGTACGTCTGGAGTACAGCATTGTATGGTAGTGAAACATGGACTGTGGGAAAACCGGAACAGAAGAGAATCGAAGCATTTGAGATGTGGTGCTATAGACGAATGTTGAAAATTAGGTGGACTGATAAGGTAAGGAATGAGGAGGTTCTATGCAGAATCGGAGAGGAAAGGAATATGTGGAAAACATAAGGAGAAGGGACAGGATGATAGGACATCTGCTAAGACATGAGGGAATGACTTCCATGGTACTAGAAGGAGCTGTAGAGGGCAAAAACTGTAGAGGAAGACAGAGATTGGAATACGCCAAGTAAATAGTTGAGGACGTATGTTGCAAGTGCTACTCTGAGATGAAGAGGTTAGCACAGGAAAGGAATTCGTGGTGGGCCGCATCAAATCAGTCAGTAGACTAATGACAAAAAAAAAAAAATCTTACAGTGCGCAGAACTTGTGAAATGACATATTTCACCGTATGTCTCCGAGAAAACGAACTCTGGCTGTAATAAAAGTCCACGTGGGATTCTGGTTTAATGTCACAGCCTTAAGTCAGTAAAATTATTTTGGATTTGGGACTGCATTGTCAACTATAAAATTCCGACGTTTCAGCGACTATTGCAAGACGGCTTCCTCAGGGTGCATTCCTAACTGCTGTCCCCAACGCAGAAGAATTTTATTGACGGTGACAACGGCCGCGGAAGCCTGCGCTTACATTCACAGCTCTAACTTTCAGCAGTGTATTGCCCTGCTCTCTCGCCCAGTGCTGTGCTGCCGTGCTGTGTCTCTAATGGAACGTACTCGTCCTGGTCCCATTGTCACCGCCCGCGCTGTGAGGTGACGCGTCTCCCGCAGCTGTGCCGGGCGGACGCATACAAACCGCGCTTGCCGGCGAACGTTGATTAAGCCCCGCGGCCGGCGCTCTGCCATTACGGGCGACGACAATTACCGGCAGGAGGCACAGTTGCAGGTGGCGCTGCCGCTGCGCTCTCGCCCCGGATCACATCGCCTAACTGATAATGGTTATTACTCAAGAGCAAATTAATTTAACGTTTTAATCAAGTCGCGAGTCCCGAGCGGGTGCTGGCGCGGCGATAAAGCGGCCTACCAGCCCTACGCACTCACTCGCAGGCACGCACACACGCACACACGCACACGCACGCTGCGCATAGTGTCTGCAGAGGCAGTCCAGGACGCGTCCAGATTAGGCCGCTCGGTTTGGCCCGCCCGTGTCCTTGGGGCGACCCCAGGCCGGCCGAGGAAATCATCATCTGGCCGCCGATAGCGCTGGTGCGTGGCGTCGTAACATTTAATGGCGCTCAGTCCGGAGGAACACGATGTGGCGATAGGGAAAAACGGTGCGGTGCCCCCTCCTCTGGCGTCGTGAATCCTCGGCGTCGGCGGCCCGCCTCTCCCTGAAGGAATCTTGGCTGGGCTTCGCTGCGCTTCGACTGTGCTCCCCGTGCCATTGTGTTCCGGGGCGACTGGGCCGAACCGAGGTGCTGCGACGTAATTGTTCGGCCAGATGAAAAGTTGTTAACACAGTGGGAGGAGCTTTTTCCACCACGCGGCGCAGTGAAAGTGCAGCAAAGCGAGGTAGTCGTGCGTCGCCATCGTATACTCACGGGACGTAACGCTTGGTCACCTCCATGAAAGGTCGCTTTGGAGCGCATTGAGCCGTCGCACACGGACCGTGCTTTATAACGTCAACGCCGATGGTGCCGAGTTCAGCATGCTGATGAATGCTCAAAACCGATGCGACCTGTGCATTTGGTGCGTTTGCCTCATCGTAATATACACTACTGGCCATTAAAATTGCTGCACCAAGAGGAGATGCAGATGATAAACGGGTGTTCATTGGACAAATGTATTCTACTAGAATTGACATGTGATTACATTTTCACGCAATTTGGGTGCATAGATCTTGAGAAATCAGTACCCAGAAGAACCACCTCTGGTCGTAATAACGGCCTTCATACACCTGGGCATTGGCTCAAACAGAGCTTGGATGGCGAGTAAAGGTACAGCTGCCCATGCAGCTTCAACACGATACCACAGTTCATCAAGAGTAGTTAATGGCGTATTGTGATGTGCCAGTTGCTCGACCACCATTGACCAGACGTTTTCAATTGGTGAGTGATCTGGAGAATGTGCTGGCCAGAGCAGCAGTGAAACATTTCAGTATCCAGAAAGGCCGTACACAACCTGCAACATGCGGTCGTGCATTATACTACTGAAATGTAGGGTGTCGCAGGGATCTAATGAAGGGTAGACCCACGGGTCGTAACGCATCTGAAATGTAACGTCCACTGTTCAAAGTGCCGTCAATGCGAGCAAGAGGTGACCGAGACGTGTAACCAATGGTACCCCATATCATCACGCCAGGTGATACGCCAGTATGGCGATGAAGAATACACGCTTCCAATGTGCGTTCACTGATGCGACAATCATGTTGGTGTAAACAGAACCTGGATTCATCCGAAAAAATGACGTTTTGCCATTCGTGCACCCAGGTTCGTCGTTGAGTACACCATCGTAGGCGCTCTTGTCTGTGATCTAGCGTCAAGGGTATTCGCAGCCATGGTCTCCGAGCTCATAGTCCATGCTGCTGCAAACGTCGTCGAACGTGCAGATGGTTGTTGTCTTGCAAACGTCCCCATCTGTTGACTCAGGGATAGAGACATGGCTGCACTATCCGTTATAGCCATGCGGATAAGATGCCTGTCATCTCGACTACTGGTGATACGAGGCCGTTGGGATCCAGCACGGCCGCCGTATTACCCTCCTGAATCCACCGATTCCATATTCTGCTAACAGTCATTGGATCTCGACCAACCCAAGCAGCAATGTCGCGATACGAAAAACCGCAGTCGCGATAGGCTACAATCCGACCTTTATCAAAGTCGGAAACGTGATGGTACGCGTTTCTCCTCCTTACACGAGGCATCACAACAACGTTTCACCAGGCAACGCCGGTCAACTGCTATTTGTGTATGAGAAATCGGTTGAAAACATTCCACATGTCAGCACGTTGTAGGTGGCGCCGCCGGTGCCAACGTTGTGTGAATGCTCTGAAAAGCTAATCATTTACATATTACAGCATCTTCTTCCTGTCGGTTAAATTTCGCGTCTGTAGCACGTCATCTTCGTGGTGTAGCAATTTTAATGGCCAGTAGTGTTGTGATAGCAGGGTGCTCTACCGACAGTTGTCGGCTCTCTCTAGCTCTCAAATCACACTATTTACGAAAAGGATGGGTGCAAAATTCCTACAGTGTTTGCCCTATTGAAACGCATATCTGGGTGTTGTGTGCTGTCCTTAGGTTAGTTAGGTTTAAGTAGTTCTATGTTCTAGGGGACTGATGACCATAGATGTTAAGTCCCATAGTGCTCAGAGCCATTTGAACCATTTGAAACGCATATTTCCTCCATTATCCATACGCTAGTCATTTTGTCCTATTCCATACATAAATAAAACTTCAACGTCCATGAACGTGATGAAAGGCGAAACAGAAAGTGCTATGTCTTGCAAATAAGGACATTTTATAAAAATTCTATTAGAAATAGTACGATACAAATTTACAGTCGTTCTTCACGCAAGACAAATTGTTTCATCATGCTCACATTTTAGTAAAACCCTAAGATCATTCTTACTTGATCACCTTTCCTATTCAGTAACAGAATCTTTACGACATGTGAAATACAAAACCTAGAACAACAAGGTGCAAAATATCTTGCTGGGGGTAGTGGAAGATGTCTTTTAGATTAAGTCAATAGAAAACATTCACTCCTCAGAAAGAGCACACTTGTATTTACGCCGTATCAAATATTATAGAATACAATTTTATTAAACTAATAAGAAAGTATCAGAACCTATCAGAAAATGCGAAGGTTAGCGAAAAAATATTTGTAAGTAGAGAGATACGAACCGGCAACACACACACGTGACACCTACATTTTTACAACCCCGTTTATTACGCTACATCTGCACGAAAAAAAAAAAAATCATGACCACACTTAGCATGTTAGCATCTCCTGAAAGCCTTAATCGTAGATATGTCAGTAAATTTCATGATATTACAACAAACTGAGCCAAAAACAAAGCCTTTTTGATGGATCCTCAATGTACCGTTGACTTGAAGCGGCATAGTTTCATAAGATAAAGTTACAACGATTCTTTAACCCTCAATATAACATAACCCGTTATTTTACTCGTATTACAACAAATCATACAGTTAATGACGGGTTTTCGAGAGATCCTCAGTTTTCTCATGTTTAGAAACGGCATAACTATGCATGGGCTTCAACAGCAAGCCAATATGGCGTCTCGCGGCTCTGTACTGGAGACAGATGGCGTGCGTGTGACTTAGGTCGTGTTCTTCCATGTTATTCGTCTACCCTGAAACGCACATCCAAAATATCTGACACGCTAGATATTGCTCTGTGCGTTCCGGAAGTCTCCAGAATGTGCTTTTGACACGCTATGATGTCAGTAACTTGTCACCCTCAACACTCAACGTTCGAGCGCACGGTCTGTGGTCCGGCGGCTTTAGACGGTGATCCTTCACCGTTGGGATAAGTCGTGGCAGTGAAACGGTAAGTGCCAGCCAGTTGCAGAGCATCAGCGCAGTAAGAGAGTCAACGTGGAAACATGGCAGAAAGGAGCCGTCGTTTTTGACCGTGCCCTTGATCCCACCGTGAAAAAGTTGCCCAATTTGTTGTGTCGACGCCGACCGTCTAGCGTGTCTCCTACGTATGGCATACCATTGGAATTCATGTAATACGGCACAGGATCAGTGGTTGTATAAAGATCTTAACCGGCAGGGACTAGAGACGAATGATAGATCTTGTGAATAACGATCGGTCTCAAACTTTTCAGGATTTGTTGGTGAACAGAGGTACACTTCACTCAGTTTCCGAGCCATCATAGTGAAGGGAACAAGGCAGCTACATGAAACGGACATTTTGTGATGCAAGCAAGTCAATAACACAATAAGAAAAGTCCGTGACTAGCAGGCATCGACATCTACAGTTAAATGTAAATAATTTTACATGTACACATAAACACAAAAATCAGTTGTTTTATATTATGCGTATCAGAGTTAATATTTAAGAATTTTATTTCAATTTCAGTACTGTAAATTTCATTAACTATTCCAAAGACATACCAGCGATTATTATCGACAAAGTTGTAAGCCCTTTGATTTTATATTGTATCTCTGTTCGTCTCTGTTGCGCACAGACGTGGCGAAAGAGAAGTTCTAAATGGAGAGCCTTGGCCGAAATGTGATGTGAAATGGACAGTTGTAGCGGGAGAGGTATTGTAATTGGAGATAATGAGTTTTTGTAGTACCGCTTTCGTTCATAGGTGTGTTCACGTATTAGTGAAAATAGTTGTTTCGAAGTTCAGATACTTCATTTCATTGAATAATAAGTGGAAGCCATCTCAAAATCACAATATTTTGACCAGTTAATGTTTCTTCGGATGAGAAATAGTATCCGAGACCATCACCAAGTCCCATAGAAGACGATGTCTCCACCAACAAAATAACAAGCCATGCTGACATGCTACGTCGACGGTATGAATATTACACGGATAGTACCTGAAATAAGATCAATGAAGAGCAAACGGAAGAAAAATTATCAATGGTGCATCACGTCGTCATTGTGTAGGACTGATTACACAGCCGGCCGCGGTGGTCTCGCGGTTCTAGGCGCGCAGTCCGGAACCGTGCGACTACTACGGTCGCAGGTTCGAATCCTGCCTCGGGCATGGATGTGTGTGATGTCCTTAGGTTAGTAAGGTTTAAGTAGTTCTAAGTTCTAGGGTACTGATGACCACAGCAGTTGAGTCCCATAGTGCTCAGAGCCATTTGAACCATTTTTTTGCACTGATTACACAAAAACACAGAAACGGCATATTAAATAAATATTCATCACTCCGTCAGCATTACTCCCAATCCATTTCACATAGCTACTATTCAGTATTCCTGTCTGTTATGATTATTCTTCTCCTATGCTGAGTAATACACTTAGTTTACTTGGTCTCGTCTGCTGTGCAAGTATCAAACATTGGGCAGAAGGGTATGAACAACATTGGCATCAGTCGAGATGACTAACACGAATGTCACAAATGTATGGGTTTATGAAAACTGATAGAGCTTCAGACTTCCATTCTTTTAATTCTGCCCATCAGTATTCTTGTATCTCAGCACAGGTGGGAAACAAACGTATGATGGACTTCCTTGGTAGGTACCCGAAAATGCATAAGAACTGTAGATGACAACTTATCAGAAATCAAACGAGCCACTAAGCGTGTAATAACTTCAGCACACTATAAGCACTCTACCCAATTTATGTTGGGTGTCGGTTATGGTTGTGCCACGCCAACACATTCTTTGATGGAAGATAAATCTGTGTATACTAATACACAATGTAATGCTCTGAGGGGGAGAAGGCGGCAGTCCCTTACGCGACTGGGAAATAGAAGAGGAGCAAGCACACGGTGATTCACGAAGAACAGAATAGGTTTTACTGACTTTTAGCAAGTGAGACGTAAAAGAATCGTAAGGATATCAGATCTGCCATAAATCACCGGTCTTTTACCAAAGTGACGTGAACTGGTATCTACAGAGGTAATTTTCTTAAATGATTGTCTAAGGATCCATACCGATCGTACAAATGTTGTAACAATAGACCACTAGTTTCTCGACCACCATACTCGGCTGCAGAAATCTGTTTTTACATAACTGGATCATTGGAAGAAGGAATGAAGGTTATGGTTTAACGTCTCCTTTAAGTTCATTCATTAGAGACACAGGATAAGAGAAAAGTTGCAAGGACGGGAACGAATTAGTGTGATTTTAACAGGAACTATCCTAGCATATGCCCTCAGAGCATTACATTGTGTATTAGTATACACAGATTTATCTTCCATCAAAGAATTTGTTGGCGTGGCACATCCATAACCGACACCTAACATCAATTTAGTAGAGTGCTTATAGTGTGCTGAAGTTTATTACACGCTTAGTGGCTCGTTTGATTTCTGAAGAAAACGCGGAGATTATTAAACTATATAGCCGGACGAGGTTTGGAAACATCCTCCCTAATCCGAATCCATTTTCTTACTCACTGCTTAGCTCCATCGATCATTCTAGTAGAAACTGGTGATAACTTGTCTTTTTTAGTGATTTCATAATATATTCTAAGCCTTTCATCCGGGATACTGATTATACGACTACAATAAAGGCATCGCATTATAAGAACGTTTAGTGCTTAACTATTTGCAGGACACGTCTTTTGGATGTTACATATATTGCTCAGGCGATCGGAAAATATATTAAATGAGACTCACAGCGGTTGTTGAAAATACACGAAAAAGGAGAGCTCCGCGTCTTATGTTTGCGTGACTCACGGGAGAGCGTCTTGGAAATGCTGAAGAAGCTGAAATGGCAGACGGTTGAAGATAGTCAACTATCCACCGAATCACTAGCTACAAAGTTTCAAGAAGCAGTATAAAGTGAGGAACCTATGAATATACTACAGCTTCCGATGATTCGGTGGGGACTGCGAAGATAAGATTAGACTATTTACGGCGAATACCTCAGACGTTTAAACAGTCATTTTTCCGGCGCTCCTCAGGCAAATAAGAAACGTGCAAATCCTAATACTTCATAGAGTGAGAAGTTCTCCGTGCCATGCACTTTACAACGGATTGCAGAGTATGGACGACGGCACAGATATCGACCACATTGCTCTCCACTGCCGTTTCTGCAGTATTACTGAACACGTTACGGAATTTGTAAAATTAAAACTGTTTGTACAAACACTGTATTTATTAAAGTCAACGTTCAAGCTTATCCTAACTGCCTGTAGGCATCATTACTTTCTAAACTCTACTGAAATTCTCCTTTCATTCTTGTGCACAATTATCATGTCATTAGCGTCTAATTTAGAAAATGATTATTTAATTGCCGGCCGAAGTGGCCGTGCGGTTAAAGGCGCTGCAGTCTGGAACCGCAAGACCGCTACGGTCGCAGGTTCGAATCCTGCCTCGGGCATGGATGTTTGTGATGTCCTTAGGTTAGTTAGGTTTAACTAGTTCTAAGTTCTAGGGGACTAATGACCTCAGCAGTTGAGTCCCATAGTGCTCAGAGCCATTTGAACCATTTGATTATTTAATTTCTAGGCCTTCTCTTGTAACAGCAGCTGTGCTTTCCGGATTATTGTATGTAAATATACTGTGAAGCGATAGTCAAAATGCAACTCCTTAAACAGTTGTCTACAATATGACCGTGCGTGACCACCACATATTTTTACAGAAATCTTTTGAGCAATGAAGACTTTCTTAAAGATGAGTGACCCCGGAATATTATTCCATACCATATTATTCAGTGAAATACTGCAAAGTATGTTTGTCTCTCGCCAAGATTTGCAATGATTCTAAATGTGAATGCCGCTGAACTAAGTTGTCCTAGAAGTGGCAAAACGTGATTTTTCTAGTTTACATTCTCATCAATACAGACACATTGTGTTACACTTACCAATGGTGTAGCGCCTACAGATGTGCAGAACTGAATACGTTGGGCCTTTTTCAAGTTGAGGGTGGGTTCATACACAGAAAACAATCGACGATACTTTTAATACCATCAAAATAAATGACGAGTAACCCCACAGAAAAACGTTAGAGAAAACCGTATACAGGCCAGTTTGCTGAGCAAAGAGTCTAGTATCGGCAGACAACGAGCGTTTGCAGTACACTGACTCTTACTGCCGATGTGTACGACAAAGATCCAGTAAAACTAAAATAAAATATGAGACGTAGCCTCACGAAAGAACCTTCAACGAGACCATATACAATAAACACGTCAATCTGCCTGGTTTCGTCAGTTCTTCTTACAATTCCAGTCACTTACTGTTGTTATACACGTCTCGCAGAACAAAACATTAAACACTATTACATTTTACGTATGTCAAGTGGAAAACATATTCGATGCTAGCACAAACTCGACGTAGATCGAGAGTGGATAAAATGGTCTATCATTTTTAACACATCTGGCACCTCTTTTTGTAAAAAAAATAATTTTATCGCTACTGAGGAGCCAAAAAAATTTAAAATCTACCGCGGAAAGTGTCGCACGTGGGAAATGCCGGTTACAGGTTATTTTAACAAATGTGCTTACACGTCAACACTGTTTATTAGACTGGAGTTCATGACGCAACATTTGCCACTCTTTTTGCTCTTCAGGTTAATAATTAACGTAGATATAATGTCAAGGGGAGACGATTATAGGGCGAGGAACCTAGTGAATGCTTTATTGACAAGCTCCCTGACGTCCAACAGCCAAACTCTCTTTTGTAAAACCTGGGAACGAATACGGATTGAGTTGGAAAGGGTGCCCTTGAATTATAATGGAAAAAGTCTGGGAGGGGATGAAATGTATACGGTGGCACTGGTGGAACGGATAGAAGGGAGACGAACGGAGGGGGAGAGGCGGAGGGGCAGGCGCGACAAGAGGAAGGGGTATAGGGTGGGGAAAGGGGAGGGGGAGTAATGGATGGATCCGATACAAAAACCCTCTTCATTATACCAGCCACGTCAAGCAAAGAATTAAAATAAATGAGTCTCTGACTGACTTATTGATTAGGGTTTCGTTTTACTTACCGAGATTAAGGTAATAACGTTCACGCTCGTTATTATTCGATGTGAATTATATTTATCGAGAATATAAAGCAGCTCCGTATTAGGAGGTAAGGATCAGGCAATTTCCGCTGTGACACAAGACTTCATGATATTTCCCTCAGTAACGTATCTCGGTTGCGTCAGGTAGTGGGTATTAACACAGCCATGTGCTGAACAATTCAGTCACAACATTCGTTTTTAGGGTCCATAAATATCGACTGAGATGAGGTTCTCTGCACAATTGGTGCTGAAAGGAATAAGCGTAAAACGCTAATAAGCGGAAGTCGTCTTCAAAAGTGCCACGGAATTAATTTTGTAGTAAAGAAGTTGCTGCAGAGGACAAAATCTGTGCAATAAAACAGAAATTTAACTGTGTGCAACAGAAAATTGGCGATATTTTTTGTAATTGCTAATTTGCGCTGTAAATGTAAGTGCAGAATAGGGACTAATTGGAAGACTAATTACGTCCTAGCAGGTAAGATCATCGACGCCCTTCAGTGGAGTGCTAATAAATCGGGAGAAGAGGGTGCGGTAACTATTTCAGAAATTTTAGAGATGACACAAAAGATCAGTGTCAATACTTGGTCAACAAAACGGGAACTGGTGGTGGATTACACGTCGTGATAGCCACTCAGTACCATAATACATTTCAAAACCCAAAAGTTTCGAGTATTGTGGGTTGTAAATTGGATCCACTATTGTTAATGCTGCGTCCTTAAAGTGAAGAAGAAATTTTAAAAGCAGTGCTATTAGGGAACATTAAGTCAGTGTGGCGTCATCTGTTTCATCCATCTTTTCTTCCTCAGATTCGACAGAACAACCTGAGCTAGACTGCACAAAATCTAATTACAGCCAGCCACATGTTAAATAGTCACTCCGTTGATACATCACCACTGGCAGGTCGACTGAAGCAACGAAATACCATCACCATGGACGCACTTCTGAGGAAGAATTATATCCAAAATGGACGATATGTTTGGAAAATATTAATCTAATTAGTTACCATTAAGTCAGCATAAGTATTACGAAATTTATGGATAGCTGGCATCAAACAAAGACCGCGAGTAGGTACAGATTTGGCCACTTATTTCACACCGCGGAAGTGGCTCTACAGTGGCCCACAAACCAATGGCCGTTGTCTTTCGTTCTGCCAAGAAACGCAAGGAAGACACACAGCGTATACAGGGTGGTCCATTGATAGTGACCGGGCCAAATATCTCAAGAAATAAGCGTCAAACGAAAAAACTACAGAGAACGAAACTCGTCTAACTTGAAGGGGGAAACCAGATGGCGCTATGGTTGGCCCGCTAGATGGCGCTGCCACAGATCAAACGGATATCAACTGCGTTTTTAAAAATAGGAACCCCCTTTTTTATTACATATTCGTGTAGTACGTAAAGAAATATGAATGTTTTAGTTGGACCACTTTTTTCGCTTTGTGATAGATGGCGCAGTCATAGTCACAAACGTATAAGTACGTGGTATCACGTAACATTCTGCCAGTGCAGACAGCATTTGCTTCGTGATACATTACCCGTCTTAAAATGGGCCGTTTACCAATTGCGGGAAAGGTAGATATTGTGTTGATGTATGGCTATTGTGATCAAAATGCCCAACGGGAGTGTGCTATGTATGCTGCTCGGTATCCTGGACGACATCATCCACGTGTCCGGAAAGTTCGCCGGACAGTTACGTTATTTAAGGCCACATCTGAAACGTCAACCACGACCTGCAACAAATGATGATGCCCAAGTAGGTGTTTTAGCTGCTGTCGCGGCTAATCCGCACATCAGTAGCAGACAAATTGCGCGAGAATCGGGAATCTCCAAAACGTTGGTGTTGAGAATGCTACATCAACATCGATTGCACGCGTACCATATTTCTATGCACTAGGAATTGCATGGCGACGACTTTGAACGTCGTGTATAGTTCTCCCACTGGGAACAAGAGATATTACCGGACGATTACAGAATTTTTGCACGCGATCTATTTAGCGACGAAGCGTCATTCACCAACAGCGGTAACGTAAACCGGCATAATATGCACTATTGGGCAACGGAAAATCCACGACGGCTGCGACAAGCGGAACATCAGCGACCGCAACTGGTTAATGTATGCTGCGTTGTTATGGGAGGAAGGATAATTGGCCCGCATTTCATCGATGACAATCTAAATGGTGGAATGTAGGCTGAATTCCTACGTAATGTTCTACTGATGTTACTACAAGATGTTTCACTGCATGACAGAATGGCAATGTACTTCCAACATGATGGATGTCTGGTACATAGCTCGCGTGCGGTTGAAGCGGTATTGAATAGTATATTTCATGACAGGTGGATTGGTCGTCGAAGCACCTAACCATGGCCCGCACGTTCACCGGATCTGACGTCCTCGGATTTCGTTCTCTGGGGAAAGTTGAAGGATATTTTCTATCGTGATCTACCGACAACGCCTGACAACATGCGTCAGCGCATTGTCAATGCATGTGCGAACATTACGGAAGGCGAACTACTCGCTGTTGAGAGGAATGTCGTTACACGTATTGCCAAATGCATTGAGGTTGACGAACATCATTTTGAGCATTATTGCCTTAATGTGGTATTTACAGGTAATCATGCTGTAACAGATGCGTTCTCAGAAATGATAAGTTCACAAAGGTACAGGTATCACATTGGAACAACTGAAATAAAATGTTCGAACGTACCTACGTTCTGTATTTTAATTTAACAAACCTACCTGTTTACAACTGTTCGTCTAAAATTGTGAGCGATATGTTTGTGACTATTACAGCGCCATCTATCACAAAGCGAAAAAAGTAAACCAATTAAAACATTCATATTTCTTTTCGTACTACACGAATATGTAATAAAAAATGGGGGTTCGTATTTATAAAAAACGCGGTTGATATCCGTTTGACCTATGGCAACGCCATCTAGCGGGACAACCATAGCGCCATCTCCTTTCCCTCTTCAAGCAAGACAAATTTCGTTCTTTGTAGTTTTTTTGTTTGACGATTATTTTGTGAGATATTTGGCCCGGTCACGATCAGTGGAGCAGTCTTTATATACCAAATATCTTTAAACATAATTCCAGAGTCAATAAAGCTGGAGTTACCACACAAAACTAGTTACATGAAAGGCAGACGCCACACACAATTGAGTCAGCCCAAAGCTTGTTAATCCAATTTATTAAACACAGTTCTTGTGTTTTCGTCAGTGTGTACCATAGAGTTTCATAGTGCGTGAGTGACCGTTCATTGGCTTTAATCATTCAGTCAGGCAGCAGCTGCCTGCGGACATTCAGCAGCAACAGGGAAGTAACCAATTTTGTGACATTTTTCGAGGTTCTAACCAGGAGCGATTTATATAGCTTCACCTGTGTGCTTTGGTAGTTTAGTTCTTGGATGTCTACATGTTAATTTTAATATTTACTAGACACACTTCTCCTGTTTTCGTTTGTGTCGGAAAATAAACTGATTTTGTGACATTTTACAAGTTCCTATCCGAGAGTGAATTATTTGTTCTCAGCTCTGTTCTTTGGTTGCTTAATTTTTGAGTCTGTGTGTGTTAATCTTATTTATTGAACACTTCTTGCGTTTTCGTCATCGTCTACAGTACAGTTCCACAGTGCCTGTCGATAGTCTGTGTCATGTAGTAGTCTACAACCTTTAGAATGGATATGGTTGGTGATTGCTGTTTGCGGATGGAAGCTGAGTTGGCGACACTTCGCTCTCAGCTCTCGGCTGTAATGGCTTCAGTCACACAGCTTGTAGCTGCAGTGGATGGGCATCACTGTTGTGGACCGCCCATGGGGATCCAACGGACATCCAGCACGACCCACGTGTCTGCCGATCAGTCCGCATCAGTAGCCAGCGCACTGAGGCTGTCTGCTCACCTGTGGTCCATTGGTAGGTCGCCTCGGTGCATGGCAGGCGGCAAAAAACTTCCCAGGGGCCGAACGTGAGGCATCCCCATTTAGTCTCACAAACAGGCTCTAGGTGGTGCCTGTGGCTGACACTGTCTCTCACTCAGACGCAGTCTCTTCTCCTATTTCAGAGGAAACCTCTCACCCTGCAAGATTCGGCCAGTCACAGAGGGTGGGTTATTCAGAGTTGGGAGCTCCAATGTTAGACGCACCATGGGACCACTTAGGGACATGGCTGCTAAGAGGAGAAAGAAAGCCAGTGTGCTATGCGTGGTGCATACTCGGTGAAGGCATTCCAGATGTGGAACGGGTCTTTCCAGATGCCATGAGGAGCAAAGGGTACAGCCAACCACAGGTGACAGTTCACGATGGTACCAGTGATGTGTGTCGCTTTAGATCGGAAGAGATTATCAATGGTTTCGAGCGTTGTGGAGGGTCTGAATCAGAGGCTCAGACGATCCTGTGACCACCTAGCATGCAGATTCCTCGAATTGCGCAGTAGGTTGGTGGTGGTGTTTCGGGTTCTGCTGAATAGGTCGCTAGTGTTCTTGGGCAAGTCGATGAACGTGGAGAAATATCTCATCAGACCACAACACTGTCAGGAACAATATGTAACAAGTATGATGGTTGACTACTGTTGGACTTTACTGCACGACAGTAGTGCCACACGTAAGGGGCGTGGGAAACCTCCAGAAATAATTTAGGTATTTATGAAAACTTATTTCATTAGCATTTCACGTTCTTTGTGTTGATAACTTAGCAGTTACAGATGAATTGGTATGGTTTAAGCAACCCAAAAACAGAATACAATTAGATAGTGTCTAGCACAGTTCACACATAAGCTGTGGCTGCTGTGGAAAAATCAGTGCCAGAATCGCGATCAGCATGTCGAAATATTAGGTAAGTCAAAGGTCGCACTGTTAAGTCAAAAACATTGCAAGAATGGGGAAACCTGAATATTCCAGTAAGTTGTGGGTGAGGTGATCTATCTTTTACGGTATGTACCAAACATGGGTGCCTTCTTGAAACCCGCAATTTATTTTTTAATGAAAAGAGGGTCGTGGGACACATCAGACAACATCAGCATCATCTGTCAAGTTCATTCCAGTAGACTGATTCGAAGTAGTAGTTTTGGTTCAAAAGTAACAACACAGTTTGGTCGGATTGCAGGCTGGACTGCGCTCCATAAATGACAGTCATGTAATGTGTTAAGCATGATGTCCCTCTCAGTCAACACACATTGAAGGCGCTGAATCCAGTGGTCATGCTCTCGCAGAAGGATTTCCCCAGGAATGGTGGCACACGTTTCTTCAAAGCGTTGCTGAAGATGGTGTATGTTTCTTATTGCCTCTGTATATACTAGTTGCTTTAAATGACCCCACAACTAAAGCTCAAGTGGTTTGAGATCAGATGATGTGGATGGCCATTCCACCGAACCACATTGGCCAACCCAGTGACCAGCTAATTGATCATCCAACCACTGACAAACAACTGCTCTGTAGTGTGGTGGAGCCCCATCCTGTTGAAATTAAGAGGGAAAGCTGCCATCTTCATTTAGAACTTAGATAAACAATACTTCTTGCAGAATTTCCAGGTACCGTTGAGCATTTAGATTCTGGTCAACGAAAATGTGTCCAATTACATGGTACCCAGTATTCCACACAACACCGTAATCTTTACATCACCAGCTACCTTCGAAGGTTCCACTTTGTGTGGATTCTGGTCACTACAGTATCAGTGGTTGTGGTTGTGACAGTTGACATCACCATTGGCAAAATGTTTTCACTTGCTCTAGGGCCGACGTGCAAAGCAGAATACGTCTGAGTCAACCTTCGATAGGTGCAGGAGTAGCTGAATCTTGAATGGATGCCGTTGATAAGCACGACGGATTCGTACAATCGACGACTCGCTGATTTCACATACTACCGGAAAACTTCGCGTTCTGCGGTGTGAGCTCTTCACGAAGGATGATAAAAGCAGTACTGCGGTTGTCTCGTCGGTAGCACTTATTGGACGCCCATTGCATGCTTCATCAGGCACAGTCCCAGTTTCTCGGAGTTTGGAAATTAAGCACCTGAAATTGTTGTGTGGTACTGGAGGTCTTTCTGGGTGCTGGCTGTTAAAATATGCCGCTATGACACGGAAACTACGTTCTCCAGACATCAAAATGACCCCAGTTATCACCTCCTTGGTCAAAACAATATTTAGTTACATGCAACAAAAAAGTGTCGTAACTTTGAACAATAAGTGCTACTTCGAATCATTTTTACAGAAATGAACTTGTCATAATGCTGATGTCGTTTGATATATCACACTACCCTTTTCCATTAATTAAGTAAAGAGTTGGATTCAAGATATCCAATTTCAAGATGGTGCCCGTGTTCGGTCACACTGTAAAAGGCAGACCACTTCACCCTTACGTTACTGGAATATTTACTCCAGCGGGATTTTTGACACAATAGAGTGTACTGCGACTTAGGACTCGACCTGAACGTAAGGCTAAACTATTTTGGTGCTCGAAAGTTTTAGTGTTAGCAGGTGAAGGGTTAAGCCCGAAACGAGTAGCGACAGTTGATGAATAAATTCAGAGAAAACAGCTATCGTTTTCATGCAACCGGACAGCCTCCTTAAATACTTTCTAATGATTATACAAACTCTCCTGATGATCATAATCATGAAGTTATTATCACACGATAAAAAGAGCGTGTACTCATCATTCAAGTTTGGTCGGAGTCCTCGCTGCAACGCTGAGGCGTTTGAGCTTGGGTGTGGAGCAGTGAATAGTGTGTAGGTGGAGTGGGAGTGTGGCCACGTGGAGGCAGCGGCCTTCACCGTGACCCGGGGGCAGCCACGAGCGCAACGGCGGAGACCTGGGAGCGACTGTGAGTCCCCGGCGAGGGACGAGTGCTCACCGCAGAGGCCGAGTACCCCACAGTACCTACAGGGCACTGCCTCTGCAGAATGAGCCATGGAAAAGCGCTCTAACCTTCTAGAGAACTGAATAATGCGACAATAATTTAACTCGAAAGCAGGTCCAGTTGTGGGGCCTTTGGAATTCAGAATAGTGAGAAGAGGAGAAGAGGCTGAACATCTAATTCTCCAGGAAGATCCATTTGCCAGAGAGTCGAAAAAGAACTTCCTCTTTTTTACCTTCTACAGCTCTTACCATGGAAGTAATTCCCTAATGTGTTAATAGATGTCATATCATCCTTTCCCTTCTTCCTGTCTGTGTTTTCTACATATTGCTTTCCTCGTCGATTTCGCGCTAAACAACATTTCTTACGTTATCCCTCCAGCTAATTTTAAACATGCTTCTGTAGCACCACATCTCAGATGCTTGGATTCTGCCCTGTTCCGGTTTTCCCACAGTCTATTTTTTCACTCAAAACGTACATTCTCAGAATTATTTTCCTCAAATTGAGGCCCGTGTTTGATGTTGTATCGGTCAGGAATGCCATTTTTGCCTTTGCTGGTCTCCTTGTTCATTCCTCTTTGCTCCCTTCGTTATGGGTTATTTTGTTGCCTTGGTACCAGAATTACTTAACTTCGTCTACTTCGTGATCCCAATTCTAATGTTAAGTGTCTCGGTTTTTATCACGAGAGAGACGAATTGGGGTTAGAAATTCTGGAAGTAGCAGTTATAATTTCAGTCACAGATTTTCTCTTCCCAATGCGAAAATATGTTGTTGACAAAGACTTTATCTCCCCAATGCAAAGCTATTTTGTTGACACTCAAGTAAGTAGGGAGAAACTATCGTCGCAATAAAATAATTGAAATCAGAGCTCGCACTGAAAGATTTATGTGTTCGTTGTTCCTGGGCGCCGTTCGGAAGTGGAACGGTAGAAAAATAGTCTACAGGGGGTTCCGGAACCCTATGCCCACCAGGCAGAGTGAATTAGAGAGTAGTCATTAAGATATAGTAAATGCACTGCTTCTACAAACTGTTGCAGTGAAATGGTTTTTACAGAAATTATTATGGATATTGTAAATGCGAGGGGCGTTCAGTAAGTAATAGAACACTTTTTTTTCTCGGCCGATTAAGAGTGGAAAAAGTGCACAATTTTTTTTGGGACATCGATTATTCACGCTTCAACCCCTACAGTTTCATGAATTCCCGATAGGTGGCGGTTTTCTAGAGTATGCAACGGAGGTGCGCTCCAAGCAGAGAGCTACGTTTGCTTTGGAGAAAAACCAGAGCAACATAGATATTCATAGGTGCTTGCAAAATGTCTACAGGGACGTAGCAGTGAACAAAAGCATGACGAGTCGTTGGGCGAGGCGTCGTCATTATCGCAAAAAGATCACGCAAACCTGTCTAAACCTCCCGCGTACGGGCCGGCCGCACACAGCTGTGACTCCTGCACTGTTGGAACGTGCGGACACTCTCATTCGAGATGATTAACGGATCACAAACGGACACCTCGCTGTTCAGCTGGATGTCTCTGTTGGTAATGCTGACACACTCGTCCAATATTTGGTGTACTCAACAGAATACCATAAAGAGAAAAGAACGACCGAGTGTGTGAAATTGCTAGTGCTATAACAGATTGATCGTGCCAATAATGGGGAGGCTGTTTATGCAGTAAGACCTTGGCTCCTACGTCGACCCATACATGATGATGATATTTGGCTTGTGGAGCGCTCAACTACGCGGTCATTAGCGCCCATATTAAGTCCCAATTTTTTCACAGTCCATTTTTTTTTACAATCTAATGTAGTCACTGTCACAAATGATGATGATGGTGAAATGGCGAGGACAACACAAACACCCACTCCCCGGGAAGAGAAAATCCCCAACCCGGCCGGGAATCGCACCCTGACCCCGTGATCCAATCGACCAGTAGAGTGGTGCCATGGGCAAGTACGGTGGCATAAGGACGCCGCATTCAACGGGGGTTATGCTGGAGTATACGGTTCTGTAGCAAAAAGAATGTGGAATAATGTGGTGTACTGGAAACCTGAATAAAACCAACCTGCTTTTAGAAATAAAAGTGTTGCATTACTTATTGAACTTCCCTCGTAAAACAAAAATTCAACTGCATCGAAGCGTTTTGGATGTCAGGTGACAATCTTCCGTCAAAATTGAACGTCCAACATATGTTTTCTTCCGCTCATATAAAACACACCGGAAAATATGTAAGAACTATAAAAATAGCCCCTTAATCTTCTTGAACTTATGAAAAATTTATACTTTTAATTTACTATATCGCTGTCGAAAGACTGAGCAATGAACGTGATGTCACGTTCCTTTACTACGAGTAGACCACGTGAGGGAGCACGCATTCTGGTAATCAAAACCATGCCGAAACGGACATAACACAGATCGACTTACTAACATCAGAAAGTCAGGTAGAGAAGGCAATAATTACTTCTCCACAGCAACTTAAGGCTAAAACGTGAATAGACGCGGATGTAACAACGGAAGATTGTCGTTCATTCAGGGCGCAATATGGAAACCAGCTCGTCATCTATAGCAACTTTAATATTTTGTCTTTGAAAAGGAATATGCACCTTTCGTTTCCAATTATTGCACTTTATTGAAAGGGGAATATTGTAGTTTTGCACGTGTGTCACAATAGCGGACACAATAACGTGGTGTGGACCTCTCCCGGCGCCACGTGGCCGCAGGTGTAGCAGCGGCGCAGCGCTGTGACGCGGCAGCTTTGGGAGTGCGCCGCATCCCGCGCGTGCACGTGTCTGCCGCGGGGTCACGTGTGCAGGCCCTTGCGTCACGCCGCGGCTGCGCGCCTCGCTGAGTCAGCGGACGCAGTCAAAACAGCGCAGCTGCCCCTGGCTGTGCCCGCGCCGCGCCGCGGTCACGGCCAACCCCGCCTGACGAAACTCCGGGCCTCTCTCTCTCTCCAGGCACTTGCCACTCGTCACGGACTCCCATTGCAGTCGCAACGAGACACTGAGCAGCAACAGTATCTCTTGTCTAGACCCACGATCTCTTACACGAAAGTACCCGCCAGCTACAGAGGTCGTAACGCACGAGAGGGTGAAGGAAGCCTTTCACAATATCCGCTTGGACCTTTATCTAAATCCACATACGCTGACTGAAATGAGAGGTGCTATGCAACGAAGCACCAGTCCGTTATTTATCAAACTTCACGGATGTGTCCATAACACAGAGTCTACTATTGCAGGCAACCTTTGGTGACCCAAATAGTACTCACATCCCTACCTACGTCCGCGGAAGGTCACATCGCGTGATGTTGGAACAGCGCTCGTAATGCATATAAGCAAAAATATAGAGTCCGTGACGTTAATGAATATGGGGTAACGGACTAACATGAATGCCAACGGCCTTGCCGCAGTGGCAACACCGCTTCCTGTCAGATCACCGAAGTTAAGCGCGGTCGGGCTGGGCTAGCACTTGGATGGGTGACCATCCGGTCTGCCAAGCGCTGTTGGCAAGCGGGGTGCACTCAGCCCTTGTGAGGCAAGTTGAGGAGTTTCTTGATTGAGAAGTAGCGGCTCCGGTCTCGGGAACTGACTACGGCCGGCAGAGCGGTGTGCTGACCACATGCCACCCCATATCCGTATCCAGTGACGCCTATGATCTGAGGATGACACGGCGGCCGGTCGGTACCGTTGGGCCTTCATGGCCTGTTCGGGAGGAGTATAGTATTTTTTTTTTTACTAATATGAATAGCAGTCATTTCCTGACACATCACCACAACATATTATGCCTCAGATCACACATTTTTGACAGTACAATGATTTTCTGAATAAAGGTAAGATTTTTCTGCATAAAAGTAGATGTGGCTGGCTTTCATAAACAGTACTGATGCGTAATTTGGACGAAGTCCTTGCTGAGCGCCATTACGCTACCTTTTCACTTTCTTAGTATTTCAGAAATAGGACATGCCATATTTGGTAGAGAAACGTTCGATTACCTTCAGATTAAATTCTTTTCCACTGATTACCATTCCGTAATCGCTTGTTCAAAAATGGTTCAAATGGCTCTGAGCACTATGGGACTTAACAGCTGTGGTCATCAGTCCCCTAGAACTTAGAACTACTTAAACCTAACTAACCTAAGGACATCACACACATCCATGCCCGTGGCAGGATTCGAAACTGCGACCGTAGCAGTCGCGCGGTTCCGGACTGCGCGCCTAGAACCGCGAGACCACCGCGGCCGGCCGTAATCGCTTGTGTACGCAATTTCAAAACGAATTGATACCAAACAGATGATGAGCCTAGCTACGAATATATTCACTAGAAAGAATTTCAAGTGAATAAAGAGTTCATTAGAATAATAACAGTATCTACAAGTCATTGACCATCGGCTTGAAAAATAAAACCAGAGGGGGACATTACATTTTATGCGTTGTTGGCTAACCATCTCAACATTAATTTGAATTAGAATTGGGTGGGAACCGTAGATCTTGTAGCATACGGGCCAAACAATAGAGTAAATTCATTTTATATTCACCCCGTCTTAAGACGTTCACATTTATTTGGTCGTCGTCAATATAATTTCGTTGTGTATGACTTTTCACGATAATTGTTTTAGATTTTCGGTTTGAAAGTCGTCCAACATCGTTAGTAGAGAAACGATGTTCACGACACGTACATAAACGTAAACCTTTGAAGATAGGATGCAACGTATCTTCAAATGTCAATATAAAAAAAACAAACGCCTATGAGGAAAACTGGTTGCCGCTAATTTATTATGAATTGCCTTCAGTTTCGACAGTTTCAGATGTCCACAATGGACAGGAGTTATTTACTGATGTTAGGACGAGAAAGAACAGAAAAACAAAAAACGGCAATGAGATAGGGAGTCGCAGTCGAAAATGTAATTAGGAGTAACATTGTGACTTTCAATTACAGGCAGGTCGTTCGACGGTTTAAAACTTAGTTCTTGTGATGACTGACTGCATAGGCATGGGTTTTCTCTGTAAGCTAAACAGATTAACATTCAATGCTCTGCGTTATCAGCCGCCAAACAGAAGCGAGCCCGAGGGTCGGTGGAAATATTCGAAAATGCCTCCCGGGCACAGTATAATACGAATGCCTCGCTCTTCCACGTATTTCTTCCACGGGTCGAACTGAACCCAGTCGCGATGACTCAACCGTGAATTAATTCACTAAGAACATATATGATATAACAAAATTTTCCTTGAGACATATGTGTCTCAACTTTATCTGCAATAAAGGGAATAGAAGCTGAAAAAATAAGTCAAGGAAAATTTAATTACAGCAGATCTATAGATCACCTGCGCCTTAGGTACCGTCAGGATTTCTCCATGATGTCCAACGCTGGGATGTTATTCCAATACCGGAGAGCCTTGGTGATAGTGACTATATAAGAATAGGAAAATAAACTGAAGCTATGAATTCAAATTTGTGTTATGGAGGCATTGCACTTGGGTAGCCCATGCAACTATGTTATGTGTACTACTACTATGGTGTAATGCCTATCACACTTGCCTAGTAAGCAAGGAGACCCAGGTTAAAGTTCCAGCTGTGGATCAAATTTCATTTCTTCAGTTTCTGTCATTATCATTAGAAATGGAAGTCAACATCAGCATGAGATGCGATTCTTCCATAGGCACAGATACACTCTTCTACACATTGTGGCATGAAACCAGCTTCCAAATGTGGTCTTGAGAAATTTCTTGATGTACTTGGAATATATGTTGTGTTGGAAGATTGCTACACTGAGGCTGGTATATAAGTATACATTTTGCTGTACCATCCGAGACATGTTCTGTGACTGACAAACCAGAGGACTTGGCAGGCGGATCAAGGACCAGCACATTCCTCGTCCCTTGTGGTGTGAACTGCGGTGTGGCATCTTATATTTTATTGCTGAAATATACCATTTGATAGAACAGAACTACGATTTGTCCCCGAACATAATGCAACACCATTCATCAGCAGTCGATGTTTTCCCATCGTGGCACCACTCCAGACTAGCGTTAATGGCAGCATACACGTGGGATGGTAATCGCTTGTTCAACTGCTGCTGTTCTCCGACCAATGGTGATGGGTGACCTAGAGAACTGGAGGTAACCCATTGCTTGTTCACAGATGACAGCTGCATATTTCAAGGGATTACGGTGGCCTTGGTGCGCAATACGGCGATTCTCCTTTGTGGTGGTTAGATGTTGTAGACTGGCTCCACCATGAAGTGTATGTCTGCCCTCGTTTCCATGGAGTCCAATATTGGCCCACTGTCACATAAATTCCCCCCACCCCTTTTCAACTCATCAGTCTCCTGACTGGTTTGATGCAGCACACCATGAATTCCTCTCATGTGGCAAACTCTTCCTCCCAGAGTAGCATTTGCAAAATACATTCACAGTTGTTTGCTGGATGTATTCCAATGTCTTGTCTTCCCGTATATTTTACTCTCTACAGCTCCCTCCACTACAATGAAAATTATTCCCTGACGTCTTAATACATGTCAATGACTTCTACAGAGTGATTTCCTCGCCGATTTGCATGGAGAACCTCCTCATTCCTAACCTTATCATTCCACCTAATTTTCAATATTCTTTTGTAACACCACATCTGAAATGCTTCGATTCTCTTCTGTTCCATTTTTCCCAGAGTCTCATAACGATACAATGCTGTGCTCCAAACGTACATTCTCAGAAATTTCTTCCTCAAATTAACGCCTATGTTTGATACTAGTGTAAGTAGGCTGTTTAGGTTTTTATATTGGTAACGCCACGTAGCGCTCTATATGAAAATCACGGATTGTGCTGTGTGAAGGCTGTGGTTGGTTTGCATTGTTGGAGTATATGCTATAGTAGTGTTGGGTAGTTGGCTGTTAACAGCGCGTAGCATTGCGCAGTTGGAGGTGAGCCGCCAGCAGTGGTGGATGTGGGGAGAGAAATGGCGGAGTTTTCAGAGCGGATGATCTGGACGTGTGTCCATCAGAGACAGTAAATTTGTAAGACTGGATGCCATGAACTGCTATATATATTATGACTTTTGAACACTATTAAGGTAAATACATTGTTTGTTCTCTATCAAAATCTTTCATTTGCTAACTATGCCTATCAGTACTTAGTGCCTTCAGTAGTCTGAATCTTTTATTTAGCTGGCAGTAGTGGCGCTCGCTGTATTGCAGTAGTTCGAGTAACGAAGATTTTTCTGAGGTAAGTGATTTGTGAGAGGTATAGGTTAATGTTAGTCAGGGCCATTCTTTTGTAGGGATTGCGTTGCGCTAAAAATATTGTGTGTCAGTTTAGTGTTGATCAGAATAGGTAAAGAGCGAAATGTCTGAATACGTTCAGTTCTGCTCAGCTGTTTGAAAATCAAATAATGTAAGAAGTTTACCAGCATAGTAATTCATAAATTTTTTTAAAGGGACGTTTCACTAGTAGAGATCTCTGAGCCAAGAATGCCCTTTTTACTAGTGCTAGTCTGCTTTTTATATCCTCCTTTCTCTTCCGCCATGGGTTGTTTTGTTCCCTAGGTAGCAGAATTCCTTCACTCTATATAATTAGTGTCATCCCCTCAGTGCTCTCATTTCTACTATTCCCATTACTTTCGTCTTTCTTCTATTTACTCTCAACCCACAATGTATACTTATTGACTGTCCATTCCATTCATCAGATCCCGTAATTGTTTCTCACTTTCACAGAGGATAGCAATGTCACCAGTGAATCTTATCACTGACATCCTTTCACCTTGAGTTATGATTCCATTCTTGAAACTTTCTTTTATTTCTCTCAGTGTTTCTTCGATGTATAGTTTGAAAAGCATTGGCGAAAGACTACATCCCTGTCTTACATCCTTTTAATCCGAGCAATTTGTACTTGGTCTTCCAGTCTTGTTGCTACCTCTTGGTATGGGCACATTTTGTACATAAGCCATCTTTCCCTACAGATGACCCCTCCTTTTCCCAGGATTCCAAACATATTGTACCATTTCACGTTGGCGTACGCTTTTTCTATAAATGTGTAGTGATTTTTCACTAATCTTGCTTCCATTTTGAACCACAACTTCAGAAAGACCTCTCTGATGCCTTAACCTTTTCTACAGTCAAAAATGATCGTCTTGTAACACATCCTTACTTTTCTTTTCCATTCTTATTTATACTATTCTAGTCAGTAACTTGGATGCATGAGCCTTTAAGTTGATTGTGCGATAATTCTTGCACTCCTCGGCTTTTGCAATCTTCGGAATTGTTTGGATGACGTTATTCCGAAAGTCAGATGGTATACCGTCAGACACATGCATTATACACACCAACGTAAATAGCCGTTTTGTTGCCACTTGCCCCAATGGGTTTAGATATTCTGATGGAATGTTATCTTTCTCTGCTGCCTTAGACCCTCTTTGATTTTAAGTCTCCCAGAGCTCTTTTAAATTCTGATTTCAATACTGGATTCCCTATCTCGCCTATATCGACTCCTGTTTCTTCTTCTACCATTCATCAGGCCTTCAGTGAACTCTTTTTCCCTATCCAACCTCTGTTCTGCATTTAACAGTCGAATTCCCACTGCTCTCTTAATGTTGCCACCGATGTCCCACAAATCTGTATACAGCACGATTCGACGATTCGGCCACATGAAGACCTACAATTAGGTCCCTGTCAAACTCTGTCCGGCACTGATAATGCTGTACAGTTCACGGCATCTCTGTATCCAACACAGTGACCATCCATCGACACTGGTCATGCCTCACATATACCTTACCAGGCCTGGCAGCCACACCAAACACGAACAGTACTGTTGCACACTGGTCGTCGTTCTACCTGACACAGAGAATGCCAACTATAATCATTTAAGTTACAGCCGGTATGTTTTACAAGATTTAAGTTACATGGACGTCCAACCATGTCTTCTGGAATTTTCTCCTTTTGATCTGGCAATGCATTTCCTCGAAAATAAGAGAAGTAACTGTATATTTGCTTGAAATTGCACTTGAATTAACGTGTACCTTTTGTGCAGTTTAATTATTGGCTAACTTACCGTCTTAGACATAGCTGAACGTAGAAAACGCTATTAACTGAGGTTTTACCGACCAGATAAATAGAACAACAGATCACGAGTTCGGACTTCTACTCACATTCGTCAGTGCCATTCAGTCTCGGGAACTAACAGCTCTAACCAGTCTAATTTGCAACATACTGTACAGCTGATAGCCTACTTTCATGTGTTCTCAGAGGACTTTAAAAGCGTGATTCGCAGAATATATGACGGTGTCCCACAATATTCTGTTTTGGTTGCAGTCCCTTTTAATTTGTACATGTACGATCTTCCAGAAACAAAGTACACAAATTCGTTTACGCTGATGATATTAGTTTGACCGCTCAGGATCAATACTTTTGGACGTCTGAAGCAACAATCACGTAATACATGAAGGTGTTGGATGAATACTTCATACTTCTCTCCAACCGAACCCTCAAAAGAACGTTCGTTGTTTTAAATTTTGAAATATAGAATTATCAAACTTAAACATGACATCACATTTAGCGATCAATCTCTCCAATATTACACTATTGCAGGTACCTAGCTCTGGCCCAACACTTGACACACAAAATCAATCTCTGGAGTATGGTAGCTAAAACAAAAACTTGGAAGAGTACAACCCACAAGTTAACAAGAATCGTCTGGTGCCATTCCAGCATTTCTCATATCACAAGCTATTGCTCTTTCATATAGCAGTATACTGCTGTTCCACACTACTACAAAATAGTAACACTAAAATAATTGACACACAATTTAACCACGCAGCTCGTTTCATACAGGGTGTATTTGTCCCGCTAACGAGCATGGCTACGGTTCTTAGTAAAATTTTCCAACCATCTATAACCACTTCACAGTCATTGCTAAACACGTGGATAAGAATAAAAACAACCCAGAATTACCAATTCAGTCAGAATTTTTGATCAGAACCACAGCTATTGATGTCAGGAAACCACAGTGGCTCGCAGCCATTAGCCTGTAGAACGGTCATGTCAACATGAAAGATTTATGGGACCACCACTGGCAGGAGCAAACTTCCATGATGCATCACCCAGTAATTAAAATTGCCTGGAAGCAACGAGCAGGTTTTCATCCAACCCGACCATAACGGTGCATACTGAATCGGATCAGCACGGATTGGGGCAGATGTGCAACATTGCTGCATCAATAGCGCTGGAAGTCTTCTTCCTAGTATGAATGCGACGCAGAGCGGGAAACAGTATAATAACATTTGACTGTTCCGTCACAAAATACAAAGGGACGGTTTAAGACCGTCAGAATTTGTCCGTGGGAACTTCTGACTGCATTTCAAATCTGGAGTTATGGCTATGGAACCATTTGAACATGACATTGTCTTTATCTGTGTTGAAATATATATATTCGTTGTGAAAGATTTTCTAATGTTTTTTCTATTCATCGTAATATTAACTAAATAATCAATTACATTTCTGTAAAGTTAATAACAACTCAAGATTCACTTATGTCATTAATGTCTTGTATATAAAAATTACTTTTATGTGCTTATGAATGTTAATATAGAAATTTATTTACATTACTTTAAGATTATAATACATCTACATGCTATGTGTGGAAAGTGTAGGTTTCCCCGCACTCAACAAAACGCATTGTTATAAAGCTGTACTAGTGGTACTTCGCTAACGTCATACAAATGCTCATTGTGTCTTCTTAATGTCTTAAAACGATACATGTGTGAGTATTGCAAAATTTAACAGCAAAAAATACGGTTATGCAGCACGTAGCTGTGAGGAAACTCGTAAATATAGCTGTTACTTGACTTTTTGCTTAAGTACTGGCAGCTGTAAACTTTCTGAGTACTATTCCGTATCTTCATTGGGCAGAAATGGTGGGCAGAAATGGTGGGCAGAAACCAGCAGTTCGACCGTTAAGCTCCAGACTGGACTAGATTTGTCAACACTGAGTGTGGAAATGGACACAGTAATAAGATTATTCAATTGTAAAAATGTATTTTACCACTGACGACTCATAACTGTACAAAAGAGTAGTATTCAACTATTTCATTTCTGTGTATAAAACCGCAAGTTCAGTACTTTCTAGTACATATTTTATTTTCAGTGGTGCATAACGACTTTTTTAAATTTTATTTTTGATATTGATATGCTAGTGAGAGAGATAAGGTATAGGGTGCTACAAAAATATTGTGAGCGTATTTTAGGTTTATGTTACGATAGTTTCATGAGCATGGTCAACACATACCAGTGGATTGATAGTCGAATGCGTTTTATATACTCAAAGAAATGGTTCAAATGGCTCTGAGCACTATGGGACTTAACTGCTGAGGTCATCAGTCCCCTAGAAATTAGAACTACTTAACCCAACTAACCTAAGGACATCACACACGTCCATGCCCGAGGCAGGATTCGAACCTGCGACCGTAGTGGTGGCGCGGTTCCAGACTGTAGCGCCTAGAACCGCTCGGATACCCCGACCGGCGTTTCATGTACTCTTTCCGTTGCTACTCAGATTGCCTGATGATGATTGTGTCTATCGAAACTCATAGCACATGATACCTTATCACCAGTTCCCTGTGTTACACAACAGTGACATTCGTTTAAAAATTAATTTCAATAAAAAATAATATTCTTTCCGCCTGTTTTACTTTGCAGTTATTCCACTTGTTTCCACGAGCCAACCTGTCTGTTATCTCTAACTGGCACAAAATACAGAGAAATCTGTTATGGTGAAACCCAATTATCCGCCTGAAACTCTCCTCACTGACTTCAGTGATAAATTCAATCGATAATATTCGGATAATTAATACGTACTGTCGTAAGACTATGTTGACTAACGACTTATCAATGGTTTGTACAAAATTTTGTACGCTTAACAAACGTACGGATGCTTTTATCTGAGGAGTTGTTGTCTGGAAGAATATAATCTGAAAGCTATTGAATTAGAGTTCTTACGACGGAAGTATTTAAATCACTGTTCGCACTCAAACTCTGTAGACCTTGTGAAAGACAGTTAACCAATAACGTGGTTTCGATAGTCTTAGTTTGAGATCAATTTTTGCGACCTTTCGACACTGCAAATCACCGAAATGAATCAATCGTTCGTTATTCTCACTGTCGTCGACGGCTACTGCTTGCAATAGTGCCCATAACACTGATTTAGGCCGTCGCTGACTCTGCGTGAAAGTAAGCGTTTAAGCTGGTCGCTGCGTAAATTTGCCCCGTTGAAAGTGACTACAAAATCCAGAGCCATTAATGTGGATTTACGGTAAAGAATAATCCGGAGCGGGATCGTGCTGTTGTTTGCTAGCGGCATTAACGAGCAGATATAATCTGCCGAATGGCTGAATGCTTGCCGCTAGGTCGCAAGTCGCATCGCGAAGGAAGAATGATGGCTGTTCCTACACAGCGTCGTCGAACATCGCGCCTCACTTCACAGCAGGCCATGGTTGTTACCGTTTTTCTCAGATAATTACTGAACTTTCAAATAAGTTTTTGACATAACGTTATATTAACCGGGAAATTCCCTAAGAACTTGCAGCAGAAATGAGACACCAGCTATCGTGTTGGCGTTCGAGAAAATGAAATTGCACTGCACTAGAAGAGAAAACCGTTCAGGCTTCTACGCTGTTTTGAAGTGAAGTACGTACCTAAATAAACGCAGATTTTTCGTAAGGGTAACATTGATATTTCATGGACGTTTACCGATCTTTTATGAGAGTAATGGAAGTTACTCTGCACTACACGAGCGGATTTATTACGTACTCATTTGTTTAAATGGCCATGATGTGGGATACATGTTACAATTACAGAAACACATACATGTTACAATTACAGCAAGATATCCTTATTGGATTGCCATTTATTCAAGATCCAGAAGGAGAACTCTAAAGTTATGTAATACGCAGACGAAAGATGGAACTTACAAAACCCTCGCCCGACCTGTACGTGAGTACTGTTTGCCAGTCTGGGAGCCTTAACGGATATGATTAATATAGGAGCTACGGAATGTAACGATAGTAGCGCGTTTTCTTTAGCAATCTCGAGAGCGTCAGTGGTAACCGCCAATGTTTGGGGTTACAAGAGACGTACTATTCAAATTTCGAGCTTATGTTTCAAAAGGTGTCAGGTACCACGTAGGTTGTACGAATTGAATAGAAATGATGAGTGTGCTAGTGGTAGTTCACAAGGAGTGTACCACAAGGCAACCTCTTAACGAAGATTTGAACACTTGGGTTTATCACTCAGCTGAAGACGACACTGGGACAGCGAAATTTCCATTTTACAGAATATGTATGCGTTGTGATTAGATGCAGTTCTCTGAATGCTGCGTGCGGGATGTATTCTCTTGATTGTCAGTCTTATTTTCATTTGAGTATTCCAATCCCCTCCAACCGCGATAACCCAAACCACTTGTAAATTAAAGATATATTTATTTATTTGTTTATTAGTGCTTACAGTTTGACAACCTCCACCTCGAATCCAATGCGGATCGTATGCTCACATAGCCAGAAAACTTTCTATGTTGTTGTTGTTGTTGTTGTAGTCATCCTCATGCTGTTCATCCTGTTCATACAGCTCCCCATGCTACTCTGTCCTGTGCAAACCTTTTCATTTCCGAATTTCAGAATGCGTCCTGGCAGCGGATACCTTTTTTAGACGAGTTTTACCACGGAGTTCCTGCCTCCGCTATTCTATTCAGTATCTAATCATTAATTATGCGATCTACCCGTCCAATTTTAGAATTCTTCTGCAGCACCACATTCCCTTCTTGTGTAAATAGTTTATCGTCCGTGTTTAAGTATATATCCGACGTAAATAAATTTCTCTTCTTCAGGAACGCATTTATAACCATTGCCAATCTATATTGTATAGCCTCTCTGTTTTGGCCACCAGTAGTTATTTTGTTGCCCAAATAGCAAAATTCACCTATTGCTTTTAGTGTTCCGTTTCCCTCAGCATTACCCGATTTAATTCAACTACATTCCATTGTCCTTGTTCTGCTTTTGTTGACATTCATCTTATTTCCTCCCTTCAGGACAACATACAATCCGTTCATCTGCTATTCCACGTCCTTTTCTGTCTCTGACACAATTACAGTGTCATGACAAACCTCAAAAATTTTATTCCTTCTTCCTGAACTTTAATTCCTACTCCTAATTTTGTTTGGATTCGTTTACTTGTTGCTCAGTATATGGATTGAATAATATCTGGGATAGGCTATAACATTGTCTCACTTCCTCCTCAACGACTACTTCCCTTTCATGCCCCTCAACTCTTATAGTTGCTGCCTGGACTCCCTGTATTTTGCCCCTGCTACATTCAGAAATTTAGATAGACTATTCCAGTCAACTTATTAAGAAGCTTGCTCTGAAACTGAAGTCTAGAAATTTAAAAGGAGTTACCATTTTTTTTGGAAAACAAGATATGTGCCAAGGCCATTACCTAATGAGAGATGCTATGTCCAGAAGCATTCCCGTTAGTTCCCTGTGGCCACTCGTAGATGGCGTTCAACTCATGAGGAACGTCGATGTGCGCTAAATCCACGTTCTACCAATGGATCCCTGCTGTTCATCATTTGCCATTTGTTAGTGAATATGGCTGAGGTTATGATCGTTATGAGTCTGAATACTGTGATGACTCAGAAGCGATGAAGAGAAATTGTTAGTAAATGAGTGGTGGAGAAGAAAAGAAGTTTCTGGTTAATCATACAAGGCAGGAAAAGGAAAAGAAAGCTCTCCTAACCAACAGCCAAGCACGCAGGTATGGGATCAGTACATCAAACGCTCCACAATAGATATTCGTGAGACTCTTATAACTGAAAGCAAATAATATAATACTGTAAAATTATAATGTGTCACAATATTTGTCCTTAGTTACCTGCAAATGATTCTATTATTGTCACTCCTTGTCAGAGAAACATGGGACGAAGTTATTTACTACGCTATACCAGCATGATGAGTAGACATAACGTACGTTCTTAATTGGCGTCATGGACGTTATCCCAGCAAAATGTAGGCGAAATGGAGAGGACGCCGATCCAATGGAAAGCTGCGCCAGTGTACATTGATTTTCATGTTTGCTGATTGTGAGCGTGCACATGAACTGGTATGCAGGAAGAACTTCTTGGATGTTTTCGGTATTTCAAACAGAAAATAGAGCTCCTGGCACAGAAGAGAAAGACCGGTGATAATGTCTTCAAAGACAAAAGAAGTGGAGTATTTAAGAGAAAATACCCAGATGAAGATCGGCAGATTGTTCGGGCCCACACTCACAAGTTGCCTAGGGATGTGAATCACTACAGTAGAAAGCGCACAACGAAGGAGTGCTTAAACCCCAATCACAGTATGAACAGGCTTTTCAATGCATTCAACGTAAAATATCCCAATACTACATTAACATATAAATTTTAGAGAAAAGCTTTCCTTGCGGATTTTCCGTTCGTAACCGTCAGAAAGGCTCGATCAGATATGTTCCGAACATGTGACCGATTAGTTTTAGAAGATAAGCTAAACCATCAGAATGCTGACAAAGCTAAGTAAGAACTTTATTTGCACCATCGCAAAGCCGAAAGATCCACATTGCGCTTAACAACGATGCACCAGTTGGAACATTATCAAACAGTATTACTTGCACACTATCCATACATCAACAGGTTACGTCCACAGCTCGTGGTCTCGCGGTCGCGTTCTCGCTTCCCGAACACGGGGTCCTGGGTTCAATTCCCGGCGGGGTCAGGGATTTTCACATGCCTCGAGATGACTGGGTGTTGGTGTTGTCCTCATCATTTAATCGTCATTCATTAAAATTGGGAGATTGGGCTGAGCTAAGGTTGGGAATTTGTACAGGCGCTCATAACTGCGCACTTCAGCGCGCCACAAACGAAACATCATCATCATCCCACAGGTTATGTTCGTACCTTTCATTACACATTCAGGTATGTTCTATCTGAGGCAACTCTCGTCTTAAAATTTCTGTGCACGAAAGCATGACACTGGTGATGCAACAACGTGTATGTGGAATGAGACGGAAGGTGGCAGGGGAGGCAATGAAATCGCGTCCTTTTTATGTGCATTTCTCATTCAAATACCTAGAGCCACAATGAAGAAAAAACTATATTTATGGAATGACAACTGCTGTGCACAAAATATAAACAAAAGTCTTCCATTCATGTACATGTTTCTAGTGTCATGTAGTATTTTTCAATGAGCTGACCACAAATAGTTTATTTCTGATCGTAGGTTTTGTGGCATGTGATCGAGATTTTGCAACCAATGAAAAGAGAAAATAGACAGTGAAACGTTTTGTCTCGGGTGATCAAATGAAGTTAGTGACTTCATCACGTCATGCAAAGTCGTTTAAAGTTATGGAAATACATGACTCGCACTTTCTTCGCCCTTTCTTGATTTTTATACAGCAACATAAAAATTTATCTCTATCAACAAATTCTTGGTATCAGCTGTACCTTGGATTCTAATAACTGCCCCTGGAGAGGTCACAATACGAAGAACATTTACCGAGCTGGAAGTGGACAACTTTCAGTGTACTGAAGAAGAGCAAATCAGTGTCTGGTTTCCAAAATACGGAACTGAAGCAGGTTGACAATCGCCGTTGTTTATCGCTGGAGAAGAACAAGGGCCTGTAAAGTACAAATGGTTCAAATGGCTGATAGCACTATGGGACTTAACATCTGAGGTCATCAGTCCTCTAGAACTCAGAACTACTTAAACCTAACTAACCTAAGGACATCACACACATCCATGCCCGAGGCGGGATTCGAACCTGCGACCGTAGCGGTCACGCGGTTCCAGACTGAAGCGCCGAGAACCGCTCGGCCACAGCGGTCGGCACCTGTTAAGTATGATACCATATTTACCCGAAGAAGCAGGAAGTTTTGCCAGAACATTTGTAGTTAAATGCAGTAAAATGTCACAAGACAGTGTTTGGTACTGTCATTCCGCGTCGTCTTGCCATTGTAATCATTGCATAAGCAACACAAGAAAAATGGACGTAACCCTTTTCCAAATGGTCATTTTCTTTATAATACTTCAGTTAAGTCTCTACGTTACGTATCGGTGCGCAGCGGCCTGCAGTGTGAATAACTAATTTATTATTTGTATCAGGAGATTCTACAGGAAAAATTGGTTTTCTTTCAGTATCTCGTAACATTCCTTTTGGTTGCCTAGAGCCATTTCGATTTCTGGTTTTAAACTGCTATAAACGAAGGTTTCTCTTTCCTTAACCAATTTCTAGGAGAACTCGTATGATATGGATTGACTCGCGTACATTTCTCTGGGATTCGAACTTATTTTCCCCGAGGTCATTTTCTACTAGTTCTTCCATTCTTCTGTAAAGAAGTACCATGTCTGACATCTCATCTTCATCTATGTCCTCTTCCTTTTCTGTAAGATTGCCTTCAAGTTCATCTCCCTTGTGTACCTGTAGATCCTGTACACACTCCTGCCGCTTTTTCAGGTTTCCCTTCTTTGTTTAGTATTGGATTTCCGTCTGAGCTTTTGATATTAATATAACTGCTTCTCTTTCCTCTAATGTACTCTTTAATTTTCCCGTACTCGGTATCTCTCTTTTCCCTGGTGAAATATGCTTCTACATCTGTACATTTGTCCTCTAGCCATTCCTGCTTACCCATTTTGCTCTTCCTGACAATCTCATTTTTGTATGTGTCGGTATACTCATTTTCTGGACGCGTTTCCTGCAGTTTTCTATGTTCAGTTTTCATCAGTTATATTCAATATTTCCTGCGACAGCCAAGGATTTCTACAAGGCCTTGTCTTTTTACCTGTTAAATCCTCTGCCACCTTCACTATTTCATCTCTCAAAGCTACCCATCCTTGTTCTACTGGATCGCTTTCCCTTATTCTAGGCAGTTGTTGCCTAACGCCCCCTCTGAAATTGTCAACAATGTCTCTTTCTTCCAACTAGTCTAGGCTCAGTTCCTTGTTTTTCTACACTTTTGTAATTTAGTTAGTTTTTATGTACACTTTCTTACCCATAAAATGTGGTCAAATTCCACATCTGCCCCTGGAAATGTCTTACAGTTTAAAATCTGCTTCCGAAATCTCTGTACTGCTTCATTCCCGTCGCCCAGTCTAGTTCTTTTCCTTTAGTCGAACTGCAGTCTCCCATCACAATTAAATTTTCGCCTCCCTTGATTATCTCAACAATTTATCTCAGGTATTTCTTCAATCACTTCATCATCTGTGGAAATAGTTGACACATAAATTTGTATTACCTTCGTGGCTGTGGGCCTAATGTCAATCTTCGCTACGATAATGCATTCACGATGTTGTCCACAGTAGCTTACGGAGTTCCTGTTCTCTTCTTCATTATTAAATCTACTCCCGCATTAACTGCATGTGATTTTGCATTTTTTTACCGTGCATTCATCTGGCCAGAAGTCCTGTGCCTCCTGCCACTGATCTCGTTCGTTCCCATTAGACATAATTTCAGATTATCCCTTTCCTCTTTTAAATTTTCTAACCTAAGTGTCCTATTAAGGCATCGGTGCTTGACCGAAAACGGTAATAATATTAAAAGGAAAAATACTTCATAATTTTCTGCAAAATTATATTTTTTTTCCTCAAGAAACGGTTTCCGGTACCCAGGCCGTTGTCAGGTGACAAATGAATATTCCTAACACAGGTAAACGTGATTTCGTCTTACACAGATGCTATTTGTTCAAAAATTTAAAAAAAGACACTGTTCACATGGAAAAATATTACAGTAATTACATTAACTAAAAGGGGGTTAATAAAGCTTTTATGTGGAGATATAGTTCACAAATGATGAGAAAAACGATGAATTTATAGTCTGAATCCAGTACTTGACACCTGTATTAAATGATCAGAGTCTGCTCATTTAATACTCTCTGTGTGATCTGTTTGTTGATTTCCAGTACTTCCAGTAGCGTCATCTCTCTGCTTTCCTTCACAGAAAGTAAAACTTCACATTCAACATGACATGAAAGGTTTCACGGTAAAAGAGAATGCATAGAGGTGGAATCTTTCTTCTTTAATCGCCACCTTCTCTCATGTTAACATAGCCTTATTGCTACAACTCTGCCTGGCTGATCAACGTACACTTTTTCACAGTACTTGGAAGTGACTTCAGTATTTGTAAACCTAGTATTTGAATAATCAGTGAATTTAACCATAGGGGGAATATATATATGAAGATATATTCTTCTGAAGCCCCCGTAGCTGAATTCGACATTCGTGACTTAGTTCTGTCCTTGTGAGTCCCCGCTTGCCGGAGACAACATGCCAGATCTCTAGAACCGGAGTTCCAGGAAATCCGTACAACCCCCTAAACAACTGGAATCCCTCCGTGTGTCAGCCCTGACACGGTGTGACAATCCCAATGCAGTCATCCAGTGTAATTTAACGTATTCACCAAATCGTACCCCCGAAGACTTATCTCGATGAGAGATTTACGAGCCAGTTATAAGTTCCCATTCAATACGCCGGTTCTGACATAGCTGCCATGTTGTTGATCACATACTCACTGCTTCATTGGCTAGAGTTGTGCTCTACCAAAACTACGGTTCCGTAGCTTTGGTTTATTCAAAAAATGGCTCTGAGCACTATGGGGCTTAACATCTATGGTCATCAGTCCCCTAGAACTTAGAACTACTTAAACCTAACTAACCTAAGGACATCACACAACACCCAGTCATCACGAGGCAGAGAAAATCCCTGACCCCGCCGGGCTTTGGTTTATTACATAACTGAAATAGTAAATGGTGGTATTACAGGTAGTGTTCTTAGCATTGTTAGGGAAAGAAACATAAATGGGTCTGAGAAAGAAATTAGGAGCCCACTAATTCTCTTTGTTTGTTTTGCACGTAGTTAGAAGCCAACTCGTTCAGTGTTAGTTCATTGAGTACTTTGTATCCTTAAAATGTGACTTGAATTTTGCAAGTGATGGGAACTAGTTGATCACGTTACTTCTGCACTTTTGCGTAACGAAAGACGTTATTTTTTATCCAAGTACAGTTTACAAGCACAAACACAAAATACTCTACATAATTATTGTCGTTAATTTGTACTCAACAGAACGTTCTACAACATGATTAGAGGCAAAGTTTGCTGCTACAATTGATAAATGCGAAAGTTGTATATAAATAACGGAAGCGTGTTTTATGTTAGCTCAAAAAAAGTAGTGAAACAGTGTTTAATATATTTTTGTTTTGTGGTTTTTAAATTTATTTTACCTCGTTTTTTTGAGGGAATTGTGTTTTCTAGCGTTACATGGTAAATCTGTAATTTTTATTCTGCAACATCCCTATGTTTCAACTTAGAAAGCAACAATTTTCGTATAGAACCAGAATTAACAATTGAAAGTTTCAGTTTTGCTATAAAGGATAGGAGGATAACAATGTAGAACAAAAATGTTCCATAGATTATGCTGCCATTTATATACCCTCATTAAGTTTCTAAACGGTTCACCGATGCCAGTTTCTAGGGGAGCCTAGTAAGGGACTGGCCACATGCACAAGCTAAGCGAGTGAAACAAGGTGACGCCCAATACGTATGCAACACTCCTAACAATCAGGTAGCACGGTTACAACCTTGACTGACCAAAGTTGCTAGGAAAACTGTCGTAGTCTACGCCTCTTTACAGCAGTCCGTGGTAGCCCATGGTAGCTTTTCAGTTCTATCGGTGACCTATCGGTATCGACAGTGACTCAGTTCCTGATATTCTGAATGTTTTCAAATGAAGTTTTAAAACGACGCGGCCAAAAAATGAAGATTTCATTACCTGTCTTTGGACACTGGCTGCGTATACCACTTGACTTCACTTCCTCCACATTTTCGATAATATTACCGATCACGGACAAACGCTAGGATGTGTGGCAACGATGAGCGATCTCAGTGGCACTGCGAAAGAAATACTTTTCAGAACGCGTTTGCATTCGCGAAAGTCGTTATGCTATGGTTACACATAATCAGCCGAACCTCCTCCCATTCCCCCCTCCCCCCTTCCCTCTCCTTCACCCCTCAGCGATGGCGGGATTGGTTTAATGGCGGCGGCGGTGCAGGCTCGGGGCGCTTCGGCCGCGCCGCGCTGTCTCAATACATGCGCCAACCAGCCGCCCCTCTCCCAACTCGCTCGTAAAGCAGCTTTCCGGCCGTAAAGACGAAAGTTTTAGCACCGGAGGAACAATCATCATTGTAATGATTTGAGCGTGTAATGAAGGCGGACTTTTTTGTGCGTCCCGGCTGCCGTGGGCGGGGCGCCTGCGATATGGTCCGCAGAGCCAGCGCCGGCCCGGCCGGGCCATAAAACCGCCGCCGTGCTGTTGGCCTCGCCACGCCTGGTCTGCACTGGTCTGACTCGCTGCAGTTACTTCGGCGCTCCCAGCAAACACTGCGCAAACAGCGGCGGAGCTCAGGGAGGCGAAATTTTGCACAGTTGAAGAGGCTCTACAAAGGGTGAATCACCTAAAACGCACCGCAAATGTTACGGAAATACACTGAAGAGACAAGTAAACTGCTGCACCCGCATAATATCGTGTAGGGCCCACTTGAGAACGCAGAGTTGCCGTAACACGATGTGGCATGGACTCGACTAATGACTGAAGTAGTGCCGCAGGGAAATGACACCAAGAAACGTGCAGGGCTGTCCATAAATCAGTAAGAGTACGAGGGGTGGAGATCTCTTCTGAAAAGCACGTTGCAGGGCTTTCCAGATATGCTCAATACTGTTCATGTTTGGGGAGTTTGGTGGCGAGCGGAGGTGTTTAAACTGAGACAAGTGTCCCTGGAGCCACTCTGTAGCAATTATGGACGTGTGGAATGCAGCATTATCCTGCTGGAATTGCCCATGTCCTTCAAAATCCACGATAAACTTGAATGGATGCAGGTGATCAGACAGGATGCTTACGTACGTGTCACCTCTCAGGCTCGTATCTAGACGTATCAGGGGTCCCATATCACTCCAACTGCAGACGCCCCACACTGAGCCTCTATCAGCTGGAACAGTCCCCTGCTGACATGTAGGCTCCATGGATTCTTGACGTTGTCTCCGTACACGTACACGTACATCCTCTAGAAACAATTTGAAACGAGGCAACATGTTTCCAGTCATCAACAGTCCAATGTCGGTGTTGACGGGCCCAGGCAGGCGGTAAGCTTTGTGTCGTGCACTCATCAAGGTTACACAAGTGGATCTTCGGCTCCGAAAGCCCATATCGATGATGCTTCTTTGAATGGCTCGCACGCTGACAGTTGTTGATGGCTCAGCATTGAAATCTGCAGCAATTTACGGAAGGGTTGCACTTCCGTCACGTTGGACGATTCTCTTCCGTCACCGTTGGTGCCGTTCTTGCAGGAGCTTTTCCGGCCGCAGCGACGTCGGAGATTTGATGTTTTACCGGATTCCTGACTTTCACGACACACTCGTGAAATGGTCGTACGGGAATATGCCTAGCGACTTAGCGTCATAGCGATCTCGGAGATGCTGCGTTTCCTCACTCGTGCGACGAGTATAACACCACCGTCAAATTCACGTAATTCTTGATAACCTGCGATTGTAGCAGCATTATCCGATGTAACAACTGCGCTAGACACTTGTTGTCATATGTAGGCGTTGCCGACCGCAGCGCAGTGTTCTGCCAGTGCACGTATCTCTGTACTTGAGAACGCGTGCCTATACCAGTTTTTTTGGCGCTTCAGTGTAGAAAATATTATTGATGTGCGGTTTTCACAGAATGAATGATCTAGTCATTGGCTCCTTTCGTTAGCCAATCAGCAGATTGCAATAATACTAAGAAAGTTTTTCTTGCGCAAACGTACACGTTTCTGAATGAAACAATACCTGTTGACATTAACAAACTAAGCCGGCCAGAGTGGCCGAGCGGTTCTAGGCTCTACAGTCTGGAACCGCGCGACCGCTACGGTCGCAGATTCGAATCGTGCCTCGGGCATGGATGTGTGTGATGTCCTTAGGTAAGTTAGGTTTAAGTATTTCGAAGTTCTAGGGACTGATGACCTCAGAAGTTAACTCCCATAGTGCTCAGAGCCATTTGAACCATTAACAAACTAAGAGTAATGTAAATTAGAATATCGGTGGTGTTATTTCCCACATCGACGCATGTACAGTACCTGTTGCCGCACACATTAAAGAACAACACAAGAGCATACACTAGTGAGATCTTAGTGGGCGCCTCAGCATACGACAACAACGTAAAGGGTGGGAGGATTGTGCTGACTGGGTTTAGGGAAAGCCGTTTGTTGCTTCTACATCTACATCTACACCTACATCCATACTCCAAGCCACCTGACGGTGTGTGGCGGAGGGTACCCTGAGTACCTCTATCGGTTCTCCCTTCTATTCCAGTCTCGTATCGTTCGTGGAAAGAACGATTGTCTGTATGCTTCTGTGTGGGCTCTAATCTCTCTGATTTTATCCTCATGGTCTCTTCGCGAGATATACGTAGGAGGGAGCAATATACTGCTGGACTCTTCGGTGAAGGTATGTTCTCGAAACTTTAATAAAAGCCCGTACCGAGCTACTGAGCGTCTCTCCTGCTTCACAATAGTTGGTAACCCTTTATTTAACAAGATATACTTAAAACATCAGTAACTCATAAATCAGTAGCAACTGCTTGAGACTGTTTTCAGGGCGACAATCCAGAAAGACAAAACTTACAATAAATATTTTTCTTTCTTTTTCAAGCAAGAAATTTCTCTTTAAATTAACAAGTTCAACATTCTTGAGAACGCATGCCTCTACCAGTTTCCTTGGCGCTTCAGTGTAGAAGCGGATGATGCTGTAGTATATAGAGAAGTCGCAGCAATAGAAAATTGCAGCGAAATGCAGGAAGATCTGCAGCGGATAAACACTTGGTGCTGGGAGAGGCAACTGACCCTTAACATAGACAAATGTAATGTATTGCGAATACATAGAAAGAAGGATCCTTTATTGTATGATTATATGACAGCGGAACAAACACTGGTAGCAGTTACTTCTGTAAAATATCTGGGAGTATGCGTACGGAACGATTTGAAGTGGAATGATCATATAAAATTAATTGTTGGTAAGGCGGGTGCCAGGTTGACATTCACTGGGAGAGTCCTTAGAAAATGTAGTCCATCAACAAAGGAGGTGGCTTACAAAACACTCGTTCGACCTATACTTGAGTATTGCTCATCAGTGTGGGATCCGTACCAGGTCGGGTTGACAGAGAAGATCCAAAGAAGAGGGGCGCGTTTCGTCACAGGGTTATTTGGTAAGCGTGATAGCGTTACGGAGATGTACAGCAAACTCAAGTGGCAGACTCTTCAAGAGAGGCGCTCTGCATCGCGGTGTAGTTTGCTGTCCAGGTTTCGACAGGGTGCGTTTCTGGATGAGGTATCAAATATATTGCTTCCCCCTACTTATACCTCCCGAGGAGATCACGAATGTAAAATTAGATTCGAGCGCCCGCAGAGGCTTTCCGGCAGTAGTTCTTCCCCCGAACCATACGCGACTGGAACAGGAAAGGGAGATAACGACAGTGGCACGTAAAGTGCCCTCCGCCACACACCGTTGGGTGGCTTGCGGAGTATAAATGTAGATGTAGATTCATAAGAATACAACTAGAGGTTCCTTTAGGCACCTGAAAATTTCAACCAGGCAAATGTGACTTCTCCGCATATACAGAGAGGGCATTTTCGTAACAATTAGAGAACCATCATTAGTAAATTTCAAACAAGGAAGGCAGCCCTTATTTTTAAAAAAATTTTACAAGTTCAGGATTACGATTAAAATAACTTGAGGGTACCTTTGGCGATAGCAATTTAGAAACCGAAGGATAACTCCCTTAAAAAAAATTTAAAGGTTCAGCATTTCACAAAACTGGCGGAGCACTTTGGCATTAGTAACTTTTCAAACAGGTGGTAACAACATTCAAAAATTTTACAAGTTAAACATTTGACAATATTATAAAATTTTCAGGTCCAGTATTACGATAAAAACTTTGGAGCACCAATTGGGCAGTAAAAATTTTAGAACAGAAACATAGCAGCGTTTTTAAAATTTAGAGCAATCTGCAATCAAAGATCGAAACAACTTCAAATCAAGGAAACGTTAAAGCAGCAATAATAAGACAATACCGGGTTGGCGGAGGCAAGGCTTGGCGCAGGGTAGCGGACACCCGGTGGCGTGACAGGAAAATAGAATGTGCCACTGAACAAAGATGTAACATGTTGAAAAACGAACGGCACGGCTCGAGTAGTTATATGGATTCTGACCAGTAAGGAGGCAACTGACTGTCACAAGCTGTGTTAAAAACGACCATCGGAAATGGCGATACAGGCTTCTAGTGTTATATGGAATGACTGATGCGTATTTGTTCGCATTTCAGCGGAGATATCCGAACGGGCTGCAGTAATACGTCGTTCCATACATCCAGTGTAGCTGATATGTCCTTGTAAACAGTGGCTTTCAGGTTTTCCCACCAAAAAGTATACAGGCATCAAATCCTGGGAAAGACCCAGCAACAGTACAGGTCCTCTGCGTCAGTTCCAAAGATGCGGAAGACATACTGTAGTTTTTCGTGCATTATGTGCTGGACGAGTTTGTGGCATTTGCACGGAGTGACGTACGGAGAAGGAATGTGTTGACATTTGTACGGAGTCCAGGACATCGTAGGTAGTGAACAGGGTGTTCGAGGAGTAGGATACGCCGGCCTGTTCGCCATTACCTGCGACGTATTCTGGGTAAGGCCAAAGAACATTTCCTGCACACTGTTCCAAGTCCCCAGCTATTTCCTAGTGTGCGTGGCTTTCTCCCAGAGTTCAGTACTGCAGTTGACCTCCGACTGGCAAGCAGTGTTACGTGTTTTACTGCTGAGATAACAGAGTTCACCGAGAATCCTAAATGGTAGCCTTTATTGATTTACAACGGACATCAGTATATAGTGGACTATACAAACGAACCAGAAGTGACTTTCTGACGTCGTGTAAAATAAAAATAAGGAAAGCAAAGGATGACTATCCACAAAAAATTACACAGTTTTAGGGGAAGGTAGAAATTTTTGCGTTCCAGATGAGACAGCATACGAAAAGCGAAAACATTTTCTCAGCGCAAAGAAGGAGGCAGAAAGACGCTACAGTTTCATCAGGGCGGCTCTTCAATCGACGCTAATACCTAGTAACATCGTTAACATCAGACAGAAGTGCGGAACAGTCGTTACATTCCAATAAGCCAAAATATTTCGGAATTACGCAAGAGCCCACCGGTTCTGGAGGAATATTCTTCCAGGAAAATAATTTACTGAGAAAAGCAATATTTTACTTGCAGATAACAACAGGTTTAAAGGGTAAAGTGAATTTATCAAACTGATAATTATTCTTTGCGGATGGAACGTTCAAGAGTTCGAGAAAGCACTTTGGACAGTTGTTTGTACCCCACGCCAACCGTAATAGTTCTTTGGAAAAACAAACATCATTCTCGTTGTTTACGCTATGCTGCCAAATAAATACTAACGTTTTCTTAAAGAGTAGTTTCCCTTTGAGAACAATCAGTTTCCTGAACGATTAAAGTACTCAATAGTAGCGATTTTTCATAAAAAGGGAGAAAGGGATAATGTAGACAATTTTAGACATTTTTCTATGCCATCAATGTTGTTAAAGTTATTGAAAAGGCTGTGTATGTAAGAATAATTGATCATTTTATATCACATATTTTCCTACTACAGAAGTGCTTTAACAACTGAAAATACTATATTCTCTTTTCTTATGAGGTACTGGATGGATTAAACAAAAGGCGTTTAATTGTGCTGATCACAAAATATGTCTCCAGGAGTTGGACCGTTTTGGAATTCGGCTAGTAGTTCATAATTGGTTCCCCTTTTACTTTAACAAGTAAACAACGGCGCACAGATTTTGGCCTGTCCCCGTTGATATATATCAACGCCCGTCAGCAGCTGAAGGTATTAATATAATTGTAATTTCGCTAAGATGAAGAGTTTGGCACAGGAGGGGAATTCGTGACGCGCTGCGTCAAACTAGTCAGAAGACTGATGATAAAAAAAAGGACGTTTAACCTTGGGTAATGTTTACAATTACGTTTAGGAACAAAACTGTCATTTAGTTTTTCTGATATGTTCAATGGCCTACCACCAGACGCATATGAAACTCCCGTAGTCCACTTTTGTTAGAATGTCTGGATTTACATAACTGAATGCTTTGGCAATGCGGCATCATATTTCACCGAAGTCGTTGCAAGGGAAGGAACATAGACAAAGTCTTTCACAGTCAACAAAAAAATCACCTACCGTGAGCTAGGGCGGTCTTGCTGACCATTGTTGCATTGTGACATTTTTACGCTCCTTTCAGCGGATGCATAATTGAGACAGTTCGTTGTTAAGAAATGCTCTTAAGCGCTGGCGTGAACCAGCAAGTTGCCACTAGAGGGAAGGCTATATTTAAGTTTCGATGTATAGACAAAGTTAAAGAAACTCGACGCAGGTCCCAGTCTTCATTCTTGTAGAAGATACACTCTTGTGAAACCTGATAAATCTTTTCCAAGCATCTGGGCAAGTTGATGAATTCGCTTTGAATCAATGTATGTAAGTTAACTACGTAACAGGAGTGTCAGACGATCTTCTCCATTTTTCAACGGAGGTTTCTTTGACTTTTATCAGTATAATGAATTGGCAGCCATAACCCCATATGCACATTCTACAGCCCTCGTTGCATTTGAAACGATTATAAACTTACGATCAGTTTGAAAGCTCCCGCTCTGAACACGATTTCGTAAATTAGAGCTTTTGCAATCACGCTTCATCGCAGAGTAAAACCAAATGCACGTCAGTTGCGCTGGAAATGTTTTGTATTAGTCTCTATATACGTATCGCTTACTATCCGCTGATGGACCTAATCCGAAGTTCAGAACGCAACCCGTGTTAGGGTAAGTTGTACCGGGCGATGCCTGTTCCAGCACAGCACACCCACGCACGCCTGCTAGAAAAGGCCTTGACGCAAATTAATTAGCTGTCTTGGACACTCCACTATTAACTGTAACCGCGACATAAAAGTCAAGAACAGCTTTGACAACGGCTAGATAACTTCCGTCACCTGCAGGAGCATTAAAAATACTGCAGACAGAGCGTGGACGTAGGAAACGTACAACGGCGCAGTGCAGCTGGCGTTTAACGATAGAGCAGGATTATTAACGCGAATGCTCAATTTCCGTGGGGCGTTCCCTCAGGCATTTCATAAATAAAAGTGAAAGAAACGTCTTCTGATATTTCCCACTACAAAGTAATACGTTTAGTACCATGTAACGGTAACTGGTCGTCAATTGCGGTTGGATAGTGTCCAGAGCTTATTATGCTACTTTATACACATTGCTAGAAGTTTGCATAGCTCTGACTGTTCAGATTCTTATGGAGTGACTAACACAGTCCCGCTGAAAATTTTAAAGCTAGAAGGAGAAACCTGTTCACAATAACAATGCTAACTTCTACACTAGTGTATGCACCCCGACTTGGTTTTTGTTCCATTTACGTGAGAAATATGAGGCAAAAAATGTATGTGCAATAGGGTTTGGTGGTACGTAATCTAACTGTCGGAAAAACACTGTTACGAAGCCGCATCTCTTAAGCAAATAACGTTCCACAGTAAAACCTATGAAATTTTTATAGCGTAAGGGTTACCAGGATATAATCAAGTTTTCACCCCTTAAGTCAAACCCATTTAAGTTTTGCAGCCTCAGAGATCTGTCTCGCAACTTGCCTCGCATAGCTTCGAGAGGGCAGAGTGTCCGGAACATATTCATACGCTCGCTAAGTGTTATCGATGCCGTCCCGGGCCACAAGCGCAACCGACTTATGGGTCTGTTTGAGCTGGATGTTACTCGTTCGCCTGTAACATCTTCCTCCCTTCTTCTTTCTTCTCAGCCCTTCCGTGCAGCAGTCATGACTCATTAACAGCTCCGACCACGAAGAGTGTAACTCGTGGCTGGAATGTAGGAGGGTTGCCCAAAAAGTAAGTTCCAACCGGTCGCGAAATGGAAACTTTGGTGTCACCGCCACACACCACACTTGCTAGGTGGTAGCCTTTAAATCGGCCGCGGTCTGGTGGTATACGTAGGACCCACGTGTCGCAACTGTCAGTGATTGCAGACCGAGCGCCGCCACACGGCACGTCTAGAGAGACTTACTAGCACTCGCCCTAGTTGTACAACCGACTTTGCTAGCGATGGTTCACTGATAAAATACGCTCTCATGTGCCGAAACGATAGCATAGCCTTCAGCTACGTCATTTGCTACGACCTAGCAAGGCACCATGTTCAGTTACTATTGATATTGTAAATAATGTACAGACAAGAGCTACGTTCAACATTAATGGATTAAAGTTAAGTATTCCACCAGCTACATCCTTTTTTTTCTAGTATAAATTCCTTGTCCTGTTCCAGACCTCACGCCAGCCTGCGTGAGCTAAAACGCGTGCCTTTCGTCTTCCTCTAACACTCGTGGGTTGGCTCTCCTGCCAATCCACAACAGAAACCACTGGGAAAATCCGGTAAAGCCTTGCACAGATGTGTTGGGCAGTGTCTCTAGCATGCCTGTCGATCGTGTCAATTCGTTCTTTTCAGTTTTGAGTGAAGATTGAGCACGTAAAGATGCGTAGGGAGTAGCGTCTCATCTCTGCTCACAAGAACCGCTGGTTACGAAGAAAAATATTTTTCCACAGACAACGAGCTGCAGACCAGTGCAGATAAGTGGTCAAAAGCACAGGCGGCTGCCTTCTATGACGAGGATATTGGAAAATTGATACAACATTTCGCCAAACTCGAAGTTGGAGCGGCGAATATGTAGAGAAGTAGGTGGAAGCTGTACCTAACTGTTGCAAATATAACGTTTCTAGTTTTCACTGTAGTTTCCATTTCGTGACCGATCGGAACCTACTTTCTGGACAACCCTCGTATTCGTTACTTGTCTAACAGCTGAGAGGAGCGGTCTGCCGAGTTCAGAGTCGTTCCACTGCGTAAGCAGTGCCGCTAATCCGTCTCAGAAACCGTGACACGTTTACATGTCCGCGTGTTTTGTGTATTCTTGACTGCAGGTATGTGCATCGTGTACTACGCAAATGTGATATACTATAGGAAAGTAAGGTGCAGAAATTTTACACTGAACTTTGTGTAATTGTGAGTGGTTCTCAACAACGACAAAGAAATCTAGTAGCTCCGCAACGGGATGGCTATTGCGCGGCCATGTCTTCAGTATTTTTTCAGTGGACCGGGTCACATGAGGTAAAGGCGTGGCACGTGCCTGTGTTTTCTCGGGTCACAGGCGGCGTCATTTCGAATACTGTACTTGAACTCTCGATAGCTGTCATCAAGAGTTAAATAGCTCTGAGCACTATGGGACTTAACTGCTGAGGTCATCAGTGCCCTAGAACTACTTAAACGTAACTAACTTAAGGACATCACACACATCCATGCCCGATGCAGGATTCGAATCTGCGACCGTAGCAGACGCGCGGTTCCAGACTGTAGCACCTAGAACCGCTCGGCCACTCCGGCCGGCTCCAGAGTTAAAACTCTGACCGCCAGTGCTGGGAATATGTCCATCCCAACATTAAATTTACTGTCGAGTCGGAGAAGGATGGCGAGCTTCCATTCTGGGATGTTTTAGTTGAGCGGAAGGCAGGAGGACGGCTAGGCCGTTCACTGTAGAGGAATTCAATGCACACCGACTGTTACTTCAACGCCGACATTATTCACCGTCCCGAACACAAGAAAGCGCTTCTGAATCTGTCGGTGCACAGGGCAGAGATTATTTATGACGACGAACATCTAGAGTATAAATTTCAGCATTTGAAGCGCATGTTAAGAAAAAATGGTTGCAGCAAGAGGGAAGTGTAAAAGATTTCAGGTGCTACAGACGAAAAATTCCTAGCGAATCGGCGGAAGAGACCATGCCAGCTGCTTACTTCCATACTGCGGAGCAGCTACTAGCAGGACAGGACGCGCGCTGACGAGACATGAACTGAGTCCAGTGTTCCGGCCCGCCTCCTAGATAAAGGGTATGTGACGCCCGTTGAAGACAGCATAGGTCTTCCAGTTTCCGGCGTGTATGGCGTCCCCTGCGAGTGTGACAGCATTTCGTACATAAGCTAAACTATTCACACTGTTGCCGAGCGTTGTGCACAGCACTCATGACATATCGAACAAAGACAACTTGAGACGTCAGCCGTGGCTGAGCACTGCCTAGAAAATGGGCGTAAAATACAATTTCAAAATACGAGAATTTTGGCTCAGACAGCATCATATAGGGATTCTGTTACATGAGAAGCGACCGAAATTAAAACAAATGGCATCAATTTTAACAGAGATCAAGGGTACGCACTTTCCAAGGCATGGGGTTGCTCGTTAGACATTGAGTGAAATCAAAGGCGGAGGCATGACGCTTGCGGAGACGCGGAAGCGGCAGTTTCAAACGTGGCGCCGGCCCCTCACACCATTTGATATCACTCGGTCAAGCGGCGTATTAGAGGGAGCCGCCCAACTTGACTTGCGCGCATGCGCCCCCTTGGCCCCCTCTGGAAGGTTCCTGACGGTGGAGTACAAGCAGAACACCGTGCCAGCCCCGGTAATGTGTGAGTTTAACTCATGATGACAATGGCGGTGACAGTTAAGGAAAGCTCGAGTATTTTATTGAACGTGAAGGGCTTGTTGAAGCATGCCACCGCGAAAGACTCCGAGGACACATCTCACTGATTTGATGGGACCCGCCACGACTTCCTCTACTGTGCCAATGCCTCCAACTAAGAACAGCACGTCCACCTAACGTCCTACGTTATTTGCTGGATATATTCCAAACTCTGTCTTTCCCTACAGTTTTACCCCCTACAGTTCCCACTAGTATCGCGGAAGTTCATTCCTGATGTCTTACTACATGTTCTATCATTGTCTCCCTTCTTCCTGTTAACGATTTCCACATATTTCTATCATCGTCGATTCAGCTGACTACGTCATTCCCTTTTTTATCAACATCCTTCTGTAGCACCACATGTGAAACTCGTCAATTCCGTTCTTTCCCGTTTTCCCACAGTCCACACAACGCTGTGCTCCAGAGGTATATTCTCTAAAATTTTTTCCTCAAATTAATGGCAATACTAAATACTATTAGACGTCTCTTGACCATGAACGCCCACTTAGCCTATGCTAGCCTGCTTCCTATGTCCTCCTTGCTATGGTCTTCATACGTTATTTTGCTTCCAAGATAGCAGAATTCCTTCACTTCATCTGCTTCTTTGTCCCCATTTTTCATGTTACGTTTGTCACTACTCCTTATTACTGCTACTCCTCATTACTTCCGTTTTCTTCGGTTTATTCTCAATCCACATTTTGTGCTCACAATTTTTCTTTCCGTTTAGTATTTCAATGAGAAAAGCAAAATCATCAGCGAATCTTATCGTTGGTACTTTAACGCTCTGAATTTTAATTTCACCTCGGGACCTGCCTGTTATTTCTGCCTTTGCTTCTTCGATGTGTATATTAGACAACAGAGGAGAAAAACTGCATCTCTGTCTCACACCGTTTTTGATCCTACCGCTGTATGTTGATCTTTCTATCTTATTATTCGTTCTTGTTTGTTAACACATTGTATATTATCCGTCTTCCCCTATAACTGACATCTATTTTTCTTGGAATTTCGAAAGTGTTGAAGTATTTTACACGGTAGCACACTTTTTCTAGGTCGAAATCGTATGAACATGTCTGGTTTCTTCTTAAGTCTTCCTTCCACTACCAAATGCAAAGTCAGAACTGCCTCTCTATTTTCTGTGTGTTATTCTTGACGGCAACTTGCCTGCATGGGATATTAAGCAGGCTCTGCAAAAATTTGGCATTTGTGTGTCTTTGCCATCTTCCGGATTGTGTGCATGGCATTTTTCCCAAAGTCTGGGGGTATCTCCACAGTCTCATAGGTTCTACGCTCGCCTTGAATAGTCTGGTATGCAGTTCCGCCAATACCTTTAGAAACTGCAAAGGAATGCTATCTATGACTATTGCCTTATTTTATCGTTAGTTCTCCAAAGCTCTGTCAAACTCTCACTGTAAAGCTGCACCCTCCCGGTCTTCCACATTGACTTCCGTTTCTTCTTCTGTCGCATCAGCAGACAGCTTCTCCCCTCCCAGAGGTCTTTAATATATCCTTTCCATCAATACCCCCCTCTTCATCGTTTAACAGCTAAATTCCTCCTGTGATCTTAATTTGACGCCTTCGATTTTAATTAGACCGAAGATCGTTTTGTTTTCTACTCTGAATGAGTCCTTACAATGCACACTTTTGTTTTCGATTTCTTCACATTTTCCTGCAGCCATTTCAACTTAGCTTCCGCGTACTTTGGACTCACCTGCGTTACTGACTTACATTACTGTATTGCTTTCTTTTCCTGAACATTTATGTTTCTTTGGTCCCTCGATTGAAACGTTTCTTTTGTTACCCAAGGTTTCTTCGCAGTTACTTTTCTTGTACCTACATTTGTCTGTCCAACGTCTGTGGTTGCCCTTTTTAGAGATGTCCAGTCTTCTTCAGCTGAACAGTATACTGTGATATTCATCATTGCAGTATCTACATCCAACGAAAACTTCAGTTGCATCATTACTCGGTACTTCGGAATCCCTCTTCTTTCCACGTTGCCTCTTTCTGACGATTACCTTAAGCTTCAGCCTAATTCTCATCGTTATTTAATAAGGGTCAGCGTCTATATCTGTTCGTTGATGTGCCTTACAATCTAATATCAGATATAGGGTATCAGACTCTCTGTCTGACCATAACGTCATCTAGCTGGAATCATCTCGTGTCTCTAGAACTCTTTCCCTTGCGATTTTTTAACAATGTCTATGCTATTACCAACTGAAGTTACTGCAGAATTCTATTACTCTTTCTCCTGTCTCCTTCCCACTACCGACCCTATTTTCTCCCCTAACACAGTCCTGAACTCCTTACCCTAAGACAGTGTTCCAACACCCCTAGATTATGGGTTTATTGTTCCTTACATACTGACTTCGAAGTACAGTGCGATCACGTACTTTCTCTACCGCCGGCCTGGAACCGCGCGAGCGCTACGGTCGCAGGTTCGAATCCTGCCTCGGGCATGGATGTGTGTGAGGTCATTAGGTTAGTTAGGTTTAAGTAGCTCTAATTTCTAGGGGACTGATGACCTCAGCTGTTAAGTCCCATAGTGCTCAGAGCCATTTGAACCATTTTTGAACTTTCTCTACCGTTTCATTTTCTTCTTGTGACGTCGGCCCGTATACCTGAATTATTGTTGTTGGTGTTAGTTTGCTGTTGATTCTGATGAGAATAACGACATTACTTCATAGTTCAATCTAAATGACTCTATGACCTACTTCCCATTTGATAACGAATCGTATTCCCTTTTTAATATTTGCTGCTACTTTCGATATTCCTCTGACCAGAAAGTTACATCGTTCCTCCATTACACTTCACTGACACTCACGACAGTTGAGACTATGCAATTCACATTTCACTTTTCATATTTCTTGCTTTCCTACAGCAATGTGGTCTTACATTCCACATTACGACTCGTATAATATTACAATTTCCGTTGATTGTTCAATCACTTGCTTACTGTCACTTTCCCTTTGTCAGTCCCCTCTCGAAGATACGAGTGGGGGCTAATCCGGAATCTTATGCTAATTGATAAATCGCTATGAAAATTTTTCTGTTACATGCCACGCGTCCTGTGGATACACATTATGTCTTTAATGCCGCGCGACTTAGCCGCGCGGGCTGAGGCACCTTGCCACGGTTCGCACGGCTCACCCCGTCGGAGGTTCGAGTCCTCCCTCGGCCATTAGTGTTTGTGTTGTCCTTAGCGTAAGTTAGTTAGGTTAAGTAGTGTGTAAACCTAGGGACGGATGACTACTGCAGTATGGTCCCATAGGAACTTACCACAAATTTCCAATTTTTTTCTTTAATGCAGAAGTTTCAATTTCTTTCTACATCTTTATGGCTTTGATCATTGATGATTCTTCCTCGTCTTTCGGGTCGTTTCCCACCCAACAGCAAACGGAGCCTTGAAACTTTTTTCGCCCTCTTTGACAAGGCTGGTGGCAGAATTCTGTGACTTCCTCTGCTGGAAGTGTTCGGCCGCCATAGCTGATGATTTCCATTCAAAAAGGTTGTTATTGAGTCCGAGACGCAGGACGTTTGCATTAACCGTGAAAGACGCTACCCGTATACCACGGTGACCTATGTGGGACATATTTCTGTAAAAGACAATACTAACAAAACTGCAGAGTGTAACATTTGCGGTAGACGTTATGTTTCAAAACGACAGAGTGTAACTTGTTATGAAACGTGCTCTTACATTTACATAATTTTCGTTATTTTTAGACGTCCATATGCCCGTCATTAAGAAGATGCTTTCAACTGTAGCAACAACTCCTCATTTAGCTTTCATACCTTTTGTGTTCCTCAAGTGTCAACATGGTTCACTGCCTACGTGGAACCTATAAAGTGATTAATAGATTTCTAGATGCTATTATCTCGTTGTGAATGGAACGTTGCAAGCTATTGCTCGTGATTATTAGTTTGCCCCATCCCTAATATCCGTATTGGTCACTGTATGAAACTACAGTTGCGCTATTTCACATCTATTGTGGTAGATATTGAGGAATGCTTTATGCTACAAAAAATATTCGACATCTTTTTTGTCCTCTAAACCAGGTATTTAAACGGGGTTTTATGGGTGTGAACAAGGCTACTACATGAAAGCTACACACTAACACAACTGATAACATTTTTTTTTAAATAGTGCCAAATCTGGAAGATTGAGCCATGAGTCAAACATTATTCATCTATAATCTATGTTACTAAAAATTTAAAAGTCCGTCCGAGTTAGAGATAGAGCTAATTATTGTAGCATGAATTTGGTGATTGATAGGGAGCCCGGAATTTCATTTCACCATGTGATACGCCAGTATTTGTTGCTGGTGTCAAAATATCGTTTGATTCATCTTCCGAAAGAAAATGTTGCGAACCCTGCTGCTAAAAATTTCGAAAATATGTACCATTGTAACGCTCGTTTAATGTCTTGGATCCAGAACACTGTTGCCGTTAAACATCGACTATTGTTTTCACCGTTTACGATTTTTCGGTATAATTATGTTCCGCTGTCATTTCTTTACATGAAGTGTCGCCATATTGCGTAATTTATCTAACGAAACCTTGCAAAGGACGCATGGTTTGCTATTTTGACAGTGAGTGCTGTTATTTCGATATTCTACACTACATTAGAAAATGAAAAGCCTGGAGACAGTTTTATAAACACCCGAGATACGAGTATTGCATAAATCGAACTCTGTCGATCTCTAATGCTTCGCCTTTGAAAATACTGTTGATTAGGACCTGTGGTGGTGGAACACTTCAGATAAATCTTGAGGTATATCTCCTGAAACTGCTCGTTACTTGGTCGAGCAGTGCATACATTGAAAGGATGTGTCCGTAAAGCAAAGAGAGTGCGGACACAAATCAGTGCTAAGATCAGCGACGTCAGTTGCAATGTAACGTGAGTATGGATGGATGTAAGCAACTAGTTTGGCATAGAGGTTAGATTAAAGATTATAAACATAAACATAAACTAAGACATGATGAAAAGCAATAGAAGCACGAATATCTAATTCCCTTGCATCAGTGTGCGGTAGACGAGGTAATACGAGAAGTGAAATAATTCTTCCATCTTAGAAGTAAGTTTCCACGAGATGTCGACGTTGAGAGAGACACCAGAAGCAAAATGGCACAAGCGGAGAAAGCGTTTTTCGGGAATGACATTTTAGCATGAGAGTTAATTAGAAGATCCTATAAGAACGTCCGAAGCACCGAAGTTTTATAGAACAAATGAGAAAGCTTTACCTATCGAAAAGAAATATGCATGCCACAACTTCTGAAGTATACAAGTACAAGAATAATGAGGTAGCAAAGTTGCGGACACATGATTGGTAGCTGATTATTTTAAAGTGATGAAAATATCAAGAGCTAGGGAAATATTTTTTCTTACATATGTCACAGGAAAGAGATTGCGCATTGTCGGATAAATCTACGCAATACTAATTTGTAGGAATGAAGCGGAATCTAAAATCAACCTTGTATATATGTATGTACCGGAGACCTAGAATCGACGGAGAGGCTTCGTCCCGCCGTAGTCCTGTGGTTCACAACCGCACAACCGGCCACAGCAGTCCACCCATCCTACCGCCGCCCCACACCCAACCCAGGTTACCGTGTGGTTCGCCCCCCCCTCCCCCCTGTGGACCCCCCCCCCCCAGAACACAAGTGTAACCCCAAATACTTGCTTGGTAGAATAATTATGGTGTACACGTACGTGTAAACCGTGTTTGAGCATCACACGTCAACACAGTGTAGCTGACGCGGAATAGGGGGAACCAGTGCGCGTTCGCCGAGGTAGATGGAAATCCGCCTCAAAAACCATCCACAGACTGGCCTTCATATCGGACCTCGACACTAATCCGCCGGGTGTATTCGTGCCGGGGAATGGGCACGCCTTCCCGCTCGTGGGGCAACACATTAGACAGCGCGGCTAGCCGGGCGGGCATAAGATCAACCTTGGGAAATATTGTTTGTTAATTTAGTGACAAGGAGATTACAACTAGTCATTTATAGCTTAGTAAATATACGTGATTAAATTATGTGCAAGGATTATCTTCTAAAAATAATCTTGAGCGCTTAGAGAACCGTTTCCTTATGCAAACATCTAACGTGTCCAGGTGGGTAACAGATCTCAGATTTTCGATTCGGTTATAGTCATGGAGGAACACTGTTCCCATAAGGATGTTTTAACATCGCTGACTATTCGTAGTGATGAAAATATCCAGAAAGCTAGGGAAATATTTCTGCTTACATATGTGACAGGAAAGAGATTGCACATTGTCGGAAAAATCTACTCAATACTAATTTCTAGGAATGATGCACAATTTTTGTTGCCATAGTAATTCTTCTTTGGTACAGCTCTACACGGTACTCTTTTATGGGCAATTATTTCAAAAATTTGCGTTACTACGGCACCCTCCAGCCATTTTAACTTGCTTATTGTATTCAAGTATTGCTCTCCCTCTCAGTTTTTATACCACCAAAACTTCTGTCCAGTACCACATTAACCATTTCTTGATGCCACAGGATATGTCTTAACAACCTGTTCGGCGTTTCGTCAAGTTAGACATAAAGCTCTTTTTATCCTTAATTCGAAATAATACCTCTTCATTAGATACTAGAGACTCAACTTTCCTCCAGCATTCTTCTGCATCACCACAAAAAGCTTCTTTTCTCATCTTGTCTGTCCTCTTAATGATCAACATTCCACTTCCATGTAAGGCTATACTCCAAATATTATTTCCTGTCGCTTAAATTTCTATTGGATAGTAAGATTTTGGTGCTACATTTCACATCTCGTTCACACCTGCCGTCGTCTTTTATTTTGATACCCAAGTAGTAAAGCTCGTCTACTACTTTCAGAACCTCATTTTCTAACCTCATTACCCTTGTCTTACTTTTATGTGTGTTTTTCGAATAACCTTTCTCAAGACGCTATCCAGTGCGCCCAACTAATCTTCCGAGTTCTCTGTCATCTCCGATTATTCACAAATTCATTTTTAAATTTAAGATTTGATTTACTGTCTCTGAACTTTAATGCCCTTTTCAAATTTCGCCTCAGTGTCCTTTACTGGTTGCTCATTGTATAGATGGAATAACATGAGGGATAGGATATGACTTTTTTGACTGTCTTCTCAGTTATTACCAATCTTTCATGTACTTAGACTCTTAAAATTGCTGTTTCAATACTACAGAAGTATGAATGATTGACGTTAAGCCTCAGCATGAGCTCAAACTTACTAGAGACTTACCATCATGGGCATTACGCGAAATGTATGTATGAGGAAGTAACATGTTGCCTGTTTCCGTTTTCCCCTTTAGGCAGCTCAGCACTGGAATAACAGTTATGACGATACAAGCGTACGTTCAACATAAGGCCCGGTCTCCGAGCGGAGAAAATCTCCGTCCCGACCGAGAATCGGACCCGGGTCCCTTCGCATGATCGCGGAGCTATCGAGGCGATTGTAGCCTGCGGTTCCGGTATTTTGACTGTCGTCCTTGATGGATTTTTTTTTGACATCATTTGCCTTTGGAGTTCGACTGTAAGCTCATGCTATTCTTTGCGTCTCTCTGTCCCTTTCATTATTTTTTCCTGGTAAGGATTGAAGGCAAAGGGCAGATTGTTGTATGTCAGCTTCTTCAACAAGGTCCCACTGAAAACCAATTAAGTGCAAATAAATCCTGCAAAAAACAGTGGATCTTGATTCTATATGAACCAAATAGTAAAAAAGACTTCTCGGTCGACTACCTATTTGCAGTTGAAGCACTCCGGAGATTTAAGAATAACCGTAACGTTGAACGTGGTCAACACTGACTTTCTTGTGTTTGGGAGGACTCGAGTATAAGCCGCTGTCTCGGTTTACGCACCCGCCGTCCGTGCTCTCACGGTAGGCTCAACGGAGAACGGAGACCGCACTGCACTAGGGAAAGATGCACGTTCGTATGCAAGTCAAATGTTGGAGGCATGGGATAACGATGTCCAAATAAATCTCCTGAGTATAGCCGAGTTCCAGAAGGTCGTCATAAATAAGTCCACTGGAAAGCAGCGAGCTGAAGCAATTGAAGCCGAGTACATCCATGGCAATCCTTACATGAGCCGCTGTTGCACTCACGTGACGTGGCGTCGGCGGAAGTATCACTACGCTTAGCCACCTCGCCGGACGTATGCTTAATCGTATCTACTCAGCAGCGAATGTTGTGTAAAAGCGTAAGAGCACTTGAACACACAAACTTTTGACACCTTGCAGATTTATTGGTTATTTTTAGTTGAATGCTGTTAAACTCAATGTAAATACGGCAATCTGAAATGCGCGGCACTAAATCTACTGCGCTATGCTACATTGCTACTCCTGTAAACTCCGTGAAACTTGACATCAGAGTCGCGAGGACACCTTCGGTAGCGCACGTTCTAAGGAACACTCTCGACTGGGGTGACGTTTGGTTCAAAATGGCTCTGAGCACTATGAGACTTAACATCTGAGGTCATCAGTCCCCTAGAACGTAGAACTACTTAAAACTAACTAACCTAAGGACATCACACACATCCATGCCCGAGGCAGGATTCGAACCTCCGACCGTAGCGGTCACGCGGTTCCAGACTGAAGCGCCCAGAACCGCTCGGCCACAAGGGCCGGCTGTGACGTTTGTATTACGGGCTAAATGCATGGGGATAATTTTAAACAATGTGCATGTTTCACGGCGTGCACAACTAGCCCTTACCACTCAACTACAAGTTTATGTCAGTGCCACAAAGTGGTAGCACACTGCAGCTGATTTTTAATCCCGTTCGCTAGCCATTAACCCACTAGACGGTAGCACACCCCACAGACATGCCAATTCACTCACTATACAGTAAAATTAGATCGGACGTCAGTATGTTTTATTGCTACACTGATAGGAAAACTTATTCTGTGGGATTCTGAATGAGCTATAGTGTTGTTTTCGACTGTATCATACAATAATCCATTTGAGGCGCTCAAAATCACAAAGCACATCAACGTCGATTGTGAGGCTGTAGCTTTCATTCATGCTATTGACATCTGTTAATGTTAAGGTTTGTCTGTGCTGTAGGCAAACGTTATACATATGAACATTCATGAAAAGTTGGTTTCTCTGATATTCATCTAAATGTTTATCGACGACGGTGTGCTTTTGGCCCTTATGTTTTTCAAAGTCTCATTTGTCTTCTAGTCAAGAGACCAAGTTGATAGGCTATAGGTCCTACTATTTGAAATTTATCATTTCCACAAACGGCAGTTTGTGTTTCGAGCTGGTCGTTTACTGTTCAGTAACCACCTTTCGTGCTTAGTGTCAGCGTGCGATCTATTAAATCTGTTTTAAGTGTTTAAATAAAAGAAAATTACCAGGAAAAGTTATGCGTAAAGGAACAAGAGTCTCCCAGAACATATCCGTTGAGTGAGAAAGTGACGAAATCAAATAAGTGTGACTACAAGCGAACATTTCACAAAGAATTTACAATAAGCGTAAGTTGTTAGGACAGTCTGAACAATTATTCCGGAATGTTTTATGATTGTTATAGCTTCCAGTAACTAATGACCACGTAATATGTGAGTGAACCGTACTGGGTGTTTCCACTTCCCTATGCGCAATTCGTTACATTTGTTAATACCGCAAGTTACAAGCGGCCTTCATTAAGTGATTGATTTAGATAGGGCCCTATGTTCGGCACCAACAGAGCAATAATAGAATATAGTTAGCCCCGCTTCATACAGCTTAAGTAAAGTTTATTATATTTATAAATTACGAATATAAGGTTTGAGTACATGGGTGTGGCATTTTCAATTATTGTAATACATAAATAGACTAAGTTCACCAATTCAGGAAAGGGAACCTTTTCATTAATATAAACGTACTGTTTCGGACGAAAGTTAATTCATTTCAGTTTCTATTTACGAAATACAATTAAGAAAACAGTTACAATAATTCAGTCAATACTATTAACTAAACAAAACATAGTACCTCTCCTACGTGAATGAGAATTCGCACAGTAGCATTCTAGGATTAGTTACTACATCTACATCTACGTATATGCTCCGCAAGCCACCGTGACGGAGGGTACCTTGTACCAGTACCAATGATTTTCTTTCCTGTGTCACTCGCAAATGGAGCGAGAGAAAAGCGGCTATCTATATGCCTCCTTAATGCCCTAATTCCTCTTATATTATGCTCGTAGTCTTTGCGCGAAATATATTATACCAGTCAGCTTCAAACAACGGTTCTGTCAATTGTCTGAATAGTGTTCTGTGAGAACGTCGCCTTCCTTCCAGGGATTCCCACAAGAATTCACAAAGCATTTCTGTAATACTCAGGTGTTTGTCAAACCTATTGGTAATAAATCCATCAGCCCACCTTTGAATCGCTTACCTTAATGGGAACTTGTAGAATCCCAAATACTCCAGCAGTAATCAAGAACACGTCGATATATCGTTCTATATGCGGTCTCCCTTACAGGTGAACCACACTTCCCAAGCCTAGTTATATACACTACTGGCCATTAAAATTGCTACACCAAGAAGAAATGCAGATGATAAACAAGTATTCATTGGACAAATATATTATACTCGAACTGACACGTGATTACATTTTCACGCAGTTTGGGTGCATAGATCCTGAGAAATCAGTACCCAGAACAACCTCCTCTGGCCGTAATAATGGCCTTGACGCGCCTGGGCATTGAGTCAAACAGAGCTTGGATGGCGTGTACAGGTACAGCTGCCGCTGCAGCTTCAACACGATACCACAGTTCATCGAGAGTAGTGACTGGCGTATTGTGACGAGCCAGTTACTCGGCAACCATTGAAAAGACGTTTTGAATTGGTGGCCAGGGCAGCAGTCGAACATTTTCTGTATCCAGAAAGGCCCGTACAGGACCTGCGACATGCGGTCGTGCATTATCCTGCTGAAATGCAGGGTTTCACGGGGACTGAATGAAGGGTAGAGCCACGAATCGTAACACATCTGAACTACAACGTCCACAGTACAAACTGCCGTCAATGCGAACAAGAGGTGACCGAGACGTGTTACCAATGGTACCCCATACCATCACGCCGGGTGATACGCCAGTATGGTGAAGACGAATACACGCTTCCAATGTGCGTTCACCGCGATGTCGCCAAACACGGATGCGACCATCATGATGCTGTAAACAGAACCTGGATTCATGCTAAAAAATGACGTTTTGCCATTCGTGCACCCAGGTTCGTCGTTGAGTACACCAACGCAGGCGCTCCTGTCTGTGATGCATCGTCAAGGGTAACCGCAGCCATGGTCTCCGAGCTGATAGTCCATGCTGCTGCAAACGTCGTCGAACTGTTCGAGCAGATGGTTGTTGTCTTGCAAACGTCCCCATCTGTTGACTCAGTGATCGAGACGTATCTGGACGATCCGTTACAGCAATGCGGATAAGATGCCTTTCATCTCGACTGCTAGTGATACGAGGCCGTTAGGATCCAGCACGGCCTTCCATATTTTACTCCTGCACCCACCGATTCCATATTCTGCTTATAGTCATTGGATGTCGACCAACGCGAGCAGCACTGCCGCGATACGATAAACCGCAATCGCGATAGGCCACAATCCGACATTTATCAAAGTCGGAAACGTAATGGTACGCATTTCTCCTCCTTACGCGAGGCATCACAACAACGTTTCACCAGGCAACGCCGGTCAACTGCTGTTTGTGTATGAGAAATCAGTTGGAAACTTTCGTCATGTCAGCACGTTGTAGGTGTCGCAACCGGCGCCAACCTCGTGTGAATACTCTGAAAAGCTAATCATTTGCACATCACAGCATCTTCTTCCTGTCGGTAAATTTCGCGTCTGTAGCACGTCATCTTCATGGTGTAGCAATTTTAATGGCCAGTAGTGTATATCAATGCATTCTCCTCCTGGTTTCCCCAAAGTTCTGGATTCTGAGTATATTTCTGTACGACTGCTTTCCTGGAGTGTGGTAAATTCAGGAACTTTGTTGTAATACTTCTGCAGTTTACTGCCGAAATTCTGACATTAAAAGAATAAAACATTATAAACTAAAAGGCAAAAGATATTTAGTAAGACTAGTGAAGATATAGCTTGACTAATTTGTATTGATAGGTACAGATCAAAAGACCCAACCTGTGATGCTGATTATGATATAGTTTTATCTGCTGTTTTCATTATTTGTAACTGCTTTAGTGCTGAACACTCCCAAGAAGGAACAACTGTATTTTGAGTACCTCTCTCCTTCAGGTTTTAAACAACAACGTAATACAATATTAGTTTACCTACATCTCATTCTGATGCAGTTTACTTTGTTGGCTGTACCCAGACTGTTTTACCGAGCGAGGTGGCGCAGTGGTAGCACGCTGGCCTCGCATTCGGGAGGACGACGGTTCAAACCCGTGTCCGGCCAGCCAGATTTAAGTTTCCCGTGATTTCCCTAAATCGCTTCAGGTGAATGCTGGGATGGTTCCTTTCAAAGGGCACGGCCGATTTCCTTCCCCATCCTTCCCTAACCCGAGCTTGTGCTCCGTCTCTAACGACCTCGTTGTCGACGCGACATTTAACACTAATCTCCTCCTCCTGCTCCAGACTTGATTTCACCAAGGACTGTTTTAGCCAGATGTCACCAAGGAGAATGTTTCTATTTCTGAAAACACATTACATACAGAAAAATACAGAAATATATGGCAATATATAGAGATATGAACTTCGTTTTCGATGTTACTTGTGACTAATACTATCACTTGCAATTTTTCCTCGTACAGAATACTGCCTCCAGCACGAGGGATTATAATGACTGCGGTTTCATAAAGACAATAATGAACTTCCATTTTACGAAAATTCCAAAATTACGACTGTCATATCACGTGTAGCAGAAACTTGCACAATTGCAAGATATGTTTCTCATTTAGTAGATCTTTATGTTTGGTAACCGGTAAAAATTTTCACCATTTCCCGTAAACGTAACTACGAATCCAGTGTTTTTTGTGTGCTTGCGTCACACGTGACCTGAAAATTACCGTTTCACATATTAAACTGTCATAGTGTAATTGAATGGTACAATATGTCTCATCAGGCTTAAGATGTATTATTTCTGACTAATTTACTTACACTTGTCTACCTACTTTCAGGTCCTTTGTATGCCGTAGTACGGAGTATTTCAAATGGTTCAAATGGCTCTGAGCACTATGGGACTTAACATAGAACTACTTAAACGTAACTAACCTAAGGACATCACACACATCCATGCTCGAGACAGGATTCGAACCTGCGACAGTAGCAGTCGCGCGGTTCCGGACTGTAGCACCCAGAACCGCTCGGTCACCACGGCCGTCCCTGTTCCGCAAATCCCATATCGTTTTTCGCAAGTACGGGCTCATCAGAAGAAGATGTGCAAAAGTGTACCATGATAAATTTTACTGTATCAGTTTCTTGTATACCACACCAAAATTCTACTAATAGGACATTCTTTCTTATTTTTATTCTTCGTTTGATCATTGAACTGATTACATCTTCACTCTTCCATCACGGAAAAAGTATTAATCAGAAATTTACGTAGATATATACTTATTTACACAGGGTTTTCGACATTACCGTAACTGATCTGAGTCAGTGAATATTTCTGCCGACAGTACCAAAATGACAACGTTAACACGGCTACTGCAGATTAACTCTGTTTCGGATTTACAGCTCCACGCGTGCGCCCCGAAAACATTAGTGGAGGTTGCTGATTGGAGTGGCGTAGTTGTGTCAGAACTTGAGGAGCTCCCTGTGCTGGCAGCTGTTGCGGCCATTTGTCAACGAGACCGCTGATGTCTCGGCAGCTACGTTGCGCTATGCGCAAATGATTCTCTATTTTGAGCGGGCAAACATTCAGAAACTCCCAAATCTCCTTTAATTACTCCGACAGTTCTTTTTCCGTTACGAAACGACGCTCCACCCAGACGGTGGAGTCGACGGCGACATGTATCTGCCTGTCTTTCTGTCTGTCTCTCTCTCCCCCCTTTTTACTTTTTTCTTCTTTACATGTTCTCTTTTCTGGAAAGCCTCGCTGAGCGCAGAGGATCAAGGTACCAGACGCTCGATGCTACCATTAGGCGCTCGCTCTAACACGCATCACAGCTCCCCGAACGTTTCGACACGGCTCGTTACTCATCGTGATGAATTAAATAGGGGTTAGGGAGTCGGATCGACACAGGCGGGAAATGCGCTACTTGCCGCAGCCGTCACTGGTGTATGGCGAATAGCCTCCTGTACCTTCCGCTGATGAGAAGAATGCGTGCGACAGGGATATGGCAGCGACACGCACTTGCATTGTGAGGTAATCTGGAACGGAATATTACGCACCGTTCTACAAACTTTTTCATATTTTGCAGTTTCTTCAACACTGTGTGACTGATGAAGGTGGAAGCAATAATACCGTCTCTCCTCTTGAATGCACTCATACTTCAGAACAGTATCGGACAAATTGTTCACATGTGTGTACATATTTTTACGTAGAAACTTCAGGAAGGAAGTTACACATGTCGACCAAATAAGTTTCGCTTGTCTGGCTTTTGGTAGGTTTTTTGGCGATAAAGCAGAGAACGCATAACTGGGGCACGACCTAAGCCAATGATGTGAACACTACGAGTAAGTCTAAGGGGAAAGAAAGAGATATACCATAAGGAGAGCAACCAATGCTTTTGTTACGTCTGCGTCGCGTGTTTTCCTTCGTAGGTCGAACGAGTCCAGCACACAATGTCACGTTTACGATACCCACACAGCGAGCATTGCAGTGTGGTATGTGCCAATCAGACCATGCAATCCGTCTCGCCCCGCAGTGTTCACACGTCCTTCCGACCCGTGCTGTGACGGGGGAGTGGGAACGAGACATGTGCATTTAAGGGGGTCCGGGCAGGATAGTAATCTCCATCTTACAAAATGAAAAATTTGTTCGTATGAATACCAGAAGTTATTGGGGACAAAAATATGTGAAATATTTGGCTTGTAGGTTACACTTTTCTTTCCTCTTTAACAACAGCGTTTCTAAAAATATTGATCAGTTTTACGATGATGATTATCTTATGTAAAAATTGGTTATGAAAATAAGAAACTGTCTACATTTTTCTGTGTACATAGGGCTTTATCTTCTTTGAGGTGTACAAAATTGCAAAACCCATTCGTTAAAAAACGCACAATACTCAGATCAGTGTATCCTGTCACTTTAAACAAATTCTGGCAAGTCGAAACTTACAGAAATTACAGTACCTTCATAAAAAATGCAACTTACGGGAAGCTGCCATTGAAGTTGTCAATGCCTTCCAGCTTCATAAGATGGATTGTCTGCAGCATCTTCCATTTCATCTTGCAACGTCCCTTTTTCCTGCTCGTCTGCGCTGTCTTGCCGTTCTTTCGAGGTCTCTAATAGCTCTCTCTGACACCCTAACTCCTTCTTTATCTAAATTTAAATTTTTTTCGCTGTAGAACGTCCAACAGTCTGCAGCAGTCTTTTCAGTTCCTCACACCTTGCAACATTTCCTTCATTGAACATTGCCACTGCGTCAAAGACACCAAAATGCAGAGTATTAACTGAAACAACACTGCCTTGGTAAATCTGGCCCAGATTACGGTGTTGATGGACTCATTAGGATTCTGGATGCGGCCGTCAAGACATTTCTTCAATAGCCTTACATTTATCTCCATTCACAATTAAGTGCCTGGCAGAGGGTTCATTGAACCATTGTCACACTATTTCTCTATCATTCCACCCTCGAACGGCGTGCGGGAAAAGCGAACACTTAATCTTTATGTGCGAGGTAGATTTCTCTTATTTTATCTTAATGGTAATTTCTCCTTATATAGGTGGGCGCTAACAGAATATTTTCGCAGTCGGAGGAGAAAGCTGATGATTGAAATTTCACGAGAAGATCCCGCCGCAACGAAAAACGCCTTTGTTTTAATTATTGCCACTTCCATATACGCACCTTGTCCGTGGCACTCTCTCACCTATTTCGCGACAGTACAAAATGAGCTGCCCTTCTTTGAACATTTTCAGTTTCCTCCATCAGTGCCCCCTGGTGCGGATACCACGACAATGTTCCAGAAGGCGGACATGCGTGGTATAAACGGCGTCTTTAGTAGATCTGTTCAACTTTAAAGGTTTTCTGCCAATAAATCGCAGTCTTCAGTCTGCTTTACCTGTAGCATTATCTTTGTGAGCCTTCCAATTTAATTTATTCGTAATTGCAATCCTTAAGTATTTATTTGAATTTACAGCTTTTAGATTTGTGTAATTTATAGTGTAACTGAGATTTAGCGGGTTTCTTTTAGTACTCATGTGGATGACTTCATTATTTAGAGGCAATTACACTTTTCGCATCACACAGATATCTTGTCAAATCTTTTTGCAACTGGATTTTATCATCTCATGACTTTACAAGACGATAAACGACTGCATTATCTGGGGAAAATCTAAGCAAGCTGCTCAGATTGTCTCCTATATCGTTGATGTAGATCGGAAATAACAGAGATCTTATAACACGTCGTAGGTGAACACCAGATATTACGTCAGTTATATTCGATGACTTTCTTCCAGTTATACGAACTGTGAACCTTCGGAGACTAAATCTCGAATACAGTCACAAACCTAAGGCGGTACTCACGCAATTTGATTGGAAAACGCTTGTGAGGAACTTTGTCGAAAGCCTTCAGAAAACCTAAAAAAATTGACACCCTCTGTAGACAGCATTTATTCCTTCATGAGAATAAAGAGCTCGTTCTGTTTCTCAAGAACGATACTTTTTGAATTCGTGCTACTTGTCTATAAATATTTTTCTTCAAGGTACTCATAATGTTCGAACACAGTATATTTCAGCGAATTACTCCTATTTCCTTTCTTGGGTATTGGTGTGACTTGTGCAGCTTTCCAGTCTTTAGGTATGGATCTTTTGAAGAGCGAGCGGTTGTGAATGATTGCTAAGCATGGAGCTATTGTATCAGAAACATCTGACAAATCTTCGGAAGTTTTTTTCTAAGGCCCAAGACCTCCACCATGGTAAAAGGTATAGCTGGTGTGAGAATAAATTTCTCACAGTTTTGCTGCGGTCTGTTGTATTTGCACTAAGAATCACTTCCTGTAAGGCACATGCCATGAATGAATATACGAGGCCTGTTCAGAAAGTAAGCTCCGATTGATTGCCAAATTGAAACCACCGTGAACATCAGAAATGTTTTACTTGTAACAATTAGCTACACCTTTCAGCTACTTCTCTACGTAGTCGCCGTTCTGACTTAGACTTTTGTCATAGCGTTGTACCAACTTTTCAATAGCCTCATCATAGAAGGCAGCCGCCAGTGCTTTCCGCCAATTCTCCACGCTGGCCTACACCTCGTTGTCTGTGTCAAAATGTTGTCTTCAAAGACAGCGGTTCATGTGACCAGAGATGAAACTCAGGGGGAGACAATTGCGGACTGTATTGTGGGTAATCTCACATTTCCATTTGAAAACGATGCAGGAGCATCTTCATGGCCCCTGCAGAATGCGGCTGAGAATTGTCTTGAAGAAGAAACAGCACGACAGTTATGTAATGTTAGCTGCATAGCTTCAGGCGAAATTTCTCACCAGGCCCTCGAACTTGGCGGCAGACACTATTTTCTAGACATCTTTACGCACTCACTGCGAGCTCAGAAATGAGAAGAGCGACGTGATGCTAACTGGGGTTATACTAGAGACACTACCCAACACATCTGTGCAAAGCTTTATCGGATTTTCATAGTCGTTTCCATTTCGCGACCGATCGGAGCTTACTTTCTGAACGCCCCTCGTATCATCTGTTGAAGAGAGGTGAAACAAAAAGGGGCCATAGAGCTTTTCTCATACTTTCTGCTCTACTAACGTTTTACCTGATGGCCATGCCATAATAATATTGGTTTCTATCTAAGACTCTGTGAGTCTATTTTTATCATCTAATCCGCTGCCACCTTACAATTTACTTTGCTGAAAGTTTCTTGGCGCACCATAATAAAGTGTAACTTTCCTTTTCTGGGCCCCTACTAGTGGCTGCTGTAGGCGTACTACTACTGTGACAGTGTGTACGTAACAAAGAAAATGTAGTACTTCGTTGGTACTTGGTTTCATCTGATTCAATTAAAACATCATGAATAATAGAGATTTGTTGATTACATTCAGTATCCGATGTCTGCATTGCGTTTTCATAAATGTTTTCCGTTTTTGGCACTGGTGCTGTTCACAAAAAATTCAGGAACATGACCATAAACAGAGAACAATGAACCGCAAGAAGGATTATAATGAAGACTGCAGTAAGGATAATATTTTTCCGAAGAGAAGTTCTGCTTCCCCGCTTATCACCTTGTCACTAACAGGCATTCTTCTGAGCCTTCTTCCTTCGATCTGAGTAATACAGATTGCCAGTTAAGTTAAAATTAAGTTATTGTTCGGAGCAAAGATTTACCCTTATCAGTACGAAATGCGCTGTTTACTCCAGTCAACTAAGGAAAATTAGAGGACAGTATCGTGTAGACGCAAATTTTTGTATCCGTGGTAGGAGGGAGTGTCATGAACAAAATATTAAAAATTCTGATAGTGAGATGTGAGTGTTCTGGTGGGGATGGGGACGGAGGGAGGGGCGTTTGAATATGAATTTTAATTTTTTTTCTTGAGTAGCTCGAAATCCACGACTTCTAGCGAAAATGTTTCCCAGTACAAAACTACACTACATTACATTCCCACAAAAAGCACCCTACTCATTTTTTCTCTAGGATTAACAGTTACCGCACTGCTAGGACTGGCATAAAATTAATGTTTACTGTTAAATGAATGTGTATATGTGTGTGTTTAGCACGTCTAACAGCATTTGTGCCGGTTTAAGGGATAAACTGTATTCTATGGGTGTGACATGGACGGGGTAGAGGGTAAAACTGCTAGGGAAGCTACGTCGACGGATGAGGGAGCAGGTGATACCCCAAACTATCTACCCCACAATTTCACAAGAAAGCAATCAATGGGTGTTTCGCAGAGTTTCTACGACGCTCCACGGCGCGCATAATGGATCACTGGCGATGCAATGCGCAACCATGTGCGGGGGGAGTTTATTTTCCACATATTACATAACATCGCCTGCATTAGAGATACGAGTTACTGATAATAATAACGCAAGAAAATCACATGGACAGAATCTACGTACATATCTGCGCTGTTCTGTACTGCTAGAGTGGAAGACTCATATTCATTCTATACGTCGGCTGTAGTGTTCTTCCGCGGAGGGCCACTTCCCCCACCACGGGCGCTGCTCGCTTTTCATTTTTCAGCAGGCTCTACCTGCCAGGCATTTCCCGTCCCGTTCTCTTACACAAAAAACTTCACTGAGCCCATGTTTATTCAGAGGTGTTATTTTCAGCTTATTAAATGAACACTTAATAGTAGCTATTGGTTGGTTGGTTTGTGGGATTAAAGGGACCAGACTGCTACGGTCATCGGTCCCAATAGTAGCTATTAAATGAGCTTTTATGTAAAATACATTTCTATGCAAATCGATGAGAAGTGCATAATTTCTGTCATGTTATCATTCAACTTTGCAACATTGGTGAGAAAAGGACTGGATTGGTAAATGTGGCACCTTGCTATTGCCTATTGCGTACTGTGAAGGCATGCATTTGCGTTGTAGTCACGGCTAAACACAAAGACAGTGCATTTCACTAATCATTAACTGACATGCCGGTAGACTGCATAAATCGCCTCTATTCAGGAATTTCTGGCCTTGCGAATGGGCTGAATTCAGTGTAGCCCCTTACTACGCATCTACAGCATATCTTCCGAGGTGGTTATCAATATGTCTGACGGAATCTAACTGATTGTGTTCAAGTCTACAATAGTAATCTGGTGTAATGCGTTGCTTGACTTATGCTGAGATATGTGACGTACTTCTGCTGCAGTGAGAAGCAATTTAAGCTTCTATGACTCTTCAAATTTTACGAGAGCTGTGAGTGGGGTGATAAAGTATTCCGTGCCGTGGAAGCAATGAAATCGACATTGTCGAATACTTATTGACAACATATTACCCTTGTGACACGCACTTCAGTGTAGTAGACAACTGACAACTCCAGCTGTTCAGCATTCTTATGTAAGAGCTTACTGAACAACTGCAAATAAGCACTCGTTCAATAAACTGAAAATAACTCCGAAGAGAACTGCACAGGAATTACTGGGGAGGTACAGTCTGTCTGAAAACAAAATAAAAAGCAAGCAACGCTCATGGGAGGGGGGAGCAGGACAAGTTGTGCAGGGGACGAGGAGGGGGGGACCGCCTTTCTCGGAAGAATACTACAGCTGCCATATTGGACGACAGAGAGTTTCCCCTCTAGCAGTGTTTCTTGCGTTAATGTTATCACCAACTCGTATATGTATTCTACGTAGTGGTTAGGCACTTTGTCGAAAATAAACATCCCCAGGCTTGGCTGCGCATTGCGTCGCCAGTAACCCATAAGGCGCACTGCGGAGGGTCCGTATAACTTTATGAAACCCCTACAGTTGCTTCCTGTGACGCTGTAAGGCAGATGGAGTGAGGAATCGTATGCTTTCTCTGCTATTTGCAGATCTATGAAGGGAGGCCTGGAGGCCTACCTTCCCTCACGCTTCTACACTCCACGCCCTCCTCCCCCTGTATAAATTGTGTGTGAGGGGGGGAGGGGGGGGACGCGGAAAACAGTGCAGACGTTGTCGTAATGTGGATACGGAGCCATTCATCTGACGTCCAAAATGACATGATGATTGGCTAACGGACCAAGTAATCATTTCCGAAACGGCCACATTTTCAAACTGTTTGCATGCTACTGCGGTTACAGTACACCACACATTTTCAAATGGCGCTATCCAAAACCAGCGCCGAGGCTGTTGTGGTGCACCAATGGGTCACAGATGACGGGAGGGAACGACGGCTGCTCTGGTGTGTGCAGGCAATAGAAGTGTAACTTTTAAGCAGCTTACCACGCAGAACCAAGGCGCTACCAGCAGTGTTTCCTCAACGACAGTTCAGCGAACGTTGCTGCGTATGCGCCTTCACAGCAGGTGCTTGTTCAACGCACTCATGCTGACTGTTGTTCCTCGGCGACGAAGGCTGGAATCTGCACCCCAGTAAAGCAGCTGGACGTCCACGGAGTCATTACAGGTGGCCTCTTCAGGTGAATCACGTTTTGCGTTCCAATGGAAAGATGGCCGTCGGGTCGTCAGAAGGGCTGAGGAGGGAAGAGGGTGCATTGTGTTCTGGGGAATGTTTTCGTGGTTTTTCCTGGGTGATTCCGTCATTTTGGAAGGCACAATGGATCAGCACAAGTACGCATCTATCTTTGCGGACCATGTCCACTTCTGCATGCAGTTAGCTTTCCTCAGCACGGTGGCACCTACCAGCAAGACAATGCAACGTGTCACACAGCTCGCTGTACGTGGATGGTTCGAAGAGAACCAAGATGAGTTTACCGCACTTCGCTGGCCCTAAGCGCACTGGGTTTATGGGATCCCCTGGATCTAACTGCTCGCGCCACGGATCCTCTATGACGCCACCTTTCTGTCGGTAGCTTCCAGAACTCGTTGATTCTCTCCTACACGTCTCTTGGCAGGTGTTCACAATAATGTGACAGGACAGTCTTTACAGGATGTAACAGAAGCATGCTAACAAACTTCGACTGGTTGTGCGGGGTGTCTTTAGTAACAAATTGTAGAGAGGACTCGTTATCCGGATACGTCTTCCATTGACGCTGCTGTTTTTGCCGCCAACACCTGCTACTAGGCCATCCTTTCGGCAGTAAATGCGAGTTGTACGCTGGTGCCTCTGCCACCACTACGCTTAGCGTTATTATTGGGGCAGGTGTGGAAGCATTATACGTCACTTGGCGTTCTGAATGCCGCCAGGCAGACTGTGATATGTTCCACATGCGGTACGTGTTGCTGTCAAAGGTGTAGCAAATAACTTGGTCTACGAATGACGGTCCTTGACATGTTTTCCTATCTTCAATTAGATCTCACAGAAGTCCTTGGCCATCACTCAGAGTTTATACATAGGTACCATTTTGTTACAGATTGTGCATTTTCAAGTTATTGATGATTTTATACAATAAAAAATCAGTTTTGTGCACAAAGTTGATAACTGACTGGTTACAGTAGACCACATGTCACTGGCTTACAATATTCTAAATTTTCGTTGTATTTGGACTAAATTTCCTAAATTTAGTTTTAGATGTTACTTCAGTTATGGGGAACAAAAAGAGAGACTCCTCGAATATTTATGCAGAAATTGAGTGCGCGCTGGCTGTCAGTTATCCGTGTACTGATAACTTGAGAGGAACTGTTGGTGCCGTCCCATTCGTTTCAATCGCGGTACTCTGTGATTCCTATTTTATGACGCGTGCTCACGGTGATAAATTGTGACGGTGCCCAGAGCCTTTCGAGGGGGTGTGGACACATTTGTATTTACTTTATTTCCCACTGCATATCTATTTCCATTTTCCTACTATGTTGCTGTGTGATGAGAATGATTTGCTTATGTAATGACGCAAACAGAGCGTTGGATAGTTCACAGATGGATGTGTGACTTTAGTTTTGCTGTCAACTTAATACCTGGAACGAATCACCAGCAAAGGCGAGAGATGCTCCTGCAGTGGTGTGAGTCCGGTATGGTCTACAGTGTTGGTAGGGATCTTCCCCACCCCGTCAAGGAACTTCAGACTAACCGTTAGACGGTCCTCCGCTATTTTCAGTTCTCAGGTCCAGCAGGCTTAGAGAATGGACAGACTCTTCCTCGTCTCAATCACGTTGTATGGTAAAGTGTAAGAATCAGGTATATTTTGATTAAAATTACTAATCCGCTCTTTTCCAATATAATCGCTTGGGTTCAGGAAATTGTATGTGTGAACGGTGTGAAATATTTAAGTCCTCCTGCGCGTGAAATTAAATGATTCTTTTTGAGATATTTTGGATGGCATCTGTCCTCATACACCCACAGGAGCATGACTGCATGGATAACGAAGCATCTCCATCGTAATTCAGTATTAGGTTTTGCGAGTGATCCGAGAACGATCGCCTATGGTATGTAGATGATTCGCTGCATTCTTGCAAAATTTTATGATGGGCAATGCATGTGGTTGGTTCTGAGTACTATGGGACTTAACATCGGAGGTCATCAGTCCCCTAGAACTTAGAACTACTTAAAACTAACTAACCTAAGGACATCACGCACATCCATGCCCGAGGCAGGATTCGAACCTGCTACCGTAGCGGTCGCACGGTTCCAGACTGAAGCGCCCAGAACCGCTCGGCCACACCGGCCGGCGTCAATGCAAGTGATCGTGTGAAGATCGGTTACGATGTGCTTTTCATTACTATGTTGTTCTGTATGGAGCATTTTTGTCTGCTGGACTCCAACTTGCCAACATGAGTAGCATGAGATGACGCGTCACTTTTCCCGCAACATGTAACCGACCCTAGTATGCTCATTAAAACTTGTGAGCTCGAATATTCCTAATTTCACGGTCATGTTCTTTCCGCGAAATATACTTTGCCGGAAGGAACATATTGTTTGTCTGTCCTAGTCTCGTTACTCTAACAGTGAAACTCACGGAACGCCTCTCCTGCGGCGCCTGCCACTGGTGTTGGTTACTCATCTCCGTGGCGCTTTCGAATTTACTAAATGAACCCATAACGAATCGTGCTGCTGTTATCTGGATTTTTTCTATTTCCTCTATCAATCCTCTCTGTCGTGGATGCCAAACTAACGAGCAGTATTCAAGTACTGGTCGAAAGTGGGTTTTAAAAGCTATCTCATTTGCAGGTGGCCTACATTTCCTGAGGCTTCTTCGAATGTATCTTAAAGTGGCATCCATCATACCTACGCTTAGTTTTATTTGATCGTTAGATGTACGCACACTTATAGGTATTTTATAGATGTGACTGCATCCAGTGATTGTCCTGCAATCGTGAAATCATGCAATAAACGGCCTTTCCACCTATTTTTGCTCAATTATGTTACATTTGTTGATGTTGAGGGTGAATTGCCGATCACTAGATCAAGCGTCTATTCTCTGCAGATCTTTTACTACCATGGGAAAAGTAAAATACTCAGTCGGCTGCGAGCAGGTATGCTGCTGGTAAAGACTGACGGAGCAATATGGGGTCTAAGGAATAAGTACGACGTCTTTCGTGGTAGCGGTCAAATCCGAGAAGGGCAGCTCGCTGTGTTCGTGCATGAGCTCCAAATCGCTTCGAAGAAACGCCTCCCGCTTTGGCGGTTTGTTCCTTGGCTTCAGGAAAGCATTCCATACAGTGCCGCAGTATTTTTCATTGAAAGAAATAGAACATCACCGAGTATCTCAACAGATATGCCATTACATTCAGGACTTTCTAGAAGATAGACCTCTGCATATCGATTATATCGAGATGAAACTGACATCCGTAGAAGCAACTTTGTTAATACTTCTGGGAAGTGCTATAGAGCAGTTACTGTTTACAATATTACTAAAATGATCTATTTCATAGTTCCATGTCGCTATTCTGGGACGACGCAGTTCTCTATAGAAAGGTCACATCCTCAGAAGACTGCACAGACACGTAGTAAGACGTGCAGAGGATCGACGAGTAATATATGAGTTCACAGTTGACCCTTAACTAATTGTAGAAAAAGCACGTGACGTTTTGAGATTCACTGAAAGACGCTTGAGAAAATTTACCTTTACCTTGTTGGTTATATAAGAGATATGTAAGATCTAGATGAGAGTATCGCATTTCCTCGTTAGTTTGTTTAATAAATGAGAAAGCGTCATGAGGATTCTCAACAGTCTCCGGTGTCATACACTATGAGAGAGGCGTTGTCCTTTGCAGAAACTTTTATTGTTAAAATTCGAAAAGCGAGCGATCAGAAAAGACTCCAGCAGAATATTACTTCTTCCCATAAACGTCTCACAGAATAAGAGCGACGAGTACATCAGAGAAATTAGAGCTCTTACTTACATTCGTTCTTCCTACTCACAAATTGAGAATAGAACAGTAAGGGGAAACAATTTAGTGATACCAGAAGTAGCCTCCGCTGCACTCAGCAAGGAAGTTCGCGAGGTATAGCCGTAAATGTTTTGAAGTGGTCTGCTTGTTGGTTACAACACCTAGAAGATATAGCAGCAACAAATAAATATAATAATAACAATATTAGGCCGAAAAACGACACACAGTGGATGATCACTTGTGAATAAAGGGAATGAGAAGAAAACTTTAAAATTTATATTTCTGATTTCTTTGGTACCATCACAATACAGACTGTTCCAGGATAACGTTTTAAGAATTAAGCAACAGTTTCCTTACAACAAAAGAAGAAAGATATATCCAGTAAATGTAGGCTCTAAAATGCATACCTTAGAGCTATGAGTATTTGTTAATTCTCGATACTCTTAAACTCTTCTACTGCAAGCTCTTTGCCTTACATATTTTGGAAGGAGATAGTACAGACCAAAACAAGAAAAAAGTCCAGTAAACATGAGGTTCTAAAGTGGATACCTTCAGAGAGGTGAGAACTTGTTCATCTTTGCTACTGTGAAACTCATTTCCTCTACTAGACATGTGATCATAGTTATTAAAAGAATCTATGTTTACTGGACATTTTTTTCTTGTTTTGGTCCATGCTACCTCCTCCAAAAACATGGGAAGCAAAGAGCTTGTTCTAAAAGAGATGTATTTCACTAGATCGAGGATGAACAAGTGCTCACAATACTTAAGTTATGCATTTTAGAGCCGATGTCTACTGCACATTTTTCTCTTCTCTTGGTATGCCGAACCTGTCACCAAATTTTTAAAAATCCATTCTGAAGCACCCTTTATAGTTGCACTAATTTTTATCTATGTATTAATTCAATACCCAAATAGAGTTCTCTGTTTTCTGAAGTGGGCCTTCCCAAACCAGGACTGAAAGAACTTAGTTTTTCGTATGGTCGAGACTATGAAGTTCCTCCCTCATAAAAAGGAGAAAAACGTTGACAGTAACAGTCACATAGTTATCCCATGTGAAAACTGCCAGCTCGCCCTCTTTGGTCCAACACAGCTCCCTCCAGTTTTCTTGGAGGGCTAAATAGTTAGGTGAAAGAAAGGTGCTCAATCTTCGCAATTACGAGAGTCCTCCACAAGTAAGTTCCGTTTCTACTTCAATCCGAGGCAGCGCTATGATGCAGTTTCGATCATGCGCGGCAGTTACTCTGGCACAAGGAGAAGACATGTACGCCATTTTCAGATCGCTGCTGCCGACGTGTGCTTTGCAGTGCTTCTTTATAATGTCAGCCGTAATTGAACATGCCGCCGCGTGTGAAATCAGATCTGTTCTCTAAATGCAAAGAAAGTTAAACCAAAGGAAATTCATCGGCAAATCTGCGAGGTTTAAACACAAAATGCTACGAGTGAATCAATGGTTAGAAGATGGATCAGACTGTTCAATGGAGGACGTCATCACGTGCACGATGAAAAATGAAGTGTACTCCTGTCTGTGTTTAATGATGAACTGGTTCACACAATTGAAGAGAAGATTAAGCACAACCGTAAGTTTACACTTAGTGCCCTTGCTATGGAAGTTCCCAAAATCTCACGATGAATAATTCATGAAATTGTTACTGAAAAACGGAAATTCGAAAACTTTGCTCACGTTGGGTACCCAAATTCTTACTGAACAACACAAAAACAACGGATGGCACATCAGTTTTTGACACGCTACAATGAAGAAAGCGATGGTTTTATTTCTCGGATAGTCACGGGGGATGAAACTTGGGTATTGTATCACACCGCTGAAACAAAACGGCAGTCAGTGGAACGGAGGCACACTTCATCCCCAACGAAGGTTAAGCCTAAGCAAATCTTGACACCTCGAAAAGTCATGTGCACCATTTATTGGGACAAAAAAGGCATTTTACTGATTGATTTCTTACCACAAGGCCAAACAGTCAATACATATAGCTACTGCGAGACCATTAAGAAATTGCGCCGCGCAATACAGAACAGGCGCCGAGGATTACTGTCAAAAGGTGTTGTTTCTTTCCACGATAATGCCCGACCTCACACGGTGTATGTGACCAACTCTTACGGGAATTTCACTGGGACGCGTTTGATCATCCTCCGTACAGCCCAGACCTCGCTCCTAACGACTTTCTTCTTACACCTAAAATCGGTCCTTGGTGGTCAACACTTCAATGATGATGACGAGCTGAAAGAACATGTTACCACGTGGTTGAATACACAGGCGGCAACCTTCTATGAAGAAGGTGTACAGAAACTTGTGCCACACTATGACAAGTGCCTTCAAAATTTCGGAAGCTATGTAGACAAGTAGTTAAACAGTTGTAGATTTTTGTACAATAAATATTTTTTCTGTATCTGTACATGTTTGTTTTATATAACCAAACGGAACTTACTTTGTGGACGTACCTCGTATTATCATTACCCTAATAGCATTATACAAATATTTATTAATCGGCGCAGTGAAAGAGAAATATGAAACTTATTGGTCCACATTTGACTGGCGTGTCACAACTTAATGACGGTTATTTAAACAGTAGGTATTACATCATTTTGATTATATAACTTCTTAGGGTGATTAAGGTACTCCAAATGACCTGAGGTAACAGGCTACCTCCATGCTGGAAACAGAATGCACGTAAAACGCTTTGTTTTAATTGATAGTACCTTCCTTAATTTATACTCATTTAACAATTACTACTTCACGAACTCATTACCGAGCAAGGTGGCGCAGTGTTTAGCACACTTGACTCGCATTCTGGACGACGACGGTTCATACCCGCGTCTGATTATCCTGAATTAGGTTTTTCGTGATTTCGCTCCACCGCTTCAGGTAAATGCCACGATGGCAGATTGAAAGGACACGGCCGATTTCCTACCCTATCCTCCCTATTCGCATTGGACCGACGACTTCGCTGTTTGGTCCCCTCTCACAAATCAACCAGCCAACCGTCATCACAGAAAATATTAGTGTCAGAAATAACTTTCACACGCATAACACAACTTAATAGTACTCAGTACCAAACTATTTTCAATTTTCAATTTGATTCATGATCGTCCTCTCACAAAATCATTCAAAAAAGTAACTACAAACAGTGAACCTGTGAACTAGGGACTCTGGATAACTCAAATAAGCATAATTCCAAATTAAAGTGTAGTCGGACTGTGTTTCGCTTGTGGGCTTTACCGAATTTTGGTCGTCATGAAGAAAAGTGTCGGAGCAAATTTGAAGTAGTCGAGTTGGGTGTGTGTTTCAAATTGAGATACTGAAAGAACCGTGCCGTCTTCAGGTTCTTAGTTTCCAGTGGTCTATCGTCAACGGAAATCCATCCAATGACTAAGGTGTCCTTCGTTATCAGCAGCCACGAAATACACAACTAAATTGGAGCATGACACTACTTATCTTTAAAGTTACATGCGTGTAAGACGTCCCAAAGCTGCAAGCAAAGATTTAAACATAGATAAAGAGCATACTGTGATGTTAGACGATTGATGATTGCGGCTATATGAAATGGCTGACACATGGACATAACGTAAGGAAGAATGAACTTTGGAAGAGAGAGCAAAGACTAAATTATTCCACCTGGTGTCCAGGAAGTATAAGATAGGTGAATTATCTTCACATTTCACGAAGAATGTAATGATTCCAATCCAGAAGTACTGACGGGCGTGAATATTATCGAATGATCAGTTTAATAAGTCATGGTTGCAAAAACTGACACGACTTACTTACAGAAGAATGGAAAAACTGGTAGAAACCGACTCGGAGAAGACCAGTGTTTGTTCCGGAGAAATGTAGGATTACGCGAGCCAACACAGACTCTGTGTCACTCTAGAAGATATGCTGAAGAAATACATATCCTAAGTCTAAAACATTTGAAACATTTGTGGATTTAAAAAAGCCTTTGACAGTACTGGTAGCATTACAGTCTTTGAGATTTTCATGTTAGCAAAGAAATGTATAAGGAGTGAAAGATAGAAAACTTATACAGAAACCAGGCTGCAATGATAAATAGTCGAAAGATATGAAAAGAGAGAAGTAGTTGAGATGTACCCTATCCCAGGTTTTATTCAGTTTGTGCACTTAGCAAGCTCTGGAGCAAACGAAGGACAAATGGGGGAAATGGGATTAAAGTTCAGGGTAAAGAAATAAAAACCTTATGGTTTCTAGATGGCATTGCAATTATGTCAGACACGACAAAGGCCTTGGACAGACAGATAGCGTCTTCAAAGGAGATTAGAAGACAGACATCAGCAAAACTAAAACAAGTGTAGCGAAATGTAGTCGAATTAAATCATGTGACGGCAAGGATATGAGGTTAAGGAAAAAAACACAAAAGTAGTAGATGAGTTTTACTATTGGCAGCCACTTAATTATTTATGGTCGAAGTAAACAGGACATAAAATTCGGATTGCCAATAGTAAGGAAAACATTTATAAAAGTGAGGAATTTGTCAATCTCTAATTTCAGTTTAGGTGTGTGGAAGTCTTTTCCGAAGGTATTTGTCTGGAATATAGCCTCGTATGAAAGTGAAATGTGGGCGATAGGCACTTCAGACAAGATGAAAATATAAACTTTTGAAATGTGGTGCTACAGAGGAATGCTGAAGATTAGCTCGAATAACAAAGAACAAAGGAGGAGGTACTAAATCCGACTTGAGGAAAACAAAATGTATGGCACAATTGGAAAAATAGCAGAGATCAGTTGATAGGACATATTCTGAGGCAATTTATTAATGGAAGAAAGTGTGAGTGTGGTCTTCCTAGGATATCGATGACAATCATTGAAACTCAGGAATGTAACTGCTGCTGGGCTCGCTGATGCCAGATCCTCTTGCGGCATGATGTGTGAGGATATGGTGCAAACGGGGCAGTAAAGGAAATGGCTCATCGTTTGCTCTGAACCACACGCACAGAACACATCTTCGTTATCGCAGTGTTCCCGTTGTAGTACGGTAGTTTTACTTCCTCCAGTAGCCACACGAGGGTGATTAAATAATCTTCGTGTTGGAAGTGGCAGGCTGTTTCCTGTGAGTAGCTCCTCTTTTGCTACTATCCCACCATATTTAGCTCTGTATTGCCGGCGTTGGAGTCTCTCTTCTGACTTTGACTTCACTAGCGGGGTGGTACTTGAAATAAAACTTTTCCTGCTGCGAAGAAGTTGAACAACAACATCATATCCGTGATGTAGCTCTCTATAATCAGTGTTGACTTTGCTCCTGTTGGATTTCGTTGTTACTATCCGTCTGATGTCGGGTGGTGCTATTCCGGCCAGCCCTTGGATCTTCTCGACTGGAGTTGGTGTCAGACATCCTGTTACCTGGCGCAAAGTCTGGTGAAGAGCAAGTGAAGCTGTTTCGAGTGACAGGACTGGCACCACGCAGGGGAAGAGTTTTCTCCTGCCATGTTGCACAGCACTAGAACTGGCATCCGAAGCTCATGTCAGCTTGCTCCGCAACTGGAAAACTGCCTTGCAGTTTTCCAGTCATGAGACTTTTAACTTGTTGTTGGCAAGTTCGTTATGTAATTGGAAAGCGATGACTACTGTTTTCGTAGTGTTTGGCTTGAGGCTGTTGGCTGGGATCAACTCTGGGCACTTTGTGTCGGTATTTCGTTTGAAATTATTGTAACTGTGTCGGACAACATATTATTTGCAAGTAGTTATCTGTGCAGGAGACCTTGCAGAATCACTCCTCGGAGTGCCACCGATCACGCGAAACTTCCTCGCAGCCGGACAGCCCCACACTTGGCCCCACACGGGCCGAGCGCATCCCATCCAGCAACGGCTGTCAGCAGACCGAAACCGACATAAGCATTGCTGCAGGGCCGCTGGCATTTATAGTTCCCAAAAACGAAACTCGCTGAGAATAACCGCATTTCGACCTGAAAAGTTGTATCTCTTAATGTGTCCTTAACGAAAGAGGAGTTTTCCGATTGAAAGTTCTCGCAGATACCCAGTAAATTGTGAAGTGAACCGTATGTAATCGTTTATTTACTGCAGTACATTATTGTGACCTTACTATTCGAACCAAGGTAACATTCTAAAACGGTTAAGACAAAGCGCACACGTATTTTAACTTGGGAAAAGCGTCTGTTTACTTACGCCACAGGTCTTAAGCGGGTGCCCGGTTTCCTACTCGTAACCACCCACCAGATCTAAAAAAATGAATTAAGTCATTTTTTTAGTCGTGCCCTTGCAGGGTGACCAAAAAGGCACCGTCAAGCTTATGAGACAGATTCGTTACAGCTAAACAAGCAAAAAATGTCCGTAAACGTGGGTTCTAAAACGCTATGAGCACCTGTTCATCTTTGATACTATGAAAAAGATTTCTTATACTGCAACGACTTTGCTTTCCATGTTTCAGGAAGAGATAGTGTGAAATAAACTAAGAAAAAAGTCCAGTACACATGCGGTCTAATATGAGCACATGTTCCGTAGAAGAGATGTGTTTCAGTTTAGCGAAGATGAATAAGTGCTCGCAGCTCTTAAGATATGAATTATAGACCCCATGTGTCCTGGATTTTGTTCTTGTGTGGTTCACACTACCTCCTTCCAAAATATGGAAAGCAAAGTGCTTGCTATTGAAGAGATGTCTTTCCTGGTATCGAAGATTAACAAGAGCTTATAGCTCTTAAGGTATGCATTCTAGAGTTCATGTTTAGAAAACGTTTTGTTCTCGCTTTGGTGTAAGAAACCCGTCCCTAAAGCTTGTCAGTGGTTTATGGGACACCCTGTGTATCCGTGCACATGTTAGTAAAAGTCATTTGAACACCAGAAAACAATAAATTACATGTATAATTAATTGCGTTGCGTTGTTATTGTTCAGTCGAGACCTACAGAGAAACTATCTCTACCTCCATTGTGTGTGTATGTGTGTGTGTGTGTGTGTGTGTTGTTTACTTTATATGACTTCTTCAGGATTTTAAACGAGAAACACATGAAGTACGAGGAACTACCAGCACTCGTTTCTAGAGATACCCGGAGTTGGCGATACACATGTATGTCTTCTACGAGGTGGGGACTCGTGTAGTGACGGCGACGCAGCGATGAGGAAAAGAGGAAGAAGAAGAGGAAGGCTGGGGCGGACAGCCCCTCGAGATGAGGGGACCGCTGCCAACACGCCCAAAAAGTTCCTCCCTAAAAACTATTGTGTCGAGTTGACTAAAGATCCGGGCGCAGCGCGGTGGGCGGAGGGTGGAATCTGTCTTATTGCCCGCTCGATTTCTTTTCCTCGTGTTCCTCCCTCCCCCGGCGTTCTCTCCCCTCCATTCCTCTCACACCAACACCAGCGCTCTCGACTTCCCGGGAAATCCTTGATACGGCTGTCGTGTCGGGGAGGGCGTCACGCACCACCGGGATCGATACCTTTTCTGTGATCTCTTTATTTACTTGATATGTCCTTCTTTCCGCTATCCATTGGTCTCGTATTAATGATCTGTTCATATTGATCTTCTTGTGTCTGCTACCACCTTTATTAGTGAGGAGTTTCTAATAAAACATGTTCACTGTGATGTAAGGAACAAGTATATTTTCTTATCAGTAAGCACACACAGTGGTTCGATTTACTGGTATGTGGGGTAAGTCTTACACTCTCTGTGCACATGATGGGACTGCAGAGTAAAGAAAATTTTCTTTTAATGCTTTTCATATAGAAATTTCTTACAGAATTGTTTGTCACGTAGTCAAAGAAATGGTTCAAACAGCTCTAAGCACTATGGGACTTAACATCTGAGGTCATCATTCCCCTAGACTTAGAACTACTTAAACCTAACTAACCTAAGGACAGCACACACGAATGGTTCAATGGCACTGAGCACTATGGGACTTAACATCTGAGGTCATCAGTCCCCTAGAACGTAGAACTACTTCAACCTAACTAACCTAAGGACATCACACACATCCATGCGCGGGGCAAGATTCGAACCTGCGACCGTAGCAGCAGCGCGGTTCCGGACTGAGGTGTCTAGAACCGCTCGGCCACAGCTGCCTGCGTCACATAGTCAGTATGAGGTGTGAGCCACGTACAAAATACCTATGTTACACAGTAGTATTTGAAAGATTTTTTTTCGTTGTACATTCAAGTAATGGGAACTAACTATTATTTTCGTTTTCACACCCGAATAACCGTCTACGGAATTAATCCTATGGACACTGAAGCAAAAGTGAACTTGTTGCATATATAGCTATAAGTGCAGCTATAAGTGCAGACAGATTTATATGTAGTGCCTTAGTAATGTATGCACATCAATGTGTTGCATTGGACAATATTCCCACAAACACGTCACAAACTTTACGACCTGATGTTTTCAGCATGGTCGTACGTAATTGCACCATTAAGTAGACTGCGCCAGTCAGTACAGACCAACCGTTTACCGTCCATGCAGCCACACTTCAACACCTGAGCTGCTATCCACGGGAAAATAAGCATTCACAAATATATGCCACATGCACTTGGATGATGATGATGATGTGTGGTTTGTGGGGCGCTCAATTGTGCGCTCATCGGTGCCCGTTTTCATTCATAATCTGTACACAGTCCAGTCTAGCCACTTCAGTGAATGATGATGGAATGACGAAGACAACACAAACACCCAGTCGCTGGGTAGGTCAAATCCCCAACCCGGCCGGGAATCGAACCCGGGGCCATGTAATCCAAAGGTAGCAACGCTAGCCACTAGACCTTAAGCTGCGGACACATGTACTTGGAGGTACTAACCAAACTAAAGACATATGACTTGTAGTAGCTATAATTATTATTCTGAAAATTACGTAAATACTGATTTAAAATATGTTCAGTACACTGCCCTCAGTCACCAGCAGAAATATCTGCATTCATACGCATTACACGCTGTGTATATTCAAGATAGGAGTTTTCGGCTGTTTGCCAATTTTGTAAAATTATTAACAATGATATTCATGAACTAAATAATTTATTGGTTCCATTGAAAATGAGGCTGCGAATCTTTTGTCGTTAGACAACAAAAGCGACTAAGCACATTACTTTTATTGCTTGTATTGTGGAGGGAAATAGAATTATAGATTTCTCGTATTACTGAGTACGTAATTTCGTCATTGCAGCTGACGTTTTAAATTTGCCACATTCTCCAAAACTCTCTCCCTTGAAATTCGGAACTCAAACAAATCCAAAATACTGTTATTAACTTTCCACAAATCTGTGAGAGACAGAGATTACCTTCATATATATGTTCAATGTTGGTCACAGGTAACGTACATCATTTTGATACATTCGTCTTGGCAGTAAGAAAACTCATTAAGAGCTATATCGTATTTGATTGCGCTGTGTCACACTTTTCAAATTTTTGGAAAAAAAAACAAAGCTGTTAACCGGATATAGAGCCTTAATAGTTTCCTGTCACATTCAGTACTCATTCGTTATATGCATCTACACACGCCACTTGCCTCAGTCAACAATGTAAAATTTTCTCCTTTCAAAGTTTCAAAGCTACGAAGTATGATGATTTCTCTTCGTAAAACGTCGAAAATGCACAATAGCAATGGGATTGCCTTGCTTTCGGTTCCAGAGTGAAAAATGCAGCTGCTCACAGAAATGTGTCTTTCGTCTGGTACTAGTATACAGCAAATTAAACCTCTTGCAGTAGTTTGTGACATGCAGACACAATATCTGCTTCTGTGAACCCGCTCTACCCTTTTCACAATTCGTCTTTTCTGTTGAACGCACTATTCTCTATAGAATGCCATTGAGCACTCAAGTGTTTGAAGACATGATGGTAAGGAAAAGGAAGGCGTGCGTAATTATAAAAGTTTATCGGAATTTTCTGCTGGCTATCTTTCATCAAATGATGCTTTGTGTATAAAAGTCAAACAAAATACAGTGAGGTGTAGCTCTGCAAATTAGACTTTTAAACATTTTCCTGGAAAATTTAATGTTGGCAAACGGGAGTTAGGGCCTCCAAAGCATACGATACGTGATGTTTATCCGCCATCTTCGATAGAAAGTGAAATATTCTTTCGGAGGGCACGCCATTCAAACGACTGACAATAATACAAAATTCGCCGCATTCAGTCTATTGCTACCAAAAGTCTCTTGTCAGACCTATATAAGAGCTATGTGAATAAATTTTCAGTCTTACAGGTGTGTTATTCTGGCGTGAAAGATAATAGTTCCATTTAAAAAAGAAAAAAAATGTAGATGCCAATTTTTCCGTGAATAATTAAGGTGTATGTACGCATTGGTATTTCATTCATAAGGCAATGGTGTCTGTTTATCGAGTTGAAAAGAATCTACTGATATCTTTTAGTCAAAAGTTGCTAGAGGCTAAAAAGTTCTGTGTTGCTCTATATTTATTTTCATTATACAGACCAACCGTTTGTCAATTGCTCATGGCTTTGCTGTTTTCATAGAACCTGTTATACGGACACTTTGGAATCAGTGACACATCAAACTGATACCAAATTGTCCATGAAGCAGTTAATGGAAGCTATAATCTGTTTTTCTAAGAACCTAAATGTAGAAAATATGCTCTCCTCTGGAAGGAGTGCCACCAAAGGGTCCCGTACGACTCGAGCGAACAGCGGTGCTTAAAAATATCCGCTTCATTTCATGGACCGCTGCAACTGGAAATCCTACGCTACTCGAAACGACCGCTCGTCACCTTTTTTAAACATGGCATCTCTTTATGAGACAAAATAAAACAAAAATTACGTCAGTAACGTAGAGTAGGCATTAATTTAAATTATAAACCTAAGGTGACTCACGTAAGTGCTGTCTTCTTGGTTACATTCTGAACTACAGCCTTATGAAAAGGACATAGTACTTGCATGTTCAGGATACTTCTTACGTTATGTACAGCTGCTGTAGATCAGGTGGATATTGTTTCATGATAATAGGTAATTCCCTATAACCTTGAACGTGTCAGATACTTTACTGCAAACACATTTTTTTCCAATGACACGTGGTTACATCCTGGTCATAGATCTGGAAGGTTTTAAATTATGTTTGAGCTATACTTAAACCGAGTTAAAATAATTAACGGAATTTCTCTCTCTCTTTCTGTCTTTGTATGTGTCTCCCTCTCCCTCCTCTCCCTGTCCCTCTCACATTCCCTCCCCCTCTCCCTCTTCCAGGCCCTCGCCTTCGCCCTCGCCCTGTACACACACACACACACACACACACAGATAGAGAGAGAGAGAGAGAGAGAAACAGACAGACAGAGAGAGAGAGAGAGAGAATTCGTCTGTTGAGGTTTACTCGTCATGAAGCATATATTTATTCCTGAACATGTTTTGCTGACTCATCCCCTCCAGCACGCCAAAGAAATTATGGAATAGTTGTATGCATAACCGATTTATCTACTCTAGTCTGAGCAGGAATCAGGTTACGTCGTGAATTATTGCAAATGTTGTATTTCTGGTATTTACCATTAATTTAAAATTCTTAATTGTTGTTAACGAGAAATCTCAAGCAGTAATAAATTATTAAAAATGTTGTTTGTTTGCATTGTTGCTTAAGCAGTTGTATAGAAGTCAATGCTTCACCCATTTGTGCAGCGACTACTTTGTATCCAAGTGCAGACGTTATCCGAAATACTATGACACGTAATATAAATGACTGGAAGTGTACAAGATGAAGTAACAGTGAGACTCAGATATTCTCAAAATTAAGCTCCGGTTCTTTATTTGAAATTTAGCAGCGGGATAATATTACGAGCAGTCTCTCAGCATACTAAACAAACCTGAATAAGCTGAAGTAGTGATGGTTATTTTAAACCTCATATCGAAGCCACCTTACTGATCACAAGATAAAAAACAAAATTATTAACGAGAGCTTCAAAAACGCAACATACCAATAATGTGTTTGAACTTACACAGGCTACATAAATTTTTGATGGTATTAAGAAAAATCATCATTCTATGGTGCAAAGCGGTAGGACCCTTTAGAATTCTTTATGAGAGTTGCGTATTCTGGAAGGGAACTCACTCACGGGGAAGGTCTTTTAGCAAATAGGTGTACGTAGACTGCGTGGTGACGAAATTTATCGCAAGACGTTGTGATTGTGATGGGTATGGTGTTGTACGGGCCACAGTACTATGCTTAGTCAAGGACTGGTTTCGAAAATTATTAAGAAAAGAACAGTCCTGTCTGCCCAAGTATATTAACGCTTCTCTACAACTGGAAGAAAAGCCTTTCCCTAAATAAACGTTGTGGCACAACCACTACGTCCCGCCAGTAGCAGCTCCACCTCAAAGTAAGGCAGAAGAATTCCTGACACTTACAAACGGAGAACACTTGCCACTCTCGTAGAATCATTTTATCGAGCAGTATGGCGTGTGTGTAAAACTTTAATCCTAGCCTGTGTAAATGATTTCTCGCGTCATTATTACTAACAGTAGCATCATTTTCGTATCGCTGTAATAATCGAGTGTTATGCTGTTAAAAGAGAAAGAGGCTAAAATAAAAAAATTTAGAAAGTGCCAGAAAATGAAACTTAAATGTTGTTCCTACGATATGAAGCTCAATTTTGCTGGTTGACTGAAAATATTAAGTCAGTTTTTATTTTAATTATTATCTTTTAGAGAAGGAAGTTCATTAAACTAGACAAAAAGTTGATACTCTAATTGAAAATGTTAGTCATTTATATGTATTTCTTGATTTTCTGTGTCAACCTTGGCCAACCTCGGCTTCTATAATTTCGGCGTTGCCCTAAGTAATTGCTGCAAACTGTGACGTCTTTTCTGCTTAAGGATTATATTTACTGGTATTAGGTTTTGACCCAGTTAGTAAAACACGCCGGCCGAGGTGGCCGAGCGGTTCTAGGCGCTACAGTCTGGAACCGCGCGACCGCTACGATCGCAGGTTCGAATCCTGCCTCGGGCACAGATGTGTCTGATGTCCTTAGGTTAGTTAGATTTAAGTAGTTCTAAGTTCTAGGGCACTGATGACCTCAGACGTCAAGTCCCATAGTGCTCAGAGTCATTTGAACCATTTTTAGTAAAATACAGTCACAATGAACATTATTGTGAGGTCACGTTTCTCACTCGTTGCCGCATCACGTGCTGCAATTAATAAATCAATTTTGGTTTTAGATGATTTTAAGGTGTTAGGTGTAATGGTAATTTACTAAAATCATACAACTACTTGCAAAGTCAATTAACTGAACTCCATTCTTTGAAGCTGATACCGGTCCGAAAATTAAGTACATTCAAATCACGAACAATTGCAAAGTAACCGAGGAGTGTAGGTAGGTTACATCGTCACCTCAAAAATGGCTCTGAGCACTATGGGACTCAACTGCTGTGGTCATAAGTCCCCTAGAACTTAGAACTACTTAAACCTAACTAACCTAAGGACAGCACACAACACCCAGCCATCACGAGGCAGAGAAAATCCCTGACCCCGCCGGGAATCGAACCCGGGAACCCGGACGTGGGAAGCGAGAACGCTACCGCACGACCACGAGATGTGGGCATCGTCACCTCTCCCTTTCCCGTAGACACTGACACTTCAGACACTGTGTAACCATTTTGTTTCATGCTTCAATGAAAACTAACGACAAGTTAATAATGTGTGCAGAACAAGGACCCTAACGCAGATCGATACTTCTCCTGTGTATTGAATTATCATTTGTGCCACCAGATCATGCTCCAGGGACCCGCTGCACCCCTCCCCTCCGTTCTCATTTGCCGTCAGTTTTCCTGCATATCATCCAAAGATCGCTGCCCGTTAAGCCATATTTATGGGTCTGAATCTTGGTTTGGTACGTAATTTTTACTTCTTGTCATATACTCATGTTACCTACTGCTTGCGCATTTTTAGATTATGGTGTGGCTGCCAAGGAAACCTCGGGTCAGTTCGCTCCAGGAAGTGGCTGTATTGGGTGACAACCGGTAATTTAGTGCCAGCAAACTAAGAGTAGCTGTAGTTGTTGATACTGCTGTGGTCATCATCAGTCGGAAGACAGTTTTGTTGCAGCTCCCCATGCTAGCTTCTCCTGTACAAGTCTTTTCATCTCCACATGATCTGCAGTCATCTGAACCTACTGAATTCGAGTCTTGGTCTCCCTCTGCAATTTCACCCCCGACTCATCGCCAGTTACCAGATTGACAGTCCTTTGATGCTTCAGTATGCGTCTTATCAACCGATCCCATACTGTGGTCAAATTGTGCCACAAATTTCGTTTTCCAAAATTTCAATTCTGCACCTCCTCATTTGCTATTCGATTTAATCATCGCCGCGCGGAGTGGCTGCGTGGCTTGAGGCGCCATGTCACGGACTGCGCGGCCCCTTCCGCCGGAGTTTCGAGTCCTACCTCGGGCATGGGCGTGTTTGTTGTTCTTAGCATAAGTTTGTTTAAATAGTGTCTAAGTTTAGTTGAAGTAGTGTGTAAGTCTAGGGATTGATGACCTCAGCAGTTTGATCCCTTAGCAATTCACAAACATGTGAACATTTAATCATCCAGTCTTTGACACCACACTTCAAGAGCGCCTACTCTCGTCTCATGTGAACTGCTTATCGTCCACGTTTTCTTTCATACAAGGCACACTCCAGACAAATGCATGAAAATATTTCCTAATACTTAAACTGATATTAGATGTTAACAACTTCCTCATTTCCGAAAATGCTTTCCTTGCTATTGCCATACCGCACTTTATATCCTCTTCGTTTCGACCTTCATCAGTTATTTCACTGCCCTATAGCAAAATTCAACTGCTACTTTCACTGTTTTATATACACCCTAATTCCTTCGACATTGTCTGATTTAACTCAACTTTATATCAGGAAAAAGTGAGGAAGAATATATCAAAGAATAAGTAACAGAAAGACGGTCTGACAAGAGCAGTAAATTAAACAAACAAAAACACTACGCTTCTATTATTGCGCATCACTCCATTGTAGACAGCCAGTCATATTAACCAACTGTTTACAAATACTGATTGCTGAAAGTCACAGGTGTCACTCACTTAAGTTTGTAAAGTACTCAACACAGCCAATCACATTACCCAACTGCTTATAAATACTGTCCCTGCCGAAAGCCACAGCTGGGTACTCACTGAAGCTTGTAACTTGGTGCAATTCTTGTAATGATTACGATAAATTTCTCACTTTTTTTTGCTTATGTAATTTTTTGCTACTACAAAATTTTGTTGCAGTTATTACTTATCACTAAGTCAGATTTCAAGATGGGCTTTTACGGAAACCTTAGAGCAGTTTGTAAATGAACGACGATTACGAGACAAAATCAAACGCAGTTTAATACATTCTTCATATCGGTATACACTGTAGATCTTCACATTTTACATAATTTATTTATTATCTTCCTACGTGTTTCCATACATACGACTATAATGCATTTCATACAAATTAATAAATACGTTTATTTACATCAACTACTTATTATAGACTGATTAATTTGGTAGACACCGGCTTCTTACAGTTTACGTTGAGCACTTCTAGTTCTATTTTTAGTGATTTATTTGTCGTGGCAAGATCAAAACTTCTCTACAATTAAGTAGGCAATTCACATATTTTACAGTCTGTTCATTACCACGCATAGTTTAGAAGAAAGCTTACATCTGTATGCAAGTCAACACTTAGAAATAAATATGGTAACATAAACATGGGAAACAGTAGCTGTTATAGAAGCCAAAACATATTCCTTGATTAAAAGAAGAACAAACAAAGAGAAATTACAGACACGTAGATGTAAACTATGAGTGCTGGCACCAATGGACATGAGAGAAGGTGCAGAGTGGAGGGAGACAAAATGGAGCTCGATGGAACAGAGAAAGAGCGGACAAAAGAATATGGTTTGACACAGTGAGAAACGAAAAGAAAGAATGGCTGGGAGATGATGAGAGTATTTGCATTACTCTTTGACAAAGAGAAATTGGCCATTTTTTAAATAAAAACAAAGAAGGAGTTTGCGAATGTTTTCGTCTACAATTTCATAATATCTCCTACTTTCAGAGTTCCATATCCTCATCGGTAAAAACGGAACACTTATAGGATCAGTTTGTTGTCCTTGTGTCTATTTGTCTGTTACGACCCATTTACCTCAAGAAGGTAGTGGCATGAAGTCGAAATTTATCTCAAATACCATTGTCAGTTTTAAATTTTTAAGTGAATGCAGTCAAAAGATACGGCGATTTGTCATACATTTTGACACTCGCAAACTCTCTCGTCAAAACTTGTATGATACATCCAGCTGTCCTATAGCCATCAAATTTGGCAAAAAGAAAAATTTCACAGTACAACAAAGGAGAAAATTCGAAAATTATTAATTAATATTTATATCAAATAGGATAGATTTTTGTGATTTGTTGTCCGTCTATCTATAGTTAGACCCCTTTTTGAGAGACGGGCAAAAGTAACAAGCTGAAATTTATGTTAAGTAATGAGTTTTGTGATTCGTTGAAATTTATGTCAAGTAATGAGTTTTGTGATTCGTTGGCGGTGTAAGAAATTTGAGCTTGTATGTCAATGCAGTCAGAAGATACGACCATTTGTGTCACATATTTTCAATACTTGCTCATAAAAAACAATAGGTGAACTACCTATGTACACAATTAAGTTTTACGAAAGCCTCAGAGTGCGAGTCCTACTCGCAATAGTCTTTTTTCCATTCCAATGGAAAATTCTATTTTTTTACTCATTATGGATAGAGTGTGAAATTAGTTGCTCGTAATTCGGTAACCAAAACATTGTTTTATAGTAAACAGTTGTTAAAAGAAAAGTAAATAAATAATTTCTTTCATGAAAAGCACATCGGATCACTCCGTTTAGGGCACTGTTAATGAAATGAACATTACTTTTCATTTAAACAATCGATTAAATAACCAAAAAACCTGAATTACAACAATGTTGTCTTTTGTCCAGTAACGCGCTTAATAAAATTACGAATAACTTCAAATGAGGTATTCCCGCCTTTGCATCTGTTATCTCACTGAAATCAAAATACTGCTTAGTTTTCTTAATCATGCTAGCAAAGGAGACAACTTATTTATAGATGTTATTAAATTTTACATTTTTCGTGTTCATATTTAATGATGCCCAGAAAAAAGCTACGAGTGCATTAGTTAGCTTGGTCAACTATTAAGTAGACTGCTTCAACAATTACAAAACTGCTTTTATAAAGCCATTTTCTTTTGATTATTTTTGTACGGAATGCTCTAATGTTCTCAGGTCGCAAAGCTGCGTAAATGTCAAAGGCTTCAAGTATCGATGTGTAGAGTTACTCGAAGACTGCTGTCCTCAGTAAAGTGTAAAAGATTTAAGAGACCTGTGGAACGGAATAAAGAGTCCAATGAGCACAGTTTATGGACTGAGAGTAAACCAACGAAAGACTGAAGTAATGACGAGTAGCAGAAATTAGGTGAATGATGAACTTAACATCAAAACAGAGGACTATGTAGCATACGAAGTGAAACATTTCCGATAACTAAAACGCAAAATAACACATGACAGACGAATCGGGGAGACTAAAAGAAGCAAACCGGCACCAGAAGAGAGAGCAACCGTCGCTAAGAAAACAGTACTTGTACAAATGTAAACCCTGACGAATAAATTTTTGAGAAAGTTCGTGTGGAGCACACTATTGTACAGCAGTGAAAGCCAGAAAAGAAGATAATCGAAGCGTTTAGCCTGTCGTGTAACAGAAGTACGCTGAAAGTGAAGTGGACTGATAAGGTAAGGAATGGGGTCATCCGCATAACCGGCGAGGACAGGAATATGTCCAAAACACTGACTAGAAAAAGAAGCTGGAGGGTGAGATATACGTCGATACGTCAGGGAATAACTTCCAACATATTAAAAGGAGCCGTAGAGGACAAAAATCGCAGGGGAACACCGAGGTTGACGTACATCCAAGATATGTTGGGTGTGGTTAGGTTAGGTTAGGTTAGAAGTGTTACTCTAATGTGAGTCTGGAACATGTGGTGAAGTCGTAGTGGGTGGCATCAAACCATTCAGAAGATAAACAAGAAAAAAAAGTAGTATATGTACAATAACAATAGTTCCCTGATTACCTTTGCAATAATTGGTGTAGAAGGCCAACTGCATCAGACCTGAGGTATGATTGAGTACGAAATGCACTGTTTACTGCTAAAGGAGCTTCTAAATATTTGTGGGCAGCTGCTAATTTTTTTTTCAGATGTTGATGTAGTTTGGATTCTATGTCCATTTTTCTAAGTTATCTAAAAGTATTGATCTCTCAGAATAATAGGAAATAGAGGCGGAAAGTAGCTTAGTGTCTGAGAATTGTGAACTTTTCCATATCAATTAATACCAAAAAAGAAGGAATATGGCATACGAAATATTGCTACTGTGCTTTGAGAAGTTCTCCTTTTCTTAAATTTACTAGTTGAGGCGTAGCGCCTGGGTATCGCTCCTGTCACTTGTTAGGACGATGTCGTTATAGGCATGAGTCATCGACAGATGTCACCAGCTGACATGGGCCTGAGTTACAGAGCTGCACGTAGTTGTACTAGTAGGCGGCAGAGGTCAGCAGTTGACGGACAGTGCTATCAGTCATAGTCGAAACAATGTTGTAAAGTTATGTTTGATTAATATTTAATGTATTTGCATAATTATAATTGTTTTATATGTGTAGTAATTAGCAGTGTGAGTGTTGAATGAGTGAAGAAGAACAGAAGTAAATGAAAATTGTTTTGTTTATTCACGAAGTACCAGTTAAACTGTACAGGGGATTTACTATAATTAAATGTGCAGTCAGTTTATGGTACTAATAAATCGTGAGTAGAACACAAATTAATCGGTAATTTCAGAAGGAGCAATTTTATATTTGAGACTTTTCTAAATTTATTTATTTAGCAATTGCCATAGAAAGAAATGTTTTACTCAGATTGGTCACTGAAATAAAGCGTGAGTTAGCACGGGATAATACTGCAACCTGATTTGCTGTTTGTGATATCAGCCAATCAGAAAAATGCAGGCTCGCCCCAATCTATGCTGGGAACAAAGCCTTTGGTGTGATCTAGTTGGGTCGGGGCTGAGGGTTCGAACTAGTAACATCTCATTGAAAGCAGCTCCGACGAAAGTACTGTAAAATCGCGGAAAAATGCTAATTACGGGTTCGTGAAGTAGTACAAGGTGTATTTAAGTGAACGGTATAGTGGAAGTCGTGTGGAATTTCGGACGGAATATCAAAATTATTGCTTTTGACTGTTAGTTAAAACCGCGTGGCGTGTTGTGCGATCTAAGACTGGAACAGGTATTACGTGTCGAACAGAGTGGACAAAATTTGAGCGAGCATTTTCATAACTAAACGATCCGGTGAACTCTATTAACTTCGGTAACGGGTGTAAATACCATACACTCTCTACGTGTGTGATTGTGGTGTGCGTGTGAACTTTACATTGTGTTGGCACTTAGTACGGACTTGGCAGTATTAACTGTGATCTTTATCGTAAAAATACAACTGAAAATTTACATTGCCAAGTTAAAACTTGTATTTCAGTAGCTAGCCACATTCCGTTTACCGGACAATTCTATGTATGTTGCGACCTGCAATAGACAGTAGTGGTCTAGTATTGTCTACTACAGCTTTTAGCTAGACAAATGAACATTGCTGGACACTGGCAGCGCGGTAAAATGTAACGTGCTGCGCCGTATAGTGTTTACCGCAAATGTATACTCGGGAGCTAGACTGTGGCTGGTGGGTTTTAAATGGATCAGTGATTCGGTTAACACCCGAAACACACACACCAAATTTCCAGGAGCTACGGCTAATTTACGTTGGAGTTTTTCACCACCGCCTTGAGAAGACCTCCACAAGAGAGCGTCAGTGACAGTGGGCTTTTTAGTAGCTGCCCCTAGAGAATTTTTTAGCCCTGTATTGAGATCTCCTGAAAGTGGGCCAGAAGGGGAGAAGAGCGGCCGCAAAACAGCGGTGGCAGCGGCCCGTCCAGTCACGCCGTACCTGCGGAGGCAATTAGGGCCGCCGGGGGGCCCTGACGCGATCCGCTCCACGGCCTTCCACCTTTCCCACGGCAGATCGTGGTCCTAGGCTCCAGCCAAAGCTCCACACGCATCACTACATTTTACGTCGATAGCTACAAACGTGAGTCAGTAATTAACCTCCAACATGGAATACGTTTTGGTATCTGCCACAGTTGTTGTTGGATATCATTACTAAAGAAGAATATTCCACTAGACTCGAAATACCGTTTCGGTTCTGCCTGAAACACTTTTGACATCAACAGCGTGGGGACAGTCTGGAGTATTATGTACACTGAATAAATTTTCAACTGCCAAGATCGCTAAAATCATTTATTCATTTAGTTCACCGGTTTTGGCAATTCTCTGTTGCCATCTTCGGATCTACGTTTACATCATTGCACAATCTTCACCTCCAGTAAGTGGCGTCACACGGTGTTTGCCCCTGTTGGTATCGTGAACTATAATACAAGTTCGAATATCAACTTCAGAATAATAGCTACGAGAATGATTGAAAAGAAAACCTTAAAAATCCTACAATATTTTTAATTGTAGCAAAGAGCAAAAAGCTTACATGTAATTTTTCGACCTAATCTTTCTGACGTTGAATGTGCCTATTCCATCGCTTCGGAAGTGCCTCGATACCACGATGAAAGAATTCTTCTGGTCGTGTGTGTAACCAGCTGTGCTCTGCGGTTTTAATCTTCTCGTTACTCCTGAAATGCCTGCCTCCCATTGCTTCTTTGAGTGCACTGAACAGATTAAAATCACTGGAAGCGGGGTCTGCTGAATTCATATTTAATTTTCGGAACAGTCTCAACTGTCCTACGAGTGGTCTTGTGTTGTCATCCTGTAGCAATGCTCCTGAAGATATTGTGGCTAATGTTGAGGCAGGTATCCGTCAGCTGCCACAGCAGTCCGCTGATGTTATAAGAATGGAAACAGCTAGAATCTTGCGCACATGTAAGCCACCTAATAATTATCTCCGGCACAAAGGAAGGGACTGAGGGACATCAACGCAGATGAAAACATCATCGTGATTTCTGCAGATGAAGACAACGCTACTGTCGTAATGAAGAGTAAAGATTATCATAAAAAAATCATGGACATTTTGTATCCCAACAATTACAAACAACTTCAGGAGGATCCGACAGCGAGGATATTAAAAATGGCCAATCAGTCGGTGAAAGCGTCTTCCCTCTCTTCAGGCGACAAGAAGCAACTCTTTAAATCAGAAGCTTACTCGCCCAGACTCTATGGGTTACCCAAGGTACATAAACCGCTGGTTTCTTTGAGACCTATAGTCAGCGCAGTAGGATCTCCCACCCATGAATTAGCTGGACACCTTGCCTCGCTGCTGAAACCTCACGTTGGTGGATCTGACAGTCATGTTAAAAATTCAAATCACTTCATCGATATTATTAAGGAAATCTGTGTGGGCCCTAATGATATCCTGGTCAGTTTTGATGTAAGGTCGCTGTTTACCATGATTCCGGTGAATGAAGCGATCACATGTATAGCGGACATTGTTCCTAGTGATATTTTGGCATTACTCAGACATTGCCCAACAACAACTTATTTTCAATATAATAATGTTTTTCATGAACAGATTGACGGGGTGGCTATGGGAAGTCCTCTTAGTCCAGCTGTGGCTATCTTGTTCATGGGGAACTTTGAACAACGGGAGCTTCAAACAGCTAGAAAAAGATCAGCCATATGGTATCGTTATGTAGACGATACACTTGTTATAGGGACCCATGGGGAAGTGGAACTGGATGCCTTCCTGTTACATCTGAATATTATTAATCCAAGAATTCAATTCACTATGGAAAAGGAAATCGATGGTCCCCTGAACTTCTTAGATGTGACTGTAATCAAACGAGAGGATGGATCATTGGGTCATAAGGTTTTCAGAAAAGACACACACACTGATCGTTATCTGCAGAAAGATTCTAACTACCACTCAAGACATAAAAGAGGGATGATTAAAACATTAATAGACAGGGCGCACAAAATATGTGAACCAGCTCACTTAGATGATGAGACTGAACACCTTACAGCGACCTTCAACAAGAATGGATATTCCAACAGAGAGTTAGATCGTGCACTACGCCCTAGACTGACAACCAAGACGGACGAGGATCGACACCAACCCGAGGGGAAAATATAAAGTCACTGATCGCTTTGGAAAAATTTTAAGCAAGTACGATGTGAAAACTGTTTTCAGACCCACCACGAAAATAAAAGAATGTTTAAGATCCGGCAAAAGACAAACGAAATCCTCTAGCCACACCAGGTGTCTATAAAATTACTTGCAGTTGTGGAAAGATCTATATAGGCACAACAAACAGAAGCGTCAATACCCATCTGGGTGAACATAAAAGGAACTGCCACCTCGGACATATTGAAAAATTGGATGTAGCGGAACATATGTTTCAGGAAGGTGATCATGAAATAAAGTTTAGTGAGACGACCGTCATAGCAAAGACGTCGCATTATTATGCACGAATGTACAGAGAGTCCATTGAGATTGCCAAACACTCCAATAATTTTAATAGAAAACATGAAGGCATTAAGCTGGATAAGATATAGATGTCAACATTGCAGCAACAGCGTGACAATCAATTAATTTCAATTAATAAAGTTAGCAATACCAGATATCATAGCACATTCGAGGTCACGTGATTGAAAGCGGCGCCCTCTGGATGGCTTATACAGGGTGGTCCATTGATCGTGACCGGGCCAAATATCTCACGAAAAAAGCGTCAAACGAAAAAACTAAAAAGTACGAAACTTGTCTAGCTTGAAGGGGAAAGCAGATGGCGCTATGGTTGGCCTGCTACATGGCACTGCCATAGGTCAAACGGATATCAATTGCTTTTTTTTAAAATAGGAACACCCACTTTCTATTAGATATTCGTCTAGTACTGAAAGAAATATGAATGTTTTAGTTGGACCATTTTTTTCGCTTTGTGATAGATGGCTCTGTAATTGTCACAAACATATTGCTCACAATTTTAGACGAACAGTTGGTAACAAGTAGGTTATTTAAATTAAAATACAGAACGTAGGCACATTTGAACATTTTATTTCGGTTGTTCCAATGTGATACATGTACCTTTGTCAACTTATCATTTCTGAGAACGCAAGCTGTTACAGCGTGATTACCTGTAAATACCACATTAATTCAATAAATCCTATAAAGTATGTCCGTCAACCTCAATGCATTTGGCAATACGTATAACGACATTCGTCTCAACAGCGAGTAGTTCGCCTTCAGTAATGTTCGCACATGCATTAAAATGGCTCTGGTCACTATGGGACTTAACTTCTGAGGTCATCAGTCCATTAGAACTTAGAACTACTTAAACCTAACTAACCTAAGGACGTCACACACATCCATGCCCGAGGCAGCATTCAAACCTGCGACCGTAGCGGATGGGTGGCTCCAAACTGTATCGCCTAGAATCGCTCGACCACTCCGGCCAGCGCACTTGCATTAACAATGCGCTGACGCATGTAGTCAGGCGTTGTCGGTGGATCATAATAGAAAATATCCTTCAACTTTCCCCACAGAAAGAAATCCGGGGACGTCAGATCCGGTGAACGTGCGGGCCATGGTATGATGCTTCGACGACCAATCCACCTGTCATGAAATATGCTATTCAATACCGCTTCAACCGCATGCGAGCTATGTGCCGGACATCCACCATGTTGGAAGTACATCGCAATTCTACTATGCGGTGAAACATCTTGCAGTAACATCGGTAGAACAGTACATAGGAAATCAGCATACATTGCACCATTTAGAGTGCCATCGATAAAGTGGGGACCAATTATCTTTCCTCCCATAATGCCGCACCATACATTAAACCGCCAAGGTCGCTGATGTTCCACTTGCACAGCCATCGTGGATTTTCCGTTGCCCAATAGTACACATTATGACGGTTTCAGTTACCGCTGTTGGTGAATGACGCTTCGTCGCTAAATAGAACGCTTGCAAAAAATCTGTCATTGTCCCGTAATTTCTCTTGTGCCCAGTGGAAAAACTGTACACGACGTTCAAAGTCGTCGCCATGCAATTCCTGGTGCCTAGAAATATGGTACGGGTGCAATCGATGTTGTTATAGCATTCTCAACATCGACATTTTTGAGATTCCCCATTCTCGCGCAATTTGTCTGCTACTGATGTGCGGATTAGCCGCGACAGCAGCTAAAACACCTACTTGGGCATCATCATTTGTTGCAGGTCGTCGTTGACATTTCACATGTGGCTGAACACTTCCTGTTTCCTTAAATAACGTAACTATCCGGCGAACAGTCCGGATCCTTGGATGATGTCGTCCAGGATACCGATCAGCATACATAGCACACGCCCGTTGGGCATTTTGATTACAATAGCTATACATAAACACGATATTGACCTTTTCCGCAATTGGTAAACGGTTCATTTTAACACGGGTAATGTATCACGAAGCAAATACCGTCCGCACTGGGGGAGTGTTACGAGATACCACGTACTTATACGTTTGTGACTATTACAGCGCCATCTATCACAAAGCGAAAAAAGTGGTCCAACTAAAACATTCATATTTCTTCATGTAGTACACGAATATATAATAAAAATGGGGGTTCCTATTTTTAAAAAACGCAGTTGATATCCGTTTGACCTAGGGCAGCGCCATCTAGTAGGCCAACCATAGCGCCATCTGGTTTCCGTCTTCAAGTTAGACGAGTTTCGTTTTCAGTTTTTTCGTTTGATGCTTATTTAGTGAGATATTTGGCCCGGTCACTATCAATCGACCACCCTGTATATACGGCGCTCACTAGTGCTCTCGTGGCAGTTTGCCGATTGCCCTCGGAGGATGCCTTCCGCAGTCGAAGGCGAAACGTCATGGGAGAGTCTTACGTATGGACCACGGCATCTCAGCCCAGAAGTGCTAAGTGATGACAACTCCTGCCGTGAAAGCCTCCATTCTATGATCAATATGTCAGATGAAAGCATTCCGCTATACCTATCATCCCTTTAAGCCACGTATCTGCCTCTATTCCTTTTATTGATTTACGAAGTCTTTAATATCTTGTCCGCTATGCAAATGTTTTGTCAGAACATTGTATTCTCCACATTTACACATTAAAAAAACACAGCACGAATACCTCATATTTCTCATATTTGTGTATTTATTTGAAGGACTGTTCGCTTTTTTGCTGGTAACGTTATTTAAATGTTTATTGAAAGTGTTCAATGGCATGTCTTAGCCGACACCAATATTAAAAACAATGCCGAAAGTCGCTTCTGTCAATCATTACAAATATCGATTGCAAGTATTAGAATAGAACCCTTGTTATTGAATTATTCATTTAAGTTGTATTTTGCATTTCTGTATATTTCATTAAACAGCAATACTAGCCAGTGCGTGGACTAATTGACTGCAGGATCACATCTACAGATTATTTCTTGCAGAGAATTTCCTGTGGGGCATCAAAGGGAGACGTGCTCAGCTCGACCCCATGACTACATCAATATATTCTTTTCAAGTAGAGCCGTGGGCAGCCCAGGTATGTAAAATACGAGTAACCACAGGTAAATATGCAACTGGTTTGCTCGTATGGGATGCGGTTCAGAAGAGAAATCACTCAACAGCAACCATTAAGAACCGTCGCAGATGACGGAGGAAAGCTGTACACACGATATAACAGGGCACTGGAATGACTGGACTATCACTTGTACTCTGGTGATTCTTGTTTCCGAAGCTATTCTGGCCGCACAGCGGCAATCAACGGACTCCAAACGGGCACTGGTAGTTGGAGCTAGGCGCGTTAGACATTTCATTTCGGAAAACGTTAGGGAGTTCACTATTCCGAGTCCACAGTGACGAAGAGTTTGCCGAGAGTACCAAATTTCAGACATTACGACCCGCCACGGACAACGCAGAGGCCGACGGCCTTCGCTTAACGAAAGTCAACCGTGACGTTAGTGTAGAGACGTCAGTGCTAACAGACGAACAAAACTGCATGAAACAACCGCAGAAATCAATGTGGGACGCGCGGCGAAGGTATCCGTTAAGATAGTGCGGTGAAATTTGATGTTAAAGGTCTATGGCTAGAGACAACCGGCGCGAGTGCCTTTGCTAAATGCACTATATCGCCTGCAGCGCTCCGGCCATACTGATTTAGGTTTCCCGTGATTTGCCTAAATCGCTTCTGGCATATGCCGGGATGGTTCCTTTGACAGGGCACGGCCGACTTCCTTCCCCATCCTTCCGTAATCCAATGAGCCCGATGACCTCGCTTTTTGGTCTCCTTCCCCCCAAATCAATCCAATCGAAGCCTGCAGCGCATATCCTGGGTTCGTGACCATATCGGCTGGACCCTAGATGACCGGAAAACCATAGCCTCGTCGGACAAATACAGATTTCAGTTGGTAAGAGCTGATAGTAGGGTTCGAGTGAGGGAGTGTGGCGCTGACCCCACGAAGCCATCGACCCACTGTGCAAGCTGGTGATGGCTCCATAGTGGTGTCTGCTGTGTTTACACGGAATGGACTCTATCCTCTGGACCAAATGAACCAGTCAATGACCTGAAATTGTTGTGTTCGGCTACTTCGAGACCATTTGCATCCATTGATTGACTTCATGTTCCTAAACAACAACGTAATTTTTATGGATGGCAATGGGCCGTGTCGTAAGGCCAGAATTCTTCTCGATTGGTTTACAGAATATTGTGCACAATTAGAGCGAATAATTTACCACCCAGATCGCTCGACGTGAATCCCACTGAGTATTTAGGTCAGTTAGTGCACAAAATCCTACACCTGCAATACTTTCGAAGTTACGTACAGCTATAGAGACAGCATGGCTCATTTCTGCGGAGGACTTGTTGAGTCCATGCGGCCTCGAGTAGCTGCGGAACGCCGGGCAAACGGAGGTCCGACACGATATTGAGAGGTATCCCATGACTTTTTTCACCTTAATATATTCTAATTATTCAGTGAATCGCAGCATTATGAGTAGTTAAATGGATATGACCTAGTGCTATATTAAGGATCGTGATAGTGATATGCAAGCGGTGAGTGTGTGGGACGCCGCAGTCGCCGGCGCCCACATTCTCGTGTTACACCGACTGCACACGGGCAGTGGTCTGCCGTGATTGAGTGCGCCGCCTCGCCTGTGCGGACGAGAATTCCCGCTCGAGAGGGTACGCGTTCACGTACCAACAACGTGAATGATGCGCAGAGCAACCCTCAGCTGGGAGATGGGCGGCGGCGATACGGCCGGACCACTGGCTGCGTAGCGGTGTGTCCGCCGCGTGCCCGGAATACGGCCGGCCTGATACCCGAGCAGAACACGGTACGGAGACTGCAGGGCGGCAGCTCTGAGAAGGAGCACGGCGGGCCGTTCCCACTCGCCGCCCGACACCTGCCGCCCACACGCCGCCCCGTTGTCCATATGCGCGCCGCGCTCTCGAGGGCCGGCGCTGACCCCAGACGGCCGGAGAATACCGAGGCTGCAGATGTGCTTTATCGCCCTGTTCCGTTACGCTTGCTGCTTTTACTGGGATTGTGTAGCTCAAAGTAATAGAATCAGAAGCGACACGTCAGGCGCGAACTGCAGCCGCAAATGACCACTTGCCACAGCTGTCGTGTGCGAATAAATGAGTTATTGCTATGCCATGCTGCGGCTAGGCAGAACTCAGTAGTAATAAATGTCCTAGTGAGGCATTGTATCGGGTGATTGCAACTAATGTGCCGCTACTCCGGAGAGCCAATATATGCTGAAAATTGGTAGATACGCCAATGTGGAAAAAATACACTACTTGCCATTAAAATTGCTGCACCACAAAGATGACGTGCTACAGACGCGAAATTTAACCGACAGGACGGAGATGCGGTGATGAGCAAACTATTAGCTTTTAAGAGTATTCACACAAGGTTGGTGCCGGTGGCGACACCTACAACGTGCTGACATGACGAAAGTTTCCAACCGATTTCTCATACACAAACACCAGTTGACCGGCGTTGCTGGTGAAACGTTGTTGTGATGCCTCGTTTTAGGGGGGAGAAATGCGTACCACCACGTTTCCGACTTTGATAAAAGTGGGATTGTAGCCTATCGCCATTGCGGTTTATCGTATCGCGACATTGCTGCTCGCGTTGGTCAAGATCCAATGACTGTTAGCAGAATATGGAGTCGGTGGGTTCAGGAATGCCGTGTTGGATCCCAACGGCCTCGTATCACTAGCAGTCGACATGACAGGCATCTTATCCGCATGGCTGTAACGGATCGTGCAGCCACGCCTCGATCCCTGAGTCAACAGTCGGGGACGTTTGCAAGACAACAACCATCTGCACGAACAGTTCGACGACGTTTGCAGCAACATGGACTATCAGCTCGGAGACCATGGCTGCGGTTACCCTTGACGCTGCATCACAGACAGGAGCGCCTGCGATGATACTAGTGTATCACCCGGCGTGATGGTATGGGGTGTCACTGGTTACACCTCTCGGTCATCTCTTGTTCGCATTGACGGCACTTTTAACCGTGGACGTTGCATTTCAGATGTGTTACGACCCGTGGCTCTACCCTTCATTAGGTTCCTACGAAACCCTACATTTCAGCAGGATAATGAACGACCGCATGTTGCAGGTCCTGCACGGGCCTTCCTGGATAAAGAAAATGTTTGACTGCTGCCCTGGCCACCAAACTCTCCAGATCTCTCACCAATTGAAAACGTCTGGTCAATGGTGGCCGAGCAACTGGCTCGTCACAATACGCCAGTCACTACTCTTGATGAACTGTGGTATCGCGTTGAAGCTGCATGGGCAGCTGTACCTATACACGCCATTCAAGCTCTGTTTGACTCAATGCCAGGCGTATCAAGGCCGTTGTTACGGCCAGAGGTGGTTGTTCTAGGTACTGATTTCTCAGGATCTATGCACCCAAATTGCGTGAAAATGTAATCACATGTCAGTTCTAGTATAATATATTTGTCCAATGAATACCCGTTTATCATCTGCAATTCTTCTTGGTGTAGCAATTTTAGTGGCCAGTAGTGTAGTTCTAATCTTGTGCACCAGGTGTAAACCTGGCGCCGTACGCTGTGCGTATCGCCAACTGAAAGGTCTGAGAGGAGCCGCGATGTCATCAAGTGGTTTAAAAAATATAATAACGAAATTCTAAAACACGAATGAGCTTGTTGTGCCACTTTGAAGAGGAAACGCGTCGTATCCGGGTGGATGTTATTGACGAGGTAACTATTGTTGTAGCTGACAACGCAACAGGTGTCCCAGATAGTATTGGTGTTCCTGCAGTGTCACGAGCGTTGTCCAACCCATGGTAAGCAATATGGAAAATTTAAGAGTATATTTTACATTGGTATCCGTACAAGATCCAGATGGTGCAGCAACTGGAACCTCATGATGCGCACCAATGTTCTGAATATCCTCTTCGGTTTATGGCACCGATCGAAGTTAATGACATGTGGGGAGACAATATTCTACGGAGTGACGAGGCACATTTTCACTAGAGGGTACAATGAATACACAGAACTGCCGAATTTCGGTACTGTTAAACCTCGTGTTGTGCTCGGAAAGCCATTGCACTCGCCGTATGTGATTCTGTGGTGCGGACTCACAAGCACTTTTATTCTGGGTGTGTTCTCTGAAGAGAACGCACTCAGAGGGCCCATCAGGTGTACCGTGACGTCTGTACGTTATCGAGACCCCTTGTACAGCATGCGATTCCTGCTTTGGAAGAGTGCAACTGTGAATAAACCACTTCTATCATGCAAGATGTGGCAATTCCTCACGTCGCTCGCCCACTGAAAGATCTACTTGGTGCAATCTTCCAGATGCGTGGCCTGCAATGTCACTTGATCTGAATCCGTGTGACTTTTGTCTCTAGGGATATCTAAAAGAATGCTTTTACCAGGGACACGTTCGGTCTCTGCCTAATCTTAAGGCCAGTGTACAAGAACACAATGCTCATATTCCACAGGAGCTGCTGTCAGCAATCGTTGATCGTGTTTTACCGCCGCAGCGTCTCGTCGTTCTCATATTGAACAAATTATGGAAGCGGCGGTTAATAATAAAATCAACATTATACTTTTCTCATTTGTGTGACCTTTTCTGACTATGTCCCGTTTCTCACGCAATTAATACAGAAACATTTCTATACGTCTTTCTCCCATTCATAGCATCAGATTTGCACCTGATGACCAAAATTGTAACTTATGTTTTTCCGGCGTAAATCAGTTACGCGTTAACTCATTAGCATATCTACCAAGTTTTCTTGCCATGGTATATTATAGCCCACACTGGACCTCTGTGAGTGATGTGATTTAATTGTAATTGTCTGGTAATTCACCCACTGTTGACCGCCTGCTATCATATCATCCTCAACCGTTCCACTGAACGTAAGGTCTGACAGGCATATCCTCATTACCTTACTCTTTAGGTTTTGACCACATCTAAGATGACCAGAGGTTCTTCTAATAAGTGGAACCCCAAGAATGTATTTCATCTACCCTACTCGCAGGAGTGAATGGAGTAGTTAGTTGGTACATTGAAAACTAGACACTAATATTGGAGTTCCTCATCTACATCATACTCCGCAAGCCACATAATGGTGTCTGGCGGAGGGTACTTTCGGTTCCACTATTTGGTCCCTCCAACCCTGTTCCACTCGCGAAAAGTGTGTGGGAAGAATAATTGTCGATAAGGCTTTGTATTGGCTCTAATTTCTCGAATTTTGTCCTCGTGGTCAAACGCGAGATATATGTGGGGGAAATAATATGTTATCTCCCTCCTTCTGAAAAGTGCTGTAGCGAAAATTGAATAGTACATCCCTCCGTGGTGCACAACGTCTCTCTTGTAAACGTCTGCCAGTGGAGTTTGTTTAGCATCTCCGTAACGCTCTCTCGCCACCTAAACGATCCCGTGACGAAACGCGCTGCTCTTCGTTGGATCTTCTCTATCTCCTCTATCAGTCCTACCTGATAGGGATCCAAGATACATGAACAATACTCAAGAATCGGGCGAACAAGGGCCTTATAAGCCACTTCTTTCGTGAATGAGTTACATTTCCTTAAGATTCTTGCGATGAATCTGAGTCCGGTGTCTGCTTTTCGCACTATCTGTTTAATATGGTCATTCCACTTAAGATCGAACTGGATAGTTACGACTAGATATTTTACGGCAGGCGCTGTCTCCAGCTGTTTGTCATCAATAATGTTGCTGTACAGTAGTGGATTTCTTTTCCTATGCATGTGCAATATGTTACATTTATTTACGTTCAGACGAACCTAAAATGACGGTACACAGAGCGGTTAAATTTGATTCGAAAACTGAAATATATTACTTACTAAATTTTCCATTTTCTGAAACAAACAATTATGTTGTTGTTGAAGTCTTCTCGATTTATCAGCTGAGTCAAGGCGCCGTCGTGCGGTCTCATTTCAGCACGGCTGAAGATGACAAGTAGGAAACTTATTGAAACATTGCCGCCGAATGACTTCTTGACTCGGCTGATAACCCGAGAAGTTACGTCCAAATTAAAGACAGCCAAAAATGAATCTACACCCACACGTAGTATGATATAATTTCTATCTCTTTCTCACTCTCTCTCTCTCTCTTTCTCCTCTCTCTCTCTCTCTCTCTCTCTCTCTCTCTCTCTGTCTCTCTCTCTCTCTCTCTCTCTCTCTCACACACACACACACACACACACACACACACACACACTCTCCCTCTCTCCCTCTCTCCCTCTCTCCCTCTTCTCTCTCGCTCTTTCTTTTCCTCAAGACGTCGACTTACTAATATCTTTTACATAGTGATTATCACAGCGATAAACCTGTTGAGTGAAAGTTTGACAGTAAAGTTCGGCTTAGGAACCGACTGTCGAGTCTTTTCCCATAGAAAGGTGCCATACGTATGAAAACAGCAGTGAATTCACATGATGCCTTACAGTTTTTGATAGTTTTGCTAACTATACTGTTCGTGATTGTTTGACAGACCGCTCGTGCACATAACCTTCATAAACAGCACAATTGGCAAACCACATGGTGTGAATTTGCGAGGTGCCGGGGCTAGTAGTGTATTTATCACTAAATTCTACTAGAATCCACATGTGTAAATCATGCTCTAAGCCCCCCCTATTCTAACTCCGACTTTTGCTGTTGCACAAGGATAAAACAAATACGCGAACTGACTCTAATCAACCCTGCTAGTGGAGTAGAAGAGAGTTTGGCACCTGCAATAATTTAATTTGATAAATAAGTTAAATAAACAAAGGTTTCATTAGCATAGTGAGGAATGATAGGGTTGCTCTATTGATTAACAGAAAGAAAGTTCTGTCCAAAATAACAATATGATTTATTAAGATTAAACGCAGAATAGTAAAAGAGACACAGGAAATATAAAACATCAAATTGGCTAAAATTGGAGATTCATACAAACACAGTAAAGGTGAAGTTGTCCCTAACTTAGATCGTGAGGTTTAAGACGAAGTGGTATGTGGAGCCAATTCCTTTCCACTCAAATCTCAAGAGAGACACACAGCTAACCCAATAGTAATTGCTGCTACTCGAAACTGAACAAAGTTAGAAAAGGATGAACAGGCGCGCTCTGCTGAGCTCTGATTATCACCTAGGGAAATCCCTATCTGCCGGTGCTGCGGACGTACATTACCAACAGTCTTCTTATCTCCCAGAACACGATCTGGCGTACCGCAGGCGAGGGCTGGTTGCTCCGACGTCCTCGACCGAAAGGCGACTGCCGACTACCCAGAGCACCCGCACAGGCCGAACACCGAACATTCCCGCCCCCACGACAGTGGCCGTGGTTACGTTCCAATCAGCAACTCGAAAACCGGCGGAAATTCCACTCCATTGCCGGAGCACTACCATTCCACCAATGGAGATTCTTGGCGCCAATTTCTGTGCTGATTTTGCAGAAAGTGCGGGAATTTTCCCGCCACAACTGCGTGGGTACACAAGTCATTCCCACGCCTCGCTGGTAGCCCGCCAGAAAGTGTTTTCGCAAAGTTTCTCTGAAGTAACGGAACCTCTAGCCCAGCCGCTACTTCACACCCCAGCGGGCGTGTCTCTTGACAATGTCGGCGTCTGAAAAGCATTCACTCGACTGCCTCACACACGTCGGCTTAACTCTCTCCAGTTCCACAGAGCCCGCCTGTCACCGGCCCACCCGGGTGACGAGAGACGCTGCGTGGGAAGTACGCGTGTTAAGGAAAAGCAACCCTCCACCGCATGCAACTAGAGAGGAGAATCGTAAGATAGAAATATGAGAGGGGGCTCATGCCACCTCTCATTGCCCCTACGCCATTTTAGATTGTAATTGGTGAGCGGTTGGCTCACTTAGGAGCAAGGTAGTGAGTCAATCGCCCAAGAACAATCTTACAAAGTGACTCCACATGCCGCACTCTATAAAGAAAATCACTGCAACTGAAAAATGCAGCTCATAGAGGGAGGATTATTTATGATGTAGCCAACTTCACCTTCTTAATATGGAACACTAACACTCACATCACACATCCATACCCAGGGAGCCCCTTCCAAACACCGATTCATGCAGACATTCACGCTCTAAACATGGCCCGGGCATCTGAGCCAAATATGGAGCAGTTTATTCTTTACAATCAGAGTTGGAGTGCTCCGCAATTAAATGCCCAAGATGTTACAACAATTTTAATCATTAAACTAACCTGACCTCACTCACACATGATAATATTTAAGTTAACAATCTCTTTGTGAGTTTTCAGAATCTAGTTACAACCTCCGATTCATTCTGTCTCCCTGCAGCAAGAATAACCTTTACAAAATGTTCCCTGAACTGATGGTCCATTCACAATGACAGTGGTGGTATCTGCTTCAGTTTATGGGGACTTCAGGCACACTGTTAGCATACACACAACAATAAACACAAAATACAAAAAAAAACATGATGTGGAGAACAATACAGTAATCTGTAATAAGAATTACAGTGTAAAACACAAACGCATACAAGGTATAACATACATTACAGAAACAACATAAGAGAAAGAAATTTAAGAAAAACAAAAAAAACAAGGTTCATGGGGCATCAAATTGTGCGTGCACATTGCACAAAGTTCACGACTGTGCTGAGAATGAGGCACTAAATCACATTGTTAGAAATATCCGTGGCACTTCACAAATTCCACCGTACTGACATCACATAAGGCTAAACGTCGGGTGTAGTTGCTACGTTGTGGCAACAGCAATAGGGAGTTCTGGAGTGTCTGCAGTACGCTGTTGAGGTTGTAGTCAGACCCACGCATATGATCACGGCAGTACGGTAGGAAGACACAGTGATAGGTTCTCCTCACGTCGATTAATTGTCTCTGAGATCTCCTTGTTGGGATACATCACTAGTCTAGGTCTCTTCTCTCGCTGGACAGAACTTTACGTTTCCCAATATTGCAGTTCGACGAGGGATGATGGCACGTGGAGTGACTCCACAAGTGTGTGAGGTCATCCATACAGGATCGAACTAGGAGCGACTATTGTTAAAAACTGCTCTCTAATAGAGAGGAGAAGTAAGACATGAGACCATACATTTGTTAGTGTGGCACGATACTGCTTTGTGTATGCAGATCGGCCAATGCTAGTGAGTTGTAAAAACCCAAACAGGTGAGTATAGAGCGTCCCTTTCTGTCCTGAGGCACATGAGGCGCAGGTTCTGACACGATATGTGATGTTCTTCGTGTACTCACGACAACGTGGTCTGCCGCAGGGAATCCCTCCAAGCGGCTGCCGCGTCCGGAGAGCTAGCAGGCTGTCGCGTGTCAGGGTCAACGGCCAGCCCCACTTTCGCTTGTGGCGGGGCGAGGGTCCCGTGTAATCCCTCAGGTAGGCAGCCGGGTGACTGTCAGCGTGTAGGACGGGACGCTCGCCCTCTAGCAGGTAGCCGAAGACCTCTTGTTTTTGCGCTGGCTGGCCTCTGCATTGCCACGTTCCTCGTCATCTGTACAATTCTTACAAAAGTCTTATGCCTAACTTTTTCCCATGACCTTCTATGTTATAATAAATTTACATAATGAAACATTGATGGTCTGTCATTTCAGACACTCTTATTTTACTTTTATAGTTATTAATCTATGGCAATCATTATAACATCTAATCTAGACATGGAAATAATTTATTTTGATATATGTGTAGAGACCGATCTCAGTATGTACATGGTGTGTGATAACTGATGCTTTGTAATGGATGAACAACTAAATGTGCGGGCCCGCACTAATATTACTATTAATTATATAGATCGACAGTAGACATGCTTCAAGAATTAACTACCATATCCCAACGATCTACATTCTACGTCTTTTAATTAAATTATGTTGTTATGCAGGTCTAAGTTTTACTGTGCTATAAAGAACATGCAACTACGCTACTTTCGCTCGCCCGTCGTCCCTCCATCTCGGGTCTGTGGTTTGGTGACCTGAAAAATAGCAACTCAACAGGCGCGCGCCACACTTGTGGTAGAAAACCCCCACAATATTAATCTAGTTATTGTTAAATCCTACAGTTTAACTTATCCTAGTATCGTACTTTCCCTTTTATTTATTTATTTATTTATTTTATTTTATTTATTTATTTATTTATTTATTTATTTATTTTTTTATTTACCTTATACAATACCCTTACATAGTTCCTGTTACGCTGAGGTGTCTTGCTGCTCGCCGCTATTGACGACAGTGATGTGCGCGCCGTACGACATGACCTCCGAGTTTTCATTACGCCTCACTGAAACTCCAGAGACTGGGTTAGCCATGGCTATACACGACAATAAATTTATAGTTGCAACTTCCTTCTCTATGTGAAGCGGTTTTCGCGATCGAAGTACACCTTTCCAGAAGCAATGTAATATGACCAAGCCAGGACTGGTTCCTGTTGAGGATTCAGACACCCAACACACGCCAGCTACACAGTATGTCACGAATATCCAAGTACAATTCCTTGGTGATTCATCTGTGACAAAAACGAGCAGCACGCTAAATCCCCAACCAGCACATTAGCATGGTGGGCTTTTATGCCCTCATTTCTCTCGTCTAGGGCACCATTAGAGTCAAATGCTCACAGGTTCACCCCGACTTGCAAGACAACGATACCGGCGCAGCTCAGCAAAAACTATCCTGCCCATATTCACCCTCGAAATCGCGCAATATACCACAATCGTGCAGTGCACTGACGCGTGCCTGCAAGCATTGGTATGAACGTCTCACGAACTGGTTGTGGCCGCTATGGAGCGTATCACGACCTCTCAGAACGCTTCTAAGAGCACGTTCTTGTATGCGCCCGTTTGTGCGACGTCTCGTCACTCATCCTTATCCCTTAACATGGACACCAGATAGGAAAGGACAAAAACATTGCTCATGAAAAGGTAGTGTCTCCTACTCCATCGACATTGGAGATCGCAAACATAAACAAAAAGAGGATAGCAGCAGTAAATTCTTATGCAAGACAACGCAGCGTGTTAATACTTTAGCAATCTTAATCTATTAATGTAACGATTATTGTTCCCCGAACAAAGGTTCATATATTTGCCTATTCTACTATGTACATTTCTTACACTACTACTATTCTACGAACTCCTTTACGTGAGATATGTGGTGGAGTCCTATGGACTTCTTTCCTTTCAGCGTCTCCAATTCATAAGCATTGTGGTGAGCTGCTCTCCTTATACGGTACGGGCCGTTGTAAACAGAATAGAATTTTTGGCATTTCATTTTTTGTTTGTTCGAAAGTCGGAAAGACTTAACGAGCACCTTTTGTCCAACTTGGAAGTGTCGTAGACGAGCTCCCCTGTCGGCACGTCTCTTCCTGACCTCTGCTGCAGCCCGTATCCTCTTGAGAGCCAAATCCACTATGGCTTGGTGCTGCGTTCGCGCCCTTGGTGGGAAGTTTACGACCTTGGTTATCAAGTCCTTAGGAATCCAGTTTTTTAGTACTGTAATGGGTGCCAATTTTGTTATCCCATGGGGTGCCTCATTGATCACCTCCTGGAAGTCTTTAAGGAAAACGTCCCATGTCGTGTGCTGTTTGTTACAGTACAACCGGCACAAGTTTCCGAGTTCTTTAATAACCCGTTCTGCAGCATTCGAGCTCGGATGGTGTGAAGATATAAAAATGGGATCAATTTTACATCGACGCAACGTCTCCTTCCATGTTTTTGACTTAAACTGTGGCCCGTTATCAGAAATGATTCTACTCACATGACCAACCTGTGGTAGGAAATCCCGGATGAGGGCTCGTGATACAGTTCGTCCTGTCGCCCTCTTCAGTGGCGTAAAGGTAACGTATTTGGACGTTAGTTCAACAAACACTAATACGTAAGTATATCCTCTTCTTGTTCTTGGCAAAGGTCCCATCAAATCTGTTGCTGCTAATTGTCTTAATTTGGTCGGTACGATTGGGTATAATGGTGCCTGCATGCTCACAGTGGTGTGCTTAGCCTTTTGGCAGTCTTTACACACCGACAGTACCCTCCGAATTCGACGCTCCATGTTTCGAAAGTAACACATGGTCCTTAGCTTGAGATTGCACTTGCGTGGTCCGAAGTGTCCATAGCTAAGGTGAGTATGCCATATAACCTTGTTTATTAGGTGTTCAGGGATGCATACCCCCCATTCAGTGTCATTGGTATAATTTCGGTGGAAAATTATGCCTTTACGCAAGAGGTAGAACTGCCTGATGGTGGCGTGTCTTCTGTCTATCCATTTCTGCTTCAATAACACTAGGGCAGGGTCCTTGTCTTGCTCCTTCTTGATGTCCTGCATACTACAGGTAATAAAATTCTCAAAGGCTACTTTCTGCATATAGTAAAGGCAGTAGTGATTTTCCTCTAGATCTTCTTCCATGTTGTGCTCAAATCCGATCGGTGACCGTGATAAGGCGTCTGCAATAATGTTCTGACTGCCGGGGATATATTCTATCGAAAAGTTGTACTGCTGTAGATATGATGCCCACCTAATGAGCCGCCTGTGATTAAGCTTTGCAGTCATCAAGAACTCGAGTGCCTTGTGGTCTGTGTAGACTTTCGTCTGGCGACCAAACAGAAGGTATCTGAATTTCTCAAACGCCCATACAATAGCCAGCGCCTCTAACTCGGTTACTGAGTAATTCCTCTCACTCTTGGCTAGTACTCTGCTAGCAAACGCAATTGTCTTCCACACCCTGTTTCCTTCATGTACATAGTCTTGGAACACCATGACACCCAGACCGGAGTATGAACTGTCCGTTACTATGCAAAGCTCTTCAGCTAAATTAGGGTGTGATAGGATGGGTGCTTGTAATAATGCGAATTTTAATGTTTTCCATTCGGATTCGGCCGCCTCATCCCATTCCCAAGGAATCTTCTTTCCTGTAAGTTGATGCAACCGAGGACTGCTCTGAGTTTTGACATGTATAAAGCGGTTGTAAAAATTTATGATCCCCAAGAACCCCCTTAACTGCTTCTTTGTCGTAGGAATGGGAAACTTTTCAATCGCTTCGATCTTTTCGGGATTTGGCGCAATGCCCTCACCCGTGATGATATGTCCTAGAAATTTCACAGAGGACGTCCCAAAATTCGATTTTTCGATATTGATAGTCACACCGTATTCCTTGAATGTCGCTAGGAGTTCACCGAGGACCGCATTGTGCTCTCCCCAAGATTTCTCCGCGATCAGCAAATCGTCCACATAGCTGGTGACATGACGTTTCAAATTATCGCTTAGTATGCCGTCCAGCCCCCGAATGAATGCGGCAGATGAAACGTTCAAACCAAATGGTAGACGACGAAACCGGTAACATCTTCCAAATGCTAAAAAGGCTGTGTACTGTCTGCAATTTGGATGGAGCTCGATCTGCCAGAAACTCGATTTTAGATCAACTGATGAGAAGATTGATATTCCATGGAAGTTTTGTAAGAGTTCCTCTAATCGTTCCGGTCTGTCTGTTTCGGGTTCTATTATGGTATTAATTTGTCGCGAGTCCAAGACTAAACGAATACTACCATCTGCCTTCTCGACTACTCTTAACGGGTTATTATAGGCTGAAGCCGTAGGTTCTATTATTCCTTCACTCAGCATTCGCGTAATTTCAGCTGCTACTTTCTGTCGATATGCCAAGGGGATTGGATAGGGTGGCACACGAAACTGGTTGTGCGGACGTACACGAAATTCATATTGGAAGTTCTTTATTGATCCTGTCTTGGGAAGGAAGACCTCCGCATGTTCTACTAGTAATTTATGAAGTTCTTTGCGGTGTTCGCCCCTTATATTCTTTATTGCTTCCACTTTTTCTCCTATTTTCTCCTTTATTTCTCCCATTATTCCGACTTCCTTCTCATCCGTGTCCTCTCCCCTATCCGCAACGTCGTCCTGTTCTTCCTTTCTGTCTTTCAGACACGCATAGTTTATCCGAACACAGTTAGACGGTAGTTGAGCTGGGATCAGCTGATCGTCGAACTTAATGTGGACGGGATTCCCTTTCCTCAAAACCACTTCACCTCGTCCTAGATCAACTATCGCTTCATGTTCATTTAGGAAGTCCGTTCCTATTATCATGTCGATCGCCAGATTTGGCACGATCCAGAAGTTAGACTCTATTTTGTGTCCTTGGCAGGAGAATTCCAGTCTTGTTTGTTGGGTGACCTCCGTACATTTACCCGCTAATGCCCCTTTTATTTTGGTTTTCTTAACCGATAGGACAGGCCAGTCCATCTCCTGAGAGCACCTCTTGTATGCTGCCTCAGATATTGCTGTTATGTAGCTTCCACTATCTATTATCGCATTCAGACTCTTTTCAGCTATTGCTACTGTGATAAGAGGCTGCCGATCATGTCGAGGAGTTGCTTTATGTTCCTCGAGCAGGATTTCTGATAAATCTTCGTAATGTATCATCCGTAGTTGGCCAGGTCCGAGATTACGTGCGAAATTCCGGCGGCCTGTGTTCGCACTAGTCTGGCGTCAATCCCTAGTTAGGCTCCCCCTCCTCTGACGTGCATTAGGATTTGCGGGTCTGGTTTCAATCTCCTGGTTCCACCGTTGTCCTTGGTTTCGCTCTCTCCAATTACGGTCGCTTTGCCGTTCGTTATTCCTTCTATCCCAGATTCCTTGTCTAGATTGACCCTGCTCCCTGACGTTCTGGTTTCCGTGTCTTTGGTTTCCATAACCTTGAAAAGCGTAACCTTGACTTCCGTAACCCTGGTTTCCTAACTGACCAGTGCGATTATGCAATCTGCTATCGTCTTCTGTTCCTGGCCGGTGGTATTTGTTACTTTGCCCCTTCTTCCTGTCCTTTGCGTCTTGTTTATCAAAGACTACTTCGAGTTCGCGCAATAGAATCTTGAATGCTTCTATGTCAGCTCCACACTTGCCGACAAGTGTCTGTTGGTACCTAACTGGCAATTTGGAAAAGCAAAATTTAATGATTTCTCCGTTACTATATGGACTATCTAAAAATTGATTCTTCTTGAGTAAATCATCAAGAAATTTGGTTGCGCTCCTATGCCCGGACACTTCCAGTTCAGGACAAAATATTATTTCCTCTTTAATCCTATCTTGCGTTTCCTTTGACCAGTAGGTCCGCAGGAATGCACCAACAAATTCCTGATAAGTCCGACACGTCACTGCCACACCCCGCATCTTTTCCGCGGCTTGGCCTTCGATGTGTCCACACATGAATTCTAATTTTGCCTGGGTTGGCCATGATGCCGGTAATGAATTTGTAAACTGCATCACCCAGCTCTTCGGATGCATCGACCCTCCATTTTCTTTGAACTTCTGGAATTTCAGTATCGACAGGAAGTGATTGTGATCAAAATCCTGTCTGATCCTCGCACTGGTGTTGTCACTCGTTTCCGATACTTGCACGTCTGCTGAGTGTCCTGTTCTATCTTGCTGATAACTGTGATGTGCAACCTCTGTATCACAGTGGAAGTGGCACTCAGAATTCACTCTCCTAAGTGGGCTATAATTATTGGAGCTATTACTTGCTGTTTCTGCGTGTGCATTGTTAGTTCCGCACTCTGTCACTGGGCTAGAGCACGGCGGGCTTTTCCTCGGAGACACAATTCTGTGTACTCCATCATGGGTATCCGAACGCGCAGTGCTCGTGTGCCCGTTTTGCTCTAGTTTTGCTATCCGACTCTCTACTTCTTCCATTCGTTTCGTGGAGTTCGCAACCGCGATATTACCTTGAGTTTTTAAGAATGCTAGGGATTTTGAGTGGGATTGTGTTGTACGTCGCAAGCGCCCTGCGAGTTTAGAAGTTGCTTCCGCGACTTTCATTGCCCCTGTTGCTGCAGTTTTGGCAAGGCCTGCTACTTTTTGTGCTACCGTTGACATTTGTTTTGCTTCTCCACATTCTTTCTTTATTGTTAATAATTCCCCACGAATTTCCCCTATATGCGAAATTATTGCCTCCGTGTCCTTCTTACGCTGTTCGTCAGCTTCTTCCTTCTCCTTCTTACGTTGTTTCTCCTCTTCTTCCTTCTCCTTCTTACGTTGTTTCTCCTCTTCTTCCTTCTCCCTCTTACGCTGTTCGTCAGCTTCTTCCTGCTTCTTACGCTGTTCGTCAGCTTCTTCTTTCATTGATCGTAGGAAGCTCAGTATTGGGTTTACGTCATCTTCTTGATCCTCTTCAAACATGGGCGATGTAACTCTGGACACCTGGGCGCTAGAGCTCTGACGTGACCGAGCTGGCCTCTGTCTGCACTCGTTCGTTTGACTATAAACTTCTGCTACCGTCTCGACCTGTGTGCCTGTCTCTGTTTCATCCTCTACTTCACTATCATAATCACGGCCGCAACGCTGCTCTGAGATCGCGTCCAAATCACCTTCCTCATCAATGCCCCTGGCGTCCTGTCCTGCTAAAAATGTGCCCATCTCATCTCCGAACCTATTCCCGTCAGTAAACTGCCCCTTATCCATTATGCTATCCTCTTTTGTTTTAGCTTCGCCCGATAATAGTCGTGCCTTACTTCTCGTTATCATTCATAAAAACAAATTCATCTAAAATGCACAATAAAATTAATCTACTCCATATATTTTTTACACATAAACATAAAATTTCAACAACGCTGTTCCAACGCTGTAATCACAAACACAATTTGATGTGGTACAGAAACCGCACACAAATCCGACAAAGTGCGATGCGGTACAGACACCACATCAGCGAAACACAAAAAAAACAATGAACAAAAAATATATACACTGAAAACAAAAACTGTAGTCATGCGCCGCTACTTAAAACTAAACGCGGAACTACCAAAAAAAAACTTGGGTATTAATCATTAAAAAAAAATAGAGAGAAAAAAAATTGAATGTTCCTACTAAGAATCCTGTTTGTTTATCAGAGATTCACAGGAAAGATCCTGGCAGGGTCGCCATATTATGCGAGGTGCCGGGGCTAGTAGTGTATTTATCACTAAATTCTACTAGAATCCACATGTGTAAATCATGCTCTAAGCCCCCCCTATTCTAACTCCGACTTTTGCTGTTGCACAAGGATAAAACAAATACGCGAACTGACTCTAATCAACCCTGCTAGTGGAGTAGAAGAGAGTTTGGCACCTGCAATAATTTAATTTGATAAATAAGTTAAATAAACAAAGGTTTCATTAGCATAGTGAGGAATGATAGGGTTGCTCTATTGATTAACAGAAAGAAAGTTCTGTCCAAAATAACAATATGATTTATTAAGATTAAACGCAGAATAGTAAAAGAGACACAGGAAATATAAAACATCAAATTGGCTAAAATTGGAGATTCATACAAACACAGTAAAGGTGAAGTTGTCCCTAACTTAGATCGTGAGGTTTAAGACGAAGTGGTATGTGGAGCCAATTCCTTTCCACTCAAATCTCAAGAGAGACACACAGCTAACCCAATAGTAATTGCTGCTACTCGAAACTGAACAAAGTTAGAAAAGGATGAACAGGCGCGCTCTGCTGAGCTCTGATTATCACCTAGGGAAATCCCTATCTGCCGGTGCTGCGGACGTACATTACCAACAGTCTTCTTATCTCCCAGAACACGATCTGGCGTACCGCAGGCGAGGGCTGGTTGCTCCGACGTCCTCGACCGAAAGGCGACTGCCGACTACCCAGAGCACCCGCACAGGCCGAACACCGAACATTCCCGCCCCCACGACAGTGGCCGTGGTTACGTTCCAATCAGCAACTCGAAAACCGGCGGAAATTCCACTCCATTGCCGGAGCACTACCATTCCACCAATGGAGATTCTTGGCGCCAATTTCTGTGCTGATTTTGCAGAAAGTGCGGGAATTTTCCCGCCACAACTGCGTGGGTACACAAGTCATTCCCACGCCTCGCTGGTAGCCCGCCAGAAAGTGTTTTCGCAAAGTTTCTCTGAAGTAACGGAACCTCTAGCCCAGCCGCTACTTCACACCCCAGCGGGCGTGTCTCTTGACAATGTCGGCGTCTGAAAAGCATTCACTCGACTGCCTCACACACGTCGGCTTAACTCTCTCCAGTTCCACAGAGCCCGCCTGTCACCGGCCCACCCGGGTGACGAGAGACGCTGCGTGGGAAGTACGCGTGTTAAGGAAAAGCAACCCTCCACCGCATGCAACTAGAGAGGAGAATCGTAAGATAGAAATATGAGAGGGGGCTCATGCCACCTCTCAAATTCACTGCTTTGTTTTGATCTATCTTGTAAAAGATTATTCATTTCACAAATTTGTTACTTTGTAAAGTAAACAAATTTATGATTATATATTGTTAAATAAACAGTTCCTGTGAAAAGGAAGTTTCATTGTTGGGTCCTCCCTTCCATGATTCATTAATACCAGTAAATACCACGTCCCACCTTTAGAGAGACACTCCAAATGATGCATAAAGCTACGGTGATGAGTGCTTAAGCCGTATGCAGTGTTACCAATGGTTTACATGGCTTTAAAGTGGCCGGAAGGAAGTTGAAGGTGACCCTCGTTCAGGACGCCCTCCGACGTCTACCGACGACGCTCTTGTCAGGCTCCAACTAAATTGTGCGTGCCAATCGAAGATTGACTGAGAGGCTTGAGAAGAATGTAACATTTCAGCTGGATCATGTCATGAAATCACAAGCAACATTTTGGAACGCATCGTTTTGCCGTCAAGTTCGTCTCTCGGCTCGTGAGTCAAGACCAGAAAGACCTTCGCCTTGCAACCTGTAAAGAGTTTCTGGACTGTGCAAATGAGAACGAGATGTAATTAAGAGCATCATAACTGGTGATGAGACGTGAGTGTACAGTTTTGAAGTTGAGACCACGGTTCAATCTACTCAGTGGGTCGGGAGAGGTTCTCCAAGACCAAAAACAAGCTCTTAAGGGGCTCCGGAAAGGCTCAAAATCATGAAAAGTTCAATTTTTACTTTTTTGCGTTTTCTGAATCTGCAGACTATTACCTTTTAATAGATATATAATTTATTCAATTCCGAAGACTACAACTATTTTTAAATTTTTTTTGAAATGTGTTCTACATGGGCGTGACCCACTGTGGCGCTGTTAAACTGCTGTCAAATGGTGTTATTATTAACGTCCGTGTTCATCAGGTACATTTTAGTGATGTGAGATAAAGTATGTGTTGTGGCTAACCTGTGACGGTTCAATATATATCGCTGGTGTGATTGTCGATTGTTTCATGTTTATTTACTCTGTCGTTAGCTCGAAAATATTCGTAATTAATTCTGTTTCTTGAGTCTCTGTTTTGTTGAAGTATAATAATGAGTAAAAGTAAAGTTATTAGAAATCCTCTGAAGGCTTTTAAGAAAAGGAGAAATGTTGGAAAGCCAAAGGTATGTGTTATTACTGTAAACAATAAAGACGATGAAAATCCCCAACATAGCTTGTGTCCCAAAGAAGAAGACAGTTGGTGTAAATATAACAAAGGATTGCTAACTGGTGAAGTGTACACTCATAAGCATAGTCTGCCTCATGCAATAATGGAGGTGATAAAACCTATTTTCAGAGACTTAGCAGCACCTGAACTGTTGAAAAAGTGTATTTACGGAAAAACTCAAAACCCCAATGAAAGTGTAAATAGTGTTATATGGTCGAGAATCCACAAGACTGTATTTGTTGGAATAGAAACACTTCACTTTGGTGTGTATGATAATGTTGCGACTTTCAATGATGGCAACACTGTAAGGTGCAAGGTATTTAGAAATATGGGAATGAAGATAGGTTCTAACATGGTACGAGCGATGCTTGCTTTAGACAAGGAACGCCTTCGGGCTGCAGACAGGGCTGTAAAGAGTCTAGAAATACAAGCAAGAGTAAACAGGAGGAGGAACAAGAGGAAGCTGGAGGAGGAGTTTGCAGAGGTTGAAGATAATCCATCCTATGGACCTGGAATGCACTAAAAAGTTAATCCAATCTTTGTCGCTCGATTCCCAAAACTTTTATTTTCTCATACTAATTACATGTTTTCTAAGGATCTTCCAAACATATTTGTTTCAAACTTTCAGTAAATGTTACACAGTACCTTCTGCATAATTTAACACAGCCTTTTTCCAAAAAACTGTATATTTTTGAATATATAAATAAAAAATTGCAAAAAAATGTTGTGAATTTTCATTACAATTGAAAAAAAATCATCTTTAATAACTGAACTAAAATTTTGTAAAATCCCTGTGTTAAGTTGTAGCCCATATTCCAATAAATAATCTGTAAAAAGTTCAACTTCCTACCTCAAATACTTTGTGAGGAAAGATGTAATTTATAAGCGTTATTTTAACGTTGCAAGTATAGGGCGTTCCGGAGCCCCTTAAGGTCAGGGCAAAGGTCAAAGCCATGCTGATAGTTTTCTTTGACTTTGAAGGATTGGTTCATCATGAATTCGTGCCACAGGAACGCTCTCTTAATCGATGGTACTATCGGTACCTGCTACCACGCCCGCGAGAAAGTATGACAAGGAAACGGCCTGACATGTGGCGAGACAATCTATGGCTCTTGCATCACTATAACGCACCTGCATGTTCATCCCTGTTGGTGCGTGACTATTGGATAAAAAACCAAATCACTGTGCCACCTCTGCAGACCTGGCCGCTACGGACTTTTCTTTACTTCCAAAACTAAAACTGTGTTGGAAGGATGAAGATCTGCGACGATAGACGTGATAAAAGAAAATTCACAGTAGGCGCTTCGCGCGATGCAGCAGAAGGCGTACCAATACTGCTTTAGGGAGCGGAAACGGTGTTGGGAGCGGTGTATCAATAGTGGAAGAGAGTATTTCGAAGCAGACCATTCACAATAAGTATAAGGTAAGGTTAGCAAAATTTTGTGGACGTAGTTGCAGAATTTTCAGAACAGACCTCGTATATGTTTCCTTTCTTCTGTATGATAGGAGGAAGCACAAGTATCACGAAAATCTAGACTATATTAACATCATAATTCATTCATACTGAAATTAAGTCCCAGGAAATTATGGCATCACAGCTGCTTGCAGAGAGAATGAAAGACCACATGCTACTGCGATATCTAAACTAAAACAATATAAGATACAAAAAAACTTTGTCAGAATAGTTTAGAATTCATTTTGAATTTCACCACTCCGCTTCGAGTAACTTCTGGCTTTGACAATTTTGGCTAACTGTTATGAAATGTAAATTTACCTACGTCTTTTACCTGTGAATACACGTAGATGTTCCGAGGATATTCTTTTTTTTTTATTTCTCAGGAAATTCTTGAATAAAGTGTCCTAATTAACTAATTCATACACTTGGCATACCAAATATAAGACGCTCATGCTACATGGCTCCTTAACATATTCAGCACTGACGATGGCCAGTAGTCACTCATCAACTTTAATATCGTCCTCCCTCGAACAAAATAAATTCTTACCTTTTTTTTCAGTCAGTATCCCTGTAGATGACTGGTAGCAAGGATTCCGATGATTGAGCATTGGCAGATTGTCTTACGCCATCGGCCGAATCACAATCATCGCTTAAACAAATTTCATCTCGAAAAGCTACCGAGGAAGGTTTGTCTTCAAACTCTGCCATTCCATTTTCTGAATAGGAAACAGTGACAGGATCTTTCCAAATTAAGCTCTCTCCTCTTTTGTCCACTACGACACGATTCCCCCATAGCTCGTTTTGAGCAGGAAGTTAATGAATGACTCATCTTACTATGATAATGATCGAAGCAAAAGAAATGAATTAAAATTTGTGCTACGGCTGGGACTCGAACCTGGGTCTTCTTGCTGGTTGGGCAGAAATGCTAACCACCATACCACAACAGCACGATGGTGAACAGGGCTGCACGAACTACTCAAGTTGAATGCCGTTCCCAACAAAAACTTCAATTCATATCTTCTGCTCATTTTCCATTACATTGTCACTGCTGTGATGGTGTAATGGTTAGAATTTCTACCTAACAAGCCAGAAGAGCCGGGTTCAAGTTCTAGTCACAACACAAATTTTAATTCATCTGCTTCAGTCATTATCGTAGGTAATGAAGAGACTTCAATTCTAAGGGGCACATTTACTTATAAGATCTATAGGATCACCTGTGGTACAGAACTTTCCCATTACATCCAACGCTGGGGTGCTATTCCAATGTCGGAGAGCCCTAGCAGTAGTGAAAATGTAAGGCAAAAAAAGCAGAAGATATGAATTGAAGTTTGTGTTGGGGAGGGCACTCAACTTACTTAGTTCGTGCATCAATATTGACCATAATGCTGTGGTGGTTTAATGGTTAACAATTGTGCCTACTGCTGCCACGGTCGCAGGTTCGAATCCTGCATCGGGCATGGATGTGTGTGATGTCCTTATGTTAGTTACGTTTAATTAAAGTCTAGGGGACTGATGACCTCAGATGTTAAGTCCCATAGTGCTTAGAGCCATTTGAACCAATTCTGCCTAGAAAGCAGGAAGACCCGGGTTCGAGTCGCGCCAGCAAAACAAATCTTGATTCATCTCTTCTGTTTCATCATTATTGTAGATAATGAAGAGACTTAAATGTCTCAGAGAAACATTTAATTATAAGATCATCTTAGTACGGTTTGAACCGTCAGTCTGTCCATCGGTATCAGGTAACATTTTTAACACCTCTTGTCGGTTCAGCGGTATTACCGCGTTTGCGGAAACCAGCGTGTCATACTCACAACATTGACTTAAGTTTTTGAACAAACTTTGAGAAAAGCATCGGGAATGTATCTTTTGGTACTGATGTCTCTTTCCATCCTCGATATTTTTTCAAAGGATTTCCCATCCTGCCCCGTCAATGAGCGGGGTACACTAAGAAGAGCTGCATCTAATGGATGTGTGAGATGAATTGCTGTAAAGAAGCACAAACTGACTGTTGTGTTCGTGGCAGGATCTCTATTTTTGTCGAAATAATAAACATAAAATATATCAGGCGACATTTGGTATGATAAACACCTTTGATTCACACACATTTATGACATTTCCGTTAAAAGTAATAATTTAAACATAAATTTCTACGAAGGGGTACAATATTATGACAGAAAAACCAAAACGACACTACACATATTCTGTTATTTCAGATATTTGGTGTTACTTACGTTCATCATTTGTGAAGTGCATTTTATTGCTCTCAGTAAGCAGTGTAGTGTTGCTTGTGTTTCTTCCGTTTATCCCACAAGCTAGAGAATCAGTTGTAGTTTCACTTGTCCAGTATTCCATGAACAGTTATACATACGGCAGCAGTATTATGAGACAGTACAACAGATAATATTATAGAACGTACCCTTAGAAAAATTAATGAATTACTGTCCTGATAAACCTCTTACATTATTTGATTTTCAAACAGATGAGCAGAACTGAACGTACTCAGACATTTCGCTCTTTACCTATTCTGATCAACAATAATCTGACACACAATATTTTTAGCGCAACGCAATCTGACTTTCAATAATCCCTACAAAAGAATGGCCCTGACTAACATTAAACTATACCTTACACAAATCACTTACCTCACAAAAATCTTCGTTCCTCGAACTACTGCAATACAGAGAGCGCCACTACTGCCAGCTTAATAAAAGATTGAAACTACTGAAGGCACTAACTACTGAAAGGCATAGTTAGCAAATGAAAGATTTTGATTAGAGAACAAACAATGTACTTACCTTAATAGCGTTCAAAATCAATATATATATATATATATATATATATATATATATATATATATATATATTCATGACATCCAATCTCACAAATTTACTGTCTCTGATGGACACACGTCCAGATCATCCGCTCTCAAAACTTCGCCATCTCTCTCCCCACATCCACAACTGCTGGCGGCTCACCTCCGACTGCGCAACGCTACACGCTGTTAACAGCCAACTGCCCAACACTACAATAGCAAATTCCAACAATGCAAGCCAGCCACAGACTGCTCACAGCACAGCCAGTGATTTTCATACAGAGCGTTACATGGCGGTGGCGTTACCAATATAAGAACCTAAACAGCCTACTTACAATATAAAAGTGGAAGTGTGTAACAAAGGATCATTCCCAAGTGTAACTAAGCGATCTTCATGAGACTTGGCTGGTGTGTAGAGAGTGCAAAATAACACAATTCGCATTTTTTTTGTTCGTGTCCTATTTCACTTTTACAGTGTAAAGCACACCTCAAAAGGTGATTTGACATATTAGGTTCAGAGGGAATATCTTTGAAACAATGATATATATACATGTTTCCATATAAAAGTTCATATGTAATTAATACTCTTGAAAATTGTACTGCCATTTTGAAAAATACCCCCTACATTGTTAATTAATTTTGGGAAATGAAAACTTTTCTTAAAACATAAATCAAAAAGCTTTGAAGCCACATACATCCATGTGGGTTCCTGAAATACGATCTTTGGAAAATAAGCTGTACAGAACATGCTGTCACAGTATTTTAAACATATCTAATTAAAATATCTAAATATTCATTTTCATTCTAATTATTAATTTTACTTACATTTGTTTTATTTTTTCGTTTTACATTTTTTTCTTTTTAATTTACCTTGTAATATATGTTAATTGGTTAACTGAAAATAATAAGTACTTCGTTATTATGATACAACATTATTACATAAACGTTTATCTGTAAAGAAATGCTTAAACATAACTCTCTTTTTTACACAGTCCACATAAAATGAACGAAGTTTCTTCAGGTAATACACGCAACAGAGAACAAAATATGAAGCAAAAACCGGCGAGATTTCAGATGGTCACGGGTAATGTTTTGAGTATCGTGATTTACATCAGCCACATTTCAGTACGCTGGTAAGCCTTGGTGAAGAGTTGTTTACTGGTGACTGCAGCTTGCTTATATCGTCTGTCAGGTGTAAATTAACAGCCTAATCGTTCAGTAGAACTAGATCCGAAAATCTTCTCAGAAGTTCTTGCAACATGGAAAGTCGTATACGATCCATGGCAGCACCTGTGCAATCGAACCCCTTGGTATCAGCATTGAACAGGTTTCTTATCCTCCGGTATAGCACTTTTCACGGTGGCCACCAGCCTTTTCGTAGTTGTAAAAGTTAGAGTAGACTGATCTTCTTTTGAAGCCTGAAATCTCTTTGCGGCGGCATCGAAATCTGGTAAAAAAGTCTGACCAGGTCAAAACGTAACTAAAAAATGTTTTCTTTTCCAGTGAGGGAGAAAAATCTGTATTATTTTTAGATTCTTGTGGTGCTCATTGTGAAAGAACTGGTTGCAGCGTCGTACCTGAGGACAAGTAACTTTTTCATCTGGTGATCCCAAAGGTCTCGATGGCGCAGGTACAGCATGGGACGTATAACTTTTGCTGTTGGAAGAACTCTGTGAGAGGATTTTCAGATCTATTTCTGTTGAACGATTATGCTGTTAATCTCCACTTCAGAGACAACATAATCACTAGTAAACAGGTTTACCAACCTAATGAAATACGCCTTTACAAATCAGGATACTCGGAGGATCATCAGCGACAACTTGAAATCCTGCTGAATTTTGTTTTGTATTATCTTCTCTATCGCATATACTTCTTATGTGAAGAAATTTCACTCATTTTAGGTGCATGGTGTAAAAAGCATTACGTTTTTAGCATTTATTTACACATTCCCCTTAATGTAATAACTTCGTATCATAATAATGAAGTGCTTACTTTTTCAACTAAGAATAATGGATATATATGCCTTGGTAAATTTGGAAACAAAGAAATATTAATGTAAAACGTAAAAAAAATAATTTACAACATAAAGCAAACACAACTAAAATGAATAATTAGGTAGTAATGAATATGCTCTGACAGCATACTTTATACAGCTTTTTTTCGTAAAATGGTATTTTCAGAAACCAGTTTTATTGCACATTATTTATGTGGCTTGAGCCCATCAGGTTAGCCAAGAGCGCTAATGCGCTGCTTCCTGGACTTAAGGTAGGGGCGCCTTTCGGATCGAATCCGCCCAACGGATTACCGACGTGGGCCGGTGTGACAGCCAGCCTGGATGTGGTTTTTAGGCGGTTTTCCACATCCTGCTAAGTGAATACCGTGCTGGTTCCCACATCCTGCCTCAGTTGCAGACATCTGAAACACATTAACACTATTTTATGGTTTACACCAGATGTGGACAGATTGGGTATACTGATTCCGTCCTGGGGGGTGAGGGATATGGGGTGGTGGCAGGAAGGGCATCTGGCCACCCCTTTAAATTAACCATGCCCAATCCGATTGTAACAACGCTGACCCTGCGAAAACTGCAGGATGAGCACAAGAAAAAGAAAAGAAGAAAATTTATGTGGCTTGAAAGCTTCTTTAATTTGTTTTCCAAAATTATTTACAGCAGTTGGGTGTTCTGCGAAACTGTAAATTATTACAACATTTGATTATACAGTTTTCAAGATCGTTAATTACATATCAACTTTATTTTGAAAAACATGTTTTATGTATTATTGTTTAGAAGATATTCCCTCTAAATGTAATATGCCAATTAGCTTGATGCCTTGAAAGTGAAATTGGCCACACAAAACACATATTGTACTATTTTGCCACCTCTTCACATCAGCCAAGTTTGATCAAGATCGTTCATTTACATTTGAGAATGTCCCCTTGTAAGTCGATTAAGTGATGGACTTCAAATTCGAAATTCAGTCCTCAGTCAGTACTGCGATTTTATCTGGAAGTTGTCATTTTTTTCACATCCGACAATGAATTATGATTGTGAAAAATTCGACGCTGAATGGTGATACGGTGTCTGCGTTAAAACGCAGGTAAATCAGTCGAAAGGAGGAAAGGAGAGCTCAAGCCCAGCGGAACTAAAGGCTTTTCAAAAGAACCTATCGGTACAACACCGTTTGGTTTTACCACCAGCTGCTGACATTCAATCCCTGACGTCCTCTCTAACATCCAATGACTGAATTCTGTCAAACGCAAGACCTTCACAAACCTCCCTCCTATTGTCTTTCTGTTTCCTTAATCTTATACCACAAACAATACCTACTCCCACACTGGTGTTAGACAGGTGCGTGAGTCTGCCAGTTCTCGTTTGCAGCCACGGAGCACTGATATAATTCACTAAACCGGGAAAGAAGCACTGTTTCTTTTTTGTATGATATCTTCAGTGAAACACAGTTGAACCAAGCCTCTTGTCCAGCATATTCCTTGCTTACGTGCCAAAAGTCCATAATTTGAGATGAGAACTCAGTGAAATACGAAACGCGGCCTTTGATATAAACTTCCCATCAACGTTAGTGGGCAGAACCCAGTAATCGTCGGTCTGTAGAGGTAGTCCTGCCTGGGCACCGCTCAGTTTGAGAAGTTCATACAAATCGTGAAGCCGGAAGGCAATCGTGTACAGCATTTCGCCTCTCCGTGACCCGCACCGGTTCCAGGTGTCGGATAATCTCCACGGAAACCTGCTTCGCGCTCACACGAAACACTCTTCCGTGTAAAATAAGTCCTGAGTTTGCGCGGCCAAATTGAAATTCAGAACACTAAATGAATGCAGCCCTGGGGACCGTAACTGATTAAAGAGGCAAATAATTTCTTAAATGTAATTCAGTTTCGTTAACAGATGATAATTCAGAGATCACGCTTTCGGAAGAGCGCTCTGCTAGACAAATTAATTATTGGGACGAAAACGAAATGAAACAATGTAAGCAAAATTAAATGAAATCTTCAAAAAATAAAAAAAAAACACTCTTCATTCCCCACACACAGGCCGAGCAATCATACTTCTTTTTTAATAAATGAGTGTGTAACCTCCCCACAAAATAAAATAAGCAATATGAATATGATTCTAATTTAACCTTCCCACAAAATTTTCATTCACATTTTAGTGTAACATCTAAACAGAAAAATTCCCAAACTTCTCAACAGTAAAAAATTATAATTATGTCGTTCACATTCAGTGTAACGTCCCAACAAAAAATAAATTCAGTAACCTGGTAATAATACAATGTAACTAACCTCTCAACTAAATTGTCGCTCACTTATGATTTTTCAATAATTGACTATGAATTTCACCTGGTAAATTTTGGACGTCAGCAGTGCTGCGTCATGTCCCTGAAAGAGCATTCTGAATAAAAAAGAGAAAAATTCTTACCTCAATGAAGTTGCCGGATAACGCATATATATCTGCTCTTACAATAAATTTTTCTTGCACAGCCCTGTGCAATGCTGGCCGATAGATTTGTCATTTATTAAAGGGAAACAACTGATTTTTCTTTTGCAATAATCGGGATGATCATGGATTGGAGAAAATAGTAAAATCTTTAAATTGAAATGAATGGTTGTTAAAAATTACTTTTTATGAGGAAGATTATTATTACGAGATTTTCAAAACATTTACATGGGACTTGAGATAATATTACTACATATGCGTGAGGCTGCTTTTTACCTTATACAATAATACTCAGGCTCCGGCATCGCTGCACCACGACTGGGCCAGCCAACACGATACACCAGACCAGACCAGAGCAGACTGCAGACTAGAAACAACTTATTGCTACAGCTACACAGTTCCTACTGCAGTCAACACAGCTCTCTGGTCAGAGATTCTCTTATACCTTGCATATCGCAGGCAGCGCATGAGCAATACATCGAAATTACATCTGCTCGGACCTCTTGCCAGTGCATGAGCAATACGTCGAAATTACATCTGCTCGGACCTCTTACATAACCCTCCACTGGGGGGGGGGGGGGGGGCAAAAATTTGGCAGCGATGGTGAGTCAATTGGACTTGCCATGAGCTATAAATTTCTCTAAAAGCTATTTAATTAACTAAGTTTACAGACACAGAGTATATACATATATATAAGTGCAGAACATGAAATGAAATAGAGTGCACATGTACTGAGTACAGAACATATCAAGAAATGACAAAATGTATACGCAATGAGTACAAAACATATTAACAAACGACATAAAGTGCACACGCACTGTATGTATTTTTACCATTTTACAAGAACTAAGATATGCAATGAGTACAAAACATATTAACAAATGACGTAAAGTGCACACGCACTGTATACATTTTTACCATTTTACAAGAACTAGGATACGCAATGAGTACAAAACATATTAACAAATGACATAAAGGGCACACGCACTGTATATATTTTTTTACCATTTTACAAGAACTAGGAAAGGAAAGGGAAGGATTGCATCATGGTTGTAGCACAGTAGGTTGCACGTAGCTGCACTGAAAGTCCATATCTATCTACAGAAGCACAACACCAAGTGAGACAATCTGAAGTTCTCTTCCCTGAAATATTAATCAGTGTAGCCAAAACACTGAAATGTTATACACTCCTGGAAATTGAAATAAGAACACCGTGAATTCATTGTCCCCGGAAGGGGAAACTTTATTGACACATTCCTGGGGTCAGATACATCACATGATCACACTGACAGAACCACAGGCACATAGACACAGGCAACAGAGCATGCACAATGTCGGCACTAGTACAGTGTATATCCACCTTTCGCAGCAATGCAGGCTGCTATTCTCCCATGGAGACGATCGTAGAGATGCTGGATGTAGTCCTGTGGAACGGCTTGCCATGCCATTTCCACCTGGCGCCTCAGTTGAACCAGCGTTCGTGCTGGACGTGCAGACCGCGTGAGACGACGCTTCATCCAGTCCCAAACATGCTCAATGGGGGACACATCCGGAGATCTTGCTGGCCAGGGTAGTTGACTTACACCTTCTAGAGCACGTCGGGTGGCACGGGATACATGCGGACGTGCATTGTCCTGTTGGAACAGCAAGTTCCCTTGCCGGTCTAGGAATGGTAGAACGATGGGTTCGATGACGGTTTGGATGTACCGTGCACTATTCAGTGTCCCCTCGACGATCACCAGTGGTGTACGGCCAGTGTAGGAGATCGCTCCCCACACCATGATGCCGGGTGTTGGCCCTGTGTGCCTCGGTCGTATGCAGTCCTGATTGTGGCGCTCACCTGCACGGCGCCAAACACGCATACGACCATCATTGGCACCAAGGCAGAAGCGACTCTCATCGCTGAAGACGACACGTCTCCATTCGTCCCTCCATTCACGCCTGTCGCGACACCACTGGAGGCAGGCTGCACGATGTTGGGGCGTGAGCGGAAGACGGCCTAACGGTGTGCGGGACCGTAGCCCAGCTTCATGGAGACGGTTGCGAATGGTCCTCGCCGATACCCCAGGAGCAACAGTGTCCCTAATTTGCTGGGAAGTGGCGGTGCGGTCCCCTACGGCACTGCGTAGGATCCTACGGTCTTGGCGTGCATCCGTGCGTCGCTGCGGTCCGGTCCCAGGTCGACGGGCACGTGCACCTTCCGCCGACCACTGGCGACAACATCGATGTACTGTGGAGACCTCACGCCCCACGTGTTGAGCAATTCGGCGGTACGTCCACCCGGCCTCCCGCATGCCCACTACACGCCCTCGCTCAAAGTCCGTCAACTGCACATATGGTTCACGTCCACGCTGTCGCGGCATGCTACCAGTGTTAAAGACTGCGATGGAGCTCCGTATGCCACGGCAAACTGGCTGACACTGACGGCGGCGGTGCACAAATGCTGCGCAGCTAGCGCCATTCGACGGCCAACACCGCGGTTCCTGGTGTGTCCGCTGTGCCGTGCGTGTGATCATTGCTTGTACAGCCCTCTCGCAGTGTCCGGAGCAAGTATGGTGGGTCTGACACACCGGTGTCAATGTGTTCTTTTTTCCATTTCCAGGAGTGTATTAATATTCAATGTTATCATTTTGGTAGTACATTAGGTACACCAAACAGTGTCACCATAATAACATCTCCATCGTTCAAGGTGGTGGGCAGCATGATGTGTCAACACCGCACCCCTGCAGAATCCATACTCTTTCACCAACGTAGAATTAGTGCAAAAACCAAATACAGTGCTCCATGATCATGAGGATGGACAGGACTTACAGATATTGCAGTAATTTCTGGTAATTAGATCGCAAGATGAAGGACATTAAGTCTTATGCTAGTCATCATTGAGAATTACACTAGTCTATCAACCGATTTGAGTAATTGTTGGAACTCATTGCCTAGTTACTAAACATTTCTGTACTATGTATGGAGTATTACAGAACATTACTCATAAGTCATCTAATTACAGTAAATATTGGCACTCATTATCCAGTTACAAATCATTTTTATGCATTATTCAGAAGTGATCATTCAAAGCAAAAGTTAATTAATGGCATAGCATTTACATAATTCATGTAGTTATAGTAATCATTGGCACTCATTGGCCAGTTACTAAACATTTTTATGCATTGTTCAGAAGTCATCATTCAAAACAGGAGCTAATGAGTGTAGCATTAAGCTACGGGTATTCATATATAATAGCATGTAAGTGACATAAGACAACTTTAAAATATATGAAACAGTGGCATTCGTTGGCCAGTTACAAAGTATTCATTTAGTTTTATAAAACATTATTCAGTATTATTCAGAAGTCATCATTCAAAATGAGAGTTAATTATTGGCATGGCATTTATGGAGTATAACAAAAATATTATTTACAGAAATTATTGGCATAGCATTTATGCATTATTACAAAACATCATTCAGTATTACTCAGAACTCATCATTCAAGTCACATAGAACATATTTAAAATGTAGCACACTATAACTATTACTCAAGGTCTGTGGTTAGAAAACATCATTCAGTATTACTCAGAACTCATCATTCAAGTGACATAGGACATATTTAAAATGTAACACACTAACTATTACTCAAGGTCTGTGGTCCAATAATACATAGATATAATGGATTCAATACATCTGAGAAATTTACATTGTATTTAGTACTAGAAATACCTCTTAAACTAGTAGCATTATTTGGGACTTGTAATACATATTTTGTGCTAGCAATGCATTGCGTTGGGATCGATAATTAATTTCTGGAGCATGAAAATATTTGCTTTTGACTTATTGCTGCAAATAACGATTAATAACGTCATTCGTCATGAGTCAGCTGTAGCAAGGTTATGAACAAGTAGAGTATATGTGATCACATTCATGAATGACACACACAAATGGGTAAAAAAATGAAAGTACTAGAACAGGTTTAATGACTAACTGCTTATAGCACATTAATTTCATCCTGTAAAATATACAAAATGGATTATTCAGCTGAAAGAAGAAACGCATATTATGCTGAAAAGTAGTGAACTTCGAATTAACAGGTAATGAAATGTGTACTCAATATGTGTGTACTCTAGCTGTCCTTTCCAAAACATTCAGTCATTATACCATGTGATATAAGACATACTGTCAAAACGAACTGCAACAAATACTTAAATAACTACATATCATTTCTTAACTAACAGTAAATATAAAAACTTCATCATTATCCTCATCTGCAAAGAAAAATTTCATTATTCATATTAGCATATTCTTCATATAACTATTCATCATCATTCATTATCATCTGCAAAAAGACACTTCATTATTCATTATTCATATTACCATTTACTTCATACAACTATTCATAGTATAGAGTTTCTTATTTCTAGCACATTTCATCACTAAAACTAAGATGTGTAGTTCTGTCTGACAGCCTGCATCAATCGCCTCGTATTCTGAAAGAAAAATAATTAGTTAAGACTGCTATCATACGATGTGTATAGTATATTCTTGTTAATGCTTGTGAATTCTGATCCATGTACTCTTCATGACGAGGTATTGCATTTTCTGTCGTTCATTCCGAAGGTGAAATTCCCATTTCATAGTAATTCACTGTGGTTTGTATAAGTTATTTCTTTTACACGTTATTGCTTTCTGAAAATGATGAATAAGGATTAATATCTTGCATTTAAATCATATACCCATTAAATAAAAACTTTTTTCTAGTGATATAATTAAGCATACAGCATAGCATGACAGAAAACGTATTATGTCAAAAACATAGACAGTTTTCAAGTGCAAAAAGTGTACACAGAGTATCATAATGTAGTAGCAAAAAAAATGTAAAATAGTCAAGATATTGAGATATCATCAGGAAAAATGTCAAAGTCAACTGGTGTTTGTTATATCTTAAAGATTTCGTAGTGCATGTAAACAAAACAGGAAAACAATCATACATACACGAAAAATGGAAAATGTGCACGGTCTGATATATAACGACAAGAAAAGCCACCTGCTAACCTTACCTTGCCGGGCACTTGCCAAGAAAAAATATGATAATCATCAGTAAGTAGTCATTTAAATATAATTGCATAAGTGGTCATATAAAAATCAGGAAATGGCAAGTATGTTCATTCAATAAAGGGTTTCATATTGGAGACATGGTGATTGCCTTTGCTTTTTCTGGTTCTCAAAATTTCGACGTGTACAACATTGGGGTGAGGAATGCTGCGAATTCGATATGGACCTGCGTATAGAAGCTCAAATTTAGTGCATCTACTCTTTTCTCTGTTGGATAAATAATGTGTGTGTACTAACATCTTCTGTCCAACGTGAAAGTCACGGCGTGTACAAACCTGTTTTTGCTGTCTTCTCCGGCGCTCTGCGGCACGTTTGATGTTGTTGAGTGCAATGTCAATTATTTCATGGTGGCGTAGTCGACGATATGTGGGAAAAGATACTAGTTCTTTAATTTTGTTAGGTGGTTCAACATTTTTCAATATAACAGTCGGAGATAGCATAGTAGATTCATTTGGTATCGAGTTAATTACATCCTGGAATGAGAGTATGTGTGTATCCCAATCAATGTGCTTTTTATGGCAGTATATTCTACATAGTTTACCAATTTCTTTCATTAGTCGTTCACAAGTGTTCGAAGAAGCGTGATACTTGGATATATAAATCGGAGAAATGTTTCTTGCTCGTAACATACGTGTCCATATAGCAGATCGAAACTGTGGTCCATTGTCGAAAATTACTTTCAATACATGCCCTACATGAAATAAAAAATGTTTTACAAATGCATTCGAAATAGTTTTAGCAGTAGCTTTGCGTAACGGGTGAGTTCAATAGCGACAAAGATGTAGCAAAAACCTCTATTAGTTTTGGGAATCGGACCAAAAATGTCTACAGCGGCCATGTGTCTCAATTTAACAGGTACAATGGGATGTAACGGAGGAATATGTGAAGTCGTGTCTGACTTAGCTCTCTGGCAGATTTTACATGACGCTAAAACTCTTCGAATACGTTTCTCCATGTTGGCAAAATAACGGTTCTGTCTCAGTATAAGAAAACATTTTCTGGCTCCGTAATGTGCGTAACTTAAATGAGTATACCAAATTACTTTGTTAACCAGTTCGTCAGGAATGCATAGTAACCAGTTGTTGCTGTCAGGGTGAGAGCGGCGAAACAGAATGTTATTGCGTTCAGTGTAATTGTTTCTGATGGTAACATTATTCCTATCTTGCCAAAGGTGTTTAATTTCTTTCCATGCGTTGTCTTTACTCTGCTCTTGTGCTATATCTCGTAATGACGCCGAAATGAAATTTTCAAATGCAACTTGTTGAATATACATGACGCTAAAATTTGCTTGGTAGAAGTTGGTTGCGATGTCTTGCTGATTGTTGCTGAGAGAACGGGATAGTGCGTCTGCTACAACATTTTGTGTACCGGGAACGTGAACAATTGTAAAATTAAATTCCTGTAAATAAAGTTTCCATCTGCTTAACCTGTCGTGTGTAAATTTTGCTGAAAGTAAAAACTGGATAGCTCTATGATCTGTGTAAACGGTCGTATGTCTTCCATAAAGAAAATGCCGAAATCTCGTAAATGCCCATACAACACATAATGTTTCAAGTTCTGTAACAGAATGATTGCGTTCAGCAGGTGACAGAATGCGACTCGCAAAGGCGACGTTTTTAATTACTGTAGAACCATCTTCTTCAATTTCCTGAAAAATGTGTACGCCTAAAGCGGTGTTAGAACTGTCGGTGGCAATGGAAAAATTTCTAGTGAGATCTGGATGTGATAAAAGTGGTGCATTCAACAAAGCTTGTTTCAGATTGACAAATTCAGACTGCGCTTGGTTATCCCAGGACCAAATAGTGTTTTTACCTGTCAATTGACATAATCTAGGGGTGTCTAAAGCAGAGTATTGAATAAATTTACGAAAAAAGTTAATAAAGCGCAAAAATCTGCGTAGTTGTTTCTTCGTCGTAGGTACAGTAATGTCATGTAAAGCTTGAAGTTTTTCCGGGTCAGGCACAATGCCTTCTGCTGAAATTACATGTCCAAGAAATTTTATAGAAGTTTTGCCAAAGTATGATTTGCTAAGATTAACTGTGAGTCCTTGTGCACGAAAAGTTTGCAACGGTTGTTCAAGAATCAGATTGTGTTCAGACCAGTTAGCTTCTGCAATAAGAATGTCGTCACATACGTTGTGATTCTGTCTTTAAGTTCTGTCGGAAGTATAGTATTCAAACTGCGAATAAATGCTGCTGAAGAAATAGTTAAACCGAACGGTAATTTGCAAAACTGGTAACAGTCACCAAAACAGAGAAAAGCTGTGTACTATCTGCAGTTCGGATGGAGCTGAATTTGCCAAAATCCCGATTTCAAATCTAATGTGGAATAAATAGCAGTACCATGAAATTTCTGTAAAAGTTCTTCTAGTGTCTGTGGGAGATCTGTTTCATTAATAATAATGTCATTGATGTGACGCGAATCAAGTACGAGGCGAAGTGAACCATCCTTTTTCTTAACAATATGGAGCGGGTTTATGTACGGACGAACTGCCGGTTCAATAATTCCTTGGTCAAGCATAGTTTGCAATTCTTTCTTAACTTGTTCTCTGTGAATATACGGAATGGGATAATGTTTGGCTTTAAACGTGTCGTGCTGTTTAACTTAAAATTCATACATAAATCCGGACATAGTACCAGGGACGTTGTCATAAACTGGAGCTTGCTGTGAAAGAATTTTGTGTAGTTGAGTACGTTCGTCGTCTGTATTTGCATTGCTCTGTTTAACTTTATCAGAAATCATTTGCATAAAGTCATAGTCGACTTCGTCTGGAGTATTATAGTTGTTTACGTACGTATCTGTGAACAATGTGGAATGACAGTCTATGTTACGTGATGCAGAAATGACCTCTGTCCGATTAATTGTTTGTTCTTCTGCAGATAAAGAGTGCTGAAATTCTAATGCCAGTTGTACATTTTCGTCCTTTAACATTAAATACGAATTTTGAAAGTCAATAATTGCGTCATGTTGTACCAGAAAATTCGTACCTACAATAACGTCAGTTGTCAATAAGGGAACAACCCAAAAATCTGAGTGAAACGTATGACCTGCAATACAAAGTGAGAAGTGTGTCTGTAACTTTACATCTACTCCTTTACCAGATACTGCTCCTTTTACTTTAGTTTTGCCTAATGGTAATGTAGAATAGGTATTGTCTTTGCTACATTCGTTGAAAGTTTCCTAATTAATAACTGACATAGGGGATCCACAATCGATTACTGCTGAAAATTTGGATGATCCAATCTTTACTTCAATGACAGGGTGGGAAATGGTTTTTTGAATAACTGATTTTTCATTCAAAAGAGTGTCTCGGATGTCGTCAAAAGTAATAACATTTTCATGAACAAGATTCTCTCTGTGTCAAAGTATTGCTTGCGTTGCTGGAAGATGAAACCTGTACTGTATCTAGTCAAATTCTTTCTAACGTGCTATTATTTGCGGGAGGATGCTGTGGCATTTCAACTATTTGTACTGTTCTGTTATTTCTTCCTGACGTATTATGTTTGGGATGATACCGACTGTCTGGTTCATTCATGATAATCTGTTGTTGCGGATGATTTTGTTGTTGGTAAGACCGACTGTTATTAAACGTACGCTGAAAATTGTGCTCATTACTTTTACGTCTGTCATGATAGTCATTTCTATACGGCGCGTTGCGATACGAGTTAAAATGATGTGTTTTCTGTACGTAGTTATTTCCTTGTAGCTGTGCGTTACTATTTGGTGGAGCCGACGCTATACGGCTAGGCGGCGAAACATTAAAGCTTGGTTGACCTTGCACATTACATTGTTGGTTAGGTATGCTAACCGCCTGGTTTTGTTGTTGTTGTGGGGAAAAACCTCTATAGTTACCAAAATTTGTTTGCTGTTGCTGATAATTTTGTCGATACTGATAATTAAACTTTTGTCTGGTATCAAAGTTCCCGTGGTTGTCATTTCTGGAGCGTATAATAACTGTCACTTTCAGGTAAAACTTGTCATATCAGGTTTTCTTTACTCATCCTTAATCCTAGATAGATCGATAGTTGAAGAGTTGTTTTGATAGATATAAAGGATAGTAGAAGAGAAGGCAGCAGTGCAGAAAACTAAAGATGAAATAGCACTACTATGGCTCGGGGCCCTGAGCACGCTACGGCACATGTTCATCTAAGTGTAATGAATCCCCTGAGGTCTATTACGCGCTGCAAATAAATTTTAGTTTCCACGGTACAGGCAATGGCGGTGAAAATTCAAAAACAAATTGTTGTATCCAGTCCAATGCTAGTTTCTGCAATACAGGAAATGCCAGTGGAAATGCGAAAGAAAATTGTTGTATCCAGTCCAAAGCGTGAATTTGTGTTCTGTCATTATTAAATACCTTAGATTTTTTTACGGATAGAAAGTGCTTATAATCACAATTATCGTCTCTTAATGTCTCAACTGGTTCAGGATTATATGAGAATCTGTTTGTCTGTGTCTCTTCCGATTCTAAGTCGCGTAGTCTCTGTGAATTACCTAAGTTACACTGGCTGTGTGAGTGTGACAAATTTTCGGAGAGTGGTGTATGTTGTGACGTGTTAAAGGCTGAAATATTTTTTATTTCTGTCACTTTAAAACGTTCGTCAATTTGGCTGTTCTGTTGTTCAAATCTCTTATCGACTTCCGCATCCAGCGTGTGTGAAAGTTCTGCTGACATTAATTTAAACTCGTCGCGTAACTGTGTTGCGTTTTCAGAACATTGTTTAGCTACTGCACTAATTTCATCTCTAAGTGATTTTGTTGTGGCTGCATGCGTATTACGTAACTCTTCGCTACTATGCCTAGCACAAGCCTTACTTTCCTCACGTAATTGTTCTTTAGTATCATGGCTTTGCACGGTAACGGCTGTAATCTGTTCACTAAGTTGTTTGTTCTGTTCATTAAGGTTGTCGTGTCTTTTATTCATGTGTTTGAAACTTTCATTAAATTGTTTGATCAACCTGTCATACCTTTCATTGAGTTGTTTGCACGATTCATTAATTTGTAGCAATACTGCCATAACTTGATCCCAGCCGAAATTAGCGACTCTATTTTCTGTGCAGTGTGATGGTGTATCTGCATTTGTCACGTTTTGTGTAACCATTGGGTTATTCTGTAATTCTTGAAAAGGTCTGCCAATTGAATGTGCACTGTTGGTCACTAACCCGGAATAAAATAAATCTGACATATTTTGAGTACATTGTTCACCTTCGTTAGAAACAATTATCTGTTCGTTACGTAAATTTTGCAAATCAGGCGTGTCAAACTGGACAGCATTCATTGTAACGGAACGTGCCACGTCATCAATTGTTACATTTACTCTGAACATAATTGCATTTGTTTCTCATCATTAGGATCAAAATCAATATTAGTGATCGGTACGCACTGATTGTCTGTAAATGGAGGATTATATTTATTTCACTGAGTGTCGCAAGTATTATCGGTCAAATTATTTGAGTCGGCTATTTCACTCATTGCACATCGCGATGTACTGATAACAGCTTTTCGCGGCATTTTTCACAATTCAAAATTAAGCACAAAATGAAACAAAGACGAAGCAAAAATGGAACAAACACAATTACAACAAAGAGCAATAAATTGCCGATGATCTGTGAAAGAAAGAGTGACAAATTAGTAAATGCGTTGCGCCAGATGCAAACTACATTTAAGTAAATAAGAGCAGATATAGGACTACTTCTCAGAAGTTCACTAAGAAAAGAGGGTCGCCAAGTGTAACCTCCCCACAAAATAAAATAAGTAATATGAATATGATTCTAATTTAACCTTCCCACAAAATTTTCGTTCACATTTTAGTGTAACCTCTAAACAGAAAAATTCCTAAACTTCTCAACAGTAAAAAATTATAATTATGTCGTTCACATTCAGTGTAACGTCCCAACAAAAAATAAATTCAGTAACCTGGTAATAATACAATGTAACTAACCTCTCAATTAAATTGTTGCTCACTTATGATTTTTCAATAATTAACTATGAATTTAACTTGGTAAATTTTGGACGTCAGCAGTGCTGCGTCATGGCCCTGAAAGAGCATTCTGAATAAAAAAGAGAAAAATTCTTTCCTCAATGAAGTCGCCGGATAACGCATATATATCTGCTCTTACAATAAATTTTTCTTGCACAGCCCTGTGCAATGCTGGCCGATAGATTTGTCATTTATTAAAGGGAAACAACTGATTTTTCTTTTGCAATAATCGGGATGATCATGGATTGGAGAAAATAGTAAAATCTTTAAATTGAAATGAATGGTTGTTAAAAATTACTTTTTATGAGGAAGATTATTATGACGAGATTTTTAAAACATTTACATGGGACTTGAGATAACATTACTACATATGCGCGAGGCTGCTTTTTACCTTATACAATAATACTCAGGCTCCGGCATCGCTGCACCACGACTGAGCCAGCCAACACGATACACCAGACCAGGCCAGAGCAGACTGCAGACTAGAAACAACTTATTGCTACAGCTACACAGTTCCTACTGCAGTCAACACAGCTCTCTGGTCAGAGATTCTCTTATACCTTGCATATCGCAGGCAGCGCATGGGCAATACATCGAAATTACATCTGCTCGGACCTCTTGCCAGCGCATGAGCAATACATCGAAATTTCATCTGCTCGGACCTCTGACAAGTGTTAGCTACACGGGAGATTGTTGTAACATCGAAGCTTTTCAGACATTTTACTCTACCCAGTGCTGTAAAAGAAATGCAAGTATTTTCTTAATTCGTTTTGGAATGACAGCATTCACTGTATGTGTGTAGCATTTTTCTTTTTTTTTCTTGTGCCTCTGTCCCGCATCGGCATTGGGTTTGCGTGGTTGTTAACTGCTTTGGCATGGTTAATTGAAGTGGTGTCCGGACATCCTATTGTCGCCACCGCATTACTGTCCTGGGACTGAATATTTGCAATCCAATTGTGGGCGTGTTGTGTTATGCTTATGAAACAATTAATAAAACGTTCCGGGATTTTATGCCGTGGTCGAATGGATTTCACTTTAGAATCCAACGTTTCATCCCCACCTGCGGAGGACATTTTCAAGGGGGATCGTAGCTACACTGAATGTCCGATTCACACCATGGCTCGCTACTTGCTAGAGCAAAATTTCGCTTCCGCGCAGTGGCCTGACATGTTTTGAATGCACGAGCGCAATTGGGCGTTGTCGACTGCCGTCGTCCGCTATTGCTATCACCCGATGGTGGAAGACTGGTATACATCTTCTTCAGCACGAGAATCCAGATGTCATTCAGTTACACTCCCTCCTCCTCCCTCCTGAAATTCTTGTGTCGTTTCACAATCTCTATGGCCTCTCTGCATAACGTTTAATGGTATTCGCTTGTGGCTGCCAGTACTTGGGTCCTATCAAAATGAATGCGGTGATCTCCTGGCTACAAAGCATGTTCCACAACAAGTGATCTCTTATCCTCTCTCCTCTGCAATTGTCCTTGTGCTCTTTTAGTGGTTCTTTCGCCGTTCTTTTTGTAATACCCACGTACACCTTGCCACAGCTATACGGGATCCAATAAATTCCTACCTTTTCCAGCCGTTGATGAATATCCTTGGCCGGGTTTAGGTGATCTTGGATCTTCCGGGTCGGTTTACATATTACCGTGATGTTCCGGTTTCTCAAGATTTTTCCCCTGCGGTCAGTAACGTCCATAACGAAAAGCAGGAAAACTTTCGATTTCACCGACGCTAGAGCATCGCTCTGATTTCTACGTGTTGATCGCAACGCTCTTTTCACCTCAGTGAACGAATAACCTTTCTTGAGCATTTCATTGGTGATATATTTCAATGCTGCGTCAACTAGCTCTGGTTCGCAAATTCTCCTTGCTCTACCCGCCAACATTTTTATGATGGCTCGCTTTTTTGTGGTTGGTTGTTCAAATCTTGGTGAAGGTCACGGTCTGTGTGCGTGGGTTTTTAAAACTAGCACACTAAGAAAATTCTATATTCCGTCTGTCTCCTCCTCCGTGGAAGATTCAATCTTTGTACATTAACAGCGCAATGTTGACCATTTATTACCTAGTATAATTGAAATTTATTTTCCTCACATTCTTGATTTGGGCAATTACGTACTTTTTTATTTCAAGTCTTCAAGTCTTCAATTCTTGAGATACACTCCACGAAAAAAAAAAAACATAACAGGGGACCCCTGTGGTTGTTATCCGCTGCACCCTTATTGCATGCACATCGGTATGTCGACGACATCCTGTACCCCGTTTTGCTGCCCTTCATGGCAAGCCAGGGTATATATATATATATATATATATATATATATATATATATATATATATATATATGTGTGTGTGTGTGTGTGTGTGTGTGTGTGTGTGTGTGTGTGTGTGTGTTTGTGTGACGTCATAAACATTGAGGTGCGTAAAAAACTGTCGCATCACGCATGAAACCTTAACGCATTTATTCTTTACTATTAAGAAACTCTTACAGTCAACTTCTGAAAAGCCCTGGCACCTCGCAGCTTTCAAGAGCGAAGCGCAAACGGCTTTAGCCGAAAGAAGTAACTGTGCATAGGGATATCTGATACATCTGCACCCAGCGAACAGCTACTTGTACACTACAAGCACAGTTCATTTTCTTGATTTCGTTTCTAATAGAAAGTTGCAAAACGAGTACCTGGGCTATCCCCTTTTTGTCAGCTAGCTTTAAATAAACGAATACTTACATTCAGCTGTTTTAACGTATTTCCACTGGAAATCAGAACGGAATAAACATTTATTTTTAGGTAACTCTCAACACTTTACCTTTCACTGCATCTAACGGAGTGGAATAGTTTCTTAAGGTAGTGCAGTTAAGATATGCGGTAGTTGGTTTCATAGTCGGCTCGGACAGAGCTTCTGTTTTTTTTTACTATCTACAATCAATTGTTGTTTCACTATAAGTGCATTTCTGAACATAAAAATTGGAAGAATAGAACAAATATTTTGCGTTCCCCGAATACACTGCTATAGCTGAAAAATTAACTTTATTAATAACTCGTGTTCCGCCTTTCCAGCCCTCAAAAAAGCATTTCGTATATTTATTCCACTCCAGTCATCTGCTTAGTGTCAATCACTGTCAGATGTCCTCAGTTTGTGAAGCTTATATAAATATACGCAAACAAATTCTCATCTTATAATTTTGATACATGGCCCTGTTCAGTGTTATCGGGACACTTCCGCTGGTGAGTAACGTGCGTCTATAATTGTTCCACGCGTTTACTGTAAAAAAATTACCGTGTGTTAATTGGGAGATACCTGTAAGAAATTATAGACAAACAACATATAACAACAAACAGAAATACCACAACAGAGATGTTGAGTTTTTTAAGATATACAGAAAAAATGTAAGTGATACATACACGTCGCTTCCCTAAAGGAAACCTTAAATCATAGTTTTCTGTCAGAACATTCTTTGTAGAGTTCGTGTAAGCTGGCACGCAATGCTCCTCCACTAACGCTTATATCTGACATCTTCTTCCTGCAGGGAGAGAAAATGATCCATAAACCTTTTATGCGATATCTCTGAGGGTGAATATGACATTTGGCTAACTTTTAGAGCCCATTCATAAATTCTTAACTGCCGTCTATTCCACTGGCAGTGTTAGTAAAACTGTCGTAATTGACCTGTAGCGGCGGTTGAAGCAACTTGATGACTGTACTCTGCGGTGTTCATGGAATCAGACAGACTGTTAGGAGACCCGTTATCAGGCAGCAGGGATTTAACATTTCACTAACTTCTTTATAGCTTTGCGTGGCTCATAAGAAGTATGGAACACATTCACCCAAACGCTTTCTACGCAAAGTATTGCAAAATCAACACACTCGCTGGGTCTACTTTCTGTCTGGAGTCATTCAGAGCGTCGTAGTTTATTCTACGGAGATACATGTGATCGCGCTAGCATGAAAGTACTTCAAATTGTATCAATTGTAACCCCAGTTTTGAAAACTGAAGTTGCTCATTTCCATACATCGAATAAACATTAGTCTAATGTGTAACTGATAAGCCTAATACAACGCAAACAAAAGCCAGTAGTTCTGTTTTTATCAGAATTATGCTGGCAAAATGATTCATACGGCGATTATTTTACTAAGCGCTCTCTAGGAAGTCAATTCGGTAATGGCAGATTTATTATGTTATTTAATTTACATTACATCAGTGAAATTAATTGCATTTAATTTATTAATTGTAAACAGTCTATAACACTCTGATATTAGCAGTCCACAAAGACGCGCATATTAGCTGCACTACCATCAGGAACATGATTACACTATATCACATTTTCTTTTATTTGTGAATTTTTTTCTACTTCCTAGCGGCTTTAGTGGTTACAATTCACGAAGTTACTTACCTGATTCTGAAGCTTCGGAATTAAAGCCATTCATATGATTGAATAACATTAAAAAGAAAGCCCTTTATATGAGCAATTTTCTCAGAAACACTTTCCTGGGTGTTAGTAGCTATTTTAATGCAGGCGAAATAATGACGAAGTTATTCTCATGTACATCACCACATTTCATCACGAGACGGTACACTGCTATGGTACTGACATTTGGACTCGCGTCCTACATGTTACACGTACGAAATAGTACCATTTCCGAGTTGCGGGAATTACTTGGATGAAGGCTATAAACAACTCAATGCTCTCGGCATATCATATAATTGACCCAAACCCTCGAGTGAATTCGAAGCACATCTTAAAGATGCTCACAGTGTTTACATTAGTTGAATGCTTGGCCACCTGTAACATACGGCATTCACATTTAATTAGTGTTTGATACCCGATTTGGTTCTTCGTCTCGTCCACCAAATTAGGGGAGAAAAACAGAACTGCCGCTGCTAAGGTTAGTGATGTAGTATATAGCATTACACGTATTCTCAGCATTTTCACAGACGATGCAATTGTATACGATAGCAACAGCATAAATACCCAGTTAGATTTCAGCAAAACATCGGCCTCATGCAAAGAATGGTCAAAAATGGTTCAAATGGCTCTGAGCCCTATGGGACTTAACTTCTGAGGTCATCAGTCCCCTAGAACTTTGAACTACTTAAACCTAACTAACCTAAGGACGTCACACACATCCATGCCCGAGGCAGGATTCGAACCTGCGACCGTAGCGGTCGCGCGGTTTCAGACTGTAGCGCCTAGAACCGCTCGGCCAACCCGGCCGGCCCAAAGAGTGGTCACTAGCTCCGTATCTAGCGAAATTCAGTTTCACTCTTCACGAAACGTGTATGCATGGTATGCGTTTACCACAGTAGTAATGAGTCTCAACTCGTGCTCATCATATTGCACAAATATACTGTCTGTCAAGCAACATGAAGCACCAAGCAGACAATGTCGGATTTCAATATAACGTCATCACTATAACGTCACACATGTATATACTATCGGCATGTATGTGTCAGACAAAACGGCCAGCAGTATACATTATGGATGTTCGCGTTTAGTCCTGGTACAGCATGTAAGGGGCGTTACCAACGTCAGCTGTAAGGGACACAGTGATGCCGCGTTCTCCTATGAGACAGCTTTATTAGCACCTCACTGAGTCTGAAAGGGGCCTCGTTATCACTGTCCACTTGGTCGGCAGGTCGAATCGTGCAATGCCCAAGTTTGAGAGGCATTCGGATGTGACAGTGGCCCGATGTTGGGATGAATGAGAACTTGTAGGTGTGCATATTCGTCAGGGTTTCCGTTGACTACGTCTGACCACCACGATGGAGTATCGTCGTATTGTGCTCCAAACACATCAAATCCTCCTTCACATCTGCGCCTACAATCCGAGAAAAAGTAACGTTCTGCACCATCCCACATAATTGGTTAGGGACTAGCTGTTGCCGGGCTGGGGAAATACCACCCCACGTGTGGGCTGCTGCTAGCACAACAACACAAACAGCTGCCATTGAAGTGATGCCGTGGGGAGCCTGGGCGACTGAGGAACGACGTTACGCTGTGATCTGCAATGATCGCGGTTCAGCACGACCCCGGAAGACCATAGCTGGCGATTATGGCGTGGACTTGGGGAGACGACTTCAGTGTTTTGGAGAGGCACACCTGTGTTACTACTGGCGTCTGTTTTATGACTATAGGCCTTAGTTGATAGTGATTGCGGGAAATGAGGGGACATTCTGTGCCTTCGTGTGTGACCCGTCATGTGATACTATGGTGGTGTCATTTTTCAACAAAATACAATAATGGTCGACTGCACGTGGAACTCGCCTCTATGAATGTTGAGGACCTCCTGTGGCCAGGAAGACCAGCTCGGTCGTCAACCCCACCCCAGTGCCAAAATCCAGAATAAACCTGCCTGAGGACAGGCTGCAACGCCACTATGACTTTGTACCCAACCGAAATGATGCATGCATCACAGCTAGGGGGGAGGGGGGCCAGCGTCATACTGATTAGTGGACTGGTACTCGGTATATTAATCCGTACAATTCCATTTCGTTTCCTCCGCCCCTTCTTTTGGTCTAACAGTATTTTTACATTTGAAGTGGAATGATCCTATAGTTGGTTGTAGCAACTGGCTGGCTACAAATCACTGGTAGGATAACAGCAAACTACAGTTCATCTTCAAGAGATTAAGAGATGTAGGTATGTAGTGTAAAACAAATGGCGGATGGTTCTCGTAATCTATCATGTCAGCAACCAAGGAAGGAAGAAAAATTTCTGGTTTAAGAAACATGGGAAAGTACCGGGCACACAGTGTTAGCTTCAGTGGGCGTCGCGCACCAGGCAAAGGCAGCCTGCCACCTCACATACACATGATCAAATGGCTCTGAGCACTATGGGACTTAACATCTGAGGTCATAAGTCCCCTAGAATTTAGAGCTACGTAAACCTAACTAACCTAAGGACATCACACACATCCATGCCCGAGGCAGGATTCGAACATGCGACCGTTGAGGACGCAGGTTCCAGACTGAAGCGCCTAGAACCGCTCGGCCATACTGGCCGGCTTACACATGATCTAGTCACCGTAATGCGGCCATAGTCTATGTTCGACGTTAACGTGCCGTAACTACTCACAGTCGAGACGTGGCACCACTGTTAGTGAACGGTGTATAACGCTTGTCCGGGGAATGCGGAAAACAGTGCAGTCGTTGTCTTAAAGTGGAAACGGAGAGATTAATCTGACGTTCCGAGGAGCATTCCCATTGGTTTCCAGTACAACGGAATCATTTCCGAAACAGCTAAGTTTGTAAACTGTTCGCCGTGGTTAAAGTATACTGCGCGTGGCAGAAAGGTGCTATCCGATACTAGTGCCGGGCAGCTGTGGTGCACCACGGGCTGTAGATGAGAGGAGTGAATGACGGCTGCGGAGGTGTGTACAGGGGATAGACGTACAGCTGTTGAGCAGCTCACCGCCCAGAAGAACGAACGCGATACCAACAGTGTCTCGTCAAGGACCGTTCAGCGAACGTTGCTGCGCAGGGCCCTCTGCAGCAGATGCGTACTTCATGCAATCATGCGGACTGCTGTTCAACGGCAACGAAGCCTTCAGTTTGTACGCTGTTGGCACAGCTGGAGTCCACTGAGTGGTGACAGGTGGCCATTTCAGATGAGTCCTGTATGCTACTCCATCGGTGTGAAACATCTGAAAGCAAACACACTGCAACATTCTTTTGTATATCCATCCTTTTAGCAGGACGTCTCTGGGACGACGGCCATTTACTATTTTGTCGCTACATATCATTGGATGTCGTATTTGAATGGTTCTCGAGTCCGTTGACAGTTTATAGTTGGAGTGCTGAAATATTATCAGCGAATCCTGTAATGCTGGCAACTGATGGGTTATGCATGGGGATCGTATCAACCTGTACCGCATTAAAACAGCCTGAAGATGACGCAATAAAGCGTCGATACTGGTAGCGACAAAATAAAATAAATCATAACGACGGCTGTAAGTGTTTTTATTTTTTGTCACACTGCAGCAACCGTCATTGAGGGCCTAGGCCGAAGGACGCAGTGTTAGGGTGTGGGGAATATTTTCGTGGCATTCCCTTGAAGACAGCTGGCGTTATTGCGGATTTTATAGTAGGTGAGGATTTAGCAACTCCTCATCACTCATCAACTGATGCCAGGAAGACATTCACTATTTACGACGGAAATTAAATCAGACATAAATCCCTCAAATTTCTCAGTACAAACGATTCTGTAGTTCCCATGGCAGACACCCTTCCCCAACTTCTCCAGATCATGATCTTTATCTCCAACGACCACGTCGTAGTCTGAGCTTTGCACACCAATTATCCTTCAGAGAATAATTCTTCGTGTGGAATGTTAGCCACCTCTGTGCCGTGAACGATACAGATTCTCTTAATTTTCTGTCAGTGATGATAAATTGCTCACAAACAGCATGACCCCTGTAAATAAATTTGTGCCTGTGCCTCCGTCTGACATTCTGGGCACTGCCTCCTGATGTACCATACACAAGGAGCACTTCTGCAAGTCCCTGTAACGGCTAATAGTCTATAGGCGCCAACCTGTCACGAACTAGTAATAGCAATCAACTCCCCCCTGGGCGCCACAAAGGCGATTTTGCTTTGATGGTGTCACAAACAACCATATGGCCGGTCGTCGTTTGTTATAAGACGTTAGCTGTGTCTCAGACGCGTTGTTGAATCAAGGCCTAGTAGCACCTGAAACACTGATTTCCGACCTTTCATTTCTTATTTCAAAATGATCAGTTTTAGATTCTTCTTTATAACCTCCTTCTTCTGTCCACAAATATGAACTTCATGCATTTTCTTTTCTCCTCAAATACGTGGTTTACCCCACGTACAGAACGTTGGCCCACAAGTGTGGGCCTTCCATTTCTTCGTCTCAACAGCAGAACGCAGCATCTTGCAAACAACGATTCGTGTGTTAGTTTACAGTTGGTCCAATGCTGAAAAAGACTCCTTCAACCAACCGGAAAGATTTATAAATAATCATTATGCCTAAATATTACACTGAAAGTTCACTAACTATTCTAGATGGTGAGAATTAGTTTATATTTGCATAAATGTAATTCATTAATGTCAAATACTATGTTTTCGGAATGTCATCTTATATGGACCTAAAGTAATAATGCAGAAAGGAGAAAAAGAAGTTAGATGTTCCACAACCAATGATGGAGAAGCCCTGTAACGAAAAAATGGGAAATGTTGTAGTTCGTGACATATTTGTGTCATATTATAGATGACCGGCTTCGATTTAATATGTTTTATAGACCATGTGATTGCCAGTCGTCGAGTGATGTACCAAAGATGATGATCAACGAATCAAACAGGTAAGCAAAACAGGCTGTCAGTGGTACAACTACAAAATACGAGTACATGTTGACGAAGTTATAATTCGTTGCAAGTGTGTCACGCTAGTTTCTAGGAAAAGAGGACATTCTTGTACAGTGCCTTTCTCTGAAAGTGAAGTTTTCGACAGTATAGAAAGTCTGAATAAGTACCTAAGAAAAGCTCTTTTGCAACCAATTGCAAAAGTTAGATTTGACAGTTTTGAGCATCTAACAAAATTTCTAGACGCGAAGAATGTTTCAAACTGCAGTAAACGTATCTGAAATCTTAAGACAAGCGTCATGTGCATGAAATGTGAAATTTGTGTGTGTATCGTGGAAAATAATTGTTTTGCTTTTACGAGAAAGTTAAGACTTTATTACTTAGCAGTAGCGAATTTTTACTTGTCAAAAATTATTGAATGACTCTTATTTCCTTCAATTTGTGAAGTTTCTTTAGAGCATCAACAGAAACCTGTATTGGAAATAATTTATTTCGAAAATGGTAACACAAACTTTTTAGTGTATTAATTAGCATAAGAAGTTGCCTGTTTAAAAGAAAATAAATATTTTACTACAACAGGAAGAGAAAGCAGAAAGCAACTGGCAGTACGAGACAGGTCCACACATATGCATGTCCATGTATACCTTAGTGAATCATTAAAAAAAGTATTTCTACGGTATTTATGTCTTGGTTGTGAACTGTTTTGGTGGAAAATATGAAAAGAAAATTTCCTGTGAATTTTATTTTAATCTTAGGAGTGAAGAGGTTAAGTGCCTTGTCATGATCTTATGTTTGTCCATGACTTTCCTGAATAGCGATTCTATCCTCAGTGCAAATTAGTGGCTTAGGTTCTTTATCGAGGATAATTTTCTACGTCCTGAGCCACGTCTGACCTTAATTTGTCCTTGAAATATTAGTTGTAAAAGGTTGTATTTGTTGTTGCACATCATATGGTCGAAGTATTCGCGTATTCTTCTCATAATGGCATTGAGAATTTCTAAATTTTTGGTCGTATGCTGGAATATTAATACATCCGTGGCAGCCTTAATATCCTTCCATACGCTTACAACTTAAATTTCTTCAATCTCTTACTTAATACTCCAGTAATCATGCACAACTCCACACAGTTGGATACACATATGTCATCGCTAGTCAGAACTTTCTTCATTGTTTTAATTTTCTAGAAAGAACTGTTCTGTAGCGAATTTATTGAGACAATTCCCAGTTATCGTTGATTTGACATCCGAAATGTTCACATAATGGAAACCCTCCAGAGTGCAAGATCTCCCAGACTTTTATCACGGTTTCTGCCGACAATGAGCAGTTTTGTCTTCTTGAGGCTTAAACGTAACTCTGGGTTATTTCTCTCGTTAGTGTCAATGTTTAGTGGTTCTGGCAGATGTTCCAGCTTTTTTACGAGTAAGACAGTGTAATCAATGCATCTGATGTAGCTTATATCTCCATGAGCCTTCACTCAATGATACTTTTCATGAAAAGTATCTCGGAAACTCTTTACGGAAAAGGCGCTGAGAAGTAACGAAGGGGGGAACGCAGCTGTGGCTGAAGTGGTAGGAACGGGGAGGAAGTAGTCAAGTTCTGGGCCGAAATTACATTACATACATTGCTTAAAACGGTATGCTACACAAAATTTCGAACTTCAATATTAAAACCAAGAAAACTTTTTTTACGTTCAGAGAATGAATAATACGTTTTCTGTACTTCGTATTACAATTTCTAACGACATTATCCTACAAAAAAGGGAAAAGTTTAACAGTATGTTGGTGATCCACATGAAACCAATCTGTAAACACAAATTTTACACACTGAGTGTAGCTTAGGGAAAGAGAAGGGGTCAGAACTCAAATGAGCTACGTAGACATTAGATAACGACTATAAAATAACAGATCCACTTCATATACATGTTCAACCCTGTCTTGGGCGACGTAGCTGTGCTTACTAAATTTTAACATAGTGAAATTACAATATTTCCACCTAAAAAAGCTAATATGAACTTGAAACTACAATATAAATGATTAAACCTTGTAAATGGTGTTATGCCAAAGTTCAATGCAGTATGCACATAAAAACCACAACAGTAATTATATAACTTCAGTTAGTAAACTTCAGGTAGTAAACAAGTCTTGTAATTAACAGCCTGAAAACAGTAATATGAAATACCATTATTCACCTGCACACAGCCTTTCCAAAATGATGTCTACGTAAAGGGGCCGATTTAGCTGTATTACAAGCTACTAAACTCAATCAGAGAGTTGAAAACACAGTGATGACAACTGAAAACTAAACATAAATTTCCCCACAGAACAGTAATTTCACAGAAATTGGATGATTTATTCAAGACGTTCATAAACTGATCAAGCCAATAACTCGACGGTCCACTCTGCATCTTATGCAAACAGTTATTTGCCATGCCATTGATTGGGTGTCCTCTTGATGGTTTCCTGCCAATTGGCTCATTAGAGCGTCGGTTGGAAGGCCCTGTCCATAATGCTCCCGAAGTTCTCAACTGAGGAGACATGCGGCCAACTTGATGGCCCGGGTACGGTTTGACAAGCAGTAGAAACTCTCACTCGGTGCGGACGGGCATTACTTAGCTGAGGTGTAAGCCCAGTGTGACTGACCATGAAGGGCAACAAAACGGGGATTAGAATGTCGTCGACGTTTAATGTGTTGTAACAGATGCGCGGATGACAACCAAAGGAGTCTTGTGATGAAATGAAGTGGCACCCCAAATCATCACTCCTGGTTGTCGGGCCGTACGGCGGATAGCGGGCGACCGCCAGGTTCGTATCCATCTGCTGTACGTGCGTCGCCAGACACATCTTTGCTGGTCGCTGGGGGTCATTTCGAAGCGGTACTCCCCGCACCAATCAATGAGACTGCAGGTGGTGTGTGTCCGACACCACTGCAGACGAGCTTGTTGGTGTACTGAGGTCAAATGGTTCAAATGGCTCTGAGCACTATGGGACTCAACTGCTGAGGTCATTAGTCCCCTAGAACTTAGAACTAGTTAAACCTAACCAACCTAAGGAGCTCGCTCCTTTTCCTATGAATCACCTATTTGTGGCTCTTGCGTTCACTGAAGCACCAGTTGCACTTCGGGTCGATGGTAATGATGAGCCTCGTGTTATCAATGCCATTCTGACGATTGTTCGGTCCTCACCTTCTGTCTTCTCACTAGGTCTGCTTCCTGATGCTGTGTTAGGTCATGGTTCACCCATTCCTGCCAACATCGTGGAAACAGTGATGTATCTCCTACTGAAATGTCGAGTGTCTCGGCGATTACACCAACAGGCTTCATGGATCCCAACTACACGCCCTGTCTAAAAAGCTGCCAGTATGCAAGATGTAGTTACCGTCCACTCGAGTACTGGGAATGGAAATTCGCAAAGACTTCATGCGTGGTATCGACGTGTCCCCTGTTTACTATCCTTGCTAACCGCGCGTGAAACAACGCTATGGTGTCATACAGTCACCCATCGGCCGCCAAAGTTTAGAAGTTTGCATTTTCCGTCCGTACCAGTACGAGTATACGAGGGCCTCTCGGAATGTAAGGTCCGATCCATCTCGAAATGGAAACGACAGTGCAAATCCGATATAACTTTGCACAGATGTGTTGGATGTTGTCTCTAGTATGCCTGCTGAACACGTCACGTGTCTCTTTTCAATTTTGAGGGCACAGTGAGCACGTAAAGATGCCTAGACAAAAGTGTCTCCCGCCAAGTGTGACGGTCTGGTGAGAGATTTCGCCTGAAGCTATTCAGCCCAAATAACATGAATATCATGCGTTTCTTTCTTCATAACAATTCTCGCCCTTACTCTGGAGAGGCAATGAAGATGCTCCTGCAACATTTCCGATGGGAAGTGTTTTATTACGAACTATACAGCCAGTAACTGGCTCCCACTGAGTTTCGTTTCTACTCAGATGAACTGCTGGCTATGAAGACAACATTTTGCCACAGACAACGAGCTGTAGACCAGCGTAGAGATTTGATGGAAAGCACAGGCGGCTGCCTTCTATGAGGAGGGTATTGGAAAGTTGGTTCAACGCTACGAAAAAATGTCTAAGTCTGAGCGGCGACTATGTAGAGTAGGAGATGGAAAGTCTAGCTAAGTGTTTCAAATAAAACATTTTTGAACTTCGCAGTGGTTTCCATTTCGAAACCGATCGGCCATTACTTTCCGAATGGCCCTCGTATATTATTTTCGTGTGTGTTTACAATTGCAGTAGTTACAAAGTCATATTGCTGGACTGTACGTTTCTCCCTTATTCATCGTGGAAGCAAATATAGAGTTTCAGTTAAGTGGGATGGAACACCAGACACACTGCACACAACACAAGACGATATGTTGGCAGGTCGTTACATCATTTAACATGTATCTGCGCTGCATCACTTTTGAGTGTCGTAATTGGCTGCATCGTTTCTTCTGCCTCTGTGGCCGAAAGGTTAGTGTCACTGCTACTGGACAGAAGGGCCCAGATTCGATTGCCAGTAACTTTCCACATTTTTTTTCGGAGGTAGAGTAGTAAGATACGGGGTTAAATCAGCTGAAGTGTATAATGCTTGAGTAAGGAAGTACGGCATCAGCAGGATCATCAATGGCGGCTATAGGGATTAGCGACGTGCTGATCACATGTCCCACGATCAAAGAGCGCTCCTCGTCACACTTTGTAGGCAACATTCGACCAGTCCGTGAGTGGTGTTTAGGTTTCTTCAGTGACTTATTCTTCAGCAGTTTTTGGATTAACCTTCAAACTTATGCTCAGATGTGGAGTCTTACACATAAAAAGACTTTGATGGCTTGAATAACAGTCACGTCGCTATATTAAAAAGGTAATTTGTATTTGATTTTTAGCCGTTCGCTTGTTCTATACAGATTCCTATAAAATATATAACAGAACGTACAGTAGCGTAACATGTCTTACGTTAATGGGTGAAAAAACCCGTTTCCTCGAACAACTCTCGAATGTCGAGTCGAGACACGAAGTCCGTACAACAATCACGCACACACATTAGGAAGACGGATGTGCCAGACACGGTTGCACGGAGAAGCCAAAGCGGCGGAAGCACTCCTAGCCGATCGGCGCCGCTCAGGCCGTCTAGCTAGCTCTTTCGCGAGCCGGGGCGGAACTGCGAGATATGTGCGCGGCTCATAAAAATGGCTCTGAGCACTATGGGACTCAACTTCTGAGGTCATTAGTCCCCTAGAACTTAGAACTAGTTAAACCTAAATAACCTAAGGACATCACAAACATCCATGCCCGAGGCAGGATTCGAACCTGCGACCGTAGCGGTCTTGCGGTTCCAGACTGCAGCGCCTTTAACGCGCGGCTCATAGATTACCAGGAAAGGAGCCGAACGGCGGCAAAAAGGCAGGGCAGCCGATGACCCGGCGAGAGGCCTTATACGGCGGTCGGATGGCGCCACCGCCGCCGCTACCGCTGCTAACGACCGACGCGAGAGTGTCGCGGCGCGCAGCGACCTACAGGGCCTTGCCGTGCCCGGCGCCTCGTCCTGAAGGTCACCTATCCGCTACGGATAACTCGGGTGAGGTGGCCTTCTTGTACCACACATCTCGCATTTTTTCATGTCATGTGAACGAATAAACAGACAGAACGAAAAATTAGCAATCCCTCCCCCCCCCCCCCCCCCCCCCACTTCCCCCGGGGACATCATTCTAATTTTGTGTAACTGAACTTCAAGACACGATAATGGGATCATTTCCGTTAGCGAAAGTCCACAACTTTTTCAGGTATGTCTTTTTTTCACGTATGTTATACTAAACTGGCCAACGGCCTTGCCGTAGTGGTAACACCAGTTCCCGTCAGATCACGAAGTTAAGCGCTGTCGGGCTGGGCTAGCACTTGGACGGGTGACCCTCCGGTTTGCCGAGCGCTGTTGGCAAGCAAGGTGCACTCAGTCATCGTGAGACAAACAGGAGCTACTTGACTGAGAAGTAGCGGCTCCGGACTCGTAAGATGACCTATGGCCAGGAGAGCGGTGTGCTGACCACATGACCCTCAATATCCGAATCCAGTGACACCAGTGGTTGAGGATGACACGGCGGCCGCTCGGTACCTTTGGGCCTTCATCACCTGTTCGGGCGCAGTTTAGTTCACCAAGCTGAAGCCACTCATCAACCCACTTCTGCTTTTACCAGAGAAAATATTCTCTGTTTTGATTTCGGCAAAAATTTAAAATGTACTTAAAATAATTTGTTTGCTATACCCTTGCCGCATTTTTTGACATTCCGCCAATGTTTGTCAACAGTGCCACATGTTTCTTCATCTAAATTGTCTTTTCCTGTCTGCTATCCATCGTCCGGAGGATCGATGCCAGTCTATTTGCCTTTGAAAACTCTTTCTCAAGAATACCTAAAATTTCAGCAACAGTTATAAATTAATTTTATATGGAACGTTTCCTTGCATCTCTAAGCTATTAAGAAGAATTAAAACAGATCAAGAAAGATATTTTACTTAAAATGCTTACTTCTTGGTAGACATGCAAACTAAACTGCCTCCCAACTTCGTATACACACAGAATCATTACATGCCAAAGACATTCAATCCAAAGCACTAAAAATAAATTTAGACCCCAAGCCAGCAATCTAAAAACAAACTCACATGTTAATAACCATTATACGACACGAAATAAATAAACAAAAGCACCGGGCAAAGATGGATTGGTGACTGTACGTGATGTGACTGGTACGTTTTACATGCGGTTCCAAATAGTCTCATACATTTTCTGTGGGATTGAATCGGGTCAGTCATGGTGGAATAGACTCCTAAATGTTCGTCAAAACAGAAATGTAAGTGGGTAGTACTATGAAAGCAGCTGTCGTCATCTCGGAAAATGGGAGCGACAACTGCATATTCATCGTGAAGACGTGAAACAAAATGGAACGCTTGGACACTGAGAATGATCAAATAATCATGCCGGTTAACGTTCACAGAACACGAAAGAGTTAGTTTACGAAAAACGCCTCTGAAACAGCAAAGTACCATATCCGACCGGAGCTAAACCCTCCAAACAGCTGGGCGGAGTGGCCGAGCGGTTCTAGGCGCTACAGTCTGGAATCGCGCGACTGCTACGGTCGCAGCTTCGAATCCTGCCTCGGGCATGGTTGTGTGTGATGTCCTTATGTTCGTTAGGTTTAAATAGTTCTAACTTCTAGGGGACTGATGACCTCAGAAGTTAAGTCCCATAGTGCTCAGAGCCATTTGCTACGGTCGTAGGTTGGAATCCTGCCTCGGGCATGGATGTGTGTGATGTCCTTATGTTCGTTAGGTTTAAGTAGTTCTAAGTTCTAGGGAACTGATAACGTCAGGCGTTAAGCCCCATAGTGCTTATAGCCAATTGAAGCAATGAAGAATGACAGAAATTTCATAATACCAATTCATTTTTCAGTATAATACCCGTGTACACTAATACACTTGCGGGCACGCTCAGATAACTTCTGCAAACCATTCAAACAAAAGGTCTTCGATTTTGAGTCCAACCAAGGGTTCACAGCATCAAAAACTGCATCCTCACTGTCAAATCGTGGTCCTTTGAGGTCTTTTTTCAGGTCTGTCAAAAGAAAAACGTTTGATGGAGCCAAATTTGGAGAATATGGTGACTGACGTAGCAATTCGAACCTTCAGTAACGCAGTGTTTCTGGTGCTGCGAGTGCTTTGTGCACCGGTGCTTTGTCCAGATGCAAAAGAACTCCGCGCACCCACTTTCCACCCCTTTTTTTCTTTATGTCTTCTCTCAAACGGCGCAGGAGGATGCAGTAGTATGATAGTTTCGTACTTTTGCATGTAATTCACGATAAATACCCCATCTGCTTCTCAGAAGACCGATGCCATCACCTTACCGGCTGATTTTTGCACTCGGATTTTGTTTGAGGTAGGGGATGAAGGATGTTTCCGTTGCTGTGACTGTTCTTTTTTCTCAGGATCAAAGTGGTGAACCCACGTTACGTCCGTTCATTGTCACATACCTTGCAAGAAAGCCGTCTTGCCGCGCGGGATTAGCCAAGCGGTGTAAGGCGGTGCAGTCATGGACTGTGCGGCTGGTCCCGGCGGAGGTTGAGTCCTCCCTCGGGCATGGGTGTGTGTGTTAAGTAGTGTGTAAGCTTAGGGACTGATGACCTTAGCAGTTAAATCACATAAGATTTTACACACACAAAGCTGTCTTCATCCGCATCAAATTGGCGGACGATTTCTTCGCAACACTGCACACCCTCCCGTCTCTGATCTGCATTCAAGTCTTTTGGGACCCATCCCCGCATTCCCAAAGTATCCACAACAATGCCATGAGAATGCCCATGGGAAAATCCAAATGTGATTTTAATGTGCTGCAACGTTGTTCGGCGATCCTGCAAAATCGTATCGTGAACTGCGGTCACTGTTTCATCAGTGGCAACGGTGACAGACGTTCCGCTCCTTGACGCATCTTCCACACTCGTTCTTCCACGTCTGAAGTCGGACACCCAGTTTTTCACTATAGGATAAGACGGAGCACTGTCCTTAAGTGTATCCCGCATGTCCTCCGCTATTTTCTTGGGCGTAATTCCCTTCAAATGAAGATATTCATCACGGTTCTTGATTTCTCGATATTCGCCATTTTGCCTTCACTACGATATGCAACACACCCTAGCAACAAAACTAACGAAGCTGAAGTCGCGAAATTTGACTTGGATACCCAAAAAGGGTCACAATAAAAGTACGTAGTATTGTTTGTGCGAGATATTACGGTAACTGCCTCAGGGTAAAAACATTTCGACCGCCCCTCGTACACACATCCGACTCTGTCTGCTAACTGAAGGGGGAGACGAAAATTTTCTCTGGTGAACGTAATGTATAAATCAGTGTATAATCTGCAATTAATACACCAAACAAGTTCATAAACCTTTCCTCGCTATTGTATCAGGTGAAAATTACGTCAAATGCACTGTAATTTTGATTTTACAGTAATTACTCATATTCTTGCTCTCGTTTGCAAAGGGTCCTCATCTTATAAAGTTCTCTTTTAATCTTGGTACTACCGATATCTAACAGTTTACAGATCTCGGTGTCTTCCATTTATCTTCCATGCTACTGGGTAGCTTTTAATCGAGGCCAGACACATCATTGGAGAGTCGCACTTGTGTGAAGTCACTTTAGCTCCCTCGAACTTTTGTATATGATGATGATTCTTAAAAGTGGCAAGCTATGTTCCCTAATCCTTTTCATTCAGTATGAGAACAGCACTCTACTTACAGGCTAATGAGGGATATGAATATGATAATGATATTTATAAAAATGAATTGGGCTACAGTGGCTGTACGTGCTGACTTCTGTTTAACTTCAAACCTTAACTACATTCAACATGGTACTGATCTCCTTTCGTTTTTACTTTTGAGTGAGAATGGGAAAGGACAGAATGTTGGACCTGGGGCAGGCACAGTAGTCTGACGTAACGAAAAAAGCGACTTCTTACATCTGCACAGGCAGGTAGACTTAGGTATTGCCTTCGCGAAAGTTGTCTCACCGACAAGCTCCATGTGAGCGTTTACGAGCCACCCTCAGTCCTGTCGCCTAGCAAAGGCCAGGGAACGATCTTCATCTGTGGGAGGACGGTGCTTTCCCATGTTCTGGAGAATGGCTTCAGGTGATAACAATCTTATGCTTTCGTAAAAAAAACATGGCTTGCCGAAAGATAACCCAGCGTCGGTTCAGGACCTGTGATGTGAAGCTAATTACTGGGCCCAAGAATGTGTGATTGGTAAAAATGTGATATCACAAAGATTGAGCAGAAGCAGTAGCAAAGGCGAACAGAAAAGTCACCAGCATTTTAATGCAACGCGGTTTCTTCGCCAGATTTTTGTACAAGAAGGAATCGCATGGCCAGCTGGGTGTTTCAATTCAGCGATTGGTGGGCATGTCCTGTTTAGCGGGAATAAAAGAGCAGGTGTATGATTCAGCTAGAATATAGGGAGATGGTTATGAGACCGAGACACAGATGGATCAAAGACTGTCGGGAGATTGGGAAGCATACGCATCAAGTACGTGTTTTTAGCAGCCAACCGGGCTACAGAATTCGTGTTGATAGACGTATGACCATCGCCCTGTTCCACAAATTACACAGGCACGATGGCTTTGTTCTGCTCATTTCATGCTTATTATTTATAGTGAGCACTGTTTGTAGCACCAGCGTTGTAGAAAAGCACTTGCTAAAATCATTGACCTGTCTGAAGATAGACATTGCTTTAATCGATGGAAGCATCCCTCAGTCTATTAGGCTAATAGTCAATGTACTCGTTGTAAAAAAAGCTCGTGAGTAATTTTGGCATGTCAGTTACATCTAAAAGGCACGTTCTAATTTACTTTCAAGTAAGGCTGAAAACTAGCAAGCTTACTAAGTATAGTTCTCTTAAGGCAGATTTTGTAACATCAACTGAAGTTAATTCACAGTCAGATGGGTTTAATGGGTGTTTGATAAATTAATGTCTTCATTTAAAACTTGATTCTGTTAACACCTTCCATTATCAAATTTAATACTATGCAATTCTCTACTTTAGGATCCACAGCCATAAATTATTTGTGACAGTCCTTCCGTTGTGCACAACAATTTCAGCTGGGGTCTTAAAGGCTCTTGATTAACTTCCTGGTTCAGGGTAAACATATTAAACACGCTCGGGACATCGCATAAATTGGCGAAGCCTTATACAGGATAGGTTTTTCATATGTCCTGGGAAATAGCTGGTGATGTTAACGTCAAGATTGGAACAAACTGACTTCGGGTTCACTGTGACTGGGCCAAAGTAAGTATATCGAGTTGTTAAAGTTTATAGTATCTTGCTGTCACGGATAAATAACGTCTGTAGTTCGCTTTTGGTTTCGTGAATTGTTTTCCATGTCTGATCGTTTATCGGTGTTGTACGTTAGCGCTGTGAAATTTTTTGGAAGGGTTCTCAATGTGTGCAAATGTTAGGTGATTGTGATTTATCGTGTGTGGGGAACTAAATAACCATTTAAGACTGCTATAATGGAATTCAGCCAGAACCAAGGGAACTCAGGATAAGTAGATAATCTGTGTCCTCAGAGTAACTGATTGGACACAGCACACGGTGAAATCTGGCAGGGCATGAACTTTATGCTCGATGCACAGAAGATAAGAGGGTCAAATTATGGGTAATAGTGACTGTACGGAAACGCATAAGACAGCTGATTGTCAAGATGGTTAGCTAATCAGCTGTAGAAAGGAGGGTACTACTGAAGGCTACGACGATATCCTGGGAGACGGTGAAGGTGAAGACGAAAGCGAGTGTGCAGCTAGTAATGTTTCCGGCGAACGTAAAAATACAGTAGAAGAATTGAATTTTACGAGTACCAGCTATCAGGGAGCGCGTATTGAGACTGTTTACGGAAGAGAAGAAGAATAGGTCGCTCCACATAATGTGGAAGCATTAGCAACAACTCGGAGTTGCGAAAAAAAGGAAGCAGGACAGCGGACAAGCCAGTGAGAGATGTTACCCAATGGGGTCACGTGCATCTTTGCCAGACAGACTTAGTGAGGTATAGGAGTGCATAGTTTTACAGCGATATGTTCTCGGGTTTCCCGCCAGGCCAAGTGGTTTAAAATTTTAAACCACTGGAAGCCCGAGAAACCTTTATTAGACTTAGTGAGAACAGAGAGGAAAATTTGAACCCCGTAGAATTTTTGAAAGCACTAAAGAAAGAAGCACCTAACATGGGAGAAAAATACAAGCAATGCGGAAAGAAGGATATGAGATGGGGTAAAGATAAACAAAATTCGGGAAATAAAGGAAGAGAGGAGGTAATTCTCAAATTGTCTGAGGAAACTAAGAAAATATCGCAAGAGGTGAAGAACGAAGCACAAGAAATCACGAAGCGGTGAGGGAAGTTCAGGAAGATTTACGAAAACTGACAAGAATAATTGTGAGGCGATAACGAAACTATGCAATACCGTCGAAAATGTGGAGAAACGACAGGAAACGGTATAGAAACTTGCTGATATATCTGAGGAGCATGATGGTCAATTAGGAGACAACATTAAAACGAAGTGAGAAGAGGCTATGATCGGAATTCAAATCAAGAATCGTGAACTAGTATCAAAAGTGATACGAAAGGCACATGCGGGCCCAAACAGCACACACACAGTACCAAAGGCAGAATGCATGGAATACAGACACTGCCTGCACTCAGGCAACAGCTAGACAAAATCGGTCATTTCGAGAGCAAAGAAGTAGAGAAATGGAGTGTGAACGATTATTTGAGACAGATAGGATGTGTTCACTAGGAAACAGAACGGACGCCATTACAACAGCAGACTGCGGGCAGGCCGTAAGGAAGAACGTGCACCAAGTTGGTAGTCCAGAATCAATCGTTATGGTGCAGGGATTAGCCTTGTCGACATCGGTAACCTAGAAACAGACAGAAATTACGAGTCAAACACAAAAAATATATGTCGAGGAACGGAAGGGCGAGACTGCACTTTACTATGCACGTTCGAGGAATTCAAAGGGAATGGCACATCAATGCATCCAGAGACGTGGGTGCGAAAATTCAACAAGTGATTTCCTCCCAGACAGTGAGGAAGTCACCTAGATTGTTTGATGACTGACCCTGACACAGGAGTACTAAACTGACTGTTTACAATTATTAAGATATGTTCGTCGTTCTAAATATTCGGAAGAATATTTCTAGGGATGTACTGGTGACGCATGACTTAAGACGAAACTAGACAAGAAGTGTTAAGTTTACGGGCTCTATGACAGACAGGTTTTTGTTATTCATTCCGATTATTTGACGAGCTGGAAAAGAAGAACATGTATCTTGACGCGTCTTGCACCACCACCGGAATCGTATTCTAATCAGTAGACCCAGGAGATGGTCACTGTAGCCGTGACCGAAACGTAGATTTCTGTAGTATAGTTTTTTCACTATAACGTGGCACGATACCCCGAAAACTTTTATGTCACCTTATGATGGGAGCGGATGCCAGTGCAATTATATAAACTCTTAATGTCGAAGGGAAGAAGAGGTACTGGACGCTGAATTATTCCCTTCCGCTCCTAGTGTAAGAGGGGGAGAGGGTGGGTAGGGTTGTCATACTTGCTACATTGCCAAACACCCGTATTTGTGCATCTTTATGTTGTCTCCCTTGTGATCAACTGTCACCTATAGCAAGCTAGATAAACACATCGACATCCACAGCCATTTCCTGGTACATATCTTAAAAAGGCTCGAGGTTTTACTCAAATGTGAAGCGTCTGGGATCCTAGGATACCGCGAGCTAAGACATTCGAGTTATTAAAGGAAGGTATGAATAAAATTCTTTTAGACTTAATGCAACATCGTTCTGTAGCTTGAAATAACGTGAGAGCTGACATTCCCACACGCAGTTGTCCAACGTGAGCTCAGTCGTGACCTCTACAATAATTAAAGTGCTACAGCAATTTTTAGTGCTTTTTACAGCCCGCCTAATAAGACAGAGTAGTTGTAAATTATCGTCTTTAGCCGTACACCTTGTAATCAGTATATGTAGCTTCACTGCAGCGTATATCGTCGTTGATATCCAAAGGTTTACTGCTGCTCATTATTAGTCACACCTGCTCCACCTGATATTTACGTTAGGTGCCCAGCGCAAACGAGTCATTATAAAGGGTGATTAGCAATAACATCATTCTTTAGGTCAACGTGGGATTTCAGCCACGCTGTTTATAGTCCTTAAATGACTCTGAATCATACATCCTTCACAAACTAAATGACATCACTGCAAATTTTGACTGTCATATACCTTTCAAGATTCATCTTCGTATACTGTTATTATACTGAACTTTATTTCTTCAGCGTATAACTAAATCACATTACGAACTTGACTGTGTAAAAGTTTTAGTAAGACATTACATTCACCAAAGTATAAGTTTGGGTTTAACAAAACATAAAAAGCAGACACCTAGCCTACATCTCTCGTGTAACCAAAAGAATTTGAGTTTTAATATTTAAAAGAACCTGTAATTAGCTGATTTCGTGCTCTCATAAATTAAATGAAAGATAAGCAAAGTGTTCCTGTACAGAACGCATGACACAGTTCACAACAATAGTAACATAGTTAATAGACGTTGAATATATCATAGTAATGCTCAGCAATTTGTGAATCAACTAGAGCTGCAATAAACTCTGTGATCATTTGACACTTCTTACCACATCTGCAACATTCATCTCTTTTTAAAAATAGAGCTTCGCCACTGCTCAGTACGTAAACTCGTCACAATGAAGCAAACATCCTAGAAATGTAGCTGATTGTACTTATTATTTAAGGGTTACTTAACCATTTGGAAGTTGTAGGACATAAAGGATATCAAAACGTAAGACAGATTGAGACTACAAAACTTTGATTTCATCTGATCAAGTGAACAATTGATAATGAATGCTACAGAGCGAAGTAGTGAAAATTGTTGCAAACTGAAAAACAGTGCACTAGCCTCCGTGTGTCCGATATCCAATTGAAAGATTGTAGAAAGTGAAATGAATAAAACTTCCAAATTTGGGCAGCTCTCGGCAGGAATATAAATGAGACAAATACTCGGGACAAACAACTGAACACGGGAGATGCATAACAAAATGAATTAGATACGAGCTGCTCAGAGGATATATTACCATATTGCTTGATAGAATCTTACATTTTCAAATACAGAACTAGAGAGTGCCCGCCAGCGCAACACGAGAACCGGGGAACGAAACCTGCCTCTCAAAAGTTCTCCCCAGAATGCCCAAAATTCCCAAGCACCACTTTGAGGAAAATTTGAATGCTGTTGCCAGTCTGACGAACAGATACGTTCCACTTTCCATGTAAAAACTGGGGAAAGGAACACAAAATATCTACTCAAACCTTGCAAAAGCAACATTACGATTCACGAGGTCTGTACTGGTTTCGAATAGTCTCATGCCACTGGTCAACACCGACCGCAATGTGCCTGGTATCGGGTACACCACTTTGGGTTGGAAAGTTCATAACTTTTTGAGGGAAGCAGCGCTCAAGCACCCTCAGGGGAAAGCTGGCGCCCAGAAGCTTCTGCGCCTGTCGCAAGCAGCTTAGCGCCTGCATCTGCCCACTGTCAGCATTTTGGAAAACAGTACAATTTGTGGAAAGACCGGTGGCCACCCAGAAAGAGCTCGTTGCCTGCTATTAAGGTACCCTTGAAAACCTTCTGCTGATCTTATGGAACCACCAAGCTCTTTGGCCCATTTTCTTCCGAGAAGTTGAATACTTGCCGTACCCAACAAAAAATTGCCAAGGTCAAACAATTAAATAAAGCTCAGTCGTGGCAGAGCTGGAACAAAATCGCAGTGTAATGTCTGACAGTCATGTCCAACCACCCTCTGATCACTCCTCAGGAAAAGGAATGAAATCCTCAACTACTACTACAACAATTGTTCACCAGTCGGTTTAGGCATGCAAAAAAAAAAAAAATTGACTGATGTAAGAAAGCAAAAGTAAAGGTAAGAATCCCTTGTAGTCTTCCAGCAAAGATATTTGATATGACAAAGTGTCAAGTTGCCTGTATGAATTATACGACAAGGAATAAAATAAAAGAATGTGGGGATATTTACAATACCTCAGGTTTTCAACTTAAGATACCTACACCACGAGAGCCCTCGTCCACCGAGAACGCTCCCTATGAGTCATGATCTGCCTGTACTCCGAAAGTCCTTATACACTCCAGTGTAGAATCGCTTGAACGATCACCTTTCGCAGCACTCTAAATTTTCGTGATTATTTATATGTTTGATATAGAAGTGTCAATATGCATCTGCGGTAAGTCGTAGTGACCGCTATGGAACTTGCGCGTACATCATAAAGAGAACCGAAGTAGTCGCAACTTTGATTCGGCGCTACTCAAAACAGAATTCAACGAACTGCTTAGGTGTGCTTAAGAGGAAAGACTATAACGTGCTGAGTTCAAACGTGTATTTATGCGGAGCATTAAAAGTGCATTAGGTTCACATTTCGATAAGTAGATACTTAGAATAGATAAAACTGAAAGCAAATTGTAGATAAAGTAAAAAGGCAGCCGACACAGAGTTTCAGAAGAACTGGAGTTCTATATTGCAAAAAGAAAAGAGCGACACAAACTGCTCGATGGGAAAAATGAGTTTGTTGCAAATGCATACTTTAACATTTATAATGATCTCCTTGGCTGAGCCACATGCTGTAATTTAATTCTCCTGGAGTTTCCTGGTGCCCACAATGAGGTTGTCTGTCGCCCAGACGGAGCCAACCAGCAATCTAATCAACAACTTGGTAATATTTACAACTGTTTGTAGAATTATAAAGAACGTGTTTTTGTTTTCTGAGCTCACATATACAGTCATTGCATAGCGATAAGCACATAAAAAGATGGTGGTAGTATCGGATATGCAAGGTATAAAAGGGCAGTGCACAGGCGGAGGTGTCATCTGTACTCAGTGGATTCACGTGAAAAGGTTTCCGACGTGATGATCACCGCACGACGCGAGTTAACAGACTTTGAACGCAGAACGATAGTAAGAGCTAAATGCATGGGACCTTCCATTTTGGAAATCATTAGGGAATTCAGTATTCGGATATTCGCGGTGTGAAAAGTGTGCGAGAACATCAAATTTCAGACATTATCTCTCACCACGGATAACGTAGCGGTTGACGCCGTTCACTTAACAACCGAGACCAGCGGCGTTTGCGTAGAGTTGTCAGTGCTAACAGACAAGCAACACTTTTTGAAATAATCGTAGGAATCAAAGCGAAACGTACGACAAACATGTATGTCACGACAGAGCGCCGAAATTTTGCGTTAATGAGCTCAGCCCCGTCGTAGGTTGGAATCCTCCCTCGGGCGTAGGTGTTTGTGTTGTCCCTCGTGTAAGTTAGTTAAAGTTAGATTAAGTAGTGCGTAAGCTTAGGGACCGATGATCTCAGCAATTTGGTCCCATAAGACCTCACCAATAAAATGTGCTCGGCAGCAGACGACGGACTCGAGTGCCTTTGCTAACAGCACGACAGCACCTGCAGCGCCTTTCCTGGGCTCGTGACCGCATCGGTTGAACCCTACACGACTGAGAAACCGTAGCCTGGTCAGTTGAGTCCCGATATCAGTTGGTAAGAGATGATGCTACTGTTCGAGTATGTCGTAGATCCCATTGACACAAGTTGTCAACAAGACATTGAGCACGCTGGAGGTGACTCCACATTGGTGTGAGCTGTGTTGACATGGAATGAACTGGGTCCTCTGGTCCAGCTGAACCAATCACTGACGGGGTCGACATAAAAGTGTTCTCGCTATGGGACCGTGTCTCACCAGAAGACCCAGAAGAAGGCCACTAGAACCGAGGCCGAAACGTTGGTTTTCTCCAGCCGTAATCTTATACAATATGACGCGGTACCACACCAAGAAAACTCGTATGTCGCCTGACTCTGGCCGCGGAAGCCTGCGCAGTTATACAATCATTGACTGTAAATGTATATTTCCGGCTACTTGGAGACCATTTCGATTCATACACTTCATGTTCCCCAACAACGATGTCGCGCTTTCGCAGTTACGGGCGATTCTAGAGGCAGCATGGCTCACTACTTCTGCAGGGTACTAGTGTCTTGTTGAGTCCATACAACATTGAATTGCTGCGCTATGCCTGACAAATGGCAGTCCGACACGACATTAGGAGATGTAGAAAGATGTCTGTCACTTCAGGGAAGAGAATGGCGCGTGTAACACTACGCGTTGGAAGAGGAAGTATGAAAATGTAACGCACAGATGTGCATACTCCAGGACTTTTACTTAGTGTGACAAAACATATTTAAATCTGGTTTCGCAGGACATAGCGGATCAGGTTGTGAAAAGGGGCCAGGGTCAATTACTGTTAGTTCTAGAAGAACGCACACAACATTATTCCTCAAACCAGTGCACAGTTTTCTCTTTAAAACAACAAAGATCAATTCACGACTGAGGGCCCAAGTAACTTCTCCAGAATAAGTTTGAATGATTGCTTTTAAAACACCAGGATTTAGATTAACGGCTGAAGGCCTTACTTAAGCAAAATTACAATATCTTTTCGGCTGAAGGCCGAAATAATATTTCAAATCAACTAAGGAAATTATTTAAAAGCCAAGCAGCTACAAATTCCGGCTAAAGGCCTTATTAAGGAAGTAAATTAGTCAGCTGAAAGCCGAATAAAAAAATTTCTTTACATAATAAAGCAGAGGCTTTAAAGATATGCTTTTACACAGTACAACAGAAAAATATCTTAATAAAACATGAAGTATCTTGTCAGCCGAAGGCCAAAACAATTACTCAAGAATAATTAAATACAAGCTTAAGATAAACATTTACAAAACATGGCTGAAGGCCGTTTCAAGAATTCAAGATAATTAAAGAAAAACCTTACAGACAAGGATTTACATAATAAAGCCACAGATTCTGAAACAAACGCGCTGAAGGCCTAAATACTGAGCAACAAGAATTTTAAATGAAACACGGCTGAAGGCTTAATCTTTAAGTTGTTATGAAGTTCGGCTGAAGGCCATATACTAAACATAAACAGACAATATTAATACATGACTGAAGGACTGGCACAGTACCTGCGACCAAATAAAATGACAACCACAAACAACAAACAATGGTGCTCAGAAGTGCTCGAAGGGTCAGCCTGGGGAGGGAACTCTAATCACAGTTTAGTTGAGTCAGACAGCCAAGAGTAACACTAAATCGGGTTGCAGTACGACCTACGGATGGCTGACGAAGCAAATAACTGCCTAATCAATTCCCTTCCACCTGACCAACAGCACGACAACCAAAGGTACCAGCGAAGACGAGGATCGCAGCAGGATTATGTCTTAAAAATTGGCGTACAACCACAGTCAAGGCGCAGTAAACACTCAAAGAGAAAAAGAGAACCATCAAGCTGTCGAACTATACGCCAAGCTGAACAGCATAAACACGGCGAGGAAAACATACTGTCGCAAAACTACGCAAACGACCAGAGCAGAGAACCGGAACGTTAACGGCCACAAGGCAGAAGATACCGCAGGTGCACTTCACTTATAAATTATAATCATTTCAGAGGTTAAACGCCGTACAGGGAGACGGCTGCAAAATTCTGCCAACTCCAACACACCATCACGTTGCTGCTTGCGGGGACAGCCCAAGATGCGACAACCGGCAATCAACGAAGAGATGCCACAACGGTTGAGCTTCCGAGACAGTTTCACTGATTACCCATATCCAGTTTACAGGTGCGGTGGGTGACAAATCAGCAGTTCTCACAACTAGTGGCACACAGCTCTGACCACGCTTGCACGCCGCCAGCGGCCCCGGCCTGATCACATGCCACAGAGACTTCCTCGCTGCTCCACCACAACCGAACAACTGCCCACACCCGGAAGTGTCAAAAGATCAAATACACGTCGGCCGATGAGACGACCGACCGAACGAGCAAACAACGGTCGTTCCTGCTCCGTCTTCTTCAATCGGACGGTCCGTGTGTGTCGCCAGTGGCCGGCAAGTACTGGCTGTCCGCACCTCACTGGCGCTCCGTGCCCGATGCTTCTTCGTCCCCGACCACTGCTCCGTGCCCGACTGCCGCTCCGTGCCCAAATGACTTCCAGACACACGACGACCAAGAAATACTATAGGTCGCTCCAGAGATAATACGGCAAAGCACTTATCGATAAGCGCTGCTGCTGCCACTCACGGGCAGGTAAGGCTGGAAGTAAGTGACCCAGGTAAATGGAATAAGAAAACGAGGCGGAAGTACAATAAGAGAAGATGACAAACAATAAACAGAATGAACAAGAACCACGCACAGCTCACGTATTACGTGTCTTACATGCTCTGTATGCTGAGTCACCGGTATGGATGTTGTATGATTACTTGTTTATTTTAATGTTTGCTTTGATAAGTAGAAGATGCACGGTTTTTAAACTGAGTGTTTGGAGTTTGCTTTCTATGCTCTCAATTGTAGTTTCTGAAGATCCGGTGATGAGTAAAAATTTTGTAATTTCGCTTGACAGAAAATTAATCAAATGGCGACCACTTTCGATTATAAAAATTTTGGCACTGCATTTCCTGTTTATGCACCTCCACTCTTCTTCATCAGTAGTTATTATAAACCTGCGCCGGTCGGAGTGGCCGAGCGGTTCTAGGCGCTACAGTATGGAGCCGCGCGACCGCTACGGTCGCAGGTTCGAATCCTGCCTCGGGCATGTATGTGTGTGATGTCCTTATATTAGTTATGTTGAAGTAGTTCTACGTTTTACGGGACTGATGACCTCAGAAGTTAGGTCCCATAGTGCTCAGAGCCATTTGAACCATTTTTTTTATAAACTTGCTGGACAAGTTGCAGACTTTGTACACTAATGAACCTTTCCTCGACCTTTTGTAGGTGTCAGTTCCTCTAGGCTGTTTACAAAACACCTGGGTGCTGTACCCTACTTATGGCACTGAACAACATGTTCGTAATACCTTTTCCAAAACCTGTTTCATCTATTCTCACTGCCAATTTGTGCCACCAGTTCTTTGTTGGGTTAGGAATGGCATGATATTGTACAGACAATCTTCATCTTTCTGATTTCGGCACGTATTGCAACCCAGTACTGCGCAGAAATGCCTCGAACGAGGGGTAAACTGAGTGTATCGACCACACGTGAGTAGAACGCTTGGCTTGATCGACAGCATCCCACCGGGACGGGACCATTAGAGGTCACGAGGGGCTTCTAAATCCAATGGCGCTGCCACCACATCGTGACTGGCGCCGCCGGCTCTCGAACGGACGCGCGCTTTCGATTGCACGAAATGTCTTGTTATCGCGCCGCACACGCCAGGCGTACACGGTATTTCACTCTGGCATAAATTAATATTTATGCGGAACACGGAAGAGCGGCCGTAAGGGTCGTGCACCGCAGCAATTAAAGTGTTCGCCGACTGCCGCGCCCCCCGCTACAAGCTCTCCTATTCGGCCACCTCCTCTGCGGCGCCGGCGCCGACTCTCAACGGCCTTTCCTCCACTTCTGCTGCTGCTGCGCTTCGCGTGTTACGCTTTATTGAAATGTCTGCTGGCTTGAATGCTCCGGCTGCGGCTTAACTTCAGGCAGCACGTGCGCTAAATGCTCTGCTCCTACAAAACAGTCTATTCAGCGAGTTATAAAGCGACGACCGTTTCGAGACTAAATATTCCCTCTCACACTCTCACCCGGACACACACACACACACACACACACACACACACACACACACACAATTTCTGTAACTCTGTCTCTCTCTCTCTCTCTTTTCCTCTCTCTCTCTCTCCCTCCCCATCTCCTACCCACTCGGAGATATTCCGCTTTATTATCTGCGGAGAGACGACAGCACGAAAGGAAATTTCTTTGGGCTGCATTGACGGCGCTCGAAAGATGTAAATCTCATTTGAAGTCACACTCTATTCATTAATTCCGAGTGCTAGTTGAGATACAGGCGCCGTTTCTGCATGTTCCGTCGCAATTAACGGGAAGATATTTCCATTCGCATCGTCAAAACAGTGTCGGTAAAGCGACGAAGAAGTCCGTTTTCCTAAAAGTTAAGAATCTCTTAGAATTACTGCATTCACAGTCCGAAGCGGCAGTGAAGGGTCTGGAGAGGGCTAGTACGAGATAACGACACTGGCGTCAGTAAATTCTGTGAATGTTGCGTACCAGACTTTTAAACGTGTCAGTGCACAGCAGCTGGATAATTCAGTGCAAAGAGGTAAATGAAGGAAGAAAAAAAGAGACTACACTTTTAGCATTCAGCATGCATCTCGAACATATTTTCAAGGACCGGTCTCTTCACGTGAACGAGTTATGGACTCAGTGCCTCATTACTTTTAAATGCTAGAAAATGCTGATTGCTGAACCCCATGAGTCCAAAATGTCTCGAGTTCGGATTAATAAAAAAAAAGTTTAGACAATGTTAATATTCCAGGTGTTCTACATACTTTGATTCCCCCCACCCACACTTGAGTAAAACCAATGTAACGTTCAAGCAACCACACTTTTAACGCATATTCTGGAGAACGTCTTGAACACTTGATTTATACGTGCTGCTCCACTGCGACTTGTTACACAACAGCGTTGACACACTACGGTCGTAGCCGAGCGGTCTAGGGCGCTGCAGTCATGGACTGTGCGGCTGGTCCCGGCGAAGGTTCGAGTCCTCCCTCGGGAATGGGTGTGTGTGTTTGTCCTTAGGATAATTTAGGTTAAGTAGTGTATAAGCTTAGGGACTGACGACCTTAGCAGTTAAGTCCCATAAGATTTCACACACATTTGAACAACACTGCGGTTGTACGTCCTCCATAACACTGCCTTTCCACAACGGAACGGCTGAACGCACATCTTCTGCCCACAGTTGTTCTTTCAAGTCGCAACCCTAGTTACTGCATTGGCGTAGCTTACTCACGATCTCTAGAATAATTCTCGAAACTTTTTCGGACGGACGGTGTATAAACACCTTAAAATAAAATCGCTTCAACCTCATTCTGTTTTCTTAAAATACTGAGTACTCCGTCACATTTCTAAATATGAGAGCATGCCTTGTACGTTACGATGGTGTTTAACCCTATTTTCATACTCGTGATGACTGGGTGTTGTGTGATGTCCTTAGGTTAGTTACGTTTAAGTAGTTCTAACTTCTAGGGGACTGATGACCATAGATGTTAAGTCCCATAGTGCTCCGAGCCATTTGAACCATTTGAACCTATTTTCATATTGATGAGTGATTTATTTCGGTTTCCTCAAAAACCTCGGAACTTCTTGTTACTTTGTGTGGACATTGCCGACGTTAGGTGTGTAATTTCTCACAGGATGCACGAACTATATAGGTACCTCGGGCTATGTGAGACAGAAGGTTAGATTCCGGAAACGAAAAGCGTGACTGCATAAGGTTTATTCCAAACTGACATGAAAAATTTGACAGAAATATTTTTCTTCTTTGTGCATAGACCAGTTGCATAGATGACCATAAAAACAAAATAATATCACGTGTACAAATAGAATAACAATATCCCGGCATACATTTTATGTCATTATTTCATATCTGACCAGATCCCATGGTACATAGTACTTCTAATAATACATCAAGCAAAGACCAAATTCTTAAAAATTATTTGATAGAATTTAAAAGTCCCCTTTGAAAGTGTTTCAGATTCATATAACGTTTGTCTATGGTACAGAAATCCATGAAATAATGTTGAAGGAAATACCAAAATAAAATTCACATCCCAAGCTGCAGTGTTGCATACTGTATGATCCTTGTGTATTTCTAATTAGAATTTAATATCTTTCTTGGTAAAAGCTACTTTCTGTGGTGGTACAATAGAAGACATGAAAAATACATTTGAAAGATCACTGAAAATACGTACTTGTTGACCTCTATTACAAAACTTACGTCTTGGGAAATTAAAAGTTATGAACAACGATTTATGTTGATTACAGTGTTTTACCAAGAATCCACAATAACCTGAAGTGTACTTTTTCGTACCTCTTCTGACTGGTTTTGACACAGTTCTGTTTTTTCAATATGTCAAGCTTTTCATCTCGAAGTATCGTGTCCAGCCAACGTCCTAAATGTTTTATTTTGTGAATTCAGGTCTCTGTCCTATATTAGTTCTAGACGGCTCCCTTTATAACAATGCAAGTTACTCGCTGATGTCTTAACATATGTCCCATTATCTTGTCTCTTCAACCACTGTTTTCCACATATACTTTTCTTCGCTGATTTTGTAACGTCACATCTCAAACGTTTTCATTCTCTTGTTCTCCAGTTTTCTCGGTCAACATGCCACCATTGGTCTTTCCACTAGACAGGAGAAAGGAATAGTCCATCTGTAATACGTCGATGGGTCCAGACGTTGGGAAACTGTGCATTCAGCTAATCATATCAAGAATGGAAATGGAATACGTTCTAAATGCCAAATATGATGTGCGAGGAATGGGAAAAGATATATCTCTCTTTAAACATACGTGATTTGTAAACAAAAAATAGAAAAGGTATTCTGAGACCACCGCATCGTCGCAAGAAAGGAGACATGAAATGAATAATTTATTAAGAAAGTTTTAAACGCTGTACCAGTAAAGTGACTGTTTCTGCGCGTCAATAAGGAAGTTTTTACAACTTGACTCGCTGAAAATATAAAACAGCAACGAACCACTGTAAATAATGCTGTTTATTTCCAGAAATAGCAACGTTACCGGTTTCGACAACAGGTTCACCTTCAGACAGCTGTTGACGTATACACTGAATAGGTTATTTCCTTAGTTGTCGGCTGTTTTTTACCGACTACTGTAACCCACGCCTTCCTGTCATCTCTATTTGTGTTCATGTACTGGATACTGATTACGGTAATGTACATCTTAATGCAAAAATAGAAGTTGTGTACAATACCATGTACAGTCTGTTCGTCACAATACTGTATTTTGAATTTGTGTAACTTTTACAGTTAATGTGGTCATCCAACATTATGTGAACCAAATGACGATCAGAGTAACTATGTTCTTCTTTATGTTGGAGTACACTTTATTTACTACTTCTATTGTAATCTGTAAATGCTGTCTCAAGAATGATGTGCTGTCTTTTTATCTGGTTCAGTAAGTAAACCATCCTCAGACATGGTATATCCTCCATATCCTTACAGAGATATTGAACTGATGAGACTATAATGGTAAATTCCATTAGTTTTCGCTGAATTTTGCATGAAATGTGACATCATTTCGGATTCCTGAGGTGTTTCTGTTGTAACAACTGTGTTGAAATATCGTGGTTTCTGTTTATTTAAAACATTGTTTGTCAAATATCGCGTAGTATACACCCTAGACAAGTTTGTACGCTCTTTGTCCTTTGCAACTATTCTTTTCGTTTCATTACTACTTATCTTGCATTTAGTTACTGTTGCTCCGTTTACTGCCGTTCTTTTCGGGTCTCTGGCCAACTCTTAATTTCGTTTTCCCTGAGGTCTCTCCAGAAAGAGTACTTGAACGGAGACTGAGATAATTAATCATTACTCATTTAATGTGGTGACATGTTCTGTGTTAATGTGGCATTGCTACTGTGGGTCTCTGAATGATATACTATTATTTAGGGACAAAAAGCAATGATGTGTGTCCGTGTGTTTTTCCAGAACAGCTCTGGAACGATTGCGCTACACAGTATGGTTTGAGAATAAATAAAGAGAAAAATGCAAATAACAAAGAATAGAAAAATACAGAGTGGCGATGTAGTTACCGTCAAAATTGGGGACCACGTATGAGACAAAAGAATAAATTCAGCAAGCTTAGAATCAAAACAACCCACGACAGACGAAGTTTCGGAGGTTGTAAGAAGCAGACTAGTACTGACAAAGTGGAAATTCCTCGGTCTGAGAAACATACCAGCATCAGACATAGACCTTAATTTGAGGAAGCTCGAATGTGTAGAGTATAGCACTGTACCGTGAAGTGTTGTCTATTGCTCCTCTGTCTCATGCTGTCTTTTTATTTACAGTTTCAAGTAAGCGATGAGAAAGTTTCCGAAAAAGACGATCAGCTCGACTAAATTTTTACTGTAACAATGATCGCACGAGAGGATAACACATCATTTAAGACGGTGAAAAAATAAAATGGTTGTTTGGTTGGTTTATAGGGCAAAGGGACTAAACTGCATGGTCATCAGACCCTTTTTCCTTAGTCACACTGATCTCGGACCATATCCCAAAAGAAGGCTATCGCCTGAAATCCGGGTAAGGAACAAAATCCATAAAACTAACTGCGCAATCACGCTGCAGGAGAAAAATAAAGTAGCAACCCAAAACTGAAAACATTAACTGTATAGAAAAAAGGGGTGTTAAAACAATATAGCAGTCGTCGTAACGTTATGTGTGTCTCACTGGTTTTTTTTCTTTAACTAATTTGTGCCTGATTTTATTCTGAGAAGCTCAGTAATGTATTGTAACAACTAAAACGGCTTCTGACATCAAATGTAACAATTGTGTTACTAAATGTGACACTTCTGCTACTAAATGTAACTGGGTTTCTCTTTGGATGCTGTCAATTGTCAGGATGAGCATTCTAAAGCATTCTGTCAGGGTGAAAATATTAAATAAATTAACTTTTCTCTCTTAACAACATGTGGGCAGGGTGGGTTCTTCCTTGGCTCGGGTATGAGGTCGAATGAAACATCATTTTTACATAAGAATAACTTTTATTGAAGATTTGTACAACTGTATCTAACGGAATATTCTGGTTCGGAGAGCGGCAGCTGTGTCGTTTGTGAAGTCTTCTGCTGCGGCAGCGGCGGCGGCGGCGGTGTCTGATTACGCGTAGCGGTGTGTATCTCGTGTCGCCGTCTCGCCCAGCTGACGGGAGACGCGCAGCGCGAATTGGCCGGTTTAATTATTGCGAGCGAAGTCGTGCATCGGATGATACCTTGGGTGTGGCGTCCCAGTGTTTCTCTTCTCTATGCGGCCGCGTGTGTTGTGCGTCGACCAGCGGAGCGGCGCGGCGGGGGAAGGCCGGTGTCCCGGACTCGAACCACGGACTCCCGCTTGCCAGTCTTCGGCTGTCAGGTCTTCATCCCAGCTCACAGGTGACTGCTGAGGTGAGGCCGTCTCCTTCCCGTCCTCACCAGTCACCCGGGTACGTCAAAATCAGACTTCAAATACCTTTTAACTTCTGTCTTCTGGCGCCGCGGCTGCTGCTTGCTATTCCATTACAGCGGCGGACTTGGTGCGTCTGTGCATGATGCAGTCTCTTCTTGCATGACGGTCTTCAGCACCGAAACTGACTGAAAACGTCTTCGTCTTCTTCGTCTCTCCTCTCCGTCTCCGTCTCCGTCTCCGTCTTCGTCTTCGACTTCATCTCTCTGGCCCACTGCGTCTCGCGTATTTATTCACTTCAGTTTACTGGAGGTGAACGACTTCACGGTCATTGCCTCGTCTGTCACGTTGAAAAGCTTCTCGAAGAATCTTCTTAACGTCGGTCGTTGGCTCTTGGAATGTAGGTGAGGGCTTTTGATCCCATGTGACGACTGAGAAACACGTGAGCCGGTCATTGCCTCTTCTGTCACGTTGAATAGCTTCTCGAAGAATCTTCTTTATGTCGGTCATTGGCTCTTGGGATGTAGGCGAGGGCCTTTGCTCACATACGACAACTGAGAAACACGTGAGCCGGTCGGGCGATGCCCTGACGGCTGAATCAACAGCGCCCGCTTATGTGGAAGTTGCTGACTCCACGGTCATTGTCTCTTCTGTTCTGCTGTTCGGCCCGCTGCTTGCGAGTATGTAACTCTCTAAACTAAACCAAGTTTTTCATTTATATCCTAATTTCTAGTTCACTTTGATTTCACTAATTTATTTACTTAAGTACCACTCAACAGTATGTAAATACCGTAAATGTGATTCAAAAAGTACTTGAAGTGAACTGAAGCGAAGCGCAGCTGGACAGCAAGAAACTCTTTAGCGCGCAGTCCCCGCAACGATAGTAGTAGTAAATCTGTGATTATGGAGTCTAGAAAAAAGACAACTGATTTTTTAAAAAAAAGAAAAGAGGACTGTTAATCTGTATCTTGTGGAAAGAGGACGTGTTGCTAGGCCGTCGCTCAGAACGTATTGTTACATTTAATGAAAATTGATATTTTAGTGATAAAACCGAGTAAAGTATGTGTAAGAGTTGATAAACATTTATGTATACAAATTTTCTGGAAGTGAAGAATAGAAATATCTTGTTTTCGGAAAAGGAGGTAAACTTCATTATCGTTGCCGTCTATCAATCGACAGAATTGTAAGTGTACAAAGTTCACTAAAATACAGAAAAATAAATGCATTCTCTATAGTTTTCATTCAATAAGTAACAATCTCTCATAATTTCTCACGAAAGCAGATTGCTGTTTGATCTTATTTACTTACAACAGTGGTCACTTAGGTACGAAAAGCTACGAAAACTTGGGCTCAAAGCTATCCGCAATACGAGCAAGTAACCAACAGAGTCGTATTTTAAACCTTAGAGAACAATAACTTCCTCCAAATTGCAATACGTCAACAACTGGTGCAGAAGCTAATCATTCAAGGAGGCAGCAACCACAATTCAGGTACCAGTTACGACTTAAAGTAAAAATCTCAATCAAAAATCAATCTCTCTATCTCTCTCTCTCATTCTCCAAACACATTTATAAATATTGATATTATTTAAAAAAAAGTCATTTTTATATCGTGATGGGCTGGCTGATCTCAAGAATGAAACAGGATGAGCTAGCCGCCCTGCATCACACTAAAACCTCCAACCAAACAACGCGAGGCAAGAAGAACACAGATGGTGAAAAGACGAGTACCAAGTCGAACAGACAACGCCAGAGGGAGCGAGGAATATTTAAAATGTACGTAGTTCGATGGTCTGGAAGAGAAGAAGGCCAGACGCCCACGTTTAGATTGAATGATAACCCTCCCTCCCCTCTCGAATAAAACTGAAAACTAGATCAACCGCTGAAACGTTGCCACGCAACACTGTAGGTAGTGCGTCAGGAAGGTTACATGTCCGCCTCAAACGGGTACCGCCTCGGGACACAGGGCTACGCACGAAGCTCGATCCTCGGGCAGGACGTCCCACGGTACATGACAAACACCGACGGAAGGTGAACCAACAGCCTGGGATGAAATGATGGTCTATCTGGGGTTAGCACACGGAAAGGCAAGACACAAGTTTAGTAAGGTGACCTGAGCTGGCATCCTTCTCAACCACCATCTAGTTATTAAAACCGGGGCCGGTGTCTGTCATGGGCAAAGATAGACAGCAATATTGTTGAGAGATGAATAACCGATTCATTCGTAACCCCTCTTGCATGAAATGAGTGAAAGTCATATTAAAACTATCGGTATTTAATGTCAGGGTCGCTACCTACTATGAGCAACAGAAAGTGATGAATGAACGCAATGCGCGTTCGGTTACTGCGTCTCTTCACAATCATCTGCCGACTCCACTGGTTCCAGTTTGAAAAATAATACAAAGTACCACAAGTCGTGTAGTAATCCGCACTAGGAGGAGGTAGATTCAAAATAATTACATTAGCTATTATACACTCCTTGAAATGGAAAAAAGAACACATTGACACCGGTGTGTCAGACCCACCATACTTGCTCCTGACACTGCGAGAGGGCTCTACAAGCAATGATCACACGCACGGCACAGCGGACACACCAGGAACCGCGGTGTTGGCCGTCGAATGGCGCTAGCTGCGCGGCATTTGTGCACCGCCGCCGTCAGTGTCAGCCAGTTTGCCGTGGCATACGGAGCTCCATCGCAGTCTTTAACACTGGTAGCATGCCGCGACAGCGTGGACGTGAACCGTATGTGCAGTTGACGGACTTTGAGCGAGGGCGTATAGTGGGCATGCGGGAGGCCGGGTGGACGTACCGCCGAATTGCTCAACACGTGGGGCGTGAGGTCTCCACAGTACATCGATGTTGTCGCCAGTGGTGGTGCACGTGCCCGTCGACCTGGGACCGGACCGCAGCGACGCACGGATCACGCCAAGACCGTAGGATCCTACGCAGTGCCGTAGGGGACCGCACCGCCACTTCCCAGCAAATTAGGGACACTGTTGCTCCTGGGGTATCGGCGAGGACCATACGCAACCGTCTCCATGAAGCTGGACTACAGTCCCGCACACCGTTAGGCCGTCTTCCGCTCACGCCCCAACATCGTGCAGCCCGCCTCCAGTGGTGTCGCGACAGGCGTGAATGGAGGGACGAATGGATTGGTTGGTTGGTTTTGGGGAAGGAGACCAGACAGCGTGGTCATCGGTCTCATCGGATTAGGGAAGGATGGGGAAGGAAGTCGGCCGTGCCCTTTCAGAGGAACCATCCCGGCATTTGCCTGGAGTGATTTAGGGAAATCACGGAAAACCTAAATCAGGATGGCCGGACGCGGAATTGAACCGTCGTCCTCCCGAATGCGAGTCCAGTGTCTAACCACTGCGCCACCTCGCTCGGTGGACGAATGGAGACGTGTCGTCTTCAGCGATGAGAGTCGCTTCTGCCTTGGTGCCAGTGATGGTCGTATGCGTGTTTGGCGCCGTGCAGGTGAGCGCCACAATCAGGACTGCATACGACCGAGGCACATAGTGCCAACACCCGGCATCATGGTGTGGGGAGCGATCTCCTACACTGGCCGTACACCACTGGTGATCGTCGAGGGGACACTGAATAGTGCACGGTACATCCAAACCGTCATCGAACCCATCATTCTACCATTCCTTGACCGGCAAGGGAACTTGCTGTTCCAACAGGACAATGCACGTCCGCATGTATCCCGTGCCACCCAACGTGCTCTAGAAGGTGTAAGTCAACTACCCTGGCCAGCAAGATCTCCGGATCTGTCCCCCATTGAGCATGTTTGGGACTGGATGAAGCGTCGTCTCACGCGGTCTGCACGTCCAGCACGAACGCTGGTCCAGCTGAGGCGCCAGGTGGAAATGGCATGGCAAGCCGTTCCACAGGACTACATCCAGCATCTCTACGATCGTCTCCATGGGAGAATAGCAGCCTGCATTGCTGCGAAAGGTGGATATACACTGTACTAGTGCCGACATTGTGCATGCTCTGTTGCCTGTGTCTATGTGCCTGTGGTTCTGTCAGTGTGATCATGTGATGTATCTGACCCCAGGAATGTGTCAATAAAGTTTCCCATTCCTGGGACAATTCACGGTGTTCTTATTTCAATTTCCAGGAGTGTAGATATCATTTTAATTTCTCTTAGCCAACAAACAATCATTTTAATTGCAACTGACACAGCATGTCTGTCCGCTATGACAGACTACAGAAGACAAACGAGAGTGAGTCTGAAGACGTAATCTTACAAAAGCTAGAGAAAAATCCTATACTTTTATCTGTTTTAGCGATAGGCCATTTGAATACTGTTGGTGATCCACAAATTTCCGCACGAGGATACGGAATACAACTGCTATTGTATTTCAATGAACAACTAGAAAATGTGTGAAAAATTGAAAATGTGTGAAAACTTCCCTTCCTCCTTACACAGAGACTATGAAAGAAGAAACACATATATGCACTGAGACTGACTCTTGGATAAACATTAATGAAAATAAATTCTTCTCACAATATATTTTTCTCACTTCAACGGAAATGACTCATAGGCTGTGGGAAGACCAGAAGAAAATCGAAGTAACTGAGCTGTAATGTTACAGAATGACACTGAAAATTAAGCGGATGATGAAAGAAAGAAAAGGTGGCAACTCCAAAAAGTGGTTCAAATGGCTCTGAGCACTATGGAACTTAACTTCTAAGGTCATCAGTCCCCTAGAACTTAGAACTACTTAAACCTAACTAACCTAAGGACATCACACACATCCATGCCCGAGGCAGGATTTGAACCTGAGACCGTAGCGATCGCGCGGTTTCAGACTGTAGCGCCTTTAACCGCTTGGTCACCCCGGCCGGCAGGTGGCAACTCCGCTGTCTAATCGAGGGAAACACTATATGGAAAACTATGACTAGCAGACGGGACAAGATGATGGGATGTAAATCAGTGCATCAGAGAATACCTTCCTCGGTACCAGAGGAAAAGCGAAGACGGCAAAAACTGAAGGGGAGGTCAGAGACTGAAATACAGGGTGTCTCAAAAGGCTCGCTACACTGTAATTTGCTGTGGCATCCAAACTAAGTAAGATATTTACACAGTGTTTGGCTTATTTCACACAATATCTCACAATGTTTTTTGTTCTTCAATCATTTTCAGCATGTGCACCTTTGGTGGCACACACAACCTCCTGTCTGTATTCAAGCTCTAGCTACACTCGTAGCAACATATCCACATCAACTGTGGCAATAGCAGTAATGACTGAGGACGGAGAATGGAACCATCACTGCCAATCCGTCGATCTGGAAATACCTGGTCTGGAACACCTCACATAGTGTGAGCGAAACTGACGGTGCACCTTCTTATTGGAAAATAACTGTATCTTGTCGGTCAGCCTGTTGTGGTAATGCAAACGACTCCAGCATATCAAGGTAACTGCTACAATTAACTTTTTTTTCTGAAAAAAATTTGTCCCGCAACGCGATCAACCATCAAACAACATCACACATTCACGTTCTGGCTGTCACGTACTTCTTCAGTCACAGTACGCAGACTGATTGTACCCCAAATGCGAACATTGTGTTTGTTTACCTTACCACATACGTGTCCACCTAGATAACTAGCAGGCACGGTAGCTCAGCGTGTTCGATCGGATGGTTAGATACCGTCGGAAATAAAAAGAACTGAGACCCCGGATCAACGAAGAACCTGAAGTCATTGGACGTCCGCCCCGAACAGATACAACGACCAATATAGAACAAAATGAGATCAACGGTAAAAAAAAAAGATATCTAAGTGGTCAGCGCGGCCGAATGCTCTGCGAAGGGGCTGGCTGTTGTGTTGTCTTCATCGTCATATCATCCCCATCGACGTGCAAGTCGCCGATGTGGCGTCACATCAAGACTTGCACCTGGCAACCGGTCTACCCGACTGGAGGCCCTTGCCCCACGTTTTTTTTTTTTTTTTTTTCATTTCACTACATACGTGGAATGTTGCTTTGTAAGATTATGCTAGGTTTTTTTTTTTTTTTAAATTACTGTACTCCTCTAAACGGGGAAGAACGTCCCACAGCAAATTGCATACGTTGCCGGTTGTCGTCTGGTTTCAATGCATGCATCAGTTGCATTCCGCATGGATACACAAGTGTTAGGTGATCCACATGAGTTCCAAAAGAAATCCGTTGGAATTCGATTACTCGATAAATAGTACAGTTCTCAAGGCTGTCAATTCAACTAAGTAACTGGGTGTTAAAGTTACGAACAACTTCAGTTGGAAAGACCACATAGATAATATTGTGAGGAAGGCTAGCCAAAGGTTGCGTTTCATTGGCAGGACACTTAGAAGATGCAACAAGTCCACTAAAGAGACAGCCTACACTACACTCGTTCGTTCTCTGTTAGAATATTGCTGCGCGGTGTGGGATCCTTACCAGGTGGGATTGACGGAGGACATCGAAAGGGTGCAAAAAAAGGGCAACTCTTTTTGTATTATGACGTAATAGGGGAGAGAGTGCGGCAGATATGATACGCGAGTTGGGATGGAAGTCATTAAAGCAAAGACGTTTTTCGTCGCGGCGAGATCTATTTACGAAATTTCAGTCACCAACTTTCTCTTCCGAATGCGAAAATATTTTGTTGAGCCCAACCTACATAGGTAAGAATGATCATCAAAATACAATAAGAGAAATCAGAGCTCTAACAGAAAGGTTTAGGTGTTCGTTTTTCCCGCGCCCTGTTCGGGAGTGGAATGGTAGAGAGATAGTATGACTGTGGTTCGATGAACCCTCTGCCAAGCACTTAAATGTGAATTGTAGAGTAATCATGTATATGTAGATGTAGATGTACCGATGTACGGGTCTCCTAGGGTTTTCTTGAACCTGCGTCTGCTATTTGGCCTGAATAAGCCATTCCACACACAGAGCCTCATCTTGAATCGCTGTCATTATGCTTCACTCATGACAACATGGAACACACGCGAACAAAACGTTGTGAGTCGGTTTCTCACAAACATGATGTTAGTATCCGAATCAGGGTACCTCGAAATTGTAGTGTACGTTTTGCCATACTCTGTACATATATCAAATAATTGAGCTCCTTGTGTATGTTACTGCGAAATGAAGAAGTTGACACTGGAGGGGAAGTCGGGGGGGGGGGGGGGGGGGGGGGGGCGAGGGGGCGGGGGGGGGGGGCATCGAAACATTCAGAAAACTTACGCAAAAAGAATTAAAAAGTGGTGGTCCACTAAGTACTATGAAGTGGACTTCTGATAACTGTGTTTCTCCTACTGGATCCTTTTCATTCATAGTTTAAGATTTGGTTCATTTAAGAATTTATTTATCCTTGTATCTGACGGAAAAAAATATACTCTTGCGTTAAATGAATACTCCTTAAAATCTGTAAGTGGTTTTACTTTACATCTTATGTACCCTAACTGTGCTTTAAAAGAATGTAAATTAACTTATTGTAGTCTTGGACTAAAACAGATTTAATTTCTTTCCTGAGCTTTGGAAGAAACCATCAGCTCTACGAGACATTCCAGGTCTGACAGGTCAACTTTATTTCTTCCCTGGCATACCAAATCATGCACTGCAGGGAGCTCCCGTGAAACTATGAATCGCCTTGGTGAACCACTTGTGTGCATAAAGGAAAAGTCTGATATCCTTCTAGATTTAAGCGTGGCCCTAAAGCTGCCTTATGATGTCAGAATCCATTACAATCAATGCAAAAAGGTTTCCCTTGCAACTACCAAATGAAATTCATAAATCTGACAAGATATAACTTACTCACTCAGACATTAAGTGAAATTAATGATTTGACAATGAAACAAAAAATGAATGATACAGAATAATACAAGATCGCCACCAACGGAAGTCGCTGGACGATTAACACCAAAATTTCGGCTACTAAACAAAGGAAACAACATGGAAGTTACTGAACTGACAACAGAGGAAAACAGAAGCTGTTGACAAAAAGCACAGTTGGAATGTTAAGGGAAAGGTCACGTTGTTTATTAACAATAACTTAGCGGCTATATCCATCACTAATTTTTAAAATAAGTGATTATATGAACAGTGGCCCACGAAAGAGAATGCATAGTATAAGAATTCTCATGTTGTCCCTTTGAACTTGCACACTCGAGAGATACTGGAATCACCGTGGACTTAACCTGGTCTAACAAAAAATCCCGCCGCGCGGGATTAGCCCAGCGTTCAAAGGCGCTGCAGTCATGGACTGTGCGGCTGGTCCCGGCGGAGGTTCGAGTCCTCCCTCGGGCATGGGTGTGTGTGTTTGTCCTTAGGGTGATTTAGGTTAAGTAGTGTGTAAGCTTAGGGACTGATGACCCCAGCAGTTAAGTCCCATAAGGTTTCACACACACACAAATAACAACAAAAACTCCTCCTCTAAACTACTGTTGCGCCGGTCTCCCGCCCCGCATTGCCGTCCTACTACCGCTGTATCGCGTGCGTCGCGGCCGACGGTGCATCCCTGAGCCCCGCCGGGGTGTCTCATGAGGCGTCGACAGTTTTGCCCGTAGAAGGGTGGTGCTGCGCTTGCAGTCTTCACGCTCCACCGTAGCTGATGCCGTTCCGAAATCGAAAGGAAACTTGAAGACTCAAAACCCGAATGACCAAGTCACTTGCTGTCCAAGAGTAAGAAAACCCAATCCTCACCTCTCTAGCTTCCCATCTGAATTAAGAGTAGCGTTCACGTCTTTCCCTCGTGACCAATCGTAGGGCGGCTTCGAAACCCTCTTCCAATTACAGCAAATTATTATTAACTTTTGCCTCCACATGAACAGTAACTGTGGACCAACAGATCAACAACTTCTGCGTGAAGCTGTGGTCGGTTGACACGATTCCCACGGTGTGGCATTCGTTCGTGTGCTCATAAGGTTTTTAGAACCGGGCCCACATGGGAGACGGTGACTGAAAATCCCCGGAGTATTCTCAAGACGATACTATTTTCACTTAGCGAGTGGTGTCCCGCTGTCTTCGACAGAAGTTAACTTCTCAAGTCAATAGTCACCCCCTCCACTTTCCTTCTGGCTAACGAGGATGGCTCTCTTCGCCCTGCCCTCGCGCTCTGATACTTCATTGTGGGGGCTGCGTTTCGCCGAAACTGCGACCGCAGGTCCACCTTTGTTTCCCATACAAGCGTCTTATCCATTCCCCGTTTAGTGCGGAACTCTTGGTGCCTCGCCCAGAGATCACCTACCGAAAGAATGCAATGAAGATCCATCTACGTCGGTCCAGCCTCCAGACGTAGCCAAGCAGTGCTCCCACACGCAGATATATAAGATGGAAAAAATATAGTACTGAAATCAGGTAAAAGAAGCATTCATGGAATCTCATGACAGCACCCAAATAATTTCATCACCAGTCGTGTTTCACATTCTCATTAAAATTGGAATGCAAGATTAAATAATGAGATTCTAAAACTGGAATGCATGATTAAATAATGCTATTCTGTGTTGATTTAAAAAGTGAGAAGGAATGGCCAAGACTAGTTCTACACCTCACAGTTTAGATAAGATTAGGATGAATAAGTAACTGAGCAACACCCATTAGTTAGTGAGACGTCTTTAACCTATCTTGTTGTTGCTGCTGTTGTGGTCTTCAGTGTGAAGACTATTTTAATGCAGCTGTCCGTGCTACGCTATTCTGTGCAAATCTCTTCACCTTAGCATTACTACTACAGCGAGCACCCACTTGAACCTTCTTATTGTAGTGAAACCTTGATCTTCCTCTACCATTTTTTGCCTCCCTCTCCACCCCCCCCCCCCCCCCCATACAGTTTCTTCCAGTACCAAACGCCTCATAATCTGTCCTGTCTATCGATCTCTTGTATTAGCCAACTTGTGCCACATACTTATTTTCTTTCCAGTAAGGTTTAGTACCTCTTCATTAGTTGCTCGATGTATATACCCAATTTTTAACTTTCTTCTTTAGTGTAAGGTTTATAAAGCTTCTATTCCCTACTCCCCTGTGCCAAGTACCATCCACATTTCACTTCCATAAAAGGCTACACATCAAACAAATATTGTCCGAGACGACTTACTCGCAATTAAATTTATATTAGCTGTAACCACATTTCGTCGGACTTAGCTTTGATGGCTGACCGTACAGGCTGCCGAGCGCTGTTGGCAACTAGGGTATGCTCAGCCCTTGTGAGGACAATTGAGGAGCTCCTTGACTGAGAAGCAGCGGCTTCGGTCAGGAAAGCTGAGAACGACAGGGAGAGTGGTGTGCTGATCACTTGACCCTTCATATCCGCATCCAGTGATGTCTTCCGGTTGGAGCTGACACTGCGGTCAGCCGCTATAGTTGGGACTTCCGATGCCTGTTCGGATGGAGCTTGTAGTTCAATAACCACGTTTCACTCTTTCAGTATAGGTTTTCGTATTATTGTCAATGCACACTTCAAATCCTTTTTATTTCTTACATGGAATAAGCACAGTAACAGGTGAAACACAACTTAGCAGGTTCACAAACATCAAAGATCTTGCTCTGTGCACCAGAAAATGAAATCGGCAACTGAGATGTTTATTTTTCGATTCTTAGCCCCACTGGCACACACAGCTAACTTACACAATATATCAGCTGATCTACAAGTAACTGTATAATGCACCTCATGATGGCAGCATGCTGCCGAAATGCATTGTGCTAATAAAATATTAGTAGAAAATGACTGCAGCAGTATAAATTATTCCACATAATCTTATAATACAGCCGCAGACCTCAAGCAACATCCGTATAAGAAGGATAAATTTAAACTTTTTATTTCTGCCTTCATCAGTTACCTTTTCGCCCAAAATGCAGTGTTCAACTACAGATTTTAGCGCTGTCTTTAGGTAATCTAGTTCTCTGATAACTGCCTCACTTAATTTGGTTGCACTCAGTTACCCTTGCTTTCCTTTTATTTGTGTTAACATTATAACCTCTTTTCAATACACTGTACGTTCGTTCAACTGATATCACAAATTCCTCGCTACCTCTCAACAGCTTTATAATATCTTCAGCAAACCTTGAAATTTTTATTTCGTCTCCCTAAACTTTAATTTACTTTTCAGTTACGTTTTGGTTTCCTTTAAATGTTTGTTCAGTTTTCGTTTAATTGTAAGGAGGCTGTTTAGGTTCTTATATTGGTAACGTCACCGCCACGTAGCGCTCTGTATGAAAATCACTCGCTGTGCTGTATGCACTCTGTGGCTGGGTGGCATTGTTGTAATTTGCTATTGTAGTGTTGGGCGGTTGGCTGTTAACAGCGCGTAGCATTGCGCAGTTGGAGGTGAGCCGCCAGCAGTGGTGGATGTGGGGAGAGAGATGGCGGAGTTTTGAGAGCGGATGATGTGGACGTGTGTCCATCAAAGACAGTAAATTTGTAAGACTGGATGTCATGAACTGATATACACAGGGTGTTACAAAAAGGTACGGCCAAACTTTCGGGAAACATTCCCCACACACAAAGAAAGAAAATATGTTATGTGGACATGTGTCCGGAAACGCTTACTTTCCATGTTAGAGCTCATTTTATTACTTCTCTTCAAATCACATTAATCATGGAATGGAAACACACAGCAACAGAACGTACCAGCGTGACTTCACACACTTTGTTACAGGAAATGTTCAAAATGTCCTCCGTTAGCGAGGATACATGCATCCACCCTCCGTCGCATGGAATCCCTGATGCGCTGATGAAGCCCTGGAGAATGGCGTATTGTATCACAGCCGTCCACAATACGAGCACGAAGAGTCTCTACATTTGGTACCGGGGTTGCGTAGACAAGAGCTTTGAAATACGCCCGCATCTCGTGGTCGTGCGGTAGCGTTCTCGCTTCCCACGCCCGGGTTCCCGGGTTCGATTCCCGGCGGGGTCAGGAATTTTCTCTGGCTGGGTGTTGTGTGCAGTCCTTAGGTTAGTTAGGTTTAAGTAGTTCTAAGTTCTAGGGGACTTATGACCGCAGCAGTTGAGTCCCATAGTGCTCAGAGCCATTTGAACCATTTGAAGCTTTGAAATGCCCCCATAAATGAAAGTCAAGAGGGTTAAGGTCAGGAGAACGTGGAGGCCATGGAATTGGTCCGCCTCTACCAATCCATCGGTCACCGAATCTGTTGTTGAGAAGCGTACGAACACTTCGACTGAAATGTGCAGGAGCTCCATCGTGCATGAACCACATGTTGTGTCGTATTTGTAAAGGCACATGTTTTAGCTGCACAGGTAGAGTATCCCGTAGGAAATCATGATAACGTGCTCCACTGAGCGTAGGTGGAAGAACATGGGGCCCAATCAAGACATCACCAACAGTGCCTGCCAAAACGTTCACAGAAAATCTGTGTTGATGACGTGATTGCACAATTGCGAGCGGATTCTAGTCAGCCCACACATGTTGATTGTGAAAATTTACAATTTGATCACGTTGGAATGAAGCCTCATCCGTAAAGAGAACATTTGCACTGAAATGAGGATTGACACATTGTTGGATGAAGCATTCGCAGAAGTGTACCCGTGGAGGCCAATCAGCTGCTGATAGTGCCTGCACACGCTGTACATGGTACGGAAACAACTGGTTCTCCCGTAGCATTCTCCATACAGTGACGTGGTCAACGTTACTTTGTACAGCAGCAACTTCTCTGACGCTGACATTAGGGTTATCGTCAATTGCACGAAGAACTGCCTCGTCCATTGCAGATGTCCTCGTCGTTCTGGGTCTTGTCCAGTCGCGAGTAATAGGCTGGAAAGTTCCGTGCTCCCTAAGACGCCGATCAATTGCTTCGAACGTCTTCCTGTCGGGACACCTTCGTTCTGGAAATCTGTCTCGATACAAACGTACCGCGCCACGGCTATTGCCCCGTGCTAATCCATACATCAAATGGGCATCTGCCAACTCCGCATTTGTAAACACTGCACTGACTGCAAAACCATGTTCGTGATGAACACGAACCTGTTGACGCTACGTACTGATGTGCTTGATGCTAGTACTGTAGAGCAATGAGTGGCATGTCAACACAAGCACCGAAGTCAACATTACCTTCCTTCAATTGGGCCAACTGGCGATGAATCGAGGAAGTACAGTACATACTGACGAAACTAATATGAGCTCACAAAAGTCATAATATACAGGGTCTTACAAAAAGGTACGGCCAAACTTTGAGCAAACATTCCTTACACACAAATAAAGGAAAGATGTTATGTGGACATGTGTCCTGAAACGCTTAATTTCCATGTTAGAGCTCATGCGCCTCGGCGCTCGCGCCCGCATACTAATTGATTCGCGCCGCCGGCCTAATTTAAAGCACACGCCGTCATGAATTAGTTGCAGCTGCAACGGCAGTCAGCGTTTTAAAATTATCTCGCTTCGAAGTCAAGTTCGCTGGGCTCTAAGGGACGTCTTACGAAAACAAGAGAAAGAAACCGCATGTTATTAAACCCATATACCGAGAAAGCTTTTGACAGCGTTGATTGGAATACACTCTTCCGAATTAAGAAAGTAACAGGATTAAAATAATGTGAACCAAAACTTATCAGTGTTGGTTCAAGAGTCAGAGGGCATGTAAGTGAGACAGTAATTGAGAAGGGAGTGAGGTATGGATATAGTCCATCACGTTATTATATGAAACGTGGCGCTCGCTGTATTGCAGTAGTTCGAGTAACGAAGATTTTTGTGAGGTAAGTGATTCATGAAACTTATAGGTTATTGTTAGTCAGGGCCATTCTTTTGTAGGGGTTATTGAAAGTCAGATTGCGTTGCGCTAAAAATATTGTGTGTCAGTTTATTGTTGATCAGAATAGGTAAAGAGCGAAATGTCTGAGTAAGTTCAATTCTGCTCAGCTGTTTGAAAATAAAATAATGTAAGAGGTTTATCAGCACAGTAATTCATTAAATTTTCTAACGGGACGTTTCATATAATAACGTGATGGACTATATCCATACCTCACTCCCTTCTCAATTACTGTCTCACTTACATGCCCTCTGACTCTTGAACCAACACTGATAAGTTTTGGTTCACATTATTTTAATCCTGTTACTTTCTTAATTCGGAAGAGTGTATTCCAATCAACGCTGTCAAAAGCTTTCTCGGTATATGGGTTTAATAACATGCGGTTTCTTTCTCTTGTTTTCGTAAGACGTTCCTTAGAGCCCAGCGAACTTGGCTTCGAGGCGAGATAATTTTAAAACGCTGACTGCCGTTGCAGCTGCAACTAATTCATGACGGCGTGTGCTTTAAATTAGGCCGGCGGCGCGAATCAATTAGTATGCGGGCGCGAGCGCCGAGGCGCACAGGGGGCCGTGTTACGTCCGCAGCGCGGGCCGCTCCTCCGTGTTCCGCCCGGGGCATGCGGAAGACTTATTACCATTAACAGGCCTGCGATTATACGCCAAAATTCACTCGAGCAGCTAATAAAAACCAGTTATCTTCCTACCGCTACACCGAGTGGGTGAAAAATACTGCGCCAGTAACAAGTCCTAACGTCTCAGCCTGTTAATCGTTATAAAAGGCAATTATGTGTAATATTTCCTTTCTCCGGCACACCGGGGTTGTGCCCAGTTTATTACGCCGGAGTGGCACGTAATTTGTACCCGAGACCGGTAAATTACCTCGGTCGATAACGTCTCGGCGTTTCCGTAATCCCCATTATAGGAGGTTAGCCGTGGCGCGTAATGAGCCCAACTGAAGCAGAAACTGATGTCGTGCAAAACAGGTCCGGGAAGGGTGGAAGCAGCCTGCCGGGATGTAGGTCAGCGGCGAACACGTGCGCTGTGCTCCTTAACGATGCTTCTCTGTGAGTAACGTAATTTGAGTCGCTCCGTCGGACGTCTGCTGCTTGCCTGGAGGCGACCGTCTAACGCTTGTACCCCCCACCATCGAACCGGTGTGGACGTACCATCCACCACCACTGTCCTCCCCGTCTCTTCATTTCTTTCAGTAGTGATGAGCCGCTACAAACTCTCGGCGAGATTGTTTGATGGTGTGTTTGTGTGTACCACAGACGTGTTGATTCCCTGTAACCACCTTCGTCAATGCACAGTGTTACGACGACCGATAGACACCTCTTTTTTAGGGGCAAGATGACTTGGACAGGATTTGTGATTGCTGTAAAGAGTAACAGCTAACTCTAAATATAGATAAATGTAAATTAACGCAGATGAATAGGAAAAAGAATCCCGCAATGTTTGAATACTCCATTAGTAGTGTAGCGCTTGACACAGTCACGTCGATTAAATATTTGGGCGTAACATTGCAGAGCGATATGATGTGGAACAAGCATGTAATGGCAGTTGTGGAGAAGGCGGACAGTCGTCTTCGGTTCATTGGTAGAATTTTGGGAAGATGTGGCTCATCTGTAAAGGAGACCGCTTATAAAACACTAATACGACCTATTCTTGAGTACTGCTCGAGCGTTTGGGATCCTTGTCACGTCGGATTGAGGGAGGACATAGAAGGAATTCATAGGCAGGCTGCTAGGTTTGTTACTGGTGGATTTGATCATCACGCGAGTGTAACGGAAATGCTTCAGGAACTTGGGTGGGAGTCTCTGGAGGAAAGGAGGTGTTCTTTTCGTGAATCGCTACTGAGGAAATTTAGAGAACCAGCATTTGAGGCTCACTGCAGTACAATTTTACTACCGCCAACTTATATTTCGCGGGAAGACCACAAAGATAAGATAAGAGAGATTTGGGTCGTAGAGACGCATAAAGGCAGTCATTTTTCCCTAGTTCTGTTTGGGAGTGGAACAGGGAGAGAAGATGCTAGTTGTGATACGAGGTACCCTCCGCTACGCACCGTATGGTGGATTGCGGAGTATGTATGTAGATGTAGATGTAGAGGCTGCGACCTGTGATGTTATGTGGACGCGCTGCCTGGGCTCGTCAGCAAACTGTGGAGCAATTATCTGGGCCTTCTTTTTCCCCATCTCCCATCGCTCAGTATAGAAGCTACGCGAGCGGCAGAAAGTTGACATGCGCTCTAGGCCACGGCGCAATTCTCGCACTACACACTCCGCCATTGCCGACCTCAAGGCTGCGTTGCGCTACAGTCACATAAAAATGGCTGCCGTCATTGTTGCTCCCATCAAGTGTGAGTTATGAAGTGTAAATCGGTTTCTGCAAGCAGAAGGGGACAGTGCAGCAGAAATTCATCGGAGAATGATCCGAGTGTACGGTGATAACTTCATCGCTGAAGGTGTTGTGCATGAATGGTGCCGAAAGTTTAAAGATGGCCGAAATGACGAAAATGATGCCCACGGACACAAGTCTGTCGCTACAGCCGACCGTGTTGAACGAATTGAAAGATTGGTTAGAGAAAATCGTAGCTTCATCATAACTGCTTTGTCTATAGAAATCCCGCAAGTTTCACGATCTGTCGTACACTCTATCATTACTGAACGTTCGGGCTACAAAAAACTTTGTGCTTGTTGGTTTCCAAAAATGTTGACGGATGCCCACAAAAGTCACCGAATGGTGTCAGCTTTGAATTTCCTTGGCCATTATCATGATGAAAGAGAGAACTTTTTAAAATCAATTGTTACTGGAGATGAAACTTGGATCCAATACGATACACCGGAAACAAAACGACAGTCAACACAACGGAAGCATCCAAATTCACCAAACAAACCAAAAAAATTAAAAAAATCATTCAACAAAAGAAAGGTTAAGACCACCGTGTTTTGGGACCAAAAGGTGTGTTGCATGTAGAGTTTATGCCTCCCGGAACCACTACCAATGCAGCTGCTTGTTGGGAAACTTCTCAACGTTTGCGGAAAGCCATTCAAAACAAATGAAGAGGAATGATGGCTTCAGGAATTGTGTTGATCCATGAGAACACTCATCCAAACACTGCTGGCACAACCCAACGGCTCCTTGAACAACTGCAATGGGACATTTTCGATTATCCACCATACGGTCCTGACCTGGCAACCAGCGACTTTCACCTTTTCCCTGAAGTGAAGATGTGGCTAGGATGGCAGCACTTTCAAGCCAACAAAGATCTTCAAAACAAAGTCAATGCTCATTTGAAATCGTTGGTGGCAACATTTTTTGAAGAGGGTATTGCAAAGCTTGTCCACAGGTACAATAAATGTCTCAATCTTTTCGGCGATTATGTTGAAAGGTAACCATAAGTGTACAAAACTTTTGATAGTAAAATAATTGTTTTCTGTGAACTTGTCTTTTATTCATAGCGTATTCGGAGGTTGAAAAGAACTGGCACCCGTAATTGGTGTCGCGCCGCTGAACCTACGGTGCACAACTTGTACATGTCGACACGTTGTTAGGATCGCCATTGTACTGGAAATCAAAATAATTTGCGAAAATAAAAGTGCTTAAAATGGAATAAACGACTCGTCTGTACACCAGGAGGCACACCATAAATCCAATATGGTTTGAAGATAATGTAGAACAAATAAAAAGAAGTAGGAAATGAATTCATTGTGCAGCAGAATCATGGAGCTTCTTGGCAGGTTGCAACTGTTTACAGACTTGGGATAAGCACTCGATCCTTGCCTTTCGTGGGTGATATTGATTATGATGACAGTAATGATGATGATGATGGTGATGATGATCATAATGTGAGAACGAAGTCTTCCATGACGGCGCTGTTGTATAAATCATTCTCGGACTTATTACCCCGTCTGGTTTGGGAGCATCCCAGCAATGTCTTCAGCACCTGTACTAATTTTTTCATAAGATGGGCATGGATTACTGTGGTAAAACAGTATAACTTTAACAACTTAAAATATGCAAATGCTCCAAGTACACATTTACCATATGAGGTATTCAAGTACAGCTCACACCTGACCTTCTCAGGTTCAGTCCTCCTAGTTCCCCTCACATACTTTACAGCTTTTGGACACATTCTCCTCTGCGGGCGACTACATCATACATTTAACGTTATTAAGGGTTTCCTTTTGCCTATTTACACCTGTAGTTGGTGAGCCCTTAGTCTAATTTCTGCAGCAGTGATTCCGTGGAACTAAACCTCTTCGTTTATGAGCATGAGCGATTGAAATAAATAACACAGGCCAAGATATAGAAATGTTACTATGAAAGTTTTACATTTTTCTTTCCTATTTGAAAAGGAGTTCCACAATAATTTTTGTAGCTTTCACGCTCTTAAACGACTCAGCCTACAAATCTTCCAGCAAATTGACACATCACGACATGACAACTCACGATCTTCCAGTGATTGTTTTCGGTGTCTCTGTGTTTCCAGGTAGGGCTTACTCCCAGAGTTAAGTATGATTTCAGTGACAAATATTAAATTATGTACAAGAAACTAGGAATTACCAGTTTCGTGTAAAATTTTCCTGGGCATGTATTTGGTAACAGGATATTACAGTTAAGACTAGCGACCCGCTCAGGCTTTGCACAGCAAGTGCTAAGTACCTACGAACGGACTTTCCTGGTTCAACGGTAATAAAGCATATACACAAATATTTCTCGTGAATTAGTCTGTTATGGAAAACCACATCAAAATATCTACTGTATTTCCTGAGATTAGCATTCACATACAGGCAGAAAAAGGTGGTCAGGTACCTTAAACATAAATATGCAGAAATTTTGACTCCTTACAAGCGTAATTAACTTATTTAGACATGAAGATTTTTGTTTTTTCGGTCACCAAACCAAAGATCGCTATAATGGAGCTTTCTATTTCTGTCATTTGCCAGAGATACTTTCCGTTTCATTAGAAATGGTGCATCTCACAGCATCAACACCATCACGTATACTGTCTAGGATGGCTCCTACGATTCTTTTCTTCCAGCATTCCTTAGATTTCAATTTTCAATAACCACTCATGTTCTAATATGTCTCCAACAATTTTCTCTCATTGACCCTTTGTAGAACTGTTTTGTTCCTTGTTCGATCTGACCAGTCCACATAATCTTCAACAGTCTCCTGCAAAACTGCATTTCAAGTGCCTCTAATCGTTTCATTTAGATCTTTACCATTATCGGCTTTTGTCGCCTATATGAGCTGCGGTCCGAACATAGCTTTTCATGGCTCTGTTTGTAGTCTCAAGAGTTTTATATTTTAAGACGTTAACAGAATTCTGTTGTTATAGGAAGTCCTTTTTCCTTGTGCAGCTCTGCCAACCATTTGTCTCTTGCACCTTCCTTCTTTATCTATTCAATTCCGAAATATTAAAATTCTGTTCAGCAATCTCTTGTTGCTAAGAGAAAGACCTTGAGCACGAGTTTTTGTAGCACCATCAGATCTTTGACTGTTAAACAGAACACTTTAGAAGACCTAGGCCGAAACACACTCTAAGACACAAAAAATCATGCACCACCAAAGCGTTATGCGAACGGGACGAAAATCAGTAGTTATGATGTACGTATACAAATAAAGAAACCATTATAATTTCAGAATGATTGGATGATTTCTTCAAGGAAAGGAACTTGACAAATTGAGCAAGTCAGTATCGAACTGGTCCAATTCTGGCATTTATGCAAGCAATTACATGGCTAGACACGGTTTGCTAGAGTTGCTGAAAGTCCTCCTGAGGGATATCGTGCCAAATACTGTCCATCTGGCGCATAAAATGGTCAGAATCCCGAGATGGTTGGAGGACCTAGACCAAATCGCACCAAACGTTTTCAGTTGGGATGAGATCCGGCAACTTTGCTGGCCAAGACAGGGCATGGCAATTAGGAAGACAAGCAGTATTATGCAAGCGAGAATCGCCTTGCTGAAATGTAAGCCCAGGACGGCTTGCCATGAAGGACAACAAAACGAGGCGTAGCATATCGTCGACGTAGAGTTGAGGAGTAAGGGTGCCGTAGATGACAACCGGAAAATCCTGCTATCAAAAGAAATGACGTCCCAGACCATCACTCCTGGGAGGAGTATCCAATCGCTGGTCGGGGCGTTTCCAGATACACCATCAGTCTGAAATATTACTGAAATTAGTAGAATTGTTTTCATTGCTGAGTCCTGGCTCGAACTGAGCCCTGAAGACCAGCGACGACGTGTCTAGAGACACCCCAGACAGCGGTGGTACACCAACCTCGCTGTCGCACTCCATATGGCCCAACAACCATAGTGATGATCTGGAGTGCCGTTTCATTTCGTAGCAGCATCCCTTTGGCACCTTTAGAATACAGCAGTACGAGATTCTACGCCCAGTTTTGTTGTCCTACATAGCAAGTCATCCTGGACTTATATGTCAGCAAGACAATACCAGCTTGAACAGTTCGAAACTTTCTACTGCTTGTCCTCGTGCTAGCCAAAACCTACAAATGGTTCAAATGGCTCTGAGCACTATGCGACCTAACTTCTGAGCTCATCAGTAGCTTAGAACTTAGAACTAATTAAACCTAACTAACCTAAGGACATCACACACATCCATGCCCGAGGCAGGATTCGAACCTGCGACCGTAGCGGTCGCTCGGTTCCAGACTGTAGCGCCTAGAACCGCACGGCCACTCTGGCCGGCTGAAAACCTACCCTGGCCAGCAATGTCACTGGATCTTTCCCCAATTGAGAACGTTTTGAGCATTATGGGCAGAGCCTTCCAACGGTCTCGTGATTTTGAAAGATCTAACGCTCCATATTTGGGTAGAATTTGGCACGATATCCCTCATTAGGACATCCAGCAACACTTTCAATCAATGTGAAGCTTACACGACCGAGAGAAGCAGGCCAGCTGGTTGACTTGCTCAATTTGTGAAGCTCTTTCTGTTGAACGTATCATCCATTTTTCTGAAATTTTAATCGTTTGTCTGTACAGGTACATAACATCTACCGATTTCCGTTCCATTCGGATAATTCCTTCGAGGTGTGTCTCTTTTCTTTGTCTTCGAGATTACTAGAAAGTCACAGGTGTAAATGTTCAACTATATGTAAATGAAAATTGAGCATTTGACAAAACGAAACAGAAAACAGAGAAATGAAAGATCAGTTATGTTCTTTAGACGCCCCTTAGACCATACCTGTAACACAGCGATTGCATTTTGGAATGGCGTATTAGAATACTGTAAATGACAAACGGAAACAACTGCTCGGCAGGAACTCGGAACCACACCATTAATGTAGTGGACTGAGCAGAGAAGCTATGGAAGAAGGACTACGTCGAAGTCGGGTCAAGCTACTTTCAACAATCGTGATCGACGGACAACATACAAGACGGAACTGGCTTGCATCACATGGGTGAAGGAGGAAAGGGGGATGGGGAGGAGAGCATGACAACGTTGAGTTGTCTGTGGCGCCCTTTCCGTGTTCGTTGTGTCACCTTTCAGTTTCGCTGTGACATCAGAAAAAGCAAGTTACGATATGCACTGAAGAGCCAGACAAACTGGTATAGTCTTGCGTTTACAATTATAGAGATATATAAACCGGAAGATTGTGGCGATGCGGTCGGCAACGCCTACACAAGACAACGAGTGTGCGGCGCAGTTGTTAGATAGGTTGATTCTGCAACGGCAGAATATCAAGTTTTAAGTACGACCGGTAAGTCACAGCATCTCTGAGGTAGCGATGAAGTGGGGATTTTCCCGTATGACCATTTCACGAATGTACCGTGAATATCAGGAATCCGGTAGAACACCATACCTTCGACATCGCTGCGGCGGGAAAAGAACCTGCAAGAATGTGTCCTACGACGACAGAAGTGCAACCGTTCCGCAAATCGCTGCACATTTCAATGCTGGCCCAACAACAAGTGTCAGTGCGCTAAGCATTCAACGAAACATCATCGATATGGGCTTTTGGAGCCAAAGACTAACTCGTGTGGCCTTGATGACTGCACGACACAAAGCTTTATGCCTCGCCTAGGCCCATCGACATCGACATTGGACTGTCGATGACGGAAATATGTTGCCTGGTCTGACGAGTCTTTCAAATTGTATCAAGCGGATAGACCTTGCATGACAACAGGGGCTGTTGAAGCTGGTGGAGGCTCAGTAATGGTGTCGGGCGTGTGCTGTTGGAATGTTATGGTACCCCTGATACGTGTAGATACTACTCTGACAAGTGACACATGCGTAAGCATCCTGTCTAATCCACTGCGTCCATTCATGTTCATTGTGCATTCCGACGGACTTGGGCAATTCCAGCAGGACAATGAAACACCCCACACGTCCAAAATTGGTATAGAGTGACTCCAGGAATACTCTTCTAAGTTTAAGCACTTCTGCTGGCCACCACACACCCACACATGCACATTATGGAGCATATCTGGGATGCTTTGCAACTTGTTGTTGAAAAGAGATCTCCATTCCCTAGTACCCTTACGGATTTATGGGCAGACATGCAGGATTTATGGTGTCAGTTTCCTCCAGTACTACTTCAGACATTAGTCGAGTACATGACACGTCGTGCTGCGGCACTTTTTTTCTGAAAGCTGGTTGGTTTTATTCATAAGCCGTGGAGCCCCTTTTCTGGCACACCAGCTCTTTGGCAGGACTATCGATTACGCTTCTCTACTACGATCTTTACCCTGTCGTGATCTGGCTTCGGGTAACTGCGGTAGCGAAGTTGGTCATGGGACTCGGTACAAGGCGCTAGGACGTGCTTGAGGGGACGTCAGAGTAAAACACGTGGACTCGGCCAGCGGTGGCGCGGCCGGTTTGCTTACAAGACGGTCGCAAGTTTGTGGTGAACCTGTCCGATGTCAACTTCGGGCGCTGCTCGTCGCATTGCTTTGGAGGCCTGTTTTCTAGGAGAGACCCATCCTTCGAGATCATCTCGAACAGCGCCCTCCATCGTACGTGTAAGTGATTTTAGTGCCTTGGTTTCGTCAAACTATTTGCGTTGCAGCGAGTGTACTTGTTAGTCGTTTGGTTCCAATGTACATGTTGTGAAATACGAGCAGCCGGCAGAGTCTGTATGTCTGTATGGAGACAAGCAGTTACTATTTCCTTTAAAATCCGCTGGTTGGATTACTATTTAAAGGCAGATTAACACGAAAGCGTGCGTGTGATTTTGGGTTTATTGCCATCAAGCGAAATCCCTGGTATATTGCTGTAAAAGATAAAAAAAATTGTCCCATTTCTATATCAACCACTTATTCTGTTATTAGTAAAACTTGTATTTGGTAAAGATAGTCATTTATATGTACTTCTTGGTATACGTGAATTTATTATGGAGACCAGCAATTACTACTACCTTTAAAATCCGCTAGTTGGATTACTATTAGGAAGCAGATTAGAACGAAGGCGTGCGTGTGATTTTGGTTTATTGCCATCAAGCCATGTCCCTGGTATATTGCTGTAACAGAAAAAAAAAATTGACTCACTCCTATTGGAAGCAGTTATTCTGCTATTACACTACTGGCCATTAAAGTTGCTACACCAAGAAGAAATGCAGATGATAAACGGGTATTCATTGGACGAATATATTATACTAGAACTGACATGTGATTACATTTTCACGCAATTTGGGTGCATAGATCCTGAGAAATAAGTACCCAGAACAACCACCTCTGGCCGTAATAACGGCCTTGATACGCCTGGGCATTGAGTCAAACAGAGCTTGGATGGCGTGTACAGGTACAGCTGCCCATGCAGCTTCAACACAATACCACCGTTCATCAAGAGTAGTGACTGGCGTATTGTGACGAGCCAGTTGCTCGGCCACCATTGACCAGACGTTTTCAATTGGTGAGAGATCTGAAGAATGTGCTGGCCAGAGCAGCAGTCGAACATTTTCTGTATCCACAAAGGCCCGTACAGGACCTGCAACATGCGGTCGTGCATTATCCAATGTGCGTTCACCGCGATGTCGCCAAACACGGATGCGACCATCATGATGCTGTAAACAGAACCTGGATTCATCCGAAAAAATGACGTTTTGCCATTCGTGCACCCAGGTTCGTCGTTGAGTATACCATTGCAGGCGCTCCTGTCTGTGACGCAGCGTCGAGGGTAACCGCAGCTATGGTCTCCGAGCTGATAGTCCATGCTGCTGCAAACGTCGTCGAACTGTTTGTGCCGATGGTTCTTGTCTTACAAACGTCCCCATCTGTTGACTCAGGGATCGAGGAGTGGCTGCACGATCCGTTACAGCCATGCGGATAAGATGCCTGTCATCTCGACTGCTAGTGATACGAGGCCGTTGTGATCCAGCGCGGCGTTCCGTATTACCCTCCTGAACCCGCCGATTCCATATTCTGCTAACAGTCATTGGATCTCGACCAACGCGATAGACTACAATCCGACCTTTATCAAAATCGGAAACTTGATGGTACGCATTTCTGCTCCTTACAGGAGGCATCACAACAACGTTTCACCAGAAAACGCCGGTCAAGTGCTGTTTGTGTATGAGAAATCGGTTCGAAACATTTCTCATGTCAGCACGTTGATTTGTTTGGTGTTTGTCGTGTTTCTGCGGTCTGTTTGTGTTCCAGTTTCTGCGACTTGGGGTGCGTGGGTGCGGCGCCACGTCTCGCTTCGATGCACAGAAGCTGTGACGTACCGTATAATGGGAAGTGACTCCCGGTTGGACCCCGGCGTTTAGATGTTGTTTGGGCGGCTGGTCTGCTGCTTCCGGCATTTAAGTTAAATCACCTTTGCGCAGGGCAGCCTGGGGTCACTGCCCGTTTGATAAAGTGTGAATAATTTCATGTATCTTTTTTTTAAAAAACGGTTTCAAAATTGTTGGGGGTTCTAAGCGAACTGATGCTTTTCGTAAATCACCTTCATATTGTATTTTTTTTTAAATGACTGTGCAGTTTCTTTAATCAGCTTCAGACTGTAATTTAATTGAAATCTCTGTGGGTCATTTATTTAAGTCTGTTGGTTATAGTTATCTGCTGTCCTGCTTGAGAAGCAAGATGTCTGTAATATTTTATAAAGATGGCCCCGTTTATTGTCTCCTACCTGTTTTAAATAAACAATGAATTTCTTAGTTGTTGTTTAAGGAGTGACATTACAGGGGCCTTGACCTTCCACCCTAAGTGTACCCCTCGTCCCTACTTCCTAAGTAACAATTCATGATTCTACAATGACATATTTTATCTGCAAAATCCTATTTTTAGACATAATCTCCGTTCAAGGCAACGTCCTTACGGTGTGTGGGGCTTTGTGCCCGCATGGTAAATTCAACTGGTCGACATCTGAGCCAATGTCTTGCTGCATCAATAACCTCGCCATTACCAACGTACAGCTTTCCGTGGAGCGCACCCTTCATTGGGCCCAACAGAGGGACGACGGAAGCTGCGAGATTCGTTGGAACACTGCAGGAGTTACAGCTACTTGCGGCCGGCTGGCACGCGGGAAATCGAACAGGTTTGTGCAACCGCCCGCATCTCGTGGTCGTGCGGTAGCGTTCTCGCTTCCCACGCCCGGGTTCCCTGGTTCGATTCCCGGCGGGGTCAGGGATTTTCTCTGCCTCGTGATGGCTGGGTGTTGTGTGCTGTCCTTAGGTTAGTTAGGTTTAACTAGTTCTAAGTTCTAGGGGACTTATGACCACAGCAGTTGAGTCCCATAGTGCTCAGAGCCATTTCGTTTGTGCAACCTTGTTTTCATGTCGATAGACGCCTCGCCCAACGGCTCACCTTGCTTTTTTTCACTGACAGGTCTTAATTTACATTCTGTAAGTGACTACGAATATCTGTGATGCTCTGGTTTTCCGAAAAAGGAAACTCGCTTTTAATGCACATCCGTTACAGGCGCCTTTTTAAGGCTACGTATAGCACCGCGAACAATCAAGACTTCATGCAACCACAGCGGACGAAGCGGTAATATTACACGATATTCCACAACAGATTCCGCATTTTTTCAACAGAAACTGTCCGAGAATAGAAAAACTGTTGCACTATTGATTGAACGCCCCTAGTACAAAATGAATGTATCAGTAGCTTTACGAGCATCTTATCTTATCAATAGAACACTGATCGGCTTCCAGCGCACAGGGACACACTTGAACTATACATGAGTTACGTGTATACTTACATTTGGTATAATACGGAATATGTTGTTGGAACCCCTTCTCCTGACGGAGGACAGTCGTTTGCGGGGCTTTGTTATCTTAATACTATTCGATAAGACCCATGAAACTTACGAGGGTCACTCCAAAATAAATGCACACTATTTTTGTAAAAATACAGTTTTCATTCTGCATATGTGAAAGTTTTGCAGTGTGTAGATACATTCGCGAGACCGCTACGGTCGCAGGTTCGAGTCCTGCCTCGGGCATGGATGTGTGTGATGTCCTTAGGTTAGTTAGGTTTAACTAGTTCTAAGTTCTAGGGGACTAATGACCTCAGCAGTTGAGTCCCATAGTGCTCAGAGCCATTTTTTTTTTGTAGATACATCCTTCCCGCTTGTTTTCAAACTTAGTTCAACCTGTTCCCGTGAGCGGCGCCGTCACAGCATGTCTTCAAGATAGTTGCTGCACTTGACGTTCGTCAGAAGCAACGTGCTGTCATAGAATTCCTGTGCTGTGAGAACGAGACAGTGGGAAACATCCACAAGAGGTTGAAAAAGGTGTATAGAGATGCTGCTGTCGATCGCAGTACAGTTAGTTGGTGGGCGAGCAGGTTACGTGATGAAAGCGAGCACGGCAATGTTGAGAATTGTCCTCACAGTGGCAGGCCTCGTACTGCACGCACTCCAGACAATGTGCAGGGAGTTAACGAATTGGTGACTGCTAACAGCCGCATCACAGTGAACGAATTATCACGCTACGTTGTGATAGAGGAATGAAGTGTTTGCAGAATACTGAAAGTGTTGGCGTTAAAAAAGGTTTGTACCAGGTGGATTCCCAGGATGTTGACAGTGGCTCACAAAGAAGCAAGAAAAGCGGTATGCAGCGAACTTTTCGAACAGTACGAGAATGGTGGAGATGAACTTCTTGGAAGAATTGTGACAGATGATGAAACATGGCTCCATCATCTTTCGTCAGAGACGAAGAAGCAATCAATGGAGCGGCATCATGCAAATTGACCCAAGGAAAAAAAATAAATACCCCCCCTTTCTGCTGGAAAAGTTATGGCTACGGTGTTTTTCGATTCCGAAGGACTCTTGCTTGTGTACATCATGCTAAGTGGAACCACCATAAATTCTGATGCATATGTGACGACACTGAAGAAACTTCAAGCTCGACTGATCGGTGTTCGACCACATCGGCAAAAGCAGGATATTTTGCTGTTGCACGACAATGCACGGCCACATGTCAGTCAAAAAACCATGGAAGCGACCAAAAAACTCGGATGGACAACACAGTAACACCCGCCTTACAGTCCTGACTTGTCTCCATGTGACTATCATCCATTAGGGAAACTGAAAGACTCTCTTCGTGGAACAAGGTTTGAAGATGGTGACTCCCTTGTGCACGCTGCCAAACAGTGGCTCCAACAGGTTGGTACAGAATTTTACCGTGCGGGTATACAGGCGCTGGTTCCGAGATGGCGTAAGGCAGTTGAGAGGAATGGAAATTATGTGGAGAAATTAAAATATTGTTCCTAAAGGGTGTATCTACACACTGTAAAACTTTCAAACATGTAGACTAAAAGATGGATTTAAAAAAAAATGTATGCATTTCTTATGGAGTGACCCTCGTATGTTGCTGACGTCCTACTGGAAGCTTCTTTCAAATGCCACAGAGGAATGTATCTAGTTCCTTTAGGAAAATGAACAAAGTCGGCCTACTTCGTCGACTGTAAGCTATAAAATTTATTTAATTAATTTCGAATGCCAAGAAATTGTCCACGACAACTTGGCAAGAAACACACATCGCCATGTTTATTAAATATGTTTATATATTGGGTGGCTTCTCTTAGATGCCTCGGTAGTACAACGCAGTTTCGTTAAAGCTCGGTTATTCGGAAACTGAGTAGTCCGAACAGTCCCCCGTGCGGATTGGCCTCAATAATCGATGCTCTGCTGCACTCCACCGTTATCTGGATTAATTTACGGAGTTGGCGGCGGCGGCGGCTGCAGTCTGCTTAGCAACGGCTCGGCCCTCGCCGCTGTGAACCGCGTTCCCACCGCTGACAGCGGCGGCAGCTGCGACGCCGAAATGTCGCGCAGCGCGCGCTGGGGCGACGTATCGCGGCCAAATGTCAGCGGCCGTCCGGTTTTCCCCGTCCCGGCGAACCTAATTACACTGCGGCGTCAGTGGGCCGGCGTCGCGACGCCGGGCGGACGCCGACGCCGCCCGACGCCGGCGCCGCGGGGGACGCTGACACGCGCGCCCGCCTGAATGGGGCGCGTGTGTGCGTGCACGCACGTGCGCTAAAGGCCGGCCGCCCGCTTTTTGTTCCCGTCTCCTCGTTTTCCTCGTTTTGTACTGTCAGTGCGTAGTGGACCGTGAAATTAATAACCGGGCGACGGCCGCCGCGCTGCGCTCGGCGTCGCGTGAGCCCGCGCTCGCCCTGTAACGAGTGTTCGGCTCTTTGATATTAAAACTGAATCGACAACCCCTTCAGAGGGGCTTGTATATTGTAAACTCTGCGAGCCTGTTACGGAACGGGATTGCTGCACATTGTACGGCCGTAGCGTCAGGAGTCGGCGAACTGTGCGACACGTGCTACGAAATTGACGGAATTATCATATTCATGACAATGGGTGCTCGTTTGCTGTTCCAAATTCTCTCGGAAATTATCTCGCTGAACTGAATAACAAATGCCTTGATATTAAATGTCAACCATCACACTCATTTCACACATTTAAAGAGAGCCATGAGCACTACATCTGTAACAAATTTCTATTTATCCGTGTGCGATCGCTTTGTTTCTCAGTATTTTCCTTTTTTCAATATTACCGTTTTCGTACTTAGAATAAACCATCTTGAAATCTTTCTTTGTTACAAAGTAATTCATCAGCATAGTCCTAAAGTGACGAGGTGTTGGCTAACAAGGGTCGATCTGAAGATGAATTGTACATAAATCCGAAACCGGTGATACGGAACTTGTCCATTCAACTTGTTTAAGAATCTCATTTTACATCTGTTTAGTTTAGTTTTTTGCGTGTCCCATAGGTCATATATGCGACCCATCGCTGTTATGTGAAACGAGTCTGCTTTTTGAATACAGTGCACCTTCTCATTGAAAAATATGGCACCGTCCTGACCATTTACATGATTGTTATATTGCCGGCCGCTGTGGTCGAGTGGTTCTAGCCGCTTCAGTCCTTAACCGCACTGTTGCCACGGTCGCAGGTTCGAATACTGCCTCGGGCATGGATGTGTGTGTTGTCCTTAGGTTAGTTAGGTTGAAGTAGTTCTAAGTCTAGGAGACTAATGACCTAAGATGTTAAGTCCCATAGTGCTTAGAGTCAACTTAGTATATCACTACACACAGCCGGCCGAAGTGGCCGTGCGGTTAAAGGCGCTGCAGTCTGGAACCGCAAGACCGCTACGGTCGCAGGTTCGAATCCTGCCTCGGGCATGGATGTTTGTGATGTCCTTAGGTTAGTTAGGTTTAACTAGTTCTAAGTTCTAGGGGACTAATGACCTCAGCAGTTGAGTCCCATAGTGCTCAGAGCCATTTGAACCATCACTACACACACACACACACACACACACACACACACACACACACACACACAGACAGAGATTCTTTTCTTGATCCGGAAGATTTTTAAAGCAGATAAAATTCATTTTTAACGAAACTTCCCCCATATTACTATTAATTTATTTCGCAGCGTAGCGATTTCATCTGAGTAGGCATTATCAGGTGCAAGATCAAATATCACAAAATCTCCGGCATTCCTGCATAACATGTCACCGTCGAAATAACATATGCTGATCAGCCATAACATTATAACTACAGACCTACTATCGATGCAAACCCGTCAGGCGATAGCAGCATCACCTGGCGGGGAATGACTACGTGTCAAACACATGCACAGTGCATGCTTTATTAGTGAGCACGATTTCCGTGTGTAGAAAGGGAAACTGACCGAGGGCATATTGCTATGACCCGGAGGCTCGGCACGAGCACTTAGGAAACTGAAAGCCTTGTCAGGTGTTTGAGGAGTGCTGTGGTGAGTAACTTTAACATGTGGCGAAAGAAAGGTGAAACCACGTTTAAGACGTCAGACGTCGTAGGCCGCCATCCCTCATCACAGATGTCAGACATCGAAGGCTGAGCAGTTTGGTAAAACAGGGCAGGCGGCGAAATGTGGCGGAATTACATCACAGTTTCACGCTGCTCGGGGTACTAGTGTGTCTGAATACACAATACACGGAACACTCCTAACGACGGGCCTCCGCAGCCGACGACCCATGCATGCGCCAGTGTTCACACCACGAAATCGGCAACTACGACTGAAATGGGCATCTGACCATCAGTACTAGACGTTGGTGCAATGGTAGAGAGGTGCTTGGTCTGAGGAAACCCGATACCTTTTCCGTCATGCCGCTGGTGGACGCGAATTCATCTTCAAGGGGAATAGATCCTTGACACCTGTACTGCGGCCGCCTCGAAAGATGAGTGGTCAGCGCGGCAGAATGCCATGAAAAGGAGTCTGGGTTCGATTGCCGGCTTTGTCGGGGACTTTCTCCGCTCAGGGACTGGGTGTTGTCTTCATCATCACCTCATCCCCACCATCACGCAAGTCGATATGTCGTCAACTAGAAAGACTTGCACCAGGCGACCAGGCAACCGACGGGAGCCCTAGCCACTTGACATTTCAGTTCACCTGTATAGCGGGATGGAGACAAGCTGGCGGTGTTTCCATTATGCTCTGGGGAATATTCACATGAGCATCCAGGGATCCAGTGGAGGTCACGCAAGGAAGCATGACGGTCAAGAAGTATCATACACTGGTTGCAGACCACGTACACCCCTTCATGACGATCACGTTTCCCGACAGCGGTGACATTTTTCAACAAGATAATGCAGCTTGTAACAAGACCAGGAGAGTGACTGAGTGGTTCGACGAACAGAGTGGCGAGTTCTAATTGTAATTGATGTTCTGCCCCCCAGCCCCTTCCCAACTCGCCAGGTCTCAACACGATGGAACACAGCGCAGGTGTAATTGAATGTGGTGTCAGAGCTCATCACCCCCGTCCCCGAAATTTGCGGGATATAGGTGACTTGTGTGTAGATATGGTGCCATCTTCCTCTAACGACCTACCAAGGTCTCACTGCCTCCATACCACGACACATCGCAGCTGTTATCGGTGCGTGCCAAATGTGGTCATGATGTTCTGGCTGATGAGTGTATCTTGACCTATAACCCAGTCGTCGTATTACAGGATCTGAACACCGATCAAAGATACATAATATGGCTGACACTGTGAGCAGAAAACAAACATTGGCATACGTATTACGTATGTCATGGCCAGTACAGTGTTGAGATCTGCTTGCATCGTTTTGATGTGTGGAGGTATCTGTGAGTTGATGTGTGGACGTGACACATGCAGGCCATAGCACTGAATCGATCGTCACACACGAAATATATTATGCTACCATTTGTTTCCGGTGCACACTTCTTTGCCTTATTAAGCATCACTCTTTGTACACATTTCACGTAATACGACGACTGGTTTCCAGGTCCAGGTATGTTACTTTGACGAGGACATGTCACTTAGACATGTCGGATATTTTGTGATATTTCGTATTGCACTTGTTCATGATAGTAAAGTTGTAATCGCGATTTATTGTTAGTTAAGTGAATAGTAATACACAGTTAAATAACGGAAATATCATTCACAACGCTCTATCTGACTGTGGTCCCCAACGAGGGAAAAATTATTCGATATTATTCAAGTTCCTGTTTGAAGGCACCTTTGTCATGTCTTGGATTACTGGGTACGTGATCAGAGATTTTTATGGTGGCCAGGAACGGAACAACAACATGAAAGTTCAGCAAGATCACGAGTTTTGTGCACTAACACTCAGGACGAGAATTACCATTCACACAGCTCGTGCGTTATACTACCTTGAAACACAAGAATCAGTAGTCCTCGCACAACTTTAGAAGTATTAGTAGTGCCTTCTTATCATCCGGGTCTTTTCGTTCTTAAACCTCAATGTTACGCCGAGAAAATTTCCATTAAGTCCATCGTCTCAGTAGCAGTGGACGAACGGTTTAGAACAGGTGTGTTCGGAAGCTGTTCCTCCACTGTAACTTCTTCAGCAATGCAGTCGGCCTGTCTGTCTATCCATCTCTCTGACCGCAGTATTATGAGCAAGGTTATGCCCTGGAAAGGAGTGCGCCTGTGGGGGTACGTCATACTCTAACGAGATTCGATTTTCCTCACAGCTTTATTCTTCATTGCTCTGTTCATTTCATAATGCCGCCTATTTCGGAATCATAAGATTTTCTCTTCAGGCTCGTGCTAGAGGTGCATGGTGTAATAACTCATCCAAAATTTTCTCGTAATTTCTGAAATATGATAAATTCCACTAGCTTCCACTCTGCAGTCACGCATCTCAATATCTACGGAAACCATAAAAAAGGAAGCTGATTCAAATCGAGTTTGCTGGGCTGTTGCCTCAGAAAACAAAAGACATAAAATCAATTATGTACTGTTAATCACAAGATGTTGGATTCATGAAATATTAATTCCCACACTGCACTTCGATAAGGTGGAGATGTACACAATCTGTTTGCTCATTGTGTTGGAGATAGGATCAGTCAACAATATGATGAAGCTTTGATCTAAATGCTAGACATTGACCAATTATTAAAGGTGTTTTATAATGTGACATAGCTGAAAAGAAACCAACAAAGTTTACAAAATCAGTCTTTTATTTAGTTCACTTTAAAAACACCAGAATGGTTACATCGCGTGGTTGAAGTGTGAGTCACCCACCAAAGTTCTTCATCTGATGAATTACGCATATAGTGTACTGAAACTGTCGCTTTTCGACAGCGACGTCAGCAAGCTTGCGAGTTCTCTCTATGCACAAATCAGTCGTGAATATTGCGAAGTATTACGCAATAAGTTTTTCGCCATGTAAAATGTGTTAATGGTGAGGTTTAGTGCACAGTTGTATCAAGCTCAGGATTATAAATCTGTAAGCAATGTAAGTTAGTGACATTCATTTGGACGCGCCTCTTGCACTTTATTGTTGTATCAGTATTGTTTTTATTATGATAGCTGACCGCGTTGCCCACCCCTCTACATGGCGCATTGCGAAATAAAGCTGCGTGGTTCATTTGTATATTTGCTAACTAGAACCACCCGGCCACATTTAACTGCGGTTCAGTCTGCTTAAATGGAGAAGAAAGGAAAGAGAAAGTGTAAGTTTCTAATACGAATGAGAACTGGATATACGTTTTAATCTCCTTCTCCTCCCTGTCTCTGTCCTACTCCCCCTCCCTTTCTTTGTTCATATCCCCTTCCTTACCACTCTCTCTGTTCTCCCCTCTCTGTCCTTCTTCTCCTCCCCTCTCCAGCCACCACCGCCTCTCTCCTTCTCACCCCATCTCACAGTCCATCGCCTCCTATCCCAGTTCTCTGTCCATGTTCCGCTTCCAGCTCTCTATCCATCTCCTCCTGCCCCCCTCTCCTCCTTCCAGTTTTATATGTTTCCTCCCACCCTTCTATCTGTCTCCTCTTCTTCCCCCTCTCTGAACCTGAGTCTTGTTTATTGTTATAGCAAAATAAGATTCTGTAATATTATTCTAACCACAAACCAATAAGCGATAAATAGAACTTTCCTGTTAGTTAACAACGTTTAAGTATTGTATATTTCATATATATGCTTAGATATTGAAAAGTATATAATCTGTATGTGTCTAAACGTTTATCACAGTATCATGTAGAAGTCTTCAGCAAATCAGAAAGATACATTTTGAGATTTTTGGTAACAGTGTTTTAAAAAGACGCACTACATTAGAATTTAACTTTGTGTCAAAATTGTAAAACATTTGGTCAAGATCTTCTGGAGATTAACTATTTTGAACAATCCAACATTTAAATTTTTATAAAATTATATATCATGTATGTATTAGATAACTCTATAGCAAATATATAATAATACTTGCATATTCGAATGCAATGTTGTATCAGAATTTCACAGAAATCCATCAAAATCTTTCAGAAATTAGAGATTTTTAAGGAAAGAACGTCAGCGTTCGGACTTATATTATAAAAATTTAATAATATGGAAATATTGTTAAAAAACCCAAAACGTTACATACATATCATATTCCCTACATTAAAGAAATAGGTATCTAATAACACGCCGGCATTAGAATGCAATAAGTATCAAAATTTTATAGCAACCGGTCAAGAACTTTCGGAGCCACACGATTTTGAACAAAGGATTTAATACTTTTTATTTTATATAGATGTCTAACCACAGTACTAAACGGTGTATATCAGTCAGTCACCTTTCTATGGTACATAGGCTGCAACCGTTCACTGTCCACACTGCAACCGATCTCCCCCCCCCCCCCCCCCCTGTAAGTGTCAACTTCATAGGCAGCAAGAATAGTTCCGAACGACGCACAAGAAACTCGAAAATGATTTCACATATATTTTCGAAATCCTTCGATGATCGTAAGCATTTGCACTTTACATTTGAGACGTGTATGACCAGCAATAATTTCCGATTCTCTCTATGGGCAACCACATCTATTAATATTCATCATCAGTGAGAAAATTTGCTGCAACCATAAAAAGAAAATAGTTCTAAAAAGGGAAAACACAATCCAGTTTCAGTATGTCTGTGCATATTGAAATGTGAATCCATGAAGTCTCCAAAAAATAGGTTAAATATATCAAAATAATGCATCCCTGGAATATGGCAGTAGTAGGGCAAGGCTGGCATCGCCCCACCCTGCACCGTTGCGAAATTAATTCAAGATGGCGGATCCAAGATGACAGCAATAGAAATGGAAACGTCGCAATAACATCATGGCAGGAAGTTTAAATTTTGGATGGAAAATAGGTTAATTGGGCTATCTCAACTAACGTAACCCCCTCCCATCCCTCCCCCTCCCCCCCCGGCAAGAAATTAGCGGGAAGTTCAAATTTTCGTCGGAAAACGTCACTTGGGTTACCTCCGGTAACGTAAGAAAATGGATGGAAAACAGGTTACTTGGAATACCTCCACTAACCTAACTCTTCTGACCGCCACCTCTTCCTTGGAATTGGTGGGAAAAGGACTCAACCTGTGCTGGGCTGTTGGATAGGATGGACGTAAGCCTTTATTTTGCAGGCATTCTGTATTTAAACAACTTTAGTCGTCGTGGGCAGTAGCTCCATCCACTGTGTTCATCATGAGGTCTGGAGTCCAACTGACATATTACTCACTACTGCCAGCAGAGTGTCATCCCCAGGAAAAGGACTGAGTCTGTGGCCAGCCGCTAGAGAGAGGAAGGCGTGCACTTTATTTATTTTCAGTGGGAAGCTGGAATTATTTATTTAGCGACCTATTTCACGTAGTTCTTTTATTACACTGATACAAAAAACTCGCCCTGACATACTTGGAGTCACAGTAAATAGCCCACAGACCTGCAAATTACTCGTAAATCATCGAAAAAATGCAGTACACTGATGTACAGAAAAAAAATTTCGTAAATTGTCAAAATAATGCATGGAAAACACTGCAAACACGCTCACCAATTGTAAACTGTCGAAGTAATGCATTGCACAGCCTACAGACCTGCAAACCGAATAATGCACGTATAATGCTCTGCAAACACGCTTGCTAATCGTAAGGTGTCCAAATAATGCATTGCACAGCCTGCAGACTGCAAACTACTCGCAAATTACCGAAATAATGCAGTACACTGGTGAACAGAGACGAAAACAACTCGTAAATTGTCAAAATAGTGCATGTAAAATGCTATGCAAACACGCTCACTAATTATTAACTGTAGAAATAAAGCACTGTACTGCCTACAGACCTGTTCAAAAACTAAGGTAACAGACACATTCACTCACGTAAAATTGTCAAAAAATAACGCATGTATAACGCTCTGCAAACAGGCTCACAACACTTAAACAGCCGAAATTACAGCAGTGCACAAACACTCACATATAAATGCTTTCGAACTATCGTCAACGGCGACATGTTAGCGAACTGTTCCCTGCAGAAACCACAAGGAGCTCACGCCTATGAAAACAGATATACAGAAAACAGAGCAAATGCGCAGCAAATGTGGAATATGCGGGTGGAGGCGAATGGATGCAATCGACTACAGTGCTATACTATGCCATCTGATCAGAGAAATAATCTATTTGCGCTATATGCTGGCAACTGCACTACATTTTCAAGCTATTTTAGAACACGGAACGAGAAGTGATGTCATGATCGCGTTGGTAGAAGTGACATAGATAGAACTACGAAAATGACGGAAAAGACAAATAAAATGAGGGAAAATACACCAAAATGTGGAGAAATTGAGGAAGTACTTGCGTGTCTTTTGGCTGGAACAGATCAATTCTTGAACATGGGAACGAGGATACGACAGCGAGAGGAACTCGAAAAAACTTTGACATGAAAGCGTCAGGAACCAGGGAAACAGGCACTTTTTTTCTGTCGAGGCAGCATTCTACTGTATGTCTATTGAGGTAATAGTAATAGATGTGCATTGAAAACTCTATTTGACGCTTTCCAGGAAAACAGAGAACCATCTGTCTCTACACTTACATACATCTGCGTTAAAGGATAACAGAGAGTGAATTGGGTGCTGCAATGTGTATATACGGTACATGTGCTTACGCTGTCTGTCTTTGCGGTATAAGTACGAATCTCTGGCATCAATAGCTAGATGCATGATGCAGAAGGGGCGATTTTCTATGGCACAGGGTACGAATCGTATGTTTACTACATCAACACTGTACATGGTGATATATTGCCTGGCTGGAGATCAGTTTCACGTTGTAACATTCAAGCTTCTCTCCTCAGTGGTAGAGCAGTGTAACTGAGCAAGTGTCTTTCCGAATTTGACAATCTGTAGACCACTTTTTAACTTTCAGTGCAATATGGTGATCTGTACAAAATACTTTTATTGCTGGAAGTCTTTTCTGCAGAAAAAAAATGGGGGACAGTGCTCCGACACTGGCAGCAGCGGAACTTTGTTGGATAAATTCAGTAAGAGCTAATCAGAATGCTCCATTCATTAACATCATTTTTGCTGAGACGTAGGAACCTCTACAGAGTAATGAGAACGTTTACCGTTTCAGAGACGTTTGTTGAAAGTAGGACATCACGATTTCCAAGAAGGGTAACATGTGAAGGATGAGGTGCCTTGTTTAACCCTCAGGAGGAATGCATTCGGCGTTATTCTGAGCTATTTTCGTAAACACGTCCTGTTAGGACAAAAATTCCATGTAGATAAGTTGAGACATCATGAAAGCTCCTACAACAACAACAAAAGTGGCCATTAACTATTTCTTGCAACACTTCACGATTTCTATGAGGGGCTCTGCCCTTAGCTGCATCAGGAAGAACGCATTCGGTGTTATTCCGGACTATTTTCGTTAACAGTTCCTGAAAGCATTGCAGAAGATTTCTATAGCACTTCCAGATAGAGACTTGGCTGTTATTTGCCTAGACATATGACAACAGTATAACACTGACAGCCTTTTAGCTGCACTTGCACGGGTGAGTCACTCAGCAATTAGATGTTCACTGCACCACAGGTAGAAAGCGTTGCATCAGCAAAGATAAAAACGTACCCTTCTAGACTCATCTCCCATGTCCTTTTTGGATCACTAGGAACAATGCATCCTGTGCTATTCTGGGAAGCACTGCAGAAGATTTCTATAGTGCGGCCTGAGGGAGACTAGGCTGTTATTTACATAGACATGTGATGTCAGTATACCACAACTTTTCAGCTGTGCTTGAGATGGTGAGTCCTTCGGCAATTAATTCTTCACTGGACCGCAGGCACAAAGCCAACGCACCAGCAACAGTAACCATGTGTGTATGGCTGAGAGGCGTCCTGCTGTCTGGACTCGCGTGAGCACCTTGGGGCCTCTGTAGGGAACAGTTCGCTGATTCATCGTGGTTGACGATAGTTCGAAAGGGTTTTTACAAATAATGAGTGACTGTGCACTGAATCATTTTCGCCTGTTTAAGAATTGTGAGTGTGTTTGGAAAGTGTTACGCTTGCATTATTTTCTGACAATTTTACATGAGGGAATGCATTTGTTGCCTTATTTTGGGAACAGGATGTGCAGTGCAATATTTCTACAATTTCCGAGCTGTTTTCGTATCTGCACATCAGTATACTGCATGATTTCTGTAATTTACGAGTAGTTTGCAGGTCTGCAGGCTGTGCAATGCATTATTTAGACACCTTATGATTAGATAGCATGCTTGCAAAGCATTATACGTGCATTGTTTCTGTGATTTACGAGTATTTTGCATTACTGTAGGCTGTGCAATGCAGTATTTTGTCAGTTGAGAATTAGTGAGCGAGTTTGTAGAGTGTTTCAGTGCATTATTTTGACATTTTACAAGTTGTTTCTGTTTCTGTACACCAGTATACTACATGTTTCCGATTATTTACGAGTAATTTGCAGGTTTGTGGACTATTAACTGTGACCCCAAGCACGTCAAGGCAAAAAAATGGTTCAAATGGCTCTGAGCACTATGGGACTCAACATCTTAGGTCATAAGTCCCCTAGAACTTAGAACTACTTAAACCTAACTAACCTAAGGACATCACACACACCCATGCCCGAGGCAGGATTCGAACCTGCGACCGTAGCAGTCCCGCGGTTCCGGACTGCAGCGCCAGAACTGCTAGACCACCGCGGCCGGCCAAGGCAAATAAATGAACTACGTGAAATTGATCGCTAAATAAATAATTCCAACGATCCACTGAAAATAAATAAAGTACACACCTTCCTCTCTCCAGTAGCTGGCCACGGACTCAGTCCTTTTCCTGCCATTTTTTCCCCAAACCGCAATGGGATGACTGCGCCCTCTGGTGGCAGTACTGTGTACTAGGTCAGTTGGACTGCAGACCTCATGGTGAACATAGTGGATGGAGCTACTGCCCATGATGACTCAAATTAAATATTTTCAACATTTAATGGCCCTGTCAGCAACTGTATAAATATTAATATTAATTTTAAAAATCAGCAGCCTCAGTTGCACAGATTTACCTAGGTTTCAGTCGGGATAACCCAACGATCTTCAGAATAAAAGTAACTACGTTTTGTCGATAGTGGACATCGTCAAGGAAAACTACAAATCTATAAACTATTGTCAGAGTGAAAAAAGTTATCTGAAACTGTCTCAGTCCCACTTCGCGACCGTGATGCGGCAGCCACGAGTGCTGTACTGGAACATACAGCACTCGTGGCTGCCGCATCGCGGCCCTTAGGCCCTTAAGAATCATGGGATGCGAATACGGAGGGACATGTGGTGAGCACACCAGTCTACCGTAACCTGTGCCGCTACTTCTCAGTCAAGTAGCTCCTCGCTTGGCCTCACAAGGCCTGAGTGCACCCCACTTGCCAAAAGCACTCGGCAGACATGGACGGTGACCCCTTCAAATGCTAGCCAAGCCCGACAGCCCCTTACTTCTGTGATGTGACGGAACCGGTGGCAAGGCCGTTGGCGCTGCTACAGTACTGCCCGCATTAAACTGTGTTTCGCTTGTGGACTAAACGTTCTTGTCGCCTCTTTTAAAACTACAGAAGTGACAGTAAGTATCTAACTGCAGATATCGCTGGCATTATTGTGTAGATGTGCTTTGTGTTACTGAAGGACGCACGATTGTGTCGACGTCTCACTTCCTTTCTTGGTTGGCAAGAATTCAACTGGATACGATTTCTGAATTGAAACCACTCTACTCCATACTGTATGCATTCTGTCTAACGACAGTTTCTTGTGGTAGTGACAGACTCTTCACATTTAGTAAGTAAAGCTTTCTCATTACCGAGCTTTGCAGTTGTAGCAATATGGGTTATTTTTCGCTACAGAATACCATGTTTATATTTCAAAGCGTACAATCATCCTTCAGATGCTTTGACCGTTTTGAGTCCCACCTGATTTGCGGTTTTAATGCAGAACTGCTGAACGTTAACATCGAGGAATGTCATTTCTTCCTCAATTGGTTAATGAATTTATCTAGAGAAATTTTGTTGATGCATATACTGGATTTCAATATATGTACTCCATGTGTATAGCTATCTTTGTTGTTTTCATAATTTAATGTTCCTCTTGGCGGTCCTGAAAGACAGATTCCCCTTCTTACTACTTTCCCAGACGACGACAGTACGTTTTTATATTACTCCTCTGTTATGTGCTGCGGCTCCGTGGTATCCAACGGTATTCCCTTTTCAAAGCAGGCTTCGTCATTGCTTACTTACTCGTTTTTGCATCCCTGTCCCGTTGTACCAACGACTGTTCGACGAATGTGATTGTGGTGAGAGTGTAGCCTCATTATCGTCATCGTCATCCTCTGCACTGACAGGGAATGGTATAAAAATAGCACAAAATAGTCCCCCTAACTTTTCCTTTGCTTTGTTTAGAAGTTCATCGAATAGCCACATATAATAAAGCTTATCAGCGACGACTTTTAGCGGTTCCCGTTATTTAACGTTTAAACAATTTAGTTTGGCCGTCATTCCGTATCGCTGCTCGAGGTGCCGCACTGTCGGTGGCTGATTTATCGACGCTATAAATACAAACTTCTTGTCCATTCAGTTGTGCAGTTTTTGGTGCTCGGGAATTAAGAAGTCGCCGTGGGTCGGAGCGAGTGACAAGCAAGAGATGCGCGCGCATGTTTAAAAGCTGTGTTTGCAGAAGGCCATAACTACGTACTATGAGAAAACTGTCCCAAATTTTCACCCGGGGACTATTTCTGGAGCTGGGAGCTTATACGTGTACTTTTTTGCCTTTGCAATATGGGGTCGAGTTGCTGATGTTCTCTTGTGACTACTGACCGTTATCGACGTAAATGAAATGGTGCATATCACAAGAAGTATTTCCTTTCGGGCAAATTTTTACACTTTTTCTTGTGGCTGTAAGACCCATTCCATCAGAGGGCAACCTATGAGTCGGAACCAGGTCCGAGCGCTGGCCACGCTGCGAAGTCGGCTCCCCGGGTGGCGCATAGGGGAATGCCTCCCGTAATAGGAGGTAGCTGCCGAATATACACTACTCGAAATTAAAATTGCTACAACAAGAAGAAATGCAGATGATAAACGGGTATTCAATGGACTAATATATTGTACTATATCTGACATGTGATTACAGTTTCACGCAATTTGGCTGCATAGATCCTGAGAAATCAGTGCCCAGAACAACCACCTCTGACCGTAATAACGGCCTTGATACGCCTGGGCATTGAGTCAAACAGAGCTTGGATGACCTGTGCAGGTAGAGCTGCCCATGCAGCTTCAACACGATACCACAGTTCATCAAGAGTAGTGACTAGCGTATTGTGACGAGACAGTTGCTCGGCCGTCATTGACCAGACGTTATCAATTGGTGAGAGATCTGGAGAATGTGCTGGCCACGGTAGCAGTCGAACATTTTCTGTATCCAGAAAGGCCAGTACAGGACCTGCAATATGCGGTCGTGCATTATCCTGCTGAAATGTGGGGTTTCGCAGGGATCGAATAAAGGGTAGAGCCACGGGTCGTAAGACATTTGAAATGTAACGTCCACTGTTCAAAGTGCTGTCAATGAGAACAAGAAGTGACCGAGACGTGTAACCAATGGCACCCCATACCATCACGTCGGGTGATACGCCAGTATGGCGATGACGAATACACGCATCAAATGTGCGTTCACCGCGACGTTGCCAAACACGGATGCGACCATCATGATGCTGTAAACAGAACCTGGATTCATCCGAAATAATGACGTTTTGCCATTCGTGCACCCAGGTTCGTCGTTGAGTACACCATCGCAGGCGCTCCTGTGTGTGATGCAGCGTCAAGGGTAACCGCAGCCATGGTCTCCGAGCTGATATTCCGCGTCGTCGAACTGTTCGTGCAGATGGTTGTTGTCTTCCAAACGTCCCCAAAAAAAAAATGGCTCTGAGCACTAGGAGACTTAACATCTTCATCAGTCCCGTAGAACTTAGAACTACTTAATCCTAACTAACCTATGGACATCACACACATCCATGCCCGAGGCAGGATTTGAAACTGTGACCGTAGCGGTCGCGCGGTTCCAGACTGTAGCGCCTAGAACCGCTCGGCCACTCCGTCCGGCCCTGTTGACTCAGGGCCCTCATGAACCCACCGATTCCATATTCTGCTAACAGTCATTGGATCTCAACCAACGCGAGCAGCAACGTCGCGATACGATAAACCGCAATCGAGATAGGCTACAATCCGACTTTCATCAAAGTCGGAAACGTGGTGGTACGCATTTCTCCTCCTTACAGGAAGCATCACAACAACGTTTCACTAGGCAACGCCGGCCAATTGCTATTTGTGTATGAGAAATCGGTTGGAAACTTTCCTCACGCTAGCACGTTGTAGGTGTCGCCACCGGCGCCAACCTTGTGTGAATGCTCTGAAAAGTTAATCATTTGCATATCACAGCATCTTCTTCCTGTCGGTTAAATTTCGCGTCTGTAGCACGTCATCTTCGTGGTGTAACAATTTTAATGGTCAGTAGTGTATATCAATAGGTAGCTCCCGACCGAGGCCCCATGGGCTTCTCTGGGGGCCCTGTGTAGTGAAGGGTTGCTGCTGAATATATTGAACAGGCAGTGCCATGCAGGACCTACAGGCCGACCTTGGCAGTAAGACCCCTTTTATACCGTCGGGGGAGCAAAGAAATGTTGGTACCAGGTCCGGTCTCGTGTAATGGAAAGCTGTCACTAATATTCTGAATAAGGGACTCTTATGGGGCCCTCTGTAGTGGAGGGTTGCTACCGAATATGCTGAATAGGTAGTGCCAGATTGGTCCATGGTTGAGGATAGTTGGCCAGGGCCATCGTTAGAGGAGTCGGGCCACGTTTTTCAACGTGGGAATCATCAGTAACGGAGAGCCATTTGGCCACGATGTTACCCTGTCAACTGCATGGCAGCTACCCTTAGAACTGTCATGTTTCTACCCGATCCCTAGCTCACCAGTGTTAGGTCGTAAAGGGCGTAACTGGCAGACAGTGCAGTAGAAGATCGCGTCGGCGACCTCGGCGGTAACTCGTCACGCGCTGCAAGAGGAGTCTTGCTAACACGAGTAGTGTGGTGGGTAGAAACAATGCGAACAAGCCGTAAACGTTGGGATAGCCGTCTGAGGTGGACTAGTATCCGAACCGTGTGCGGTATCGGCGATGTCCCTTGGCAGACCACACGGCGTTTACCCACAAAACTGACAGAATCTACCCAATCCTGCGCCTGAATAGGTAGAACCCACGGGCAACGGGTGCTGTCTGGTATGTAGAGATGTGTGGTAGAGGACTGCGTAAGCGACCTGGAACAGAAACTCTTCAAAGTGACAAGAGAAATGTTGTCGAAACGAGTACCTTTGCCGTGAGAGGGCAAAAGGAGTCATGGGGTAGCTGCTGGGGTAGTCGTTAGAGGTGTCGGTTCACGCGTGAACTAGTATCCAAGTTCTCCTACTAGGGACACGATGAACCCCTTGTCAGACCGCACGGCAGATACCCACAAAACTGCCTGTTTTCTACCTCATCCCTGGTTGCCGCCCTTTTCCAGGGCAACGGTTGTCTCAGGCAGTATGAGATGTGCGGTAGAGGACCCGAAGTAAAATGTCCTCGGCGGTTACTCGTCAAACGCCAACACGAGTAGTAAACATTTCTTCTAAGAATAAGGGTCACTTTTTACGGAACATCCTGTACATTAACGGTTACCTAAACATGTTTGACAACCGTTGAGGTGTTCTCCGAAAAGGTTTAACTGTTTTTTCTGAAAATATAAGCGATTGACATTCCATGTATTCGGGCTACGCCGACTCTAGGTTAACTGTTTTCAGTAAATTTTTATCTATATGTATGTCATTTATCTGAAATTATACCATATCTATAGAATTTCTGTCACTCAAAGCATGCGACCGCTGTGCTCACTGTGCCGCAACATGTATGATTGAGAAGAACTGTGTTTAACAAGAAGGCGGACCGTTTGAGTCATATTTTATTCCAGCACAGGCACAGAGTTTTAGAAAATCTAGGATGTTACGTAAATACACCGTTGCAAAGTGGTACTATGCAGGGAAGTTGAAATAAATTTGAATGCTAAATAGAAGAAAAAAGAAATCCGGAGTCGAGACGGGCTCGTCTTGACATAACGATAATGGATGTTTCTTGTTCCCAGCACATTCCGCAAGAAAAGAGTCAGCAGGAAAATAAATGCGGTTACTGAAATGCATTGCTTGTAACGGCTTTCTTCACCACCTGCATGCAGTCTGGCGATCCAGAACACTAGCTTTATACCTGCTGTTAACCAACGGCAGCCGTGCCAGCTGGAAGCGTCGCACAACTCCGGAGGGAAGGCTGGAATTAACATCTGAGGCCTCCGCCGCGAGCGCGGGTAATACGTTATTCTGATGTTGCAGCGAGTCGGGAAATTTTCCTCGAGTTTCGAGTCGGAGCGCGATAAATAAGCTCGACGCGACGGCGAGGAACGATCCTTTCGCCGCGGAGGCAGGGGGACTCGAGAGTCCACCGCAATTACGTGCGGGATTCCTCCTTTTTCGAGAGTCGTGGCCGCCTCGTCTTTCGCAACAACAATTACCACCTGCCGGCTTGCTCCCCCCGACTGATGAACGCCGTCTACTCTAGGGGACCGACGAGTGTCTTCGTAGGAATCCTCCAGCCGCCCAGAGAGGCGAGGAAAGTCGAGACGGACGCAATAACCAGGCGACCCGAACGCCTAACACCGGTTGTACTTCTTGTCCGCTTTGCTTGTGACGAATAATAGCAGGGTTTCCCTTTACGTGTTGATTTATCGCCTTATTATTTCCGGCTTTGGTCTTCGAACTCATCCTGTCGCAACTGGTTTTACTGCTTATCGGTAGGAGTTACCTGCCCCTAGCGTCTAGAAACAATGATTTCTTTTTCGCAGCTGAGATTTAGAACCAGTGACACTAAATTTGTTGCCTATTCTGGTTCTCTTATTAACCGAGCATAACCTTCTATCAGAGCCAGTTGTTTTGTACGACTTTGTACTCAGTGGTAAGGGTAGGTGGGCTATAGCCCGGTACGGACAGTTGCACAAATGATTCGGGAACAAGATGACACAACAGACAGAAGTTTTACTTGTATTTTTCCGAGCTCATTGTGAACAAGGAAGCAGCTCACCGTATTGTGCATGAACTGTGGTGTCGGTGCGATGAGGCTGTGGGCTGAACGGCCTCCTCCAGCCGTCCTGTATCGTGGTGGCAAAGGGCGTTAGTGGCGTGGAGCCGCTGGAGGTGTGCTTAGCGCGCATGCACCACTGGATCTGCCTGATCCCATGTGATCGCTATCAACTTCGAAAGGAAACTTGCTATTTCCAACATACCAATGCCCATGGGGTGATATCGATACGTGATACCACACTAGTCACTATTTCGTGTCAACAACTTGTGACAGTTTTTCCATTCCTTTTCATGTTATATGAATTATATCTGACCGAAAGTAATTCCTGAATATGAAATTCAAAAATCTTTTCGTTTACCTCATCAGCAATTTTACTTTTATCAAAATCATATCACCATCAAATTAATCTACGTTTAGAAAAGCACTCCGTCTTAAGGCCACAAGTACCCCATCGAGACCATCCGACCGCCGTGTCATCCTCGGCTGAGGATGCAGATAGGAAAGGCATGTGGTCTGCACACAGCTCTCCCGGTCGTTATGATGGGTTTCTTTGACCGGAGCCGCTACTATTCGGTCGAGCAGCTCCTCAATTGGCATCACGAGGCTGAGTGCACCCCGAAAAATGGCAACAGTGCATGGCGGCCCGGATGGTCACCCATCCATGTGCCGGCCACGCCCGACAGCGCTTAACTTCGGTGATCTGACTGCAACCGGTGTATCCACTGCAGCAATGCCGGTGTCTACATATAGAGAGACCTGTTCAAATTGCTATGTAAACACACACTGACGATTTAATGATGTTAAGTACCTGAAGATGGGTCCCCAGGGGTGGAACAATAAAAACCATGATCTGTGGCTGAAGGCAGATTCTTCCTTCCATTTGACCGAAGGTATTTAAACCTATTGGTCTTGATGGATAGGCGATCCTCTGTGAAAGACACGCACCTGTCCCCAAGAGTCCACCTAAGCTCACCTGACATATATCAAGACAGTACTGTATGTCAGGGGAGTAACTTTCTTGACTCCCTGGATATGGTCTTTCTGCAGTTGAGAAGTGTGAAAGGGGCGCAGACTCAAGCACTTTTTCTGGACCTATCTCCGTGGGTGTGCAGAGCCACACCCACGGAGATAGGTCTAGAAAAATGGAAGATATCCGCCTTTTATTGGAGCACTGTATGTCCTCTTAAGTATCAACATTCCCTACAGTGGCATCTATCCATATCTAGTCCTTTGCCGACGACCTTGCACATGGCTTGCCTAAGCAGGGCGCAAAGCGCTCTCAGCCCTGGGCAGCACAGCTTCACAAAATAATTTTCCTCACCTCTTACCATTTCTAATCCATCGATTATGTTGCCTCCAATCCGCAACGTTACAGTCATTCTATGCTGCTAGAACTGGGTACAATATGGGATTCTTGTGAATGTTTTATAGCTCCTATTTCAAAGATTACTGATTGTTATAACTCTAGTTATTATGTTTGTTAGAATCGACACACAGGTATAAAACTGTAATGCATGTCGAATGTATGAAATAGAAATGATTGTAGCCACTACAAAAAAATCGCTTTCAGAAAACTCAAAGGACAAACTGGAGTGATTTATTTGATGCTCATGACAGCACTACAAAAATCCATTCATAAACAGGATCCTTAGCTTATCTGAAATTTACTTATATTTAGAAGTAACTCATAGTAGACGATACTCTGCCCAAAAGACATAAAATATGCACGGTGAATCCGTGATGATGTTACAGACTTTCAGGGGTCAAGGTGCAGCGTAAATGTATCAATTTGAGGTAAGATACCATAGCCCGGAGCCGACAGAGTCGGAAGTTGTAAACGAAAATAGTTCTGATACCTCTGACATGTGATTTCCAGCCGATACTGTTGTTGCTAAGACTGTAGGGTAGGAAACTTCTAGAGGTCGTAGTATGGACCAAAAAACGAAAAAATGCGTCCGGTGAACATGGGCTCTAAAATGCATATCTTAAGAGCTATGAGCACATTTTCATCTTCGATAGTGTGAAACACACGTCTTCTACCGCAATTTTGGTTTCCATATTTTTGGAGAGATAACGTGGAGTAAAAGCAATAAAAGATCTCCAGTAAACACGAGTTCGAAGATGCATGTATTTAGAGCCACCACCATTTGTTCATCTTAGCGATTGTGAAATGACGTCTCTTCCACCGAACAAGTGTCCATACCTCTCTACGTATGCATTTTACAGTCCATACATGTTACATTCCCTACTTAATGGACATCTTTTTCTTGTTTTGGTCCATACTAACTCTTCACAAAAACATGGAAACCAAAGAGCGTGTAGTAGAAGAGATGTGTTTCTCAATATCGATGATCAACAAGTACTCACAGCTCTTAAGGTGTGCATTTTAGAGCCCAGATTCACTGAACATTTTTTTCTTGTTTTGGTCCATTCTGTCACCTCTTAAAGTTGCATACGCTACAGTTTTAGCCGGAAAAAGTATTCAGCGTTATCCGAACGATTGTCACTTATAACTTTCGACCTGATCGTTTCCGGACCTTGGTTCCATGCCTCAAATTGATCTTAATCCACTTCGCATTTCCATCGTCCTTGAAATCACGGAATCATCCTGTCCAACGGGTGCTTTCTACCATAAAACGATACCTCTGTCTCTTACTCAGAAACAGTTCGGATGTTGACGCTGTAGAAGTGTAGCTCATTACAAAAGATACTGCAAAATTTTGAAGAATATAATCCAAATATTCTAACAAATGCATTACGAGAAAAATATTGCTACACAAGTCAATAAAATGAAGAGACTATGAGGTATAGGCAAGGAGAAATATCTGGTGAAATCAGGTATGAATTTGAGCAGATTGCAGTAAGAGTAAATGATACGCTGGTGACAAGAGTGTGCGGTGTTTCAAAGCTTCTCTCAGTATTTTATATATGTTGCAGTAAATATGGACTTGACTCTTCAGTAAATAGTGAAACAGAAAACCTGAGGTCAGCCATTACAAATAACTTCAGTAGCAAAAATACCACTCTTCCTACAGCGGAAGTTCTAGTGTCCACCAAAGGATCTTTAAATCATGGAATTGTAGTGATTCTGTTAAAATGTCTGCAAAGGTAACTATAGAGTGTTTTTTTTTAGTTCAGAAACATGTTATGTTGTTTGCGCAATCAGTGACTTATCAATTAAACTTTTTCCTACTGGCGAAGTAGACAAAAGTTAAGTGACTGTATAAGAGACTAGGTAACGAAATACCATAAATCTCTTGTCACCAACATAATGTAGGAAAGGTAATATACAAGTGCCTTCGTAACCTCCTCAGCTACAAACAATATATTGGTAAGATCAGAATCTGGACTTCTATAGTGTATTAATACTGAGAAGGCTATTTATACATACAGCAAGATTGTACTTAACGCATCAGACAATAAATAGAAGTCTACTGGTATACTCTTTTATCTGCATTTGACTGCATAAACCACAATACGACTTTAAGTAAATTAGAATATTGTGGTGTTACAGAAAATTCTGCAAAATAAGAAACTTCCCTACATTATGAGACCACCATCATCCAAATTGGAACTAATTATATGTGGTGTCCCTCTGTCTTAGAATCCCTACTTTACTCCGTGTGTTAGTAACCAATCACAAGTAACATTATCAGAGTGTCTTCTGAGCAGATTTTACAAAAACTCTATACAGTTAGTTTTTCACACAGCATATGTGTAAAATACGACGAGAAGCAGATACAAGATTTCTACTATGTTAATTTCCTGGGAATCCAAATTTACAATAAAATCAGTGCAAAAGAATATAAAACAGAAGAACTGTAGTGTCTAAACAAATGTTAATTAGCATTTAGGCTACATTTGGAGTGGTGCAGTGTCAGGGAAGTATGAACTGCTGATGAACACAGGGCGTTCTGCAATAAATCGCGTTTCTCTTTATACTCCAGTCGGGGATAATGGCAGTGGCCTGGGGAGAGGAACCATTCTTTCAGTGTTTTGGAGAGGGCAACAGTGTTACTCCTGGCGTCATGCCTTTGAATAGGACTTTAGGTTGCGACTAGTAAAGACTGATTCTGACAGCTCAACGGTACGTCACGGCCATACTACGTCCTCGTGTGTTACGTATCATCCCACAGTTCGTGGTGCCAGTTTTCAGCAGGACAATGGTCGTCCATATACATGCTTTGTATGTAGAGTTTGTACGTATCCAGCAAGATCCCCAGATCTGTCCACTACAGGATACGTGTGAGACCGGTTCTGACGTCCACTCCATCCCACTGTCAGTATCCACGATACCAAGGACTACTTAAAGCTTTCGTGGGACAGCTTGCCTCAGAAAATACAAGGATTTTGTGAGACTCTTACTGTCACAAATTAGTGCTCCAACCAGGTCAGAGAGTGTGTAATCAGAGACTGTGCGATTTCATACTGGCAATTCTGCTCGCTATTAAGTTCTTTGTAAATGTAAATTAATTTTCTGAATACTCCAATAACATCACGTACCCCCTCAACCCCTTGAAAATTCATTTCCTTTGTTCCTTTCCCTGTAGCTGCTTCTTTTTTTTTTTATCAGACAGTGTGTGCTTCAGATTTTTTCTTATTTCACATCCCTGAAGGCCATATCACTTTGGGTTTGTGTTAACCACATGATAAGCATACGAGCCAAAACATTATAACAATCTGCTTGATAAGTTGTTTACCACCCTTGGAATGAAATACACACTGATTCTGCGTATCAGGGATCCGACAGTTTGTCTGTAGGCTTGTGGAGACATGTGACATTAGATACCCTCGCACAGGTCATATAATTCGATGATCTGCTTACTCCAGCGGATTTACATCTGGCTAATCTTGTCACCGAGAAATCAACGCGAGCTCACTATAATGCACCTCAAACTGCTGTAGCACTGTTCTGGCTCCAAAACTTGGACAATTATACTACTGCAAGATGACATCGTCGTCGGCAAACGCATCAACGAAAAAGGGATGCAGATGGTTCTCAGCTGTAGTGTGTGTTCAAATGTCACTGCAGTTGCCATACAAGCGCAGGGAAAACTGGAAGTCAGCGTATGGCATCGCTGGCCGGGAGGCCCCCATTTGGGGAAGTTCGGCCGCCAACTGCGAGTCTTATTTCATTCGACGCCACATTGGGCACCTCGCGCAACGGGATGGGGATGAAATGATAATGAGGACAACACAACACCCAGTCCCAAAGCGGAGAAAATTTCCAACCCGGACGGGAACAGAAGCCGGGCCGGCTTGCTTCAGAGGCGAGCACGTTACCACCCAACTAAGCAGGCGGAAACAAGCGCAGGAGAATGTCTACCTTACAAGGGAACCTCCCCATCGCACCCCCCTCAGATTTAGTTATAAGTTGGCACAGTGGATAGGCCTTGAAAAACTGAACACAGATAAATTGAGAAAACAGGAAGAAGTTGTGTGGAACTGTGAAAAAACAAGCAAAATATACAAAATGAGTAGTTCGTGGCAAGATAGGCAACATCAAGGACACTAGGACCGCAGGAGCGCGGTGGTCTTGTGGTAACGTGAGCAGCTGCGGAACGAAAAGTCCTTCGTTCAAATCATCCATCGAGTGAAAACTTTAATTTTTTGTTTTCAGTTTATGTGACAAAACTCTTATGTTTTCATCACTTTTTTGGGAGTGATTATCACATCCACAAGAAAACCTAAATCGGGCAAGGTAGAAGAATTCTTTTACCCATTCGCCAAGTGCACAATTTAGGTGGGTCGACAACATATTCCTGTCATGTGACGCACATGCCGTCACCAGTGTCGTATAGAATATATCAGATGTGTTTTCCTGTGGAGGAATCGGTTGACCTATGACCTGGCGATCAAATGTTTTCGGTTCCGATTGGAGAGGCACGTCCTTTCGCCTACTAATCGCACGGTTTTGAGATGCGGTCGCAAAACACAGACACTAAACTTATTACAGTGAACAGAGACGTCAATGAACGAACGGACAGATAATAACTGTGCAAAAATAAAGAAAGTAAAATTTTCACTCGTGGGAAGACTTGAACCAAGGACCTCCCCTTCTGCAGCTGCTCACGCTACCACGGGACCACGGCGCTACTGAGTTCACGTTTTCCTTGATGTTGCCTATGTGGCCCATGGACTACTCAGTTTGTATATTTTGCTTATTTTTTCACAGTTCCACACAACTTCTTCCTGTTTTCTCAATTGATCTGTGTTCAGTTTATCAAGGCCTATCCACTGTGCCAAGTTATAACTAAATCTGAGGGGGGTGCGATGGGGAGGTTCCTTTGTTAGTATAATTCTGCTCCAACCAGCCTGCGTCCGTGGCGCACTGCACGTTTCGAGCCGCACTCACTTCGATGATGAGGTCCCATACTCCGAGGAGCGTATGGGACGATGCGGGAGAGCCGCACCGCTGTACTAGGCAAGTTCCTAGCGGAGGTGGTTTGCCGTGGTCTTTCTCTGACCGTAGTGAGGACGAATGATGATGATGAAGACGACACTAAAACACCCAGTCATCTCTAAGCATGAATCGAACCCGGGACCCGGTGCGCGGGAAGCGAGAACGCTACCGCAAAACCAAGAGCTGCGGACCTGTTCACTTCGATGACTGCAGTTGCGGAGACGACCAGCGGCCTAGTCTAGCAAAAGTGTGATTCTCCCAAAGAGCCGAAACCTTTCTTCTGATCGACGGTAGAATCCCGATGATCCTGTGCCCACTGCAATCGTAACTGACGATGTCGTTGGGTCGCTGTGTGAACACGTAGGGGCAGTCTGCTACGGAGCTCAATGTTCAACAGTGTACGATGAGTGGTGTGGTCCGAAACACTGCGTGCACCAGCATTGTACTCTTTCGTCAAAGTTGCCACAGATCACACCATCTGTCGTAATTTACAGAGCAGACAAGCCTCCGAGCCGCACGTTCGTTGAAAGGTCGTGGACGTTCAAGTATTTAGCGCCTAGTGATCGTTACACCGTCCTACCTATTTTCACAGATGCTCACCTTCGCCCTAATAATAATTTACCCTTTGTCAAAGTAGCTTTTCTGAATGCATTTTCCCATTTGCAAGCCATATCTTCGCTAGGGTGACTCTCCGTCGGTCTCTGATCCGCCTACATAGTTTTGTTATCGCGTCACGTGATCGCAACGCCACCAGGCGACATCCAACGTCACGGTGAGCAGTGTTCGTAATATTTGGACTTATCAATGTAACTCGTCTTCCGCAAATATGTCTGATATAATTTGTTTAGAAGATATGTTCCACATATTGGAGAATCCTATTCCTAAACTTCTTCTCTATACCTAGCTTTAGCTTTTGCATTTCCACCTTTCCGTGAGTATTTTAACACTTTGTATTCGACAAGAAGCTAAACTACTTCTTTTTGAGTGAATGAAGTGATGCCACTAATCGACGAAATGAATCTAGGATACCGAAAATTACAGTCTTTCTGCAAAATTAAGCGATGTGGTATTCAAGCAGGTTCATAATAATAGTACGAAGAAGAAACACGATAGACACTTACATAGATTTGGAAAAATTGTTAACTAGCAAGGACTCCTGGAAACGCCAGGTTAAAACTCGCTTATGAAAGTCGAGTAACCAACTTTCTGGGAGTAAAATACGAATATCCTTCCGCAATCCACGTAAAGTTCCCGCAAAGACTCTTAAAACCGGTTAGCACAAAAAAGTGTATTTAAATATTATTCCCACGCACTGTCCATGAAATTTAATTGAGAAACGTCCAATTTAATGGCACAGTAAGAAGTAGACTATGATTTGCAATGTACGTAAGCAGATATAGACGTCGTTCTAGAACTATAGCTTATAAAACAAATGCGTGGCACTTGCTTGGATTTCTTGCAGCTTTGCTTTCGTGCGATGTAAAACACAGAATTATTATCACATTCTTGCTGGAATATACAAAGCCGTTCTCTGCTATCTTACAAGACTAATAAATTCTGTAGGGGAAGACGTAATAAATATTTATGCTTTCGGGAGAAATTTTGGAAATGTGCAGTGTATCTGTTAAGGAAACTACACGCAATCTCTAGCTCAGCATACTCTACAGAATTGTTACAAGAGACCAGGGCTCGAATGAAAACTACATGTGAGAAATGGTCGAAAGAATTCAGAACTCGCTGCCAAAATGGTGACGTGGCCACGTACCTAACGCAACTGTGCAATACATACACTAAGGGAACTGTTCGAATAGATTTGACATTGTTCTCGTGGACCACTTTTGCAGGAATGTTCAGAAACGATTTTCGAGGTACGGATAGCGACAATTCCATTGCCTCCAACGTATATCTCCTGTACTGTTCATCAGAATAATAAATTCTGGGTTAGAGCGCGTACAGAGGCATATTGGCAGTATTTGCCTCTTCTGTTTTTATTTCCCCCGTTTCACGCTTACAGAGTAAAAGTGTGGATTAGAATGTAAGATATTCATCCTAGTTTTTTTTCTGTGGAATAGCAGATCATGTTACTACGTAAAGTCAAGCGCCTGCAGGCCAGTCGGAAACGACAGGGAGGAGAAGGCTGTGAGAAGAAGTCAACCAATCGCACCCTGACTGACCTCTCTACCAGTACGACGCCACAACAGAAGCGGCACCTGGTTCAAGAGGACATAAGCGCTGCGCCTTACTGGTGGAGCCCCCACAGTTTTATTCTTCATTGTGTGTGCTCCAAGTGTGTTTAAAGAGTGTTGTTCTGGAGTGTTTTATACTGTGGCCAACTTTTAACCTGTGCGTGTGACTTCAGTTTCTTTTTGTGTTCTACAACTCACTAACTGTGTTTTGTTAACTTAATGTCGACTTTTTTAATTGTCCCTTCACGAACGTCTCCATTTTAGTGTCTTTTTACCTCCATTCTCATCGCTTACTCTGTTTTATGTCCCCTTTTCTATAGCCTTATATGTAACATTTTATTCTTGTATTAGTTGTCATGTCACTCGGCTGAAGAGCGGCGGATTGTGCCGCTGACAGCCCTCCACTGCTCATATGGGGAAGGGGAATGAACTAAGATAGCAGCTTCAGGATTAGCCACTTCGATAGTAGTTGAGGACAGTATTTTGTCAGTTAGAGATCAGCAGTCACTGCAAAGACTAACTATTTCGTATGTCGCCCTTTGCTTGCGACAGATCTGTGTAATTGCCAAAGTATTGTACCCACTCGACGGAGGTTTGAGTCCTCCCTCAGGCATGGGTGTTAGTGTTGTTCTTAGCATAAGTTAGTTTAAGTAGTGTGTAAGTCTAGGGACTGATGACTGCAGCAGTTTGATCCTTCAGGAATTCACATACATTTGAACATTTTTAAGTACTGTATTTCATTAATTGTAATAAAACTCATTAATACAAGTTGTTTGATTATTTGTCTAGTGAACTGAGTAAGCAGGCATCATAGACACAAAAGATCATTGACAATGTTTCCATAGTTTTAATCGATATCCAAGATGGCTGAAGTAGCAGATATTACACTAGAAGAATGGTTCAGAGAATTTCAACAAAAGAAGTTTGTAAGTAAAAAATATTAAAATACAGCTGAGGAAATATTTCCTGAAGTTTTATGTCTGGAGTAATGTACTACAGTTGTTTAACGAGGGCCATAGAAAAAATAAAGAAGTAGAGGCTGGAGGGTTGCAACAAATTAACTGACACATGATGTACGAAATCAGTATGCTAAAAAACAGTTCGATGGAAAACCTTTACCAGAATAACAGACATATAACCACTCTAAGCCACCAAATAAGTGGTGGCTTTGGACTGTAACATTAACTGGGAAAAAATTTAGGGACACTCAAGAGTAGAATAAACGAAAAGAACGAGGAAGACGTTGTTGTAGCAGGTGCACTGAGATGATACTATTGGTTTAAAAGAAGAACCATTCAAGAACGGTATCAGACCAGCTGAAAACCTGATAAATAAAAATAAAACTGTCCCGAAACCATAATAGAAGCCCAAAATAAATCAGTAATATTGAATAAGAATAGTAGTTAACAACACTGGAAGTCCTTAATATATGTGACCAAACCCTTTGTGTGTGTTGAATAGTTTGAAAATAATCTTTAGCTGCCATACTTCTTTTCCGTAACAGAATTAAGATCTGCGTAAATATAAGCTGTTAACATTTAAGCTGTCTCTACAGTGTGAGTAAGCCTAATGACGTCTACCAGTAATAGCAGCTGAAACCCTGGTAATTTTGCTCACGTTATGACGCGGTCAAGTACACGAAACAATTTGTTTGGATGTGTTCAATGCATTTCAATACTCTTTTTTTTTCGCGAGTAATCCTTCTGGTAACGCAAAGATTGGCTTTGGATTTCACACAGCATTTACGACCTGATGACCTCTTGTCTCCCCTTGCAAGAGTAATTTATTTTCATTGTTGGCCACAACACATACATCAAGCAACGTTCGCCCTTCTGACATTTTGCGGTACAAGTACAGCCTTCTACAACTCACAATCCATTCAAGGCCAAACATTGGGTAACGATACTATGTTCCTCTGTTTCTCACGCTCTAGTCTCACGTTGTTGCTATTCATTTGACAAATCGTGGCTTCAGCGACTTTTTTTCGACAGCGCTCTACCTACGCTCTACAGTGGCTGGGAAACACAGTGGAGGACCGGCAACGCCAAATGACTTGACAGTGCGGTCACATTCCTGCAGTAAATACGTCCCCTCTACGTCCTTCAGACGGCCTTCTTCTGTATTAAGATTCTCATCATATGACAGGAATTATTGTTCTCTTCACTAGCATCTTGTGAACTGAGCCATCGGGTGGCCTTCGTCAAAGGTTCAATTATTGTCAGATTAGACGTATATGTTGCAGGTATGTGACCGCACTGTCAAGCTGTTTAACCTCGTCGATCCTCCACTGAGGATGGTCAGGTGAATACATGTTCGTAAGCACGTAATCAAGTAGTGGTAATGGAAGAGTCGATCTGTTAACGAATAAGAAAACAGGAATGCAGCTGAGCTACTGTGAACAGCATATTGAAAGGTATCATAGTAGCCAAGACAGACACGAAGCAAACACCCACCACATTACAACCTCTCATGTCTACTAGCTCCGTAGAAGATGAAGAGACTGAAAGAATGTACGATGTAATAAAATAAATTTTCAGATAGCTGTGGGAACGAAAATTTAATTATGGTGGGGGAATTCACACAGGAAAAGGAGGAGAAGGGAAAATATTAGGAGACTAAGGACTTGGGAATTGAAATGAAAGAGAAACCGCCTGGCAGAAACTGAACACAGATTAATTTATTCATTTGTAGTACTTTGATTAAGAATCGTGAACATGCTTTTATACGTGGAACATAACAACGTTTTATACTTTTAATAGAACTAGAGTCACTCCAAGGTTTCAGGCAGAATACATGATAATAAGGCAAAGGTTCTGAAATGAGATTTAAAGTTGCAAAATTCATTTGGATCCCAGCCATTATTTATTGTTAATGAACCACAGATAAAAACTAAAGAAGTACAGGAGAGTAAGAAACGAAAGAGATTGGATCTGGATGAAGTTAAAGAAAGAGAGGCTGATGAGAATTTCAAAGGAAGCATTGGGGTATTATTAAATGAAACAGGGAAAATAAATATAGAAGAAGGCAAATGGTTAGCTTGGAGACCTGAAACAGTGAAGGCAGCAGAGGATCAAATAGGCAGACCCAGTAGATATCCTTAGATAACATTGAATTTAACTAACGAAATGAGAAAATATAAGAATGCAGCAAGTGAAGCAAGCAAAAGGTTATAAAGACGTGTAGGAATTGCTATTGACTGAAAGGGCAGAGCTGCAAAGCAAAGGACTAAAACATTCAAGGACTAAAACATTCAAGGACAAAACATTCAAGTCTTTAGCAGCATCCATGATGATGGAAAAGACGAATGCCGCCCACAGTAAAGTTAAACAGATTTTTGGGGGTCGGGAGAGTGGCAGTATGAATATAAAGGTTTCAGATGGCGTCCAGTACAAAGCAAAGAAGGGAAAGCTGAAGCCGGAGGGCATATACAGACAGCCTTTTACAAGGGAAACGAACTTGCAGACAGAACGTGGAAAGGGAAGAGGAAGTGATCAAGAGGAGATGTGATATATGAGACCGTGAGAATGAGTTGAGAGAGCACTGAAAATCTACATTCAGACAAGACACCTGGAGTAGACGACATTCCTTTAGTATTATTAATATTCTTTGGAGGACGTACCATAATAAAATATTTCACCTGGTATGCTAGATACATAGGAAAGGCCAAATACTCTGTGACTTTAATAAGAATGTAATAATTCCATTTTCAAAAAACACAGGTGCTGATAGCTGTGAATATTGTCGATTCAGCTATTTCATAAGTCACGCTTGCGAAGTAATAATTGTCAGTAGAATATTAATAATAATTTAAAATTGCAAAATTCATTTAGATCCTAATATTTGTCAAAAGAACGGAAAATCTTGTAGAAGCTGACTTCGGGGAAGATCAACTTCAGTTTATGGAAGTGTAGGAACATGCCAGAGACTACCGATCGTACAACATTTCAACAGGATACACTGAAAAAAGGCAATGTTATGTTAATATCGCTTTTAGATTTATAGAAAGCTTCACAAGCTGCGACATAGTCGCGAACACAAGAGATCCAGTAAGTATAGAGTAAATTTTTCCGTTTCCGGCTATGATCACAAAACTTTTTGATCCTTAGACTACCGGCTTCGGTCAGCGATGATCTTCAGATCTGCAGCAAAATATGGGAAAATCAAATACAAGTAGTGGACATTTGACGCCTTAACGAATATGCTATAATGAAAAGTATTCCTCTCACACATGTAGAAAACAAGCGCTTACATTTTTTCTCTGCCTCGTGATGGCTGGGTGTTATGTGCTGTCCTTAGGTTAGTTAGGTTTAAGTAGTTCTAAGTTCTAGGGGACTTATGACCACAGCAGTTGAGTCCCATAGTGCTCAGAGCCATTTGAACCATTTGAACCAAGCGCTTACAATAAGACAAGGCATACTTGTTTTAGAACATATCCTAATATAATGAAGCCATGGTGGCATCGTCAAAGAATTCCCACAAGATCAGCTTCGCATCGTCGCATATATTTAATGTGTGGTGCAAACTAGACCACAGTGATAGCAGAGTCATCATGGTAGTAGCGCTACCGTTCATAACAAACTGAGGTACAGCAGATCGTCAGATGTCGCTACTGCAATATCATATAATTGTACAAAATCTAATAAAATGAAAACCATATATCCTTATACTATTTTATGAGCTCCGTAAGCCTGTGTTGTATATGTTATTACTGTTAACTAAGTCACCGAAAGAGTGTCTCATTGCCAGAGCCACATATTGTAACTTCCATCTTAGAATCAGATAATAATTCACTTCAGTTGTAAGAAAATATTTGCTCAATAACGGGTGATTATATGCTCATCTTCATGTGAAACAAATCTGAAATAGGCACATGGAGAAACTAAAATAAAAGATAGTTTACGATCTTTAACGCCACTTAAATATTGTGGTACTTTCTACGATGGAGCTACATTATGCCTATCTTTGGGTGAGACAAACCTGCAGTAGGAACGTGGAAAAGGTATCATAAAAAATCGCTTCGGACATGTAAATCAGCTTGGCCAGATTAAGCCTTGAAACTCTCTTTGGAATGCAAGTCTAGTGCTTCAACCACCGGATCAATTTGCTCGGTCACCACTTTCAGGCTGTAGATCGCATCGCTTACATTGCTAATTTCCTCCAAGTGGTCAGAATCTGCTGTTTACAGAAGACCATACTTGGTAATTTATAACGTTAATCCAACGGTCTTGCCACGTTGATAATTCCCGCCCGATCAACAAAATTAAGCAATGTTGGCCCCGACTAGTACTTGGGTCCGTGACTGTCCGGTAAAAACCGAGTGTCATTGGTATTAAGCATGCTCAAGTCGCCCAAGCGGCGTCCAACAGAGAGACTTGCACCAAGCCATCGTACCTTACTTCCTTTCTTTTTTTTTTCTTTAATTACAGTTCTCTCTCCTCTCTGACCCATCTCTGATGCTTTCCCTCTCGACGAGATGATGAGCCCATAACATTATAGTCCTCAACAACATAACGCAGCTAATCTACTACGATTCGGAAAGGCGATCTGATAATGTCACGTCGCATTTGCCCACCGACCTGTCCTCCGGTATTAATCACCTGCAGGGAGTGCTCGTCTTGTGCCGACTGTGGCCGCGAGTTGTTTACTGTGGTGCGTGGGACATCCAGCCACCAGCCATACCAGCCACCTCCAGGTCAAAGTTTCCTCTTGCAGCCATTTCTCATCCAGGCAGCAGGCAGAGCACGGTGCGGCGAGGAGGTAGCAGCTGCCTCGCCAAGTTGCGCGGTTTCCCGCTGGAACTCGCGGCGACAGGTTCGCTCTCATTTCACAAGCGCGCCTGCCACACTATATGCGGGAGGTAGGACACTCTCTCCAGGTCTTGCTAGTTACGTTCATTTCAATTCTATGAAGGTTCGCACGCGACCCCCATCGAGCTACCGTAGGTCGGGAGATATCATCCAGAATGACACTGAGCAATGAACACTTTTTGCCGGTAAAAGAGACGTAAGAACCTTGCTTGTAGACAATTTTTCGAAGGCTTTAAACCTGTACTGTTTATGGTATAACATTAATGCTGGTAACCTTAGTGGTCTATTTTCTCAGGAAGCTATGATGCACTTTCAATGCTTTAAGCTCACTACCCTTTATGTAATGTGGTTTTCTCACGATGTATGGCTGCCACTACATCGGCCCTTATGTGATTTTGTCTGGCTCTAAAACGTTGGTTCCCTGCGAATGTGTATTTACTGGATTGTGGACCAGGGTTCGTAATTCTGTCTTAAGAGCTATTATTGTCAATTTTAAAGTTCTGACATATATACCGTTTGTGGGCTTCACTAATATAGTAATGTAATTTTTATATTTTGGCTGTATATGCCACTATGCGTAACTCTCTCGGCGTAAGCGCCACCTGCCTCTTTGGTGTATAACTACATTAATTGTACCAAGGCTCCCATACTGTTATAACGGGAGTGTTAAACGCTTTCCTTCTTTTTATTGTTACTTTATCAAAGGACGTTATTAATACTGATAATTTACACGTTGCTTTTGTTCGCCAGTTGGCACATGGTTCGCGCCATGAGCGCCACCTGCCCTGGTCGCAGAGTAACTACGCTGGCCGATTACACTCAGTCGATTGTGAACACTGCAAGATCCATGTACTAATTTATATTTACGTGACAAACCCTATTTCTAGGGCTATATTTCAATTTTGACAAATGGATCTATGCCGACATTTGTAAAAACGGCGATGGTACATTAGTCCTTACTAATGTAAAATTGTAAATACCAGTCGTCGTTCTCATATTTCTGTAATGCAAGAGCTCTTTAATTTATGTTAAAATCTATTCTTGACTTAAGTTTCATACCTTTCTAATGTAAGCTATGATGTTCATTGTCCTTAGGCCACCTTCTGAGGAAGACAAATTTAAATTTGTTGAAACCTAGGTAAAGAATTCTTTATCCATTGCAACTGGTCGGCTGTTTATAATTTTATTAAGACGTAAGAATCTAATATCATTTCTGTCCTAATGGAGGGGTGTTCTATAATTTGAAATTAGCTTCTGTCCTTACAACTTTCTATTTTGTTGCAAGAAGGAAAAAGGAAAGATTTAGTTTCCAGTCCGGTCGACGACTGAATTGTGGAGTAAAAGCTCAGATTTCCAATCGCCCTTATTTTGTGTGATAGCGAACTGTTATTGGTTATACCCTGTGCCGTAACCTAACACATGGTGCAGATAAGGCGGCATATACTTTTACATCTCCTACTGGTATGGAATACCATTTACTGCAGGGATCGTGTTGTATGTTTACAGATAGCTATTAACAGAGCCCTCCATGTTGTTACTCAAGCCTCCCTCCACGGTGTTCTAATATGAACTGTCTCAATTAGCAGCTTGCATGCTATAGGCCAATGCTACTGTTGTCACCCTTCGGTCAGTGCTATCCATGACCTCCTCTCTACCCTTAGCCGTGCCGCTTGCCGAGTAGCCTTTCTCTGGGTCGCAAGTCATGTTTCGAGAGGGTGCGTTTCTGGATGAGGGATATATTGCTTCCCCCTACTTATACCTCCCGAGGAGATCACGAAAGTAAAATTAGAGAGATTCGAGCGCGCACGGAGGCTTTTCGGCAGACGTTCTTCCCGTGGAACAGGAAATGGAGGTAGTGACAGTGGCACGTAAAGTGCCCTCCGCCACACACCGTTGGGTGGCTTGCGGAGTATAAATGTAGATGTAGATGTAGATGTAGATGGGCATCCCAGTGAATGAACTGGCTGACCATTTGGCTAGAGATGCAGATACTTACCCTCATTCCCTTTCCCGATTCCAGGTGCAGATATGCGGACCCACCTCAGACCTCTCTTTGCCCAAAAGTGGAATGACATCTGGTGCGCTACTGCTCTCAGTAACAAACTCCGCACAATCAAGGAGACTACTGTAGTTTAGCACTTTTCCTTCCGCTCCTCTCGGAAGGAGTCAATGTCATGCCGTCTACACACTGGTCATACCAGGCTAAGCCATTTTTCTCGTGTATAGAGCCACTCCCACGATGTGGCTGTGAAACCAGACTGACGGCGGAATGTCCCTTCTTCTGGCCCTTCGTACTAAGTACAATCTTCCAAATACCTTGTCTTTAGAATTAGCAGACGACTCACAGATAGTTGAACTGGTTCTCAGTTTTCTACGTGAAACTGGGTTTTACTTTCAGATGTAATATTTTGCCTTACTCCTGGAGCAGCGTGGTTCCAGTTGAGGCCTGTATTCGTGTTTTCTAAGTCTGGGACACATTCCACTCCTCCGTGCAAAGACTGCTCTTTTATCCCTCTGATTTTCCAATTTTTAGGTGTGGCCTACCATTTTATGCCTTCTAATGTGTGTGTCTTGACTTCCTCGCTTTCTAGTTTGACCCCTCTGGCTCGATTGGTCCACTTTTAGTTGACCCTCTCTCCTACGCAAGTTAACTTTTGAATCGCAGGGCTGATGATGAGCTCTCCGTTTAGTCCCACAACCCCCACCCTCAGTCAGTCAATTAGTGCATTGTGCAAGTGGGTCTACACAATTTCGAGGGTGTGAGAATGCCAGTCGAACAAAGTTCACCAAAGACGCTCATCTTTGAGTTGATTTACATGTTACAAGTAATCAGCAAACCAGATAAAGGAGTAGTTGTTTCTCAATGGGGAACCTGAAAATTTAGCTCTAAAGAGCAGCAGTTGATCCTGGACTTGACAGAAGTGTACCTAATAGAATAGTTCAAAATGGAGGGACTCTCGATGGTGTACATGGTATACAGGCAGTGTAATGGAAGTTATGGAACAAGACAACTGTATAATAAGTTTAAAAGAAAGTGTAGGGCTATAGATTGGAAGATGGTTCTCAAGAGGTTTAAGCAAGAAGACGTCAACGAATACTTAGCAGATTATTTCCGAAGGATGGCTCACAAAACCCAGTCAAATTCAAGTCATACGTAAAAGCTGTTAGTAGGACCATAGTTTAGTGTCCAGAAACTCATAGAAGACACAGGGACTGTAACTGAGGATAGCAAAGCAAAAGAAGACGCCCTGACCTCGGTTTTCAAATGTTCTACAAATTAAAATCCGCGGATATTCTTCTTCTCAAACAACAGCGAGTGATATACAGATTAGTGTCAGTGGTGTTGACATACCATTAAAATCGCTAATATTGAACACAGTCCCAGGACCCGACAGAGCTCCTGTCAGATTCTATACCGAATCTGTGGCTGAGTTAGCCTTTTAACTATAATCTGTCCTGGATAGATCTTTCAGACTTTACAAATAACGTAGATCCCTCAAACGAGAAACCGTGCCCAGTTGCAGGAAGAAAGCACAGTTGAGGCCAGTCTACAAGAAAACTAGCGGAAGTGATTCACAAAACCACCGTACAATACTCTTGATATCTATTTGATGTGCGTTCTTGTAAAACTATCTCAAACTGAATGACCTTCTCCACGACAAGCAGCAGACGAAAACATCGACAATGTGAAATCCTATTTGCGCTCAGAATGTCTCCTGAGAGCCACGGATCAAGGCAGTCAGATAGAGGCAGTATTCATTGATTTCCGAAAACCGCTACACTCAGTACAGCATTATTATTAAAAGTATTAAAAAAAGTTATTATTAATAGTACGATATTATGGAATATTAAGAGAAATTGGTGAGTGGATTGAAGATTTTTAGTAGATAGAACGCAGCATGCTATCTTGGATAAAGACTCATCAACAGATTTAGAAGTAACTTCGGTTGTGCTCCACGGAAGCGTGTTTGGGCGCTTGTTGTTCATGTTGTACACTGATGATTCGCAGATAATATTCATAAAAACCTCAGATTTTCCGCAAATTATGCAGTTATCCACAGTGCCGGAAAAAACTGCAGTACCGTGAAGGACTTTCTTCAGTGACGCGAGTATATGATATATGCTTCCTTAGGGGTTGTGGTGTTAGTGGCTCATTTGTCACGGTCGCTGACGATTGCATGGCGCTCATGACGCCTGTCTATGTGTCCTCTGCTTTCACTGTACAGTCAGCAACTGTGCTGAGTTAACAGTTGAAAAATATTTGTAACATTCATTCTACGCTAAAGTCAAGCCCCACCGCCTATTACGTACTCCAGTTGAACAGTTTGAGCCGTTTGAACGGTCCACACTGTTGGAATCTGGATGGAGCATCGGCGGATTATTTCACATGTTAGCACAGTACATGATTGGTGTGCCACTGCTTTCAAAAGTGGTCCGTGGACATTCCCACATCTGAGGATCAGGTTCTTGACGCCCACGTAGTGCAGACGCACATCATGATCGGTGCATTGAGCGAGCAGGAGTGGTCGACCGAACATCACCCAGGGACGAAATCCTGGCACGATGTCGCACCTACGGTGACGTAAGGGACCATCGGGAACCACCTGCTAGCAGCAGGATTACCATCCAATGTGCCTCTGGACAGGCTGCACCACTACACTCGGGCTAGTCGCTGCTCTGTTGTCATGAGAGCTGACTGCGGACAGGAGTGGCGCTCTGTTGTCTTCAGTGATAGGTTCTGCCTGAATGTAAGGATAGACTTAACAGTGTATGGCGTATACTCTATTCCAGAATGCATTCGCCCACAAGGTAGACCCATCCCAGGCTTCACAGTTGGAGGGGGCGAAGGGGGTTCAGTTACAACTCAGTTACATTGAGCGGTCTGCATGGCAAAGTAACTGTCCCCTGAATAGCGCTGCTGCCACTTCTTCTATTGGAAGGCGATATGCTTTTCCAGCAGGAAAATGCACCTCCACGCACGGCTGCTGTGAAGCAACGTGCTCTTCATGGTGCACAACAACGGCCTTGGCCCGCAATACCGTCAGGTCCCTCGTCTACCGTTAGGTTGAAGTGGCAACTTATTCGCTCTCCAGGACCTGCGAGAGCCTTGCTGACTTGCAACAAAAGGCGCAAGATGCTTACGTCAATCTATCATAGGATCACATTTGGCAACCTTATAGTCGTTTGCATGTTAGAATGCACACCTCCATTTGCGTCAGAGGAGAGTACACTGTAAACTGACACGATGTTTTTAATCACAATGGTAGTTAGTTAAAATTCAAATGGCTCTGAGCACTATGGGACTTAAGGTTACAAAAAAACGGCTCTGAGCACTATGGGACTCAACTGCTGTGGTCATAAGTCCCCTAGAACTTAGAACTACTTAAACCTAACTAACCTAAGGACAGCACACAACACCCAGCCATCACGAGGCAGAGAAAATCCCTGACCCCGCCGGGAATCGAACCCGGGAACCCGGGCGTGGGAAGCGAGAACGCTACCGCACGACCACGAGATGCGTGGGACTTAAGGTCTGAGGTCATCAGTCCCCTAGAACTTAGAACTACTTAAACCTAACTAACCTAAGGACATCACACACATCCATGCCCGAGGCAGGATTCGAACCTGCGACGGTAGCGGTCGCGCGGTTCCAGACTGTAGCGCCTAGAACCGCTCGGCCACTCAGGCCGGTGGTAGTTAATTACATCAACTACCATTTAACACAGTTCGGATGTAGTTGGAGACATTTCACATACATATTATGGAAGTATTTCAGAGTTCATGCTATTCTTGGCCTAGCAGTGTCACACGAGTGCAAATATCTCCCTCCTATAATCAGTCACTAACACAAGTATCTGTCTAGCTTTCTTGAAAACCAAAGAAAGAACTTATCATTAACGAAAGTAAATGAAGACCTCAAACATGCCATGGGCAACCGCAAGACCACATACTGACACTGAAAAAAAGAATGTGATACCGTCAACTTCGATTTACGGCTCAGAAAAATGCGACACCTAAAATTTTCACAGGAAACGTTGCAATATTTTGAAAGAAACTTGAAAAACAAAAGCCAACGCGTTGTCTGCTCCAATGAAAAGTTATCTTTGACACATGTTCTCTCTTGAGTGCCATAGGGGTCAGGCTTGGCCCACTATTGCTTTTCTTGTATGTCAATCATACCGTGCCGGTGCTGTTCTCTTGTAATTATTATTTATATGCCAAAGACCTTCGCCTTTAGTTGAGGATTTAATACTGCGATCGTCAAGATGATGAATAAACTGTTGCGAGTGATTGGTTGGGCTGTGAAGTAAGTGAGAAACAGTGCCATATAATTTTAGTTTCCTGTTATTTTCCTTGACGGTATTCCGATACCATATGAGAAAATAAAGAACTTGGATGTAACTTTGAACAAACATCTCAGCGGTGCAAAAAAATACTGTTGACACAGTCAGTAGACTTCCACTTGCCTCTATAACTTGAAAAAGGTTCGAAATATACGAGTATTTCCACAGCTGGTGAAACGTAAACTCGTGCACTATCTCCGCTGTCGAATCTCTACTACAGTGATGATGATGTTCGGTTTGTGGGGCGCTCAACCGCGCAGCGCCCATACAAATTCCCAATTCCCAATTTTTTCACAGTCCAATTTTTCCACAGTCCAATCTAGCCACTGTGACGAATGATTATGATAATGAAATGATGAGGACAACACAAACATCCAATCCCTGTGCGGAGAAAATCCCCAGCCAGGCCGGGACCCCGGCCAGAGTGGCCGAGCGGTTCTAGGCGCTACAGTCTGGAACCGCGCGACCACTACGGTCGCACGTTTGAATCCTGCCTCGGGCATGGATGTGTGTGATGTCCTTAGGTTAGTCAGGTTTAAGTAGTTCTAAGTTCTAGGGGACTGATGACCTCAGAAGTTAAGTCCCATATTGCTCACAGCCATTTGAAGCATTTGAACCCGGGACCCCGTGATCCAGAAATGCTAGCCACTTGGACACATCCTACGACCAGCTTAGATAGAGAAGAGATGACACTTTCAGCAGGACCTGACCATCATTTTGCAGCACAATACTCAAGCACGTACAGTGCAAGCTGTTACTGATTTGTTTGACTTTTGGGGCTGCGATGTCCTATACCACCTATTGCACTCTCTGACTTAAGCCCTCGTGAGTTCAACTCTATTTCTAAACTGATGGAAATACTCCACGGCATTCGCTTCAGAACTGCTACAAATCCGTCGGGCAATAGACCGCGCCGCTCGAACTGTCAACACAGCTGGCACTGCTAAGAGTATCCTACGACTTCCACATCGCTGGCAACTAGTTATACAAAATGCTGGTTTATACTTTGAAGGTCAGTAAAACTTTGAAACACGTATCTATTTTGTAAGAGCTGTAAATTAACAGTTGTCACTATTAAAGTTTCAACCCTTGTAATTACGTCAGATGTTCCTCATTAATAACTCAAGAACGAAGGCTTTATGGATATGTGTGTGTCAGGACTTTTTTTCCTGGTCTTGCTACTAGACATCCTAGTTTGTAAAAGTATTTCTGACAGAGCCTGTTTATTCCGCCACCCATTATTTTGACTGCCATTTCAGATATCTTGGCAGCTTTGTATCTATCAAGAAAACAGTGAGAATCAAATACTCATTCTATAGGAAAAATGAGTAACTTTGTTCTGAAACATGTTAACAAAAATGGCTCTGAGCACTATGGGACTTAACATCTGAGGTCAGCAGTCCCATAGAACTTAGAAGTACTTAAACCTAACTAACCTAAGGACATCACACACATCCATGCCCGAGGCAGGATTCGAACCTGCGACCGTAGCGGTCGCGCGGTTCCGGACTAAAGCGCCTAGAACCGCTCGGCCACTCCGGCCGGCGCTTAAGAGATTACTAGTAGGGAAAAGATCATAACTGAGTGTTAGCCGTACTGAGGTGCCATTCATTCACTGTTGTGGAAAAGTGTCATGTAGTTGGTCCTACAGTTGTAAAGAGCGTTGGTGCGTGTGTGTGTTGTCAGCTTGTATTCTAAAACATAGTAAGGTACACTTTCTGTTGCTTGTGGTACGCGACCTGTGATAATAGCTACAGGTATTTGGGGTGGAATGGAGTTTAATGTTAATGAACAAATTTAAATAAATCTATTTTGTAGTGAATCCGAAGCCAATATCACAAATACAATAATCCTTTAATACTCAAATTCTTTTCTTCGTTTTAACCATATTTTAAGTGAATTTACTAATCGAAAAGATACGAGGAAGAAATGCAACTGAGGAGAGGTTCGAGAATGCAGTTTTAGCTGCTGTTGCTGTGAATCCTTGTACAAATTCTCGAGGTTCTGCTCGTGATTCTAAAACATCGTAGGAAAATATTCTCGTAATTCTGAAACACGGCTATTTCCACCGGCTTGTAACTGGAATACTCTTCTTTGTGCGTTAAACTCAGCTTTTATGCTCATTCAGAAAAATGCTGGTGTGAAAAGCTGTTCACGTTTCTCATAAAGCACGAATTTGCAGTTCAAGATAGGGCTTCCATTTAAAATATGAAGCCACCCTCAGTTCCACTCACAACAGCGTCATCTAGTAGACAGTGGTTAAAGTCAGCCTGTAGCCTTCCACTGTGTCTCGGAATCTGGCCTTTAATTTTTTCTTATAGAATGCGTAATTCTCGAGCTAACGTCTCAACTTAAGTGACTCGCGCTGCAGAATCAATAAACTGAAGGGATGGTACAGTGCTAAGCTGATTACTCCAGACAAGGTAGACAATATGTTGATGGTCAGAAAGGAAGAAAATCATTCGGCTTAGTTGTTTGATGGGAAAGCGGGAGGCCGAATGGACAGTTGCAGTAAATGTACGTATCCATAAAGGGAAAAAGAAGTTAATGTAGAACAAGACTGAAACGACAGAAGCGGAGGTCAATAACACGTGAGACATCTAAGGGGCACGAGTGCTCCTCAGAAGCGTGGCACACGATCCTGAAAGCTTTTCTGCTGCCGCTGCCGGCCTCATGTTTCCTAGACGAACAATAGGGCGCTGGCTGCTGGACCACCAGCCTTGAGTGGCGTACAGGGACGCAGCCGAGGTAAACTTGCCTTGTTTGGAGTGTCGTCCCAGCGACGAAGCGCCGTACACAGTACAAAAGCCTCGCCTGCCCAGGCATTCCTTAACGATCGCAATTAATTACCGTATATCGATAATGGAAGCGACCTTATTCTTTTTCCAGGAGACAATGAGACAGCCACAACCGTAGACGAAGTGCTGATACTCAGAACATGAACTTTTCTGTTAAAACACCAGCGCTAAATACCTTTTACTTGTGTGAAAATTACACATGGTGGTGGTGGTTAGTGTTTAACGTCCCGTCGACAACGAGGTCATTAGAGACGGAGCGCAAGCTCGGGTTAAGGAAGGATTGGGAAGTAAATCGGCCGTGCCCTTTCATAGGGACCATCCCGGCATTTGCCTGAAACGATTTAGGGAAATCACGGAAAACCTAAATCAGGATGGCTGGAGACGGGATTGAACCATCGTCCTCCCGAATGCGAGTCCAGTGTGTTAACCACTGCACCACCTCGCTCGGTGAAAATTACACAGTTTGTGATTAGAATTGCGGCTGTGAGAACACGACTGACAGTAGAATCAAATTTGGGAATAAGAGATTTTTTTTCTTTTTAGCTTAATCATCTGTCGCTGGAACTAACTTAAAAATTCTGAACCACACATTCTGCTTACTTACGCTGTAAAATGAGACAGTATAGTTTTCTCGCATGTCAGTCTATGAACACCTATAAATCTACATGGAAACGAGTCAATCAGTTCTCACCAAAAAGTAGAAACAACGTCCACCCTCTGCTAATAATAAAATTTACTTAGAAGTAGGTCGGCCGGAGTGGCCGAGCGGTTCTAGGCGCTACAGTTTGGAACCGCGTGACCGCTACGGTCGCAGGTTCGAATCCTGCCTCGGGCATGGATGTGTGTGATGTCAAAAAAAAATGGCTCTGAGCACTATGGGACTCAACTGCTGAGGTCATTAGTCCCCTAGAACTTAGAACTAGTTAAACCTAACTAACCTAAGGACAGCACAAACATCCATGCCCGAGGCAGGATTCGAACCTGCGACCGTAGCGGTCCTGCGGTTCCAGACTGCAGCGCCTTTAACCGCACGGCCACTTCGGCCGGCCTGTGTGATGTCCTAAGGTTAGTTAGGTTTAAGTACTTCTAAGTTCTAGGGGAGTGACGACCTCAGAAATTAAGTCCCATAGTACTCAGAGCCATTTGAACCACTAAGAAGTATCAGCACCATTACCACTTTCGTACCAGACATGATCTTCTCAGACAGCTGTTCTCCTTTAAAATTTCATTTATCTTATCCTTCACAAGCGATATCAGCTGTTTATCATTGTGGAGAAAGTTCCATGGGATACTAGGCAAAACTGAAAATAACATTTTCTAATTTCATGTTGAAATTATATAGGAGTGACAACTGTTTTCTGTCACATAGAGCCCCTGTGAGTTTTCACTACTACATTCATGCTGCTTTGACTCTCGTTCGCTCTCAGTGAGGCCGATATTTCTTTGCAAATGGGAGTCAAATATCGAAAGTTCTCTAATTTCTCTGGTGTGGTGCTTTCTCTTGTCCCATTACCTGTCCAGCTTAGGGCAGACAATGACTTTCACAGCTTACTTTACGTGTTCTCTACCGCAACTTTTGTAGTTACTTTGCTTCACCTACTAAATCAGCTGAATTGAAAGGCTGCTTCTAATAGTGCTTGTGTTGCGTACAAACAGGGTTTTTCCGCTCTTTATGAAAAACTCATGCTTCTTAACTCCCCAATGCGGTTTCTAGGAAGAGAAAAAATCCAGGGCTCAAAGAGCTATAGCTTGCGGTTCAATAACGTGCTGGCCAGGGGCGGGAAAATTGCTGATAACTGCCGTCTCCTATTATGTCGATAGAATCATTCACTGTGTGTATCACCACCCCTGCCGGATTACAGATTTGTGGATAAACGCGTCAAATGCGTCGAGGGGGTGGCGAGTGTATACCCAGGAGGCGGCGTGCGCCACTCACGGGCAAATCGCATTATACGCGTTTCCCGCGCCTCTGGTCGCCCTATTCGCACTGTTTCTGTGAGGGGTGAGTGCGCGGTGATGTCATATCCGGCGATTATTTTGAGAAGAAGCGTTGTCACATGAGTCACAGCAAAGCGATCTCGTATACAAACGGGAAGCGTAAGTCAAGCGTAAAATACGCGTCACGCTCCAATCACTGGATGTGGTTACTGAAATGGCCCTATCTCATTGATAGGAAAGATGGGCGGAAACCAAGCAATATAGCGCGTTTTTGGTCAGGGGTGAGGCTGTAAAGTGATTAAATCTATCGAAAACTTAACTGACATTAGGTTATCGTCAGACAATTACATGTTCTGTATATGATATGCGTGATAATAGAGGATTCTTCAAGTTTTCCCGGAATAACGAGTATTATAAGAGGTTTTGTGCTTGCAGCCGGATAACGCCGAGATCTTGCCGCGATATTTCAGCTCACAGCCATTCAGACAAAGTCTAGTGAGTTTCGCACAGAGTAAATTTCTTTTGTTGATGAAAATTTTTCTGCTGCACTATGCTTTTAGGACTGTTCATGAGAAGGAGGATTGTCTAATATACAGATGGAAAGAAATATAGAAGAATCCAAGAAAAGGTCCTTAGAAAATTACAGTGTATCAATGCACAGGGTGACAATTATTGAACTGTATAAAAAACTACGTATTCGTACATTAGCTACAAACTACGGCGTGCAGACACTTTATTCAACATGTAAACGTCAGCTACAATTATTCGGATTTAGGTTAAGACATGCTCGATATGCCTGCCATCATTGGCGATGATGTGACGCAGACGAGTGGCGAAATTGTGCATGACCCGCTGAAGCGTCGCAACATCGACGCTGTTGATGACCTCCTGAACGCTGTTTTCATCTCAGCAGTGGTTTTGGTGTTATTGCTGAACACATTGTCTTCAATATAGCCCCACAAAAAGGAGGAATCGTATATGTTCAGATCCGGAGAATATGGCGGCCAGTCGAGGCTCTTTCCAGTGGCCACTAGCACCCCAGAATGCCGTCCCAAAAAACGCCCTCCAGGACATCACTCTCATGCTTCGATGGGGTCGAGCTCCGTCTTGCATGCACCACATCTTTTCAAAATCAGGGTAACTTTCCATAATGGAGATGGAATCATCTTCCAAAACGTTTACGTACCGTTCGGTAGTCACCATGCGATCAAGGAATATCGCACCGATGTTTCAGTGACTAGACATTGCACAATCACCCGTTGGGAGTGAAGAGACTTCTCGATCGCGAAATACGGATTCTCAGTCCCCTAGATGCATTAGTTTTCCTTATTGACGAAAACATAGAGATAAAAGTGCGTTTCGTCGCTAAACCAAACCATACAGGCAAATAGTAATTCCCATCATGCCCCGCGGCCAGCCGTGCAGTTTGAGCGTCCAGACGCAAACCGTTCAGAAGTTATGACGATTTTATTCCATGTAGTTCAAGAATTGTCACTCTGTGTAATGCTTACAGCATAAATATACAGTCCATTCACATTAACATGATCGCCATCTATGTTCGATGTCAAAGTACAATACACAAAATACAATAGATGACAGGTGGCTGCAATAACATTGGAAAATCTATAAGGCATGTCGGGGGAAAGCAGGAACAGTGTAGACGATGTTGTAAAGTGGAAACGGAGTGATTTATCTGACGTCCAAAAGGTCATGGTAACTGCCTCTCGGTTCCAGAGTGGAAGCATATCAGAAACGGTTAAGTTTTTGAACTGTTCGGATGCCGCCGTGGTTGAAGTATATAGTGCATGGCAAAATAGCATTATCTAAAACCAGCACTGAGGCAGCTGTTCTCTTTCACAGGCCATAGATTACAGGGGCGAAGAACGGCAGCTGAGATTGGCACGAGCAAATAGACCTGTAACTGTTGAGCAACTGACCACCCAGATGAACCAAGGTGCTACCAACACTGTCCCTCAACGACCTTTCAGAAAACGTTCCTGCATATTGGCCTCTGCAGCAGGCACCTGGCTCACACATTCAAGCTAATTGCTGTTCATAAGCGACGAATGCTGGAGTTTGCAAGCTAGTAGCGCAACTGGACGACCACTTGGTGGCGACAGGTAACCTTTTCAGATGAATCACGTTTTATGCTCCATGGGAGAGCGTGAAACGTCAGAAAGCAAACACACTGCAAAGGTGAATGTTTGCTTGGCATTCCCCGGGTGATCTCGACATTCTGGAAGACACAGTGGATCAACACAAATATGCATCTATTCATTTCCACCCTTACATGTAGTTTTTTTTTTTTCCTCGGGACGATGTCACTTACCCATTTACCTGCAGGACAATGGGACATGTCACACAGTTCGAAGAACACCAGGGTGAGTTAACAGTACTCCTCTGGCCACTAAACTCACCAGATCGAGTCGAGAATCAGTGGGACCACATCGATCCGTCTGTTAGCTCCATTGATCCTGAACCATGAAACCTAACACAACTCGCCACGGCACTGGAGTCGGCAAGGCTCCATATACTGATACCTTCCAGAAGCTCATGGACTTTCTTCTTGCACATTTCGCAGCGGTATAAGCTGTAACGACAGTTTTTCAGGCTCTTCACGGCTGCTCACATTAATGTGACTGGACAGTATAAGTAGGGGTTAAGTGCTTTTCTTAGTGTATATATGGTGTAACAAAAACGTTCGCTCAAACTACTAGGACACATTCCTCCCACATACAAGAAGAAAATATTTTATACACTCCTGGAAATTGAAATAAGAACACCGTGAATTCATTGTCCCAGGAAGGAGAAACTTTATTGACACATTCCTGGGGTCAGATACATCACATGATCACACTGACAGAACCACAGGCACGTAGACACAGGCAACAGAGCATGCACAATGTCGGCACTAGTACAGTGTATGTCCACCTTTCGCAGCAATGCAGGCTGCTGTTCTCCCATGGAGACGATCGTAGAGATGCTGGATGTAGTCCTGTGGAACGGCTTGCCATGCCATTTCCACCTGGCGCCTCAGTTGGACCAGCGTTCGTGCTGGACGTGCAGACCGCGTGAGACGACGCTTCATCCAGTCCCAAACATGCTCAATGGGGAACAGATCCGGAGATCTTGCTGGCCAGGGTAGTTGACTTACACCTTCTAGAGCACGTTGGGTGGCACGGGATACACGCGGACGTGCATTGTCCTGTTGGAACAGCAAGTTCCCTTGCCGGTCTAGGAATGGTAGAACGATGGGTTCGATGACGGTTTGGATGTACCGTGCACTATTCAGTGTCCCCTCGACGATCACCAGTGGTGTACGGCCAGTGTAGGAGATCGCTCCCCACACCATGATGCCGGCTGTTGGCCCTGTGTGCCTCGGTCGTATGCAGTCCTGATTGTGGCGCTCACCTGCACGGCGCCAAACACGCATACGACCATCATTGGCACCAAGGCAGAAGCGACTCTCATCGCTGAAGACGACTCGTCTCCATTCGTCCCTCCATTCACGCCTGTCGCGACACCACTGGAGGCGGGCTGCACGATGTTGGGGCGTGAGCGGAAGACGGCCTAACGGTGTGCGGGACCGTAGCCCAGCTTCATGGAGACGGTTGCGAATGGTCCTCGCCGATACCCCAGGAGCAACAGTGTCCCTAATTTGCTGGGAAGTGGCGGTGCGGTCCCCTACGGCACTGCGTAGGATCCTACGGTCTTGGCGTACATCCGTGCGTCGCTGCGGTCCGGTCCCAGGTCGACGGGCACGTGCACCTTCCGCCGACCACTGGCGACAACATCGATGTACTGTGGAGACCTCACGCCCCACGTGTTGAGCAATTCGGCGGTACGTCCACCCGGCCTCCCGCATGCCCACTATACGCCCTCGCTCAAAGTCCGTCAACTGCACATACGGTTCACGTCCACGCTGTCGCGGCATGCTACCAGTGTTAAAGACTGCGATGGAGCTCCGTATGCCACGGCAAACTGGCTGACACTGACGGCGGCGGTGCACAAATGCTGCGCAGCTAGCGCCATTCGACGGCCAACACCGCGGTTCCTGGTGTGTCCGCTGTGCCGTGCGTGTGATCATTGCTTGTACAGCCCTCTCGCAGTGTCCGGAGCAAGTATGGTGGGTCTGACACACCGGTGTCAATGTGTTCTTTTTTCCATTTCCAGGAGTGTACATTATTTGACAAATGTATATAGACACACCTATGTATTGTGCAGTTGATGTCACCGCAGCTGGACTCCCCAGAATAGAAGGAGCGGGGAGTATTGTGCTGCCACTATAAAAGCAGTAATAGTAGAATAGGTCGGTCCGGACAGTTCTGTGTCTGCGAAATTTGACTAGTCACTGGATGTCACCTGAGTACCATATCTATTAGGAACGGTTCAAACAATCTAAGGCTGTTCAAGTCGACTGTTTATGGTACGACTATGAATTGGAAATGCGAAGTAACAACCGCATCTATCACAAGGCGAAGAAGACATGTACTGATAGACAGGGATCGTCGAACGTTATGGAGGTTGACTTATCTCAGGAAATCAGCGGAAGATATCAATCTTGAGTTTGTAAGTGGTACCAGCAGTCCAGCCAGCACGATGACTATGCGCAGGGAGTTAACAAACATGGGCTACAATGATCAAGCAACTCCTCTTAGGCCACACACACACTTCTGTAATCAATGTTAAGCGACACTTGTAACCTCCCCCACACTTATCGACCTTAATGACAGTGAAAAATTAAACCGCGTGTACCTAATGGAAATTTGGGAAAAGCAATCGTCACCGAGGTTAATTTGTCGGTAAAGAGGGAGGAAAGGGTTACATCTAAATGAAAGGAAAAATGCAAACGAAACTGGTGGAAATTAATTTTGAAATAGGGGTAAAGTTAATGAAGAAAGTAAATGTGCGGCCGTTACGTTAACAATCAACTAGCGGTAATTAGATATTTGAGATTTGGGGGAAATTACGGTCGCCAGTCCTAAGGACAATTACTATAGTAACTGAAAAAGAAAGATTATTACACATATAATTAGCACTAGAAGCGTGGCAACTGAAGGTTGACAAGTGTAGTGTGAAAACTGAAAGTTTGTCAGAAGTAATAAATTTCGCTACACTTAATTTAGCAAAAGAATTAATAAAACCGGAAAATCGAAAGTTAATTTAGTGACTGAAGTTAATAGTGAGCTTTCTTTCTGAAGCACATCGAAATTCAGTCAAATACGGTTAGTCTTGGACTACCTCAACAATCATTTCAAAAGCTACTTGAATCTACGCAATTTAGAAATAAGAGATTTAACTTTGAACTTGAATTAAATGATTCTGAACAATTAACAATAGTAAAATTTAGTACGTACCAAGCTGAGCTGCAGTCACAGGTAAGCTAAAATATGGTAACAAAACTAGCACTCTTAATTTGTGCTTGTGTAATCTAAGTATTGTAGCCAGCTATGAATACTTTAACTGAACTTTGAAATTAAAGCAGTGAAATGGAATTATGCTGGCGTTTGAATTTCAACGACACCCGGGTTCATTTCGGAAAAGGAAGGGACCCTGCTTGGTAATGCAATTGGGACAATGAGCAACAAAGGTTCATGCTAAGTAGCTGTAATTTTGTGATGCAACAATTTTAAAAGTTTGAAAAGCTGAGGTCTGCCATACAGTTCTGAAACTTTACGTGCTTCCAGTCTTCCTTGTTGGTTGATTGAAGGTTTGAAGTCGTCGATCGAGGAGGTGGCGATAGTCACTCATTGTCGGCCGTCGCTGTTGCAGAAGCTGGATGCTGGCGCGCCTTCTTCTCGACACGGTCACCAGGCGAAACGGGCTCTTGATGTGCGCCAGCTAATCCTTCCCGTCCGCGACACCATGTCAGAAACTATCATCGCAAGTCGAGCGCAATTACATGCTGCCAAACCCCGAAAGCGCGGCAACTCGCGGGAGCTTCACACTACACACCTGCTCCACTCGCTACTCCCGCCAGATTCCGTCATGCTCTGCCCGCGCTCCACGCGGCAGAGTTAACACTACCAAAGATCCTAAACACTTTGATTCTCCACACGACCTATCGATGTATTCGTTCGATAGCATAGTTTTCCCTAGGCCAGACCCAGCGTAAAAATACAAATAATCATTACACAACAAACCAATTATACATCGACATAAATGCATATATATACAAATAGTAAAACAATTACAATATACAAAGACACAGAAACGTCATATATTCAGGTAACAAAATAAGGAAAAAGAATTATAGTACAATAGATGGAAATACGAGGATATGCATTTCCGGCGTTACACACTGGAGGTGTTGCAAACAGCGACGCCACTGGACAGCGGGTGACCAGAGACAAGGCACTTGCAGTGATGAATCACGCTATACCGTGTAGCAATCAAATCGGGCGGCTTCTGTTTGGCGATATCTGGAAAATGTTACCTACCATCATGTGTAGTGCCAACAATGAAACACGGTGCAGTTAAATATTCAATTTTAGAATGACAGCTCATCTAGCAAAATGTATTTCGTAGGCTGGCCACAACACGACTGCAAAAGCCACAGATTTTTGTCTTTAACCTGGTACAAAGCGCCTCATACTTGTATAAAAGACGTTTGTATAACAGACGTTTACGTACAGCTTTACTAAAGTTTCTTTGTTCTCTTTCCCATATTTCCATTTGCTCCCATAGCATGAACTGATTTAGTGTGTAAGAAGATTGGAAATTCCTGCCGTATTATAGCTTCAAGTTTAACCCAAATGTAAGCAAACAGGTTTACACCAAAATAATCGAATAGTTTCGGTAGAGCAGACCATAGCGTACCACTCGTACGAGAGGTATTAACACTCCGTGGTGTCTTCATGTGACGACTCAAATAAACTATCGATGCGCGTTTTCCTTTCGATATTGCCTTTTACGCGTTAATCTCTTTGCAGCAGCGCTCTATTTTGCACGTTAATACCAGCTATGGGATAAATGTATACTGTCCTTTATGATATTACTGTATTGCTATTTCATTACTAAAGAACGATTATTCACATGTTGACTGTTGGAAGAATTATTTTCCATGTGGTTTTATTTTGAAAGAAATGTCACGACATACGCATTGTAAAGTGTTTAGTATATGTAATAAACGAGTGGTCCAGCATGGTACAGCTGATGTTTGATAACTCGATTGTTTCACCCCAATAGCAACTAAAAGAACCAAAATAGATATTGAGATCATGGTAAACTTCATTGACGTTCAAACGTATTTGCTTAAATGGAACAAAACGAATGATTTTAACAACTGTGCTCTTTACGGTAAAACCAGTGGCGTGTTAAGTTTGCTGGGTTAAGTTGGGTGAAGCGTTCGCTGCCGCTGTTTATGGAGTAAGAAAAAGTGACATTGTACTGCCACTAACGTTAACGAGTTTTCAGTAATGCTTGCTTCAGACAGCTTCACATGCTTGAGCAAGTGGCAATATACTGCATTTTAAACCCAGTAATGTATGTAGCAAAATTATTTTTCCTAAAGTCACCGACCTGTTTTGGATTGCTGGATCGATTACTTAAAACTAACATAACTTAAGCAAATACGAATACTGTCCAACGCTTTTTACATTTCATTTATATAAACATGTGGTTTTACACTGCATTGCACCTCCACAGCTAATATTAAAATATCTATAATTTATTAACAAAGCAGACACATACCACTTAACATTTGACCAACGTAACAGTATATTTTCTTGTTTACGTGAGAACATAAAACGAATGTGCTGACACTAATCTGTGAACAGATGCGTTTTGTAGCATTTTGTTATTTAGCCATCTTCGAGAGCGAATCGGAGTTTTTAATAGCGTTTTAATGAATATTCGTTATCAGTGCAGTGTTTTCCACATTTTTGTTTTTTCAGCATGCCACTTACATTTGTGCATAGCGCTGTTAATACCAATGTTTTAGCCGGCCTGTGTGGCCGAGCGGTTCTAGGCGCTTCAGTTTGGAACCGCGCGACCGCTACGGTCGCAGGTTCGAATCCTGCCTTGGGCATGGATGTTGGTGGTGTCCTTAGGCTAGTTAGGTTTAAGTAGTTCTAAGTTCTAGGGGACTGATGACCTCCGATGTTAAGTCCCATATTGCTCAGAGCCATTTTGAACCAATGTTTTATATGTGATCTGTGTTCTTTGTGTACCTATTGGCCCCAGGTGATATACTCAATATTTTTTTTAAGCGTAGACCATCATTTGACTGTATTTTTATTTTGTGAACTATCTCGATAGCGGTTGTTATGCAGTTTTTGAGTACAATGCTAAAAATTCTTAGACGTTATATCTGTAAGACTTTACAGGGCATGAAGAACTTTTATCGTTTTACTCGATAATGGCATAACAGTCGAAGTCAAGATAGTATAGAAAAGAAAAACACAGTTAATTCCAAACATACGAACGTTTATTCTTTCAAAAAATACTGCATGACTGTGGTCCAGCGCCATCGAAAATTCTTAACCCGAACTCTAATGGCTGAAACCGAGAAAAATTATTCAAAAGTATGAATAGGTGTCTTAATGGTCTTAGCCATTCCATCTGGGGTTGTCTCTACAGACAGAAACCCTATATGACTAATTCTTTTTCCCCAGTTATTTCAAAGGTCAAATATTAAATTTTGTTTTTGTTCTGCAGTTAAAAAACTCACAGACACAATGGTTAAAAATTGTTACACATGATTACATTACGTAGTTAATTTTGCATTAGATTCTTGCTTTCCATAATTTGGAAATAAATTTTATTGATCGCTATAGCTCCATTCCATTACTTTCGTTTACTGCCAATGTTCGAAGCCATGCTGTTGGTACTACTTGTTATGTACTTAAAATGAGCTATTTGCCTGTATTCATACAAATCTTTGCCATTGTATTTTAACATATTTTACTTAACTAGACTGCTTTCAAAGCGCTTTTTTTCGATTCCCTTGTACCGAGTGGGTTTCTTATTTGATATAACCTCTGACGAAGTTCGGTGAATAGTGCTGTAACATTAGCGTATATCAACTATGAATTACAGTTACTTTATTGTCCTTCGAAATAGTCATCTCACATGACTACGTTCCGCTGAGGTCTGCGGTACATGTCCTGCAGAAACGGAGTCTTCCTTTGGAATGGTATTCAAAAGCCGCGTCACGGTTCGTTGGATGTCAGGAATATCGTCAAATCCCTTTCCTTTCAAAGCGAGTCTGCGTCGAGGGAATAGGAAGAAGTCTGGAGGTTTGAGATCCGCCTAGTGTAGTGGATGTTCAAGTTGCACCACTCCCTTTTTTGCCAAGAACTTCATGACGATATTGGCTGTGCGTGGACGAGCGCTGTCGTGAACAGAAAGACAGGAACCTTGTGCGTACTGGGGTCGTACCCTGCGTAGACGTTCATCTGCATCCGCTATCATGCGCACAGTTAATCAACGGTCGTTCATGATTAATGTCTTCACTTTTTCAATGTTTACGTCACTGACGTCGGCCGCCGGTCGTCTGCTACCAGGATTGTCACAAAGACTTTCCCGGCCTCCTCGAAAACGGCCGAACCACTCGTACACACACGTCATGGACCGTGCTTGATCCCGAAAAACCCTTACCAGTATTGCTTGCGTTTCTTTCGGTATCTTGTCAGGCTTAAAACAAAACTTTAAATTGATCCTTTGCTCGTTCTTGTCCTGTTCTCATTTTAGAACCAAGGCACTAAACAAGCACTTTGTCCAACAGTTTCAACACGGAACACACACCATGCTCAACTAAACTACTGTGGGGGCAGGTCGTCAACACCGGCTGCTATGAAGGTGCAGCGTTGTGTTGCCCCATCGACCGTTCTGACTTCATTCACCGAACTTTATGTCAGAGGTTGTACGTACGTTGTTTCTGACCTTTTTGTAATAAGAAGATAGTTTTGTCTGCGTAATTGTTTATGACATGGCTACGCAGTATCGTTGAATATTTTGAACGACAAAACATTCCCAATCGACTGCACGTATTTGTTGTGAACTCCACAACTGCAATTTGAAGTGTTTTAGTTGCTGAAACACTGGCGTAGTCCATAGGTATAAAAGAAATAAAATGGCTGTGAGTTTGTTGTGTCTTCTCATCGTTAGTTATACACACAACAAAACTAAAAGTCACGTATTTACAATACATAAATGTATTTGCTGACGAAATTTTTATAATTATGAGCCGCTCTCTTTTTTCTGTGAGGTTACTATAGACTCCAGTAGAGAACCTCCTCGCAGCTGTAGCTGTAGTCTTTCAGAAACTGCTGACTCTCAGGGAGAGGCAGCAGTACGCCAGCGACCGACCGTTAAGCGTAGAAAAGGCGACTGGATGGCGATCGAGTGGCAGCGATTCGTAAACCAGCTCTGCCGCACGCCGCTTGTCCCTAAATTAGCATATTTCACGCTGTCTCCGGCTCAATAACACGCTCATTGATCACGCGACACACAGCAGACGCCAGGACCTTCCGCTCAGTCCGCGACTGCAAAGTATTTTAATTAGAGAAGGCGGCTCTTTTATACAGACGGTGTCCGCTGTGGCCTCGATTCTTCTTCTTACTGCCAATTCAGTACCGGAGTTGTTTTAATCATAGTTAATAGAAAACATTAATATTGTCTTGCCAAAACAGTACAGGCATCGATGCTTAGTACTGAAGCCTGTACCTTCATCATGGTAGACTTCTTCACTTCAGTCCGTTAGTACGGAGCAGAAAGATGAAAGAGGCTTTCATAGCGCAAATCGAACATAACGAAATTATTAATGTCGCTGATTCCTGTCTTTTCCTCAGCCTATTGCTCCAGAGTTTTTGATAACATGTTGTGAGTTAATTTGCATTGTTCTTTTGTATCTGCCTTATTAGAAATCGCTAGCTGAGCATCCGCTGCTTCGCTCGATTAGACTGTGCGATCTACATTGATATTTTTGTTTGTCTGGAATCGAATTTTTATGTTGTGTCTAAATTACAAAGTCTTCTCAGCTGTTTAAGCAAACTAGGGCCACAACAGCATGGTATTTTCTGTAAGTACTTCTGATCAAAAAGTGATTCTGGTAGCTGGAGTCAGAGGGATTTGCTAACACTGCTTTTTGCATTCTTGTACTGATATTTCTATAAACACTTTCGTCTTCTAACATATATTTCTTTAGAGCCCAGGGACCAGTTTTTTAGCTGTACTTATGTTGTAACGCAACAAAATATTTTCATGAAAGTTTCATCCCTTTTTCACTCCCTTAGGAGCAGAATTTCCAAAAATCACTGAAACACCTTTCTTTCATGTATGAATGCATGGTTTCGCGGCGATATGAATTAATAAGTTTTTTTAACGGGCTTCCAGCCGCGTCAGGTGGTTAAAATCCCACGAGCTTTCGACCCAGCTCTCCTCAGTCATTGTCAATTGGTAAGAATGACTGCTGTGTCGCTGCGGCCGCGTCGTTGTATAGCCACACTGCTGGCTGTGACGTCACTAGTGCTCTCTTCCTCGCCATATATGGTAATGTTTCCATCCCGCGTCCGTCGCGCCCGTTTTAACCTCGCGATGGTCGGGTCACAGGCTGTGCTGAGCTGCAAACCACCGTCCTTGTTGATGGCGTTTACAGAGGTTTTTATTTCAATAGCTTCTTTTATGACGCTATCCCAAAATCCCTTCGTCCTCATAACGACACATGTTTCGTCGAATAGAATTCGGTGTCGATTTTCTAGGGCGCGATCTGCCACGGCTGATTTTTCTGGATAACGTAGGCGTAGGAACCTCTCGTGTTCCGTCCGGAGTTACTCCACAGTGCGTACTGTTTCGCCAACGCAGTAACAGCCATACTGACATGGTATCTTGTACACTCAAGGCGTTCTAAGCCCTAGATTGTCCTTCACAGGCCTCGTGAGCTGCCGAATTTTTGCTAGGGGCCAGAACAGCGATGAAATGTAATATCTCTTCAGGAGCCGGCTTATCTTTCGCGACACTGTACCACAGAAAGGCAAAAACACAAGTTTCTTGCTTTCTTCTTCGGTGGTGTTCTCTGCTCTGTTGGTGTGTTTCCTGTGTGTCACACCAGATATAGTCTGTGACACCTGTCCGTCGCTGTACCCGATTTCCCGGAACACTTTTCGGAGGTGGCTCAGTTCTAATGGCAGACTTTCAGCGTCTGAGACGACTTTAGCACGATGGGCGAGGGTATTCAGAACGCCACGTTTCTGTGCCGGATGGTTGTGGCTGAGAGCGTGCAGGTACCGATCTGTGTGTGACGGTTTCCTGGGATTTTGACCACCTGACGCGGCTGGAAACCCTAGAAAATTTTATTAACACGTTTATTTTATTTCTGACACAAATGTGGAAAACAAATTTTCTTGCATTTAGTCTTCAACACAGTTTCATAATACCCAAAGAAGAGCGGCGCATTTCGTCACAGAGTTATTTGGTAAGCGTGATAGCGTTACGGAGATGTTTAGCAAACTCAAGTGGCAGACTCTGCAAGAAAGTCGCTCTGCATCGCGTTGTAGCTAGCTGTCCAGGTTTCGAGAGGGTGCGTTTCTGGATGAGGTATCGAATATATTGCTTCCACCTACTTATACCTCCCGAGGAGATCATGAATGTAAAATTATGGAGATTCGAGCGCGCACGGAGGCTTTCCGGCAGTCGTTCTTCCCGCGAACCATACGCGACTGGAACAGGAAAGGGAGGTAACGACAGTGGCACGTAAAGTGCCCTCCGCGACACACCGTTGGGTGGCTTGCGGAGCATAAATGTAGATGTAGATGTAGAAATACCTTCATAAAATTTTCCATCCAGTATTTCACCGCCTTAGGGGTTGAGTTTTGAAAAATATTGAAAAAAGTGTAAATTTATTTTCAACTCAGAAGTCAGGTACCAATTTTCATAGCTATAGATACCTTAATAGCGAATTTTGAAAATAAACTTTGACACACTATTTTCCCTTCTCAGTAGTTCAATATCCAAAAATGCTGAAACATGTATTTTTTTACTTCTTACTGAAAAACCTAATACGAATATTTGTAGTTCTAGCTTCAAAGTTGCTTTAACATCGACAAATCTTCAAAAACCTCTCATCCTCTATTTCACCTCTTTAGGGGTGTAATATCGAAAAATCCCTTGTTAAACGATGCCTACAGTGTAGGATAAACACCCTATCCTTGGCGGTTAGGGCTAGGCGATGATGAGTCAGTCACTCAGTCAGGATAGTCTCTGCATAGAGGAGATGATTGGAGTGAAAGGGGATGATATTTCGTACCAGAAGCTATAGATGAGGCGGCGTAAGTTGAGTCCTGACAAATTTAGAGGGCTGAGCGCGGCAGCTTTGCGGGTCTACCTCAACCAGTAATGTGACTTGATTTTGTAAACGTCTATATGGCAACAGCCCTGCAGACGGCCACTGAAGTGCAGCCGTCAGCGCTTCGAAGTACAGAGCTGGCAACAATGCAGAGAGGTATCAGGGATCTTCTTATGTCATCTCCACTATAGCTGGCAGGAGACTGTCAGAGTTCCTATGGTCATCCAAATGCACAGATATTCATCCACAGGTTCGTGAAACACTGCTTTATGGTTTGAGGTTAAAGACAGCACTTTAATTTAACCAGTTTGACCCAGTCATACTCTGCCATGTTTGAATCCTTTGCTCAAAAGTAGATATTTACCTTGGACATGGAACCCTTACCGATTACTTAACACCCTCTCTATAATGACGTGTTTCTTTACTATCCTGTATGCATCTCAATTGCTCACAATAAACATAGTTTCAGTAAGTTTTACGAAACAGCTGGATTTAATTTCTTAATATCGATGTTACTGCAGGTTTCAATTTTGTGACTGTTTATGAGAACTATAGTTACAAAAGGTAGTTTCCAGGTACTACCTCCAACTTAACATGCATATACAAAAAATGGATATTTTCCAAGCACTAACACAAAATAAATTAATGTTTTTCTTACTACTTAAAATCTGTCACTTACAAAAAACAATTTCCACCAGCAGAATCGTGTAAAAAATAGTTGTGCCTATTTGAAACATAAAACACGCAAAACAGAAGAGTCTTCTGAAGATTACAAAAGAACAAGTAATGGGAAAAAATAACTAGTGAAGCGTTTTAAGAAACAACACCGGGAAACCTTTTCGAAAGATATAGAACATGACGTCTGTGGGGTCCGCAAATAAATTTGGAAAATGATACTGCAACAGTGAAAAGAAATTAAATGAAATTTTGAACGACATAAATGAGATATCATAGCTTAAGTATCTGAGTTGTTTGAACGTATAAAAATACCAGAACACTGAAAACTATCAGAGATCGGTATTCAAGTAAGCGATGGAGTAACTGTTTAACATATAGAGGTAGAAGAGTCTGTAAGTCTGCTAAAAACATGAAGTCTGTCTGGAAAGTTACTATGGCTAAAGAATTACTAAGCTGTGGAAGATATTCACTAACTTAATAATGTTATAACCCGTAATAAAATTCCAAATGAATGTAAAAGTGGCATCACTATTCTCAAGTACAAGAAAGGAAGTAAGAAAGATCAGTCCATCTACAGACGGATAAATTTCAGCTCATAAACACATAAAAAAGCTAACAGGAAACACAATGAGAGACGTTACAGCCATTTCAGAGGGACAGTTATGATTCTGGTTCTGGCACGTCATGCACAGAAGGGTTATGCATTCTTATATTGTGGAAAGTCAACTCAATACAACAGCGCTGCTTATCTATATTTTATAGACTTTCAGAAGCCTTTCGACAGAAAAATTAACAGCTGTAAACCTGCTCTATAGTTGGGGCTTTCCTTCCAACTCAGTAAAAAAATTTATTCCAACAATAATATCCATTCTACAATTGATTCCAGGTGAACTTGCTGTGTACCAGTTAACAGTGGTTCTCCAAAAGATGACTGTTTTATCAAGCTACTTTGTCATATAGTAATGGACTAGGTGATACAGAAGATACTAGCTGATAGTGGTTATAGATTGGGGGACGAAGAAATAAAAGTAATGTATGCCACCAGACAGTGGAGATAACCTTCAAGACCTCTTATATGCATTTAAGGTGGCGGCCAAACAGTTAAATACGGTCATATCCACTCAAAAAAATCAAGTATGGGAACATACCTGTGGAACCAATTAGATGCAAACTGGAAGTAAAAGGGAAAATTAGTTAATAGGTAACGACACTGAAATAAATTTATAATTGACCGTCTAGCAGTGAAAATGCTCCAAAGGAAGTTAGAGAATAAGTAGCAAAATCAAAGAGTCGGGGTTTTTAAATTACACGATTTGGAAAAGAAAAGTCTAGGAAAAGGTGCAAAGACATGAACATAAAAAAATAGATTAATTATAATATACAAAGCTGAGACTGAAAATACAAAAAACAATAGTGAGATTAATCAAAATATACAAAGCTGAGAGTGAAAATTTAAAAACCAGATGAATTTTGGACACCACGGACATGAGTATTCTGTGGAAGACAGCAAGGAAGACACTGAAACATAGAGAGATAAGCGAAACCACTGGGTGATCATTTAAATCTGACTTCATTAATAATTTTGTACTCAGAGAGGATAGATAAACGGAAGATTGTGAAAATCATAAGAAATAAATCACCAGCTGGTAAAAGGAATGCGGGCCGTCCAAGGAAAAGACGGAATGACAACGTCAAAGCAGATGGAGTGGCTTGCTTACGGAAATAGGCTTTCGTCTAGGTCGAAAGGAGAAAGAAAAAGAAAAACTGTTATACAGGATACATAAAAGTTTACTGGGTATGGTACCTCGTCATAATGTAAAAACTACTGCTGCTGGAGAAAAACCATTAGACCCAGAAGAAGGCCGCTGCACCGTCGCCGAAACGTTGGTTTTTCTCCAGCAGCAGTAGTTTTTACATTATGACGAGGTACCATACCAGGAAAACTTTTGTGTCGACTGACTCTGACCACGGAAGCCTACGCAGTTATATATTATACAGGATGTTTTAGTATTGATGATACATCTTTTCAGGACTGATGCAGTAGGACACACATATCAGTCCGGAAAATGGTGAGAAAAGACCCAGATGAAATTACAACCCCGAACATGCTGTGGTTCAAAATGGTTCAAATGGCTCTGAGCACTATCAGTCCCCTAGAACTTAGAACTACTGAAACCTAACTAACCTAAAGACATCACACACATCCATGCCCGAGGCAGGATTCGAACCTGCGGCCGTAGCGGTCGCGCGGTTCCGGGAACATGCTGTGGAATAGGGTTGCCAGTGAAAAGAAGAATCTGCAGATCTTTGTTTATACGATGTAGTAGACTGAAGGCAGTTTGCTAATGTTGAAAGGAATTCATAGAATGATGGCATTCACTACCAGTTGTCTTAGTTGCTCGTGAATTGTCCGGGTTGTACGATCGTGATCCGCGAACCTTTTCGTTCCTGACGGTTCGCCCAGAGCAGCGTTGGATATTCTCAGACTCAGCTTTGTCGACTCTCGAAAGGCAGTCGCTATCCGATCAAGAGTACGCCGACACCCCTATTTAATGCGAAATATACCACCAGATGTCACGAGAGGTGCCCGGGTTGTACGATCGTGATCCGCGAACCTTTTCGTTCCTGACGGTTCGCCCAGAGCAGCGTTGGATATTCTCAGACTCAGCTTTGTCGACTCTCGAAAGGCAGTCGCTATCCGATCAAGAGTACGCCGACACACCTATTTAATGCGAAATTTACCACCAGATGCCACGAGAGGTGTCCGGGTTGTACGATCGTGATCCGCGAACCTTTTCGTTCCTGACGGTTCGCCCAGAGCAGCGTTGGATATTCTCAGACTCAGCTTTGTCGACTCTCGAAAGGCAGTCGCTATCCGATCAAGAGTACGCCGACACCCCTATTTAATGCGAAATATACCACCAGATGCCACGAGAGGTGTCCGGGTTGTACGATCGTGATCCGCAAACCTTTTCGTTCCTGACGGTTCGCCCAGAGCAGCGTTGGATATTCTCAGACTCAGCTTTGTCCACTCTCGAAAGGCAGTCGCTATCCGATCAAGAGTACGCCGACACCCCTATTTAATGCGAAATATACCACCAGATGCCACGAGAGGTGTCCGGGTTGTACGATCGTGCTCCGCGAACCTTTTCGTTCCTGACGGTTCGCCCAGAGCAGCGTTGGATATTCTCAGACTCAGCTTTGTCGACTCTCGAAAGGCAGTCGCTATCCGATCAAGAGTACGCCGACACCCCTATTTAATACGAAATATACCACCAGATGCCACGAGAGGTGTCCGGGTTGTACGATCGTGATCCGCGAACCTTTTCGTTCCTGACGGTTCGCCCAGAGCAGCGTTGGATATTCTCAGACTCAGCTTTGTCCACTCTCGAAAGGCAGTCGCTATCCGATCAAGAGTACGCCGACACCCCTATTTAATGCGAAATATACCACCAGATGCCAAGAGAGGTGTCCGGGTTGAACGATCGTGATCCGCAAACCTTTTCGTTCCTGACGGTTCGCCCAGAGCAGCGTTGGATATTCTCAGACTCAGCTTTGTCGACTCTCGAAAGGCAGTCGCTATCCGATCAAGAGTACGCCGACACCCCTATTTAATGCGAAATATACCACCAGATGCCACGAGAGGTGTCCGGGTTGTACGATCGTGATCCGCGAACCTTTTCGTTCCTGACGGTTCGCCCAGAGCAGCGTTGGATATTCTCAGACTCAGCTTTGTCGACTCTCGAAAGGCAGTCGCTATCCGATCAAGAGTACGCCTACACCCCTATTTAATACGAAATATACCACCAGATGCCACGAGAGGTGTCCGGGTTGTACGATCGTGATCCGTGAACCTTTTCGTTCCTGACGGTTCGCCCAGAGCAGCGTTGGATATTCTCAGACTCAGCTTTGTCCACTCTCGAAAGGCAGTCGCTATCCGATCAAGAGTACGCCGACACCCCTATTTAATGCGAAATATACCACCAGATGCCACGAGAGGTGTCCGGGTAGTACGATCGTGATCCGCGAACCTTTTCGTTCCTGACGGTTCGCCCAGAGCAGCGTTGGATATTCTCAGACTCAGCTTTGTCGACTCTCGAAAGGCAGTCGCTATCCGATCAAGAGTACGCCGACACCCCTATTTAATGCGAAATATACCACCAGATGCCACGAGAGGTGTCCTGGTTGTACGATCGTGATCCGCGAACCTTTTCGTTCCTGACGGTTCGCCCAGAGCAGCGTTGGATATTCTCAGACTCAGCTTTGTCGACTCTCGAAAGGCAGTCGCTATCCGATCAAGAGTACGCCGACACCCCTATTTAATGCGAAATATACCACCAGATGCCACGAGAGGTGTCCAGGTTGTACGATCGTGATCCGCAAACCTTTTCGTTCCTGACGGTTCGCCCAGAGCAGCGTTGGATATTCTCAGACTCAGCTTTGTCGACTCTCGAAAGGCAGTCGCTATCCGAACAAGAGTACGCCGACACCCCTATTTAATGCGAAATATACCACCAGATGCCATGAGAGGTGTCCGGGTTGTTCGATCGTGATCCGCGAACCTTTTCGTTCCTGACGGTTCGCCCAGAGCAGCGTTGGATATTCTCAGACTCAGCTTTGTCCACTCTCGAAAGACAGTCGCTATCCGATCAAGAGTACGCCGACACCCCTATTTAATGCGAAATATACCACCAGATGCCACGAGAGGTGTCCGGGTTGTACGATCGTGATCCGCGAACCTTTTCGTTCCTGACGGTTCGCCCAGGGCAGCGTTGGATTTTCTCAGACTCAGCTTTGTCCACTCTCGAAAGGCAGTCGCTATCCGATCAAGAGTACGCCGACACCCCTATTTAATGCGAAATATACCACCAGATGCCATGAGAGGTGTCCGGGTTGTACGATCGTGATCCGCGAACCTTTTCGTTCCTGACGGTTCGCCCAGAGCAGCGTTGGATATTCTCAGACTCAGCTTTGTCGACTCTCGAAAGGCAGCCGCTATCCGATCAAGAGTACGCCGACACCCCTATTTAATGCGAAATATACCACCAGATGCCAAGAGAGGTGTCCGGGTTGTACGATTGTGATCCGCGAACCTTTTCGTTCCTGACGGTTCGCCCAGAGCAGCGTTGGATATTCTCAGACTCAGCTTTGTCCACTCTCGAAAGGCAGTCGCTATCCGATCAAGAGTACGCCGACACCCCTATTTAATACGAAATATACCACCAGATGCCACGAGAGGTGTCCGGGTTGTACGATCGTGATCCGCGAACCTTTTCGTTCCTGACGGTTCGCCCAGAGCAGCGTTGGATATTCTCAGACCCAGCTTTGTCCACTCTCGAAAGGCAGTCGCTATCCGATCAAGAGTACGCCGTCACCCCTATTTAATACGAAATATACCACCAGATGCCACGAAAGGTGTCCGGGTTGTACGATCGTGATCCGCGAACCTTTTCGTTCCTGACGGTTCGCCCAGAGCAGCGTTGGATATTCTCAGACTCAGCTTTGTCCACTCTCGAAAGGCAGTCGCTATCCGATCAAGAGTACGCCGACACCCCTATTTAATGCGAAATATACCACCAGATGCCACGAGAGGTGTCCTGGTTGTACGATCGTGATCCGCGAACCTTTTCGTTCCTGACGGTTCGCCCAGAGCAGCGTTGGATATTCTCAGACTCAGCTCTGTCGACTCTCGAAAGGCAGTCGCTAGCCGATCAAGAGTACGCCGACACCCCTATTTAATGCGAAATATACCACCAGATGCCACGAGAGGTGTCCGGGTTGTACGATCGTGATCCGCGAACCTTTTCGTTCCTGACGGTTCGCCCAGAGCAGCGTTGGATATTCTCAGACTCAGCTTTGTCGACTCTCGAAAGGCAGTCGCTATCCGATCAAGAGTACGCCGACACCCCTATTTAATGCGAAATATACCACCAGATGCCACGAGAGGTGTCTGGGTTGTACGATCGTGATCCGCGAACCTTTTCGTTCCCGACGGTTCGCCCAGAGCAGCGTTGGATATTCTCAGACTCAGCTTTGTCGACTCTCGAAAGGCAGTCGCTATCCGATCAAGAGTACGCCGACACCCCTATTTAATGCGAAATATACCACCAGATGGCACGAGAGGTGTCCAGGTTGTACGATCGTGATCCGCGAACCTTTTCGTTCCTGACGGTTCGCCCAGAGCAGCGTTGGATATTCTCAGACTCAGCTTTGTCGACTCTCGAAAGGCAGTCGCTATCCGATCAAGAGTACGCCGACACCCCTATTTAATGCGAAATATACCACCAGATGCCATGAGAGGTGTCCGGGTTGTTCGATCGTGATCCGCGAACCTTTTCGTTCCTGACGGTTCGCCCAGAGCAGCGTTGGATATTCTCAGACTCAGCTTTGTCCACTCTCGAAAGACAGTCGCTATCCGATCAAGAGTACGCCGACACCCCTATTTAATGCGAAATATACCACCAGATGCCACGAGAGGTGTCCGGGTTGTACGATTGTGATCCGCGAACCTTTTCGTTCCTGACGGTTCGCCCAGAGCAGCGTTGGATACTCTCAGACTCAGCTTTGTCCACTCTCGAAAGGCAGTCGCTATCCGATCAAGAGTACGCCGACACCCCTATTTAATACGAAATATACCATCAGATGCCACGAGAGGTGTCCGGGTTGTACGATCGTGATCCGCGAACCTTTTCGTTCCTGACAGTTCGCCCAGAGCAGCGTTGGATATTCTCAGACTCAGCTTTGTCCACTCTCGAAAGGCAGTCGCTATCCGATCAAGAGTACGCTGACACCCCTATTTAATGCGAAATATACCACCAGATGCCACGAGAGGTGTCCGGGTTGTACGATCGTGATCCGCAAACCTTTTCGTTCCTGACGGTTTGGCCAGAGCAGCGTTGGATATTCTCAGACTCAGCTTTGTCGACTCTCGAAAGGCAGTCGCTATCCGATCAAGAGTACGCCGACACCCCTATTTAATGCGAAATATACCACCAGATGCCACGAGAGGTGTCCTGGTTGTACGATCGTGATCCGCGAACCTTTTCGTTCCTGACGGTTCGCCCAGAGCAGCGTTGGATATTCTCAGACTCAGCTCTGTCGACTCTCGAAAGGCAGTCGCTATCCGATCAAGAGTACGCCGACACCCCTATTTAATGCGAAATATACCACCAGATGCCACGAGAGGTGTCCGGGTTGTACGATCGTGATCCGCGAACCTTTTCGTTCCTGACGGTTCGCCCAGAGCAGCGTTGGATATTCTCAGACTCAGCTTTGTCGACTCTCGAAAGGCAGTCGCTATCCGATCAAGAGTACGCCGACACCCCTATTTAATGCGAAATATACCACCAGATGCCACGAGAGGTGTCCTGGTTGTACGATCGTGATCCGCGAACCTTTTCGTTCCTGATGGTTCGCCCAGAGCAGCGTTGGATATTCTCAGACTCAGCTTTGTCGACTCTCGAAAGGCAGTCGCTATCCGATCAAGAGTACGCCGACACCCCTATTTAATGCGAAATATACCACCAGATGCCACGAGAGGTGTCCAGGTTGTACGATCGTGATCCGCGAACCTTTTCGTTCCTGACGGTTCGCCCAGAGCAGCGTTGGATATTCTCAGACTCAGCTTTGTCGACTCTCGAAAGGCAGTCGCTATCCGATCAAGAGTACGCCGACACCCCTATTTAATGCGAAATATACCACCAGATGCCATGAGAGGTGTCCGGGTTGTTCGATCGTGATCCGCGAACCTTTTCGTTCCTGACGGTTCGCCCAGAGCAGCGTTGGATATTCTCAGACTCAGCTTTGTCCACTCTCGAAAGACAGTCGCTATCCGATCAAGAGTACGCCGACACCCCTATTTAATGCGAAATATACCACCAGATGCCACGAGAGGTGTCCGGGTTGTACGATTGTGATCCGCGAACCTTTTCGTTCCTGACGGTTCGCCCAGAGCAGCGTTGGATATTCTCAGACTCAGCTTTGTCCACTCTCGAAAGGCAGTCGCTATCCGATCAAGAGTACGCCGACACCCCTATTTAATACGAAATATACCATCAGATGCCACGAGAGGTGTCCGGGTTGTACGATCGTGATCCGCGAACCTTTTCGTTCCTGACAGTTCGCCCAGAGCAGCGTTGGATATTCTCAGACTCAGCTTTGTCCACTCTCGAAAGGCAGTCGCTATCCGATCAAGAGTACGCTGACACCCCTATTTAATGCGAAATATACCACCAGATGCCACGAGAGGTGTCCTGGTTGTACGATCGTGATCCGCAAACCTTTTCGTTCCTGACGGTTTGGCCAGAGCAGCGTTGGATATTCTCAGACTCAGCTTTGTCGACTCTCGAAAGGCAGTCGCTATCCGATCAAGAGTACGCCGACACCCCTATTTAATGCGAAATATACCACCAGATGCCACGAGAGGTGTCCGGGTTGTACGATCGTGATCCGCGAACCTTTTCGTTCCTGACGGTTCGCCCACAGCAGCGTTGCATATTCTCAGACTCAGCTTTGTCGACTCTCGAAAGGCAGTCGCTATCCGATCAAGAGTACGCCGACACCCCTATTTAATGCGAAATATACCACCAGATGCCACGAGAGGTGTCCGGGTTGTACGATCGTGATCCGCGAACCTTTTCGTTCCTGACGGTTCGCCCAGAGCAGCGTTGGATATTCTCAGACTCAGCTTTGTCGACTCTCGAAAGGCAGTCGCTATCCGATCAAGAGTACGCCGACACCCCTATTTAATGCGAAATATACCACCAGATGCCACGAGAGGTGTCCGGGTTGTACGATAGCGATCCGCGAACCTTTTCGTTCCTGACGGTTCGCCCAGAGCAGCGTTGGATATTCTCAGACTCAGCTTTGTCCACTCTCGAAAGGCAGTCGCTATCCGATCAAGAGTACGCCGACACCCCTATTTAATGCGAAATATACCACCAGATGCCACGAGAGGTGTCCGGGTTGTACGATCGTGATCCGCAAACCTTTTCGTTCCTGACGGTTCGCCCAGAGCAGCGTTGGATATTCTCAGACTCAGCTTTGTCCACTCTCGAAAGGCAGTCGCTATCCGATCAAGAGTACGCCGACACCCCTATTTAATGCAAAATATACCACCAGATGCCACGAGAGGTGTCCGGGTTGTACGATCGTGATCCGCGAACCTTTTCGTTCCTGACGGTTCGCCCAGAGCAGCGTTGGATATTCTCAGACTCAGCTTTGTCCACTCTCGAAAGACAGTCGCTATCCGATCAAGAGTACGCCGACACCCCTATTTAATGCGAAATATACCACCAGATGCCACGAAAGGTGTCCGGGTTGTACGATCGTGATCCGCGAACCTTTTCGTTCCTGACGGTTCGCCCAGAGCAGCGTTGTATATTCTCAGACTCACCTTTGTCGACTCTCGAAAGGCAGTCGCTATCCGATCAAGAGTACGCCGACACCCCTATTTAATGCGAAATATACCACCAGATGCCACGAGAGGTGTCCTGGTTGTACGATCGTGATCCGCGAACCTTTTCGTTCCTGACGGTTCGCCCAGAGCAGCGTTGGATATTCTCAGACTCAGCTTTGTCCACTCTCGAAAGGCAGTCGCTATCCGATCAAGAGTACGCCGACACCCCTATTTAATGCGAAATATACCACCAGATGCCAAGAGAGGTGTCCGGGTTGTACGATCGTGATCCGCGAACCTTTTCGTTCCTGACGGTTCGCCCAGGACAGCGTTGGATATTCTCAGACTCAGCTTTGTCCACTCTCGAAAGGCAGTCGCTATCCGATCAAGAGTACGCCGACACCACTATTTAATGCGAAATATACCACCAGATGCCACGAGAGGTGTCCGGGTTGTACGATCGTGATCCGCGAACCTTTTCGTTACTGACGGTTCGCCCAGAGCAGCGTTGGGTATTCTCAGACTCAGCTTTGTCGACTCTCGAAAGGCAGTCGCTATCCGATCAAGAGTACGCCGACACCCCTATTTAATACGAAATATACCACCAGATGCCACGAGAGGTGTCCGGGTTGTACGATCGTGATCCGCGAACCTTTTCGTTCCTGACGGTTCGCCCAGAGCAGCGTTAAATATTCTCAGACTGAGCTTTGTCCACTCTCGAAAGGCAGTCGCTATCCGATCAAGAGTACGCCGACACCCCTATTTAATACGAAATATACCACCAGATGCCACGAGAGGTGTCCGGGTTGTACGATCGTGATCCGCGAACCTTTTCGTTCCTGACGGTTCGCCCAGAGCAGCGTTGGATATTCTCAGACTCAGCTTTGTCCACTCTCGAAAGGCAGTCGCTATCCGATCAAGAGTACGCCGACACCCCTATTTAATGCGAAATATACCACCAGATGCCACGAGAGGTGTCTGGGTTGTACGATCGTGATCCGCGAACCTTTTCGTTCCTGACGGTTCGCCCAGAGCAGCGTTGGATATTCTCAGACTCAGCTTTGCCCACTCTCGAAAGGCAGTCACTATCCGATCAAGAGTACGCCGACACCCCTATTTAATGCGAAATATACCACCAGATGCCACGAGAGGTGTCCGGGTTGTACGATCGTGATCCGCGAACCTTTTCGTTCCCGACGGTTCGCCCAGAGCAGCGTTGGATATTCTCAGACTCAGCTTTGTCCACTCTCGAAAGGCAGTCGCTATCCGATCAAGAGTACGCCGACACCCCTATTTAATGCGAAATATACCACCAGATGCCACGAGAGGTGTCCTGGTTGTACGATCGTGATCCGCGAACCTTTTCGTTCCTGACGGTTCGCCCAGAGCAGCGTTGGATATTCTCAGACTCAGCTTTGTCCACTCTCGAAAGGCAGTCGCTATCCGATCAAGAGTACACCGACACCCCTATTTAATGCGAAATATACCACCAGATGCCACGAGAGGTGTCCGGGTTGTACGATCATGATCCGCGAACCTTTTCGTTCCTGACGGTTCGCCCAGAGCAGCGTTGGACATTCTCAGACAGCCTTGTCGACTCTTGAAAGGTAGACGCTATTCGATCAAGAGTACGCCGACACCCCTATTTAATGAGGAATATGCCTCCAGATGTCACGAGAGGCGCACCCGGCAGGATAACAGGAGGTGCGAAGTGTTGTCGGGAGAGAAGCAGTAACAGCAGAGTGTGTAGATCAGGACAGCTCAAAGGCTTATAACGTGAGCAAATCATTCATTGCATAACACCTGAGTAAAAACTGCCCCAACATTACTTCAACCCTTCTAAAGCTCCTAAAGGCGACTTTTAGCGACGTGGTAGTGTAGTGCAAAAGTGAAGGAAAAGCCACCGCTAAAACAAGAAAAGCAGACCTCATTGAAACCTGGTAGTGAAGGGAAGGCAGGATCCGGTTACGATTGTGGACGGGGCCGTAATCAGTTACTATTCTTTGCCTTTTACAGTTACACACAATTTATTTTAAACCAGTAATACGAGACGTAACAATAAATAAAATACCAACCGTTACTAACGATGGAATAAATAACTGTGTAAATAATTGTGTTTTCAGTGAGTTACAATTTAGCAAATCACCATTAAATACAGATACAGCAGATAATGTTTTAAAAGCAAGCCACAGTGATCTGGGCAGAAGGCCTTACAAGCCAGGAATGGCAGTAAATTAAGAATTGTTTAAAACTCGCTGCCACTTACAAATTACAGGTATTGAAATATTAAAGGCAACTCGCCACAAACACAGCAGAAGGCATCATACGCCAAGAATGGCAGTAAATAAGGTTGTATAGGCTTACTGCGTAAATGCAAATATCAAATTAGAATTTTAAGGCAATCGGCAACACATACAATAGCAAAGGTTAATTAAGAAACAAGCAACTGATCACCAAACGGGTGAAATAAGATGATACTAAACTTTGTAACACAAACCTTAACATCCACTGTACACTACGCTGCTACATTTATTCCAGAAGGCGACCAGAAGTATTAACTAGACATATATAACCTTTAATGTAGGCATTACAGGGTATTGTAATAAATAATACGATAATAAAACACAAGGTTCAAAATGGTTCAAATGGCTCTGAGCACTATGGGACTCAACTGCTGAGGTCATTAGTCCCCTAGAACTTAGAACTAGTTAAACCTAACTAACCTAAGGACATCACAAACATCCATGCCCGAGGCAGGATTCGAACCTGCGACCGTAGTGGTCTTGCGGTTCCAGACTGCAGCGCCTTTAACCGCACGGCCACTTCGGCCGGCTAAAACACAAGGACCAGTACGTAAGTTCCTTAAAGGGTACTGAGGCCGATTATACCCGCAAAGGCGTGGGCTGAAGGAACGTTACACTGAACTACTGGCCATCAGACTTCCATTTAGAACACACATGTCTTACAAGAATTAAGGGGCCACAGACGGTGCTCCAAGAATCGACCTCTGTTAAGGTCTGGCAACAAACTCTTTCGCGAGCGATGAGATAGGCAACCAAGAGTTGCATTCACTTCACATGATGGTAACTCAGACTAGTAGCAGTCTAACGAATGACTAATGATAATCTTTCTGAAGCTGCCTGACGTCCGATAAACCAAATGCAACGTTGGAACAATATGCCAAAGCCGGAACCAGTGTTCTGCACTGCGTCCCAGAATACTGTGTTTAGAGCGCCCGGAACGAGAAAGGAATCACTATCCCCAGAGTAGAAGTATCACCATCCAGACTACAATCAAGAAAGCTACCGGACAGCAGCGGCAAGGCGAGGAAACGTACAGTGCCGTTACATACACTAACCCCCAGGGCAGGTAACGGGGGCGTTGGCAGCCACGAGACAAGAAAAATTACTGATGGTTGAACTTAACAAATTGTAACAAGTTGAACGTAGTAAATAGTAATAAGAAGTCGAGGAAAGCTAACCAAATCCGCCTTCCGCAAGCACTCCACTCGCTGCTCTTCGCCTCGGCGACACTATGAGAAGCAACAGGAACCCGAGTCACTGGAGAATCGTGAATTATCATAATGGTGGAAGTTGCTCCACTTGGATTGAAATGCACTCATCTTAAAGCCTGCTGGATCCGGTTTACGACGAGGTCGTGCACCCTAGTGACCACAGTCCTTCCATCCGGCAGTCCATGCGTGCCACCAGCGGTCCCAGCGTGTTCTGGCACTGCATGGACTTAGCTCCTTCTGAGTCCCCAACCGAACTGGCCCACTCACACGACCTGGAAAAACGACGACGTTACCCCAAAGATAGGGCAACATTTAATACATACCGATAACCGCCGCTGCTGCCACTAGCGGACAAGCAACGCTTGCGAAACCGAGTGGCGCCAGTCAACACGAGAAGAGGACAAATAACAGCAACCATGCCTAGTAAACGATACCGTCTGGCCTCCAACAGCGGGCGGAAACCCACAAACAGCACCAGCGCGAGCCGCAGCACGGCTCACTCATAAACTGACAAAAAGGGACCGTCGAGTATTGCGAAGGATGGTTGTAAAAATCGCTTGTAACCAGCGGATTCAAAAGTGCTACCAGCAGCCCAGATGGCAGAAAGCCTGTGTGTTAGGAGTTACAAAGAATGAGACGCTTGAGATGGTTTAAACAGCGCACTGTACGGTGGGTGATTGGAAACGATAATTTATAGTGATGGATCAGACCACCTGACGGCAATTCAGTGGAAGCGTTTGATATGGCGAATGGCTACAGACTGTTACTGGCCACCACATATACTGCCAACAGGGAAGTTTGATGGAGGTCGTGTTACAGCAAGTGTTTTTCGGGGTTTCGCTGGAGTCCCCTTCTGTTATTAAGAAAACACTGAATACAGGAGGATATGAACTCGTTTGACACTCTTTTGTACCGTGAGACGATGTTTGTTTGTACCTACATGACAATGCACCCTGTTATATCTGCATCTACGTGATTACTCTGCTATTCACAATAAAGTGCCTGGCAGAGGGTTCAATGAACCACCTCCAAGCTGTCTCTCTGCCGTCCCATTCTCGAACGGCGCGCGGGAAAACGAGCACCTAAATTTTTTATGTGCGTGCCCTGGTTTCTCTTATTTCATCGTGCTGATCGTTTCTCTCTGTGTAGGTGGGTGCCAACAGAATGTTTTCGCAATCGGATTAGAAAACTCGTGATAGGAATTTCATGTGAAGATCTTGTCGCAACTAAAAACGCCTTTGTTTCAATGATTGCCACTCCAATTCAGGTATCATGTCTGTGGCACTATCTGTAAAGCAGTATCTGTAAATAAATGGCTTCAAGATAATAATATTCTTGAATTTGTTTAGCCTTCACAGAGCCCCGACCTGAACGCAGTAGGACACCTTTTTGATGGTTTTAATCGTTGACATTGCCCCAGGCGGAGGGGGAGGAGAACGTTATGGAAACAAAAAATAAATTTACCGATAATCTTCCCACTAACTGGCGCTGTAAGAGCCTTAACGTAAAAGGGTTCGGCTTCAAAGGACACAATCGCTATACGACGGCCATGGCGTGCGCTGCATATTAAACAAACCGTACTGTGCAACGTGCGTGGCAGTACATGTATGACATTCAACAGCCGTGACACTGTAAGCTAGGTGAGCCGACCCACCAATGATTCTACTGCGTTCAGGTCGGGGTTCTGGGAAGGCTAAACTATTTCAGGAATATTATTATCCAGAAGCCATTCGTTCACAGATACTGCCACAGACATGACACGTGAATTGGAGTGGCAATCATACCACATCGGATGGGAAAAATCGATTTTTAATTGCCCGAAGGCCAAAAATCGCATAATGACCAACAATGAAATCGGTTTGTGTCATGGGACTGATACAAGGCAAGTCAGATATGCTGTCCACCTTTTTCTGCCACATGTTGAAACCGAGAAACAGCATGTTCCACAACAAATCGGGTGTCTCAAGAGTCACATTCAGAATGCGTTTCGCAATGCATGCCTTGACTTCAGCTACGCAATGAACACTGCAACTTTCGGATAACCCCACAGGCATGCGCCACATGGATTAATATCTGGTGATCTGGATGGCCAGGCTGTAGGGTAATGACGTTTGATATTTCTAGCATTACCAGAATGCCTCTGCAGCAGCGGCTTCACTGACAGTGCAATGTGCGGATGAGCTCCATCTCGTATAAAAATAGACATACCCACACATCCACGGTGTTGAAGGATTGGAATGACGTTTACCAGTGACGGTCCAGCTAACAGGAACCGGTAAACGATGCCATCAACCTGCACCACGGTTGATGTGCGAGCGAATTTTCCATTTCCCATATCCAGCAGTTCTGTGTATTTACCTGTCCTTGGAGACAGAAATGCAGTTTGTCTGTCCGCAGAATGTTCCACAGCCATTCACTGTCCACTTGCACACGACCAAGAAATTCTTGAGCAAACCTTTGTTATACTGACAGGTCAGCAGGAAGCAACTCCTGAACAAGTGTGATTTTGTATGGATAGGAATGCAGGATGTTTCGTGGGATTTCACGCACGGTGTTCGCAGACATGTCCTAGCCTCGGGCAGTTCCTTGTTCTCTGCATATCTACACACTACCGTTCAAGACCGTCTGCTTCGCTGTGCCTACATCTTCTACTGCTGTCGGCTCAGTTGTTATCCTCCATCTGCCACACTATCTTTTTGAATGTCGAATAATTTTTTCCAGACCCTTCGCGGACCTCGGAAAAATGCCTTTTTTCATACCCTTCAGTGTCAAGAACTTCTGCAGAGCTACTTGCACAGAGTCACTCTTCATGTAAAAGAGCTTTAGCAGCAGCCAGTTGAGCACCTCAGAAGCAAACTGTGGAACAGCAGCGTATGCCGCGTCTTTTATTTTGCGTATTCTGCGGTAAAATTTTCGTTAAATTTATTTTTATTTTCCCACACGCTTCACCTTCTCCGATAATATTCGTTCAATTCTAACATTATTCTGAGCAGTATTTTTTCAGCGTATCTGAAACGAACTTTAATTACAATCACCTCTACATCGTAAGCGGTAAGGACGCATCACCTAAGGTTTGAACTGACATGATCAGTCCAGATGGAAAGCTACATCTACATACATACTCCGCAATCCACCATACTGTTCGTGGCGGAGGGTACCTCGTACCACAACTAGCATCTTCTCTCCCTGTTCCACTCCCAAACAGAACGAAGGAAAAATGACTGCGTATATGCCTAATCTCTCTTATCTTATCTTTGTGGTCTTTCCGCGAAATATAAGTTGGCGGCAGTAAAATTGTACTGCACTCAGCCTCAAATGCTGGTTCTCAAAATTTCTTCAGTAGCGATTCACGAAAAGAACGCCTCCTTTCCTCCAGAGTCTCCCACCCGAGTTCCTGAAGCACTTCCGGAACACTCGCGTGATGATCAAACCTGCCAGTAACAAATCTAGCACATGAACCATGCCTTCCCATAATTCTACCAATGAACCGAAGACGACTTCCCCACAACTGCTATTACATGCTTGTCCCACTTCATATCGCTCTGCAATGTTACGCCCAAATATTTAATCGACGTGACTGTGTCAAGCGCTACACTACTAATGGAGTATTCAAACATTAAGGGATTCTTTTTCCTATTCATCTGCATTAATTTACATTTATCTATATTTAGAGTTAGCTGCCATTCTTTACACCAATCACAAATCCTGTCCAAGTCATCTTGTATCCTCCTACAGTCACTCAACGACGACGCCTTCCCGTACACCACAGCATCATCAGCAAACAGCCGCACATTGCTACCCACACTATCCAAAAGATCATTCATGTAGACAGAAAACAACAGCGACCTACCACACTTCCCTGGGGCAGTCCAGATGATACCCTCACCTCCGATGAACACTCACCATCGAGGACAACGTACTGGGTCCTATTACTTAAGAACTCAATATGACTGCGTGTTGTATTTTAAAGTTAATAAGTCTTTGTTAAAATGTGTCGTATACGGTTCTGGTTTTCCAGATATAATTTTCATGAGCGTACAAGATGGCAGTAGCTATCTGAAATCTGACAGCTTATAACTGCCCAAGTACCCACGTCGAAGACTTCAACTCTGAGGATATTTGATCGATGAAGGCTTATATCCTCGAAGGAATAATTACAACGAATCATGCAATGAAGGCTTTCACGACCGGATGTTTCAGCCATCGAAATATATAAACGTGGGGATAATTTTAACAGAAAAGAAGAAGCCATGAAACGGAGCGATATATGGACAGTGGCGCTACAGAATCGATGACAACTTTTAATCTTTGACGTACTACGATCAATAGTTATATTTTATCGTTGACAAGGTTTATCACTGCTGTCACGTGAAATCCAGACCACGCCCACTTTCCAAGGTATTTAGGCCGCTCTTCGACGACCGACTCGTCAGTCGACAAGACTCAGCGCAACCAGAAGCACCTCCTAAGATGCCCAACGTAGCTTTGGATGAATCGTCAGGGACAGAAGCGTTCCATAGACCACGGCCGTACAAACCGGAAGAATTACGGCGAATATTCGCATCCACACAGACCGGAAATCAATGGAGCTATAAAATTCCACTGTGGAAATGAATTTGGTTTTGACACACGTTTCCCCATTCGATTCATCTGCATTTACAGGAAATCAAAAACTTAGAAAACTTGACTGAAAGAATCACGTGAATTTTTGCCAGTATGAACTTCCTATTTACATTCAAATAGGGAGTCAACATCTACACTGAACAGACAATTCTGACAGGTTCTACAGTGTTGGCTATAAATAGTCAACTTACAGACTATTAACTCTTCTTAATTTCTGGAGACCTTTAGCAAGTGCACTAAGGCAAGTGCACTTTGTGCGACAGTTCCCTCTCCCCCAGTTGAGAATACGCGATAAATTTCTGCGCTGATGGCACGACACGGGAAGTTTTCCCGCGGCGTGTTAGGTAGCAGGTCAGTTGCTACGGCCGCCTGCGAGTTGGCAGTCTCTCGGCGCTGTGTTTCTTTTTGTCCCTTTTTTCCCCTGGCGGCGAGGTTACGCAACAAGCTGTGAGCGTGTCATGTATACAGCGTTAATTACGCCTCGTTTCTGGGGGCCACTGGGAGTCGTATTAATGTAAAGTGGGGTTAAACAAGTAATTCGGTGTCAAAAAGTTTAATTCGTGGAGGTGTAAGCGAGCCGGCGTAGCTCATACGCAGCGCTACGAAGAGCACTCACCATGACGTTAAAACTCCCTCTGCTCGTAAACAATGCAAAAGCAATTTGCTTTGTAAGCACAGACGCAGCGGAATAACTATAGCTGCCATTGGTTGCGCTCCACTAAGGTACTGCAAATTAACGACCTTATAAAAGTACCGCGAAACTAATGAAGGTGCTGCACTTTTATGTTGAATATTTGAGTGGTGTATTTAAGAACCTAAGTTACTGCGGGGCAGAAAATACGCAATGGACACACTTTCTAGATTTTTAGCATACAAAAGTACGTGTTGCTGAATTTGCTATGAAATAAATACATACAAGAAGTTGCACGTTGATGTACTTAATATTTGCTTCCTCAAGCTTTATCAGAACATCAAATGCTCTAACATCTTTGATTTACTAGAAATTATCTCCTATAATTTTATTTAATAATTAAAGGTTATACAGAGTGTCATACAACCAGAAACTGTTTCAGTTAGTAACTTTCAAGGCATTCAGTCATTATTATCTGCGCGGAAATGAGCACCGGTATGGCAATTATAACATAAATATTCTAATGCAACCTGTGTATGTTGAAACTGTTGTTACAGTTCAAATGATCACCCTGAGTTAAATTTGATGGACACTAAACGACCTTCATTTTAGCAATCTTAGTCAGAGACATGAATGTATTGCGTTTTTTAGTGTTTCCCATGGGTAACTAGATACCACGTAATTGCCACGACGCTAGCTTCTAGCTGCACATGGTGAGGGAAACAATTTATTATATTCCTCTATCAAGTAATGAGCACTGCAGAACTCTGAAACTAGTTAACGTCTTAATAAATCGTATTCTAAAAAGTGACTAGTAGCTTATCTTACCTACAATACATAAATCACCAGCTTAAAGCACAATTGCAGTTAATCATGGATATCATTAATTTCCTCATTGTTTTTATTCTGCGCATTTGATGGAACAGTTGTAGTAAACACACCAACCAAAACCCAGACAACAGTGTAAGTGAGATTTTAAGTCGAAAACAGTTCATAAAATGCCGAATGTACGACTTAGTAGGTACGCAAACCAACTACGTACAACCCCAGGGCAGCACATATGCACTAATTAGGTCGTAACACGCCACTGAATATGCTCCACAAATTAATATATATATATATATATATATATATATATATATATATATATATATATATGCGAAACGCGTGTGACACGATACAAATTGCCTTTAATTTAGTTGCGTTAGACAAACCACATCTTACAGAAAGATAAAAATTTATTTATACCAAAATCATGCCCCATCATGGGAAGTACCCCACGTGGTCAAAAGTAACGGGTAATACACCACTTGAGCAACCCTCCAACTTTAATTTTTTAGGATGCGACGTAAGCTGCGATATGGACAAGGACATAGAAAGTAACATTAATAAACATCAATTAATATGCGGAATGACTAGCAAAACATTCCAGAAAAAATAACAGAAGGAAGCAAAATATATTTTTTAAATGTCGTCAGCTAGTTATGGGCACACAAAAAACGCGAAAAAAGTAAACTGAAAACAGAGGAAATGGTATTTCTTAGACAAGTGAGAGATGTTACCAAGGAAGATCGCATAACAAATGAAGATACTGGCAATGGCTTAGATATTTATGATATTCATGAAAAGATTGAAGCAAATAGAACTTAATGTAAACATCACCTACAAGGAATGAGTGCAGAGAGAATCTCACGTCAGGATATGTACCATCCAAGAGGAAGAGCGGATGTAGGAAGATCAAGAACGGGGTGCAGTGAAGATGGTAAAGGCATAAATGCCTAAACACTGAAATGCAAAAGAAGAACAATGTTTGGTTTTTTAGATTTGTCTTTAATCGGCTCTCTAAGGAGCACTGTGCGCTTTCAACCATTATGATACTTTTTACTTTCAGTGTTCTTAGCTTAAGTCACTTGATTTCAACCGGCACACTGTGCCTAGCAGTCCTTTCATCAGAACATTTGACACCAGTTGTCCGTTTCTAGTCCTCGTTAAGCCCAATTGTTGCTATAGCTGTTCTGAAAAATGTTCCGGCCTCGGGTGCCTTCTAAGCTCACTTCATCTAGATTTTTTAAATGTAGCAGTGTAGTCCTATAGTCGGTTTGTATTTAAAGATACCAAAGATCAGCTTCATTCATTTGGATTCTCTCATTTTTCATATGTAACTGTAAAATCAACATCTGTCTTTTTGCAGAAAGTTTATATTTTTTCTATTTGGGAGTATGCTGTAGTTACTGCTTCAGCTTTTCATGAAAGTACCGCGTTAATAATTTGTACCCCTTATTGTGTGTAGGATCCGTGTCTCCACTTTAATTCTGCACATATGCACCTTTCCAGTGCATCAAACACAATGATGCATGTAGACACAGAGGCCTTATGACAGAATTGTAATGATGAATTTTGGAATAATTGGAAAATCACTTATTGTTGTCAATATTTTGTGTGGTTTGCAAAGTTATTTCCATTTCTCTTATGTTACTTTGAGGGCTGTTGTAGCCATCCCATTAACTTTAACCCATCTTTGAAATTGTTCACACCTTTATTGCTCTGTATCCAGTGTTTAACTGCAGTAATATTTTGATATTTGGATGTTTAACACTACATCCGTTAATTTTTCAAAAGATATTTACAAGTCAATTTGTTCTTCTGCATAATTAAATGCGTTAATGGCAGAAGGAAATAAATATATCGAAATATGATTAAACCCTTAAGGATTGGGAGTAGGAAATTTGGTGTGGAAATAGACTGTTTATCTTTTCAAGATGATGTAGCCACAATGAGAGAAGATTTTGAACCAGGAACAGAATGTAAAGTTAAAAGACAAATTTCGTGCACTGGTTTACTATAGTCAACGTTTCGAAGCTAAACATCTTCAGGGATTTAGCGGACTTCTGGAAGGCCTAGTTTTTACGGAGATTAAAGTAATTTTTCAGGCAGTAATTCTCAACACGGACGTTAGAGGGGGGTTTACAATTTTCAAAACTTTCAAAAATGGTTCAAATGGCTCTGAGCACTATGGGACTTAACATCGGAGGTTATCAGTCCCCTAGAACTTAGAACTACTCAAACCTAACGAACCTAAGGACATCACACACGTCCATGCCCGAGGTAGGATTCGAACCTGCGACCGTAGCGGTCGCGCGGTCGCGCAGTTCCAGACTGAAGTGCCTAGAACCACTCGTCCACTCAGGCCGGCTTTTAAAACTTTAATCTGGCTTTGAATGTTTCTGCTTCTTCAGTCAGTCAGAAGTTGTCAGGTTTCGGAAAAAGAACAGTTAGGTTGATAATGTCCGTAAATACGTAATCTTTTTACTCTAAATAAGCTACTAATTTGTAAGTTAAATTACCTGAAATACACGTACGTAAATATATTTACTATCTGTCACCCTCAAAACGAGATAATTTAACTGTACACAGTAATGCAAATTTGGTTTTTTTAAACTCCGTCTCGTACAGAACATAATTTATTTCTTTTTATTCACCCAGATATGTTTCGATACCTATGTGTCATCATTTGTGGATCAGTTTTTTCTGTGAAACATAATGCAAACTGCTTGCTTTAGAGTAGATAATCTTCTTATCCAAGAACGCTTGTAAACAACCTTTATTGTCGATTACCGGGTTTGGTAAGCGTGGTTATACTCTTCAGATCTCGATAAAGGTGGTAACTACGCTTATCTAAACAAGTAATCTACAATAAATGTTGTTTAAAAGCGATCTTGGTAAAAAGTTTATCTTCTCGCAAGTAATTACTACTTATTGCCCCTGACCACTCAATAGAAGAAAAGTGATACATAACACAAAGTTTAAGGTCGTTTATCTATTGTAAGCCTAAAAGATGTAACATGTGCATTTTGTTCGGTTTGTTTCGACTGCTCCCGTTACTAGTGCAAATACATTTTTATAGGTCGGATTTTGCGTCTCTTTTGTCGTTTTGACAGCATGTGATCTGCAAAGTAGCAGCGAAGGAATCTGGGCACTTTTGAAAAACGTGTCGTGGGTAGCAGTTATGTATGTTTAAAAATGAACTCAAACTTTCTCGAGCCCAAGAATATTTATTTCGTGGTAACCAGTTTCGGCGAGTTTTTGACCACCTTCAGACCGTCATACCATAATGGTAAACGGCGGCGGTGAATGGAGCAGGTGTTATAAGTCCACGAACGTCAATTGCACTTGTTTGTGTTCTTTTTTAGAGCACTATCTGCCAGACCGCTCTTCTCCATGAGAAATGTTCTAAAAAATTACTAGTTATGTATGTCACTGTACCCAGATTTTCTGTCGCGATTGTGTACGCTGTTTTCACACCGTTTGTAAATAATGTCTCTCTCACCTTTACTCCACACGTATGTTCCACAAAACGTGATTCAAGCAGACTCTTAAATCTGTATGCTCATTGAGAGGGGCTGTTTTATAGCGGCTGCTCACTTGTTCATCATTCGGCTTACATTTAGTGTTCACACGATTAATGTAATGAGAAATTTGGAATGTTATTCTAAATCCAAGGGAAAAATAACGAAAATGTATATAATGTGAATTTTTTGATTCTTCCTTACATAATATAATTTTATATTAGCCAGTTTCAACTGCAATGTATGTTAACGCTGCTAAGTCAAACGAAGTGTTAAGGAAGATCAGGAAAATATCCGTACTAAAAGTTCATTAACAATACGAATAAATACCAGTTTACTTATTCTATAAATTTTCTGGCTGTTTGTCTTCGTCGCTATTACTCAATAAGCTGTGTCAGACAATGCCACACCTCATGGTTACGTAATAAACATAGTGTAAAGAAAGATCTGTAGATGATTCGTCAAATGAACGGAAACTGATAATTGCAAAAATGTATGTAGGTGATTCTAGTAGATATTAAACAGTTGTCTTATCTGGCACCGCAGCGATTTGAGTTATTCTCTAGAAACATAGAAATTACACGCAGCAATATATGCTAGTGGTTAATATGTACTTCTTCTTCTTCTGCGTGATCAGGCCCAGTGGACAGCATGCTTCTACAAGTTTCCTCCTCCACTGTATTCTGTCCATTGCCGCCATATACATGTAATGTAGTATGTACTATATTTGCTAATTCGAGTCCCAGTTTGGCATACACTTCTTATCAGTTGAGATGTTTCAAACACAGCATATATATGTGCATATACTGCTTTAGGGCGTAGTTTCATTTAGGACCCAACTCCTAAGCTAAGCCACATACTCCGTGATAAGCATTCCTTTAGCAGTCAGCAACCCATACAAAAGAATTCTTGTAGAATTTTGGGATTTCGAGAGCCGTGAAGGTGGGATTTGTGCCTTGCCTAGTAACACAATTGTCAACATCAGGCAAGGGTCTGGGTTCAGATCTAGTAATATTTCACTGAGAGAATTTCAAGTAAATAACTACTTACGTATTTGTCACAATAAGCACAGAAGATTTAAACTTTGTGCAGCACTTCTGCCAGTCTTATTTTCTAGAAGAGCAAAATTTCATTTTTCAGATCTGTGGAAGTACATTTACTATAAGTACTACTTAGACGTTTTGGATGTTTATGAAGCGAAATTACACATTAACATTCTGAATATATTTTGTATTATCCACCAGAAGCATCAATGGACTTCGTGGACATCAAAAGATTTAATTTGCAGAAAAACGTAACTCACAAATATAATTATAACAGCAGTCTTAAAAGACGTATTACAAGCACATGCTTGTTTTTATGCTAATACAAGCCAAGCATTTTCGAGTTGTTTCCAATATTAATTTATCTAGCTTTCTGGTTGTTGAGCTATATGTGTGTTGCATTACTTTAAGAAACATAGCACCCAGCCCTTCTTCATTTGGCTTATTGCATATTTAAATCTTCAATTAGCACCTCCTTAAAATCATCGACTGTTGCAGCTGCCCTGTGCAAAATAACAATTCTGTTTAAATACTGCACTTCATGAGTTGTACCTCCACGATATATTACTCGGTAGATGCTCAACTGAATGTATCTTGTGAGCCACTTCGTTTTAATTAGAGAAATTCATTTACATTCAGGTGACCTTCTACCTAAATAGGTGGAAGTTTACATCTGCAGAGAACAGAATGTAAGCAACAAAGAGCGGTATGCGTGGAACATGAGTGTAAAGGTCGTACACTTTATATAACCCTTCAGCAGTATTTGGAAGACAAACAATAAAACATTATTCTCCACTTCTCCCATAGGAAATCGAGTGTTTGACGTAGAGTAGGAGGCTTATCAGGTATTTCTGAAGGCCGAGATATATTACACAATTAGTTTCCATGGTCTGTTGCCAGATGAGGCAGCGAAAGACTACCCCAAGCTGTAAATACGTGGGCCAGTTTAAGAACCAGGTGAAGGCTGAACGTTCTTTCAGTAGTGACTCCATTCCGCCATTCGGGCAGCAGAGGAGTATCACCATTCACACTGGGCACTTCTTGTGCCAACACGGGGCTCTGTTTCTGTCACTGCGTCTTTAGTCGCGGCTTTCTTCCGAATAACAGCTCAGAGGACGGGCTCCCAGCCAGGACCGTAACCTTTCACCAAAATCGCGCTTGGTCAATCCCAGTAATAGAATGGTATGGCAGTGCATACCGTTAACAATCTTATCTTAAAGTCTTTGAATTTCTTAATGCATTAACAAGCATGCTCTGCGGTTCGAAACTCATAGAGATAAAAGCAATTAAAATTATTTAGCAGATTTTAGCTACATTCATATATTTTTCATCACGTTGTTGTACTAAACAACTTGAGGAATAGTCAAGCAATAGAATAAACCGTTCTCACTAGCTGTGGAGGGTGCATCCCATGTTCTTACGGGAGACTATTGATTAGAACCATAAAAATGCTCCTGTACACATATGTCTGAATACAAGAACTCAACACTTGACTTAGGCGGTCAGTCCTGTTCCAACCAAACGTCCGTTGCCACAGCGGGGGGTATTCCAATTGGTTCCACCTCTTCTTGCACCTGCTATAGATCTTCTTCATAAGCAACCACGAAGTCTTGTGAACAGACCTTGCTGTTCAATTTGGGAACACTTGTGGCACACAAGCGGTTGTAAACTATGCACGTTGTCGATGGGTGAGCCAAAATAAATGGTTATAAATGTACCAAAGTTATAAATCCAGTGGAATAATGTCAGATGAACAGGTATGTAATACTTTAGGCCGTTTTCAATCATCCCATCGCTGTTTAAACAACTAGATTATAAAGGCTGTATCAAAAAGAATCACCCGATTTAAAAAAAAAATCATAACGATTATGTTATTTAATATATGTGGGTGAACAACGTACTTTTGGAAAGAGTAAACTCTCGAATCTTACATGGTTCCCAGCAACGTAACAGCAGTGTGCGCCCACTTCAGTTCAGTGAAAATGGTGTCGGGACAACAGAAAGCGTTTTGTGTTATACTGTACGTTTCGCGCAGTGCGGGTCAGTAATAACTGGTAAGCGTGACGATATATGGTGTGGATCCTCCTCCAACACAGAGCATTAGACGATGGCATGAACAATTCCGGGAAACAAGTTGTCTGTGTAAAGGCAAATCGCCGGGCCATCCCCGAGTGTCTGACACAGGCGGCGAACGCATCCGCCATAGTTTCACAAGGAGACCACAGAAATCCGTTCACCGTGCAGCTCAACACCTCAACATGCCCCCGACGTCCGTCTGGCATGTGTTGCGTTGATGTTTACATATGAAACCATACATGCTTTTCGTTAAGGTGACAAACAGCAATGTGTGGATTTCTGTAATTTCGTTCTTGGCAAAATGGAGGATCATAGTTTTCTTCGACGCTTGCTGTTCAGTGACGAGCCAACATTCCATTTAAATGGAAAAGTGAATCGTCATTATGTTAGAATGTACAACATGAGAGGGACTCTCCAAAATTTAATTGTGTTTTGTGTACTCTGACGGGAAAAGCTGTATGGTCCTTCTTTCTTTTTTTTCTTTTTTCTTTTCTTTTTTGCCAAGAACACTGTTATAGGAAGCACATATCCCGATATGCATGAGAATTTTCTTTTCCCACAGTTGGAGACCAATTCGAGCGACTTCACTTACCAACAGGGTGGCGTACCGCCACATTGGCATTAGGAAGTGCGAGAAATTTTAATGAAAGTATTATTGAATGCTGGATCGGTCGCACCGGACCAAATGATTCGGCCTTACATTACTGGCGTCCAAGATCACCGGACCTGAATTTATGTGATTATTTCTTGCGGCGGTTGATAAAACAGTCCATCTATGTCCCTCCGTTACAAACAGCGATGAATGAACCGAGGCACTGCATAACCGCAGCTGTGGAAGCTGTAACTCAAGACATGCTCGCTGTAGTGTGAGAAAAATTTGAATGCCACATTGACATACGCCGTGGATCTCAAAGGAGGCATACTGAACACCTATGAAAAGGTATGACAAAAACCTTTTTGAGTTTCCCGTTCATCAGAAAAACAAAACTCATTGTATGTTTTTATTAATTTCAGAAATACGGTCGTTGCAAATAGGATGATTACTTTTGATAGACCCTGTATGCTGAAGCGGAAGGGAAGAAAATGGGCCGGCCGAAGTGGCCGTGCGGTTAAAGGCGCTGCAGTCTGGAACCGCAAGACCGCTACGGTCGCAGGTTCGAATCCTGCCTCGGGCATGGATGTTTGTGATGTCCTTAGGTTAGTTAGGTTTAACTAGTTCTAAGTTCTAGGGGACTAATGACCTCAGCAGTTGAGTCCCATAGTGCTCAGAGCCATTTGAACCATTTGAAGAAAATGGAATGGTACGACATCGTGCATAAACCATTTCCAGAGCCTTTTTTGATAGAGTAATATTTTCCAATAGCGGAGATAACTTGTCCCAAAGAAACGGCTGGTAGAAAGCATCTGCACTTGCTGATGGTCTGAAGTAGGAGACTTTTTTATTTTATTTATTTGTTTAATTACCTTTGGTTACACCCATACTATCAGTCGAAACTCAAATCATTTTAGGAAGATTAAAAAGCTGCAGTTACAGGTTGAATTATACAAGAAACTAAACATACAATGTCTTACAATAATACTGAAATAAACTCAAGGGCTAGACAAAAATATGAAACACCAGAAACCCAACGCATTACCATGCCTAATACGGTGTAGTAAACATGTTAAGACAAGAAACAGCTTTCAGTCGTCTCGGAATGGAAAAATACAGGTTCTGCATGGTTTTCGAGGGAATATTACTCGACTCCTCCTGCAAACCAGTTGCAAGTTCGGGGAACGATGATATAGGTGGATAGCGATCCCGCGCCCTTCTCTACAATGTAGACATGAATAGCTAAATATATTCAGTTCTGGTGACTGTAATGTTCACGCATATGTAACAGTTCTCTTTCGTGTTCACTAAACTACTCGTGTACCACGCAAAAAGCGTGAATAGGGGACCTGTCATATTGGAACACATCGTCAGTATTGGGGAAAAACGTTGTACCATGAGATGGATCTGAGCAGATAAAAAGATCACATAACCCTTGGCAGTAATGTGGCCTTTTAGAGTAACTGTATGGCCCCGAAGAACGATTATATGGCTACCGAAATCATCAGCGAACCCCCTCTATGCTTCACTCTTGGGTTTGGTAACAATTCAGTAAGTTGGAAACAATGTGAAACAAGACTCATCCAACCAAATGACATTCTTCCATTGCTCCATAGTCCTGGTCTTACTGCTTCGACGCCACGTTTTCCTGTTACAGGTTTTTGCATCACAGATGAATGGGTTTGGAATTTCAGATCGTCCAACTTTTCCTGCTTATAGAGCTCCCTTCGTGTTGTTTTGATGCTGACAGAATTCATCTTGGTTGTTAGCGGCAGTGGAATCGTTTAAGTGTCACTTTTGTACATGTTGAATAACCCGAAAACTATGGCCTCTAGCGAAAACGTATTCCAAAAAAAAAAGTTCAAATGTGTGTGAAATCTTATGGGACTTAACTGCTAAGGTCATCAGTCCCTAAGCTTACACACTACATAACCGAAAATATCCTAAGGACAAACAAACATACCCATGCCCGAGGAAGGACTCGAACCTCCGCCGGGACCAGCCGCACAGTCAAGACTGCAGCGCCTGAGACCGCTCAGCTAATCACGCGCTGCAAACGTATTCCTTTACAAAATTTAACTGAATTAAGTTCTATATATTACAAAAATGTTCTGCTGATTTTTGCTGTAGAACTAACAGTTTGCGCGTAGCGAGCGAGAGAATATGAAAATTTTGTGCTTGATTTTTGAAGGTCAGATATAACATTGCGGGTTGCATAAAACGACGTCGGTAGGGGCAGCTGAATTACCATGTATGTTGTGTGTAATCATGATATCAGGACGGCACCCCCCTCCCGCACTCACCCCTAGCAGTCAGGATCTACTTCTACATCTGCACTGATACTCCGTAAGCCACGGTCCTTGGTGGAGGGTATCCTGAAGCAAAACCAGCCACTTCCTTTCCTGTTCAACTCGCAAATAGAGCGAGGGGACAACGACTATCTATACGCCTCCTATGAGCCCTAATTTCTGGTATCTTATCTGCGTGGTTCTTATGCGTAATAAGAGGACGACAGCTGCAAAAGTTATTGCAGAAGTGAATGTTGCACACTTCTTGTCTATATTTAAGGAAAATAGACACATTTGAGAAGCAGATTCGTCGGGCTATGAAGTTTGCTCCATCTCAGAATGAGGAGGTGCTTAGGTCAATGGCCTTTATTCCTTGTGCAGGGGTCACAACTTTTAAGGGAACATTGTATGACCTATGCCATCAATGTTAAATTATCGAAATTTGTGACCCATTATCTTGGAAACTTTTTAAGAAACCAACTTCCAATTTTCCACAATTATTGAATGCACCTTTCTAGATACACTGAAATAGAATTATTACTAAAATTGTATTGTGGGGCGTGTGATCTTTTCTTTCAAACACTCTGTTTTTTAGCCGGCCGGAGTGGCCGAGCGGTTAAAGGCGCTACAGTCTGGAACCGCACGACCACTACGGTCGCAGGTTCGAATCCTGCCTCGGGCATGGATGTGTGTGATGTCCTTAGGTTAGTTAGGTTTAAGTAGTTCTAAGTTCTAGGGGACTTATGACCACAGCAGTTGAGTCCCATAGTGCTCAGAGCCATTTGAACCACTCTGTTTTTTGACAGAATTTTGTAAATAAATGAACATAAAAACCAAACAACTCAGGATATTTTAATTATTCTAGTTACATATGTGTTCAAACTCGCACTTGGCATGCTGTGAAAATTTCGTCAGTACATTTTTACAAAACGGGTCACTTATTGCAAAAAATGTAGTTAAAACAGTTTTATTACAAATTCTTATACAGGCTTGCATTTTTGCTTATTTTATGCACTAGAATTGCCCTGGCTCATAGTCTGTGCCTTCTTCAGTGTCACAAGAGCCCATTGCTTACCTCCTTTTCTTTCTTGCTTCTATTCTCACTTGCTGAGCAGCTAACTCTGCTTCACGTACACGAAGCTCATTGAATTCCCGCAGTCCTTTAGCTGTGTTCTGTCCAAATCTTTCCCCTAACTTCTCCAGAACCTTAAGTCTTTCATAGTTCCCACCATTAAAAGTTATTACAGCATCAGACACTGTTAACTTTAGAGTCATAAGGACAAAAAAAATGGTTCAAATGGCTCTGAGCACTATGGGACTCAACTGCTGTGGTCATAAGTCCCCTAGAACTTAGAACTACTTAAACCTAACTAACCTAAGGACAGCACACAACACCCAGCCATCACGAGGCAGAGAAAATCCCTGACCCCGCCGGGAATCGAACCCGGGAATCCGGGCGTGGGAAGCTAGAACGCTACCGCACGACCACGAGATGCGGGCATTAAGGACAACAGATACATTTCTTAGGCACACGGCACCACACAACATTGTTGAAGGACTCATTTACATTCTGGGTCTTCCCACGTAAACTCTTCTTCAGTAGCTCAGGATTTGCCAGATCTCTGTAAATAGGTTTGATTGTCTCTTTTAATGTCAAATGGAGGGAATGTTTATATGTAAATTCATGCAGGGTGCAAGAAAATTCAGCTTGTCTATATTTATTCCAAGTGTTTGGTGGAGGTGGACACAAAGCATGACATGCCTTTTCATCGGTTGATATTCGATGAAAGAATGTTTCCACGCAGTACTTTTCATCTTCTGTAAATTGTCACAGTTACCTCTAATGGCCTTTCCATAATATTCCTGTAATTCATCAATTACTTTGTCTGTTAGTCTTCCAGCACATTTTATTGTCTTGCCATCAGACAGTTTTGTGTTACGAAGCTTGGTTTTTAGGTTACGCGGACTGATTTGTTTATTCGTTATGTCAACCTCTTAGACGTTGCAGTACGCACAAAACAAAGCAATTCACAGCCTTCTAGACTGTGTAATTCCCAAGATATGAATGCTCAACTGTGGCAGTATATGTGTAGCCGCGAAATTTGACAGTCACACGTCAACATTCAAAGTATTATTTGAATGCCTGACATTTGTCTGATGTATTATGTACCAAAATGTTCAGGCAAGTCCAAAGTACATTATAGAGTAGAATTTCACGCACAATGTCCCCTTAACATACCTGTAAAATATTAACAGATTTGCCAACTGAAGTGCTACGCGGCTGACTGAGTACCACTAGAAACTTGACGCGAGGGAGAGTGGGGTTAGCTAAACACTGACTTAAATAATATCAGCTGTCTATTGCAGTCGAATAAGCACATATAGAGTAATAACTTCAATTTATCTTACGCGTATTAAAACAAAATATTTCTTTTTATTTAAAATGTGGATGTCGCACGGTACTGTTGGCTATCGGAAGGGTGTTCTTTCTCCGTGCACATTGCCCCCTCTCCTATGTGACAGTCGTGTTGTACACGTATTTGTAGAGTGTACGTGAGTTCAGTGCATATGTGTTAACTGTAGTGTTACGTTTCTGATGCACACATCAGATTAGAGAAGGAAGAGTGTGAAACACGGTGGCGGCGCCTAGCCTAATCCTCACGAATAACACTCAAGGGAGGCGCCACAGCCTATTGACAGATAACTATAAACAGCGTTACTCGCCTTCACTTGATGAGACACTGGGATTTGGAATTTAATCCAGGACTTTGGTGGAAATACTGGTAATCAGGAACTTTATGGCACACCTGTCTTCCTCTTGCCTGCCAAATACTGGCAACGAAAATTTCATCGATCACCAAGATTTCAACTGGCTTACTCCGAGTCGAGTGCCACCTCGCAGGTGTCGTTAACGACCTCGGTTACGGAGGAGTATATTTAAACTTGTTGTGGTGCGGGCTCCATTCTGGTCTGGATCCCGAGGCGGCAGCCCTGATACTCCGCTCGTAAATGCAGCGTTGACCGGCCAGAACTCTATTGGCTGGTGTGGCGTTGCCTTGTATCGAGAGCATTTCTAGTACTTTCTCCTTTGGGGAAGGTTAGAATGGATACCCAGCATTTATGATACTAAGTTGTCCTTGTTGCACCCCTGTCTGCCGCTGGGTGCCCTCTTCTGTATGGGTTGGAGTCATGACAAAATCGGTTTGTCCTGTTTCATCAATGACCTGATGTCAAGATAAATTGCCCCTCATCGCTATTACCAGTACTTGTGAGTTAGGTACTACTTCGTAGGTCATATTTATCTTCGACAGGTTACATATGCTACGTCAAAAAGAGTGGTGAAGGATGTTTCTGAGACATTCCGTTTCTATTTTTGACTGATTTTACGCTACATTTCGTATCCTCCTCTCCCTTACTTAGCAATTGCATCTGTGTGTAACTACGGAGCTAATATACACTCCTCGAAATTGAAAGAAGAACACCGTGACTTCATTGTCCCAGGAAGGGGAAACTTTATTGACACATTCCTGGGGTCAGATACATCACATGATCACACTGACAGAACCACAGGCACATAGACACAGGCAACAGAGCATGCACAATGTCGGCACTAGTACAGTGTATATCCACCTTTCGCAGCAATGCAGGCTGCTATTCTCCCATGGAGACGATCGTAGAGATGCTGGATGTAGTCCTGTGGAACGGCTTGCCATGCCATTTCCACCTGGCGCCTCAGTTGGACCAGCGTTCGTGCTGGACGTGCAGACCGCGTGAGACGACGCTTCATCCAGTCCCAAACATACTCAATGGGGGACAGATCCGGAGATCTTGCTGGCCAGGGTAGTTGACTTACACCTTCTAGAGCACGTTGGGTGGCACGGGATACATGCGTACGTGCAGTGTCCTGTTGGAACAGCAAGTTCCCTTGCCGGTCTAGGATTGGTGGAACGATGGGTTCGATGACGGTTTGGATGTACCGTGCACTATTCAGTGTCCCCTCGACGATCACCAGTGGTGTACGGCCAGTGTAGGAGATCGCTCCCCACACCATGATGCCGGGTGTTGGCCCTGTGTGCCTCGGTCGTATGCAGTCCTGATTGTGGCGCTCACCTGCACGGCGCCAAACACGCATACGACCATCATTGGCACCAAGGCAGAAGCGACTCTCATCGCTGAAGACGACACGTCTCCATTCGTCCCTCCATTCACGCCTGTCGCGACACCACTGGAGGCGGGCTGCACGATGTTGGGGCGTGAGCGGAAGACGGCCTAACGGTGTGCGGGACCGTAGCCCAGCTTCATGGAGACGGTTGCGAATGGTCCTCGCCGATACCCCAGGAGCAACAGTGTCCCTAATTTGCTGGGAAGTGGCGGTGCGGTCCCCTACGGCACTGCGTAGGATCCTACGGTCTTGGCGTGCATCCGTGCGTCGCTTCGGTCCGGTCCCAGGTCGACGGGCACGTGCACCTTCCGCCGACCACTGGCGACAACATCGATGTACTGTGGAGACCTCACGCCCCACGTGTTGAGCAATTCGGCGGTACGTCCACCCGGCCTCCCGCATGCCCACTATACGCCCTCGCTCAAAGTCCGTCAACTGCACATACGGTTCACGTCCACGCCGTCGCGGCATGCTACCAGTGTTAAAGACTGCGATGGAGCTCCGTTTTTTTTTTTTTTTTTTTTTTTGTCATCAGTCTACTGACTGGTTTGATGCAGCCCGCCACAAATTCCTTTCCTGTGCTAATCTCTTCATCTCAGAGTAGCACTTGCAACCTAAGTCCTCAATTATTTGCTTGACGTATTCCAATCTCTGTCTTCCTCTACAGTTTTTGCCCTCTACAGCTCCCTCTAGTACCATGGAAGTCATTCCCTCATGTCGTAGCAGATGTCCTATCATCCTGTCCCTTCTCCTTATCAGTGTTTTCCACATATTCCTTTCCTCTCCGATTCTGCGTAGAACCTCCTCATTCCTTACCTTATCAGTCCACCTAATTTTCAACATTCGTCTATAGCACCACATCTCAAATGCTTCGATTCTCTTCTGTTCCGGTTTTCCCACAGTCCATGTTTCACTACCATACAATGCTGTACTCCAGACGTACATCCTCAGAAATTTCTTCCTCAAATTAAGGTCGGTATTTGATATTAGTAGACTTCTCTTGGCCAGAAATGCCTTTTTTGCCGTAGCGAGTCTGCTTTTGATGTCCTCCTTGCTCCGTCCGTCATTAGTTATTTTACTGCCTAGGTAGCAGAATTCCTTAACTTCATTGACTTCGTGACCATCAATCCTGATGTTAAGTTTCTCGCTGTTCTCATTTCTACTACTTCTCCTTACCTTCGTCTTTCTCCGATTTACTCTCAAACCATACTGTGTACTCATTAGACTGTTCATTCCGTTCAGCAGATCATTTAATTCTTCTTCACTTTCACTCAGGATAGCAATGTCATCAGCGAATCGTATCATTGATATCCTTTCACCTTGTATTTTAATTCCATTCCTGAACCTTTCTTTTATTTCCTTCATTGCTTCCTCGATGTACAGATTGAAGAGTAGGGGCGAAAGGCTACAGCCTTGTCTTACACCCTTCTTAATACGAGCACTTCGTTCTTGATCGTCCACTCTTATTATTCCCTCTTGGTTGTTGTACATATTGTATATGACCCGTCTCTCCCTATAGCTTACCCCTACTTTTTTCATAATCTCGAACAGCTTACACCATTTTATATTGTCGAACGCTTTTTCCAGGTCGACAAATCCTATGAAAGTGTCTTGATTTTTCTTTAGCCTTGCCTCCATTATTAGCCGTAACGTCAGAATCGCCTCTCTCGTCCCTTTACTTTTCCTAAAGCCAAACTGATCGTCACCTAGCGCATTCTCAATTTTCTTTTCCATTCTTCTGTATATTATTCTTGTTAGCAGCTTCGATGCATGAGCTGTTAAGCTGATTGTGCGATAATTCTCGCACTTGTCAGCTCTTGCCGTCTTCGGAATTGTGTGGATAATGCTTTTCCGCAAGTCAGATGGTATATCGCCAGACTCATATATTCTACACACCAACGTGAATAGTCGTTTTGTTGCCACTTCCCCCAATGATTTTAGAAATTCTGATGGAATGTTATCTATCCCTTCTGCCTTATTTGACCGTAAGTCCTCCAAAGCTCTTTTAAATTCCGATTCTAATACTGGATCCCCTATCTCTTCTAAATCGACTCCTGTTTCTTCTTCTATCACATCAGACAACTCTTCACCCCCATAGAGGCTTTCAATGTATTCTTTCCACCTATCTGCTCTCTCCTCTGCATTTAGCAGTGGAATTCCCGTTGCACTCTTAATGTTACCACCGTTCCTTTTAATGTCACCAAAGGTTGTTTTGACTTTCCTGTATGCTGAGCCTGTCCTTCCGACAATCATATCTTTTTCGATGTCTTCACATTTTTCCTGCAACCATTTCGTCTTAGCTTCCCTGCACTTCCTATTTATTTCATTCCTCAGCGACTTGTATTTCTGTATTCCTGATTTTCCCGGAACATGTTTGTACTTCCTCCTTTCATCAATCAACTGAAGTATTTCTTCTGTTACCCATGATTTCTTCGCAGCTACCTTCTTTGTACCTATGTTTTCCTTCCCAACTTCTGTGATGGTCCTTTTTAGAGATGTCCATTCCTCTTCAACTGTACTGCCTACTGCGCTATTCCTTATTGCTGTATCTATAGCGTTAGAGAACTTCAAACGTATCTCGTCATTCCTTAGTACTTCCGTATCCCACTTCTTTGCGTATTGATTCTTCCTGACTAATGTCTTGAACTTCAGCCTACTCTTCATCACTACTATATTGTGATCTGAGTCTATATCTGCTCCTGGGTACGCCTTACAATCCAGTATCTGATTTCGGAATCTCTGTCTGACCATGATGTAATATAATTGAAATCTTCCCGTATCTCCTGGCCTTTTCCAAGTATACCTCCTCCTCTTGTGATTCTTGAACAGGGTATTCGCTATTACTAGCCGAAACTTGTTACAGAACTCAATTAGTCTTTCTCCTCTTTCATTCCTTGTCCCAAGCCCATATTCTCCTGTAACCTTTTCATCTACTCCTTCCCCTACAACTGCATTCCAGTCGCCCATGACTATTAGATTTTCGTCCCCCTTTACATACTGCATTACCCTTTCAATATCCTCATACACTTTCTCTATCTGTTCATCTTCAGCTTGCGACGTCGGCATGTATACCTGAACTATCGTTGTCGGTGTTGGTCTGCTGTCGATTCTGATTAGAACAACCCGGTCACTGAACTGTTCAAGTAACACACCCTCTGCCCTACCTTCCTATTCATAACGAATCCTACACCTGTTATACCATTTTCTGCTGCTGTTGATATTACCCGATTCTCGTCTGACCAGAAATCCTTGTCTTCCTTCCACTTCACTTCACTGACCCCTACTATATCTAGGTTGAGCCTTTGCATTTCCCTTTTCAGATTTTCTAGTTTCCCTACCACGTTCAAGCTTCTGACATTCCACGCCCCGACTCGTAGAACGTTATCCTTTCGTTGATTATTCAATCTTTTTCTCATGGTAACCTCCCCCTTGGCAGTCCCCTCCCGGAGATCCGAATGGGGGACTATTCCGTATGCCACGGCAAACTGGCAAACTGGCTGACACTGACGGCGGCGGTGCACAAATGCTGCGCAGCTAGCGCCATTCGACGGCCAACACCGCGGTTCCTGGTGTGTCCGCTGTGCCGTGCGTGTGATCATTGCTTGTACAGCCCTCTCGCAGTGTCCGGAGCAAGTATGGTGGGTCTGACACACCGGTGTCAATGTGTTCTTTTTTCCATTTCCAGGAGTGTATTTATTATTATAATCTCCTACATTCCCAGAGCTTTCCCTTTCTTGTTTCCCGCAGCAGACGAGCCTACAGGTCCGTGAAAGTAAGACCGAATACGTACTGATGTCAAAGAGCGCTATAAGATGCGTCCACACTGACTGCAAGCCGATAAGCTTGAATCAGTGGAAAAATTCAGATGTCTGAAAATTTGGTTAATTAATTGCAATGAATTAGACGTGGAAATAATTTCTTGTCCCCAAACCACTACCTGCTAGAGAATAAAATTTTTAGGACAGTGTAAATAAAAATGAGCAGACGTATTTTGTGCTTCATATTCGAATTTTGAGTAACGTACATCTGCATCTACACGCATCCCAGGGACTGCAAATTTTGTTTATTGGAGCGTTTGTTTGAACTGATTTTGAGTGACTTATTAGGCAGAACATACAGGTGTTAATAGAATTGATAGAATAGTATTGATAATATTACTTCAATGTTCCATTGTTGTGGATTTGTCCATTTCTCGAGTGATTTTGAGTTTTGCTTCGTTTGTCATGACTGATACCATCTATATGACAATGTCTCAAACTTAGACAACTCCGTACATACACTGGGGGTAACGTATTTGAAATAAATTCCAAGTATTTTGAAGGTGATGCTACATCTATTTACCCTTCATATACGCGCTCAATCTGATGTATCGCAAAACGTAGGCTCGTCTAAAGAAAGATAGCGCGACAAAATTTATCGTTCAGTGAAGATTATTTTCACAAATTGCTTATTGTGGTCCAATGCGAAATTATTTCGATATTTTGAAGCTTTGCAGCAAAATCTTAACAAATTTATAATATAACATAAAGTCGAAGCAAGCTGTTTCTATCTGGATTGATTTCCACCCTCGTCTCAGCGTCCCATGTTCCTTCACACCTATTAAGGTCTTGTTTGATTTTGATCAGCCACCTTTTTTTTGGAAGTGCAATTTGTCTGCGTCGTGGCAATTTCCATTCCAAAGAACGACGTTGATTTCAGTTACTACGTATCCGTTTTGCATGACCAAAGCACATCAGTTCTGCAGTACTCAACCTTTCCTCCAGGGACATTTCCATTTGCAGATCTCTCCTTACGTGCTCGTTTCGGATCTTGCTTCTAGGTCTACAAGACTACTCTGCAATTCACTATTAAGTGTTTGTCAGAGGGTTCATCAAACCACCTTAAAACTACTTCTCTGCCGTTCTGCTCTCGAATAGGGCGTGGGAAAAACGAACGCTTAAACCTTTATGTGCTAGCTCGATTTCTCTTATTTTATCATGATGATCATTTTTCCCTATGTTTATGAGCACAAAAAATATTTTCACACTCCAAGGAGAAAGTTGGTTTACTGAGAAAGTCCTAAAAATGGTTCAAATGGCTCTGAGCACTATGGGACTTAACTTCTGTGGTCATCAGTCCCCTAGAACTTAGAACTACTTAAACCTAACTAACCTAAGGACATCACACACATACATGCCCGAGGCAGGATTCGAACCTGCGACCGTAGCGGTCACGCGGTGCCAGACTGAAGCGCCTTTAACCGCACGGCCACACCGGCCGGCAAGAGAAAGTCCTGCCGCTGCGAAAAACTTCGTTTTCAATGATTGGCACAACAATTCGAGTATCATATCCGTGGCACTCTCTCTCCTGTTTCCTGGCAATAGAAAACGAGCTGCCCTTCTTTGAATTTTCTGGATGTCCTCGACTAGTAATTTCTGGTACGAATTCACACCACACAGCAATATTCCAGAAGTTGGTGGAAAATCTTGGTCTAAACAGTCTCTTTAATAGACCTGTTACATTTTGTAAGTGTTCCATCAATAAATCGTAGTCTTCGGCTGACTTTCCTCGCAACATTATCTATGAGATCGTTCCAGTTTAATTTATTCGTAGTTGTAATCCTTAAGTATCTAGTTGAATTAACAGCCTTTAGATTTGTGCGATTTATCGTGTAACCAAAATTCAGTTGTTTCCTTTAGTACCCATGCGGATGACTTCACACTTCTCGTTACCATAGAGATATGTTGTGTAAGCTAGTTTGCAATTGGTTTTCATTATCTAATGACTTTACAATACGGTAAATGACAGCATCAGGTGTTGCTTTTGTTTTATTCGGTGATTTGCCGTCAATTACTACGAACTGTGAACTTTATGACAGGAAATCACGATTCCTGTCTCACAACTCTCCTTGCCTTCTGCAGAACAGACCTAAAGTATAATTATTTTTTACAACTATTTGGTAAGAAAACGACAACAACAAAATGAACAATAATGAAAATCTGGAAAAGACCGCCCTTCCGGCGGATCAAACAAAAAGGCCGCACACAATGGGATACAAGCGATTAGTTAGAAGTTGATCCCCTTGTACCTCAGGGGAGGTCCTGGCAAGTCGTCTCGAAGAAAAATGTCGTCTGTGGCTGTCATTGATCATGTGTTGAGATTCAGACACTTCTCATGCCCGGCACATCCCAGCTGCTGGGAGTTTCCAAGAAAACATTGCCCAAAACAGGCATAATACCATCGATAGCGTCGGTGGTGCAAAGACGAGCTTTATAAAAGCGAAAAATCAAGAAAGCCCTTGTCACCGTCGTCAAACCGATATCAACATACCTTTTATTCAAGTGACGGCATTACTCTTAGTGCAAGGGAAGAACGCCTCATCCGGGAACAAAAGTGACTGTCTGAACACTGTAGGAGGGCCGCGCAAGAAAGATGGCCAAGCAGTTTTTTTATCAACTGCACAACTCCACCGAAGATTCGCACTCCAGACGATGGACGTCCGTGTCAGGCAGACGACACTGTATAACAGTGGAGAGTCTTCCATATTAATGGTACTGAGCCGGTGCCGCGCTGTACGATTTTAGTTGACGGCCAGATATCAGATCGTCTGGGAGTAGGAATCGAGGGGCGTTGATGTACTGAACGCCAGACCAAGCTATACTTGGTTGGCAGCATCCCATCGGATTCCTGTTAAGTTCTCTCATCACCAGGCAGTAAATATTACACGCCGTATGGGAACTGGTGCACGGGAGATCTGGGTGGATGTAACAGTAGTCAACGAAAATAGTCTTGACGTGGGAAAGCGCTGCGTAAATATGCGACATTTCAATGGGCGATAGTCGGAAGGAGGCAGCCACCAGCTCTTCGATCAGGATGTCCGTTAAGCTGTGCCGACATAGGGTCGACACCGTTATAATCGTATTGAGCCGTTGCCGCGCTGTACGATCTTAGCTGACCGTCCGTTAAGCTGTGACGACATCGGGTCCACAATTTTATCATCGTATTGGCGTACAAGGCCTCCGCTATAACTTGGACTTTAACGAGACACAGACCGCGTCACTATTAGGTAGGGTGAGTGAGTCGTACCGTGCTTTTAAGATAAGATCCACGTTCGCGAAGTAGCCTGTGCACCATCGTCGTCTGCATCGGTAAAATGTTGGTCAGATAGGGTATTCTGAACGCCAGGTGAACGTCGACGTAAGCAATGTTTTATGTCCTCAGAAGGTTGCCTCGGACGCTCGTACATATTGCTTGAATAAGGCGGGTATAATTAATCACCACCCTCTGCCTGACATCGTGCGTGAAGAAAAACGCTAAAGATTTAAACATACCTTATAATCGGGACCGAGTCACACTTCCATTGTTAAATTAACACGGCTGTTCGCAGCAGCTCCGTATCTGGCAGTCCATTCCAGCGTCCCTTGCGCCTCGTCTCACAATAGCGCCAGACAACCATACGCGCGGTAGATGAAGCCATGGCCTCTCGGGATAGTTCGCGTCAGTAGTTCACGTAATAGTGGCTCGAGGGCGATGGCGCACGGTCACCGAATGTCGGCATCGGTGCCGCACCGACCGGGAGATGATAATCGGGCCTGCCGCGCTTCCATTGATTATCAATCTGTAAATAAAGGCAGGGAGGTAGGCCAACCGCTTCAACGTAATTATGATGTGGTTGGAGTCCACTGACACCAAAGCTCCGCTCCGGTGAGAACCCTTTTCCAGGGCGATGATGTCCCTGTAATATCCGAAACCCATCTTTATACGAGGGCAGTTCAATAATAATGCAACACTTTTTTTTCTGAAACAGGGGTTGTTTTATTCAGCATTGAAATACACCAGGTTATTCCCCAATCTTTTAGCTACACAACACTATTTTTCAACGTAATCTCCATTCAATGCTACGGCCTTACGCCACCTTGAAATGAGGGCCTGTATGCCTGCACGGTACCATTCCACTGGTCTATGTCGGAGCCAACGTCGTACTGTATCAATAACTTCTTCATCATCCGCGTAGTGCCTCCCACGGATTGCGTCCTTCATTGGGCCAAACATATGGAAATCCGACGGTGCGAGATCGGGGCTGTAGGGTGCATGAGGAAGAACAGTCCACTGAAGTTTTGTGAGCTCCTCTTGGGTGCGAAGACTTGTGTGAGGTCTTGCGTTGTCATGAAGAAGGAGAAGTTCGTTCAGATTTTTGTGCCTACGAACACGCTGAAGTCGTTTCTTCAATTTCTAGCACAATACACTTCAGAGTTGATCGTTTGACCATGGGGAAGGACATCGAACAGAATAACCCCTTCAGCGTCCCAGAAGACTGTAACCATGACTTTACCGGCTGAGGGTATGGCTTTAAACTTTTTCTTGGTAGGGGAGTGGGTGTGGCGCCACTCCATTGATTGCCGTTTTGTTTCAGGTTCGAAGTGATGAACCCATGTTTCATCGCCTGTAACAATCTTTGACAAGAAATTGTCACCCTCGGCCACATGACGAGCAAGCAATTCCGCACAGATGGTTCTCCTTTGCTCTTTATGGTGTTCGGTTAGACAACGAGGGACCCAGCGGGAACAAACCTTTGAATATCCCAACTGGTGAACAATTGTGACAGCGCTACCAACAGAGATGTCAAGTTGAGCACTGAGTTGTTTGAAGGTGATCCGTCGATCATCTCGAACGAGTGTGTTCGCACGCTCCGCCATTGCAGGAGTCACAGCTGTGCACGGCCGGCCCGCACGCGGGAGATCAGACAGTCTTGCTTGACCTTGTGGCGATGATGACACACGCTTTGCCCAACGACTCACCGTGATTTTGTTCACTGCCAGATCACCGTAGACATTCTGCAAGCGCCTATGAATATCTGAGATGCCCTGGTTTTCCGCCAAAAGAAACTCGATCACTGCCCGTTGTTTGCAACGCACATCCGTTACAGACGCCATTTTAACAGCTCCGTACAGCGCTGCCACCTGTCGGAAGTCAATGAAACTGTACGAGACGAAGCAAGAATGTTTGAAAATATTCCACAAGAAATTTCCGGTTTTTTCAACCAAAATTGGCCGAGAAAAAAAATGTGTTACATTACTTATTGAACTGCCCTTGTATTACTTCACCACCCAGTCACGCTTGGGTCCAAGGAACACAATTTGGCACAGGACACATTCGTAAAGGGAACGCAGACAGTCATCAGTTCCTGGTGCACCGGCACCAAGCGAGGAGCCATAACGTCTTTGAATGTGGCATAGATCTATAGGTGGAAACCATCCGGGTCTGGTGATTTTTTCGTAGTTCCTTTGAGAAGATCGTCAACTATTTCGTCATTCATAATGCGGCCTGTTTAAGTAGCCGCAGTCTCCTCTGCTTCACATATCGGCCGGTAGTGTTACACAGAGTCATCCTCAATATCCTTTTGGATCATAAGGTATCGACCGTTTTGGCATACGGAATCTCCGTTTTCCGCGGATTATACAGTGTATGGACGGTTGTTCACCTCCTATTCAATCCCGACAGCGCACATGTACAAGTGCTCCCTCCAGACAGCGAAACGTGAGCTTGATGATCTTCGCCTTTATCAGGTGTAATTCATCTGACTTGCAGCAGATAGCACTTGCTAGGAGATCTTTCATAGCAGCATGAAATGGTATTCAATTCCATGGCTATGCCAACGCATTGTTTGGGGAACGCATTGGAGCAGCGTCCATTGGGAGGCCGGTTTGGCGCATTCGAGCCTTCACCTGAGTGTAGACGGGTACGACGGAAGGCGCCTCTCACACTCCCTCCATTTTTCGTTATCAGCTGCCAGCGCTCTGGTTCTTTGAAGAGCGCAACCCTCAGTTTCCATCAGCCACCTTCGCGCCACAACTTCTTTCATGTCCAGGATACACTGGAGACGTAAGTGACATGGTCAGAGAATGCTGTCGGCCATAGCATCGAGCATCGTCACCGTAAAACCTAGGGAGATGTAGAACAGTCAAGAAAGCTCGCCTAGAGGCTGGTGAAATGAGTACATCCTGGCTGGTGCTCATGTTCGTGTGCACGATATCTACGGGGTGCAATTCGTTTACCATCTTGTTCATTTCAGAGTTTGTGGTGAAGTGTGTTATTTGGTCCTTCGAGGGTAATACGCATTTGAAATCGCCTCTGAGGACGATGCGGTCATAGCGATCACCAAATAAGTGCACTACCTCTTCCAAATGAATCCGAGCCTGCTCTCGTCGTTTATCAGTACCGACAGGAGCGTAAAAGTAGATGATCCTAACTCCCTGGAATGTGACAATGAGTCCCCGAGCCGATGGTTGGTAGGTCATATTTTTCACCTAGACATCTTCCTTCAGGACTATGACCGTCTCGCCGGCCGAAGTGGCCGTACGGTGAAAGGCGCTGCAGTCTGGAACCGCAAGACCGCTACCGTCGCAGGTTCGAATCCTGCCTCGGGCATGGATGTTTGTGATGTCCTTAGGTTAGTTAGGTTTAACTAGTTCTAAGTTCTAGGGGACTAATGACCTCAGAAGTTGAGTCCCATAGTGCTCAGAGCCATTTGAGCCATATGACCGTCTCACTGTCGTTATCCACACGTGGTGCATGCTAGATGTTATACAAGTAAATAGGCGGAAGGAGATAGAGTCGAGACTCCTGCAAAATGGCAACAGGAAGTCCCCCACTCTCAATATGTTGCTAAACTTCTGGATCTTGACTCATATGCTAGTGGTGTTGAGATTGATAGTGCCTATACGATATTCTTACCAATGAATGGGAATACGAGAACCGTTCATGGTGGTACTATGAGCCACAGGGGCCCGAAACGGCTCCGTTGTCCGCAACACATGCCCCCTAAATTCATTGTCAGAATTCGTGCAGTGGCGCAAGTGCTGCAACTGCAGCCACCCTGTCATGCAGCCCTTAATCAACACCACAGGACCGCAGCAGCTTGCTGTGTCGGTGGTCGTCCTGTCAAGCCACTGTGTCTGTAGTGTTATATCTTCCGTGGAGTCATGGTTTCCTTCCGGCTACTGTCCTACATCCACAGCGTGTTGCCGTGAGTGTGCATCATCGATGCCACATCCAGCAGGAGCCGGACTGATGGATCCATGACCGTTTCCTCTTACAGATAAAGATTGCTACCGGCAGGATCTTCTTCTTTCTGTAATAGCGTGCAGCATGTGTCTGACAGAGCCAGGCGACATTTCTTTTCGGCGATTCTGAGATCTCTGTTTGCGCACGTTGGCATCGGCGTCCGAAGAGGTTCGTGACTGTTGCTGACTGCTGGCACAAACACGAGTTCCATCCCCATTGGCTGTGTCAGCCCACCATTCCCTATGAAGGTATAGCTGGAGAAGCTCAGTCGATGCCTTCCTCTGACAGTGTCTTGCTGCCGTTCCGGAGCGACGATGATCCTGAAAAAGACCATTCTGCGGTCTGCGGATGGTGGGCAACTTGGAGGGCCTCGACAAACGTCTATGGGAGAACTGTAGATGTGGTCATCACCTGCTCGTCCCATGATGGTAATTGGGCAGACAGTGGGAAAGAATATGACTTCTTGGCCGTATGCTAAGCCTTCGGTTGACTGTCATAGATGATGATGGCACGAGTGCTATGCCTTTGGCTCTACGCAAGCGGCGCTTTCGTGGCACAGCGTTTACCTTTTCTTGATTTCTAGGAAATATGAATTTGTAGACGCCACATAGGATGATGTAAAATCCCCAGTTTTCAGTTACCTATCGATCTTGTCAATTTTGAGTCGACTGTCCATCAGGAACCTTACGGGCCGCTTTCTCAAGACTGGGCGAAGGGATCAGCCAAAAGATCTTAGTCAACTCCCAAATATGAGCCGAATCGATTCGCCATGTTTGAGGCTTCCCCAGACAACTTACTATATCAGAGTGAAGAATTTGGATCCTTGGTTACGTCATCAACAACAGCGTCGATGTCCCAAATTAATGAAAATCCGCTTCATTTGCTATTAGGAACTTTACGAAGCCCATGACCGGTTTCGACCTTTACATTCAGGCCATTTCCACGTAGATCTGTAAATTGTGCTGTAGGGATCATCTGAGCATTTGGCGTTGTTTCTCAACAGTACAATTTTTAGATCCACTTCGCAATGGCCTGACTGTAAAGGCCGAAGCCGGTCGTGGACGTCATTCAGTTTCTTTTAGAAACTGAGGCGCCTTTTCATTGATTGAGTACAATTTCAGAAAAAGCACCCTCTGAAACTAGAGAAATTATTAAACTGTCCCAGATGTTCTCTATAGCTCGGAAGTGTGATGTTTATGAGGGGTAGTTATAAGAAATACTCTGAAAGAAGTGTTTCAAGGAGCATCAATTAATTTTTGTCAAGGCAGACAATGCACAAAGATTTAGAAAGTTGTGAAAATGAAGCGGATCTATTGGGCTGGTGAGCTGGGACGGATATCTGAGACCGCAATAAGCAGATCCGTGATAGCGGGTGTGGTGTCACCGCTAGACACCACACTTGCTAGGTGGTAGCTTTAAATCCGCCGCGGTCCATTAGTACATGTCGGACCCGCGTGTCGCCACTGTGTGATCGCAGACCGAGCGCCACCACATGGCAGGTCTAGAGAGACGTACGAGCACTCGCCCCAGTTGTACGGACGACATTGCTAGCGACTACACGTACGAAGCCTTTCTCTCATTTGCCGAGAGACAGTTAGAATAGCCTTCAGCTAAGTCCATGGCTACGACCTAGCAAGGCGCATTAACCATATCTGGAGAGAGTCTCACTTGTATTATCAAGAGAAATGTACCACAAAGAATTAAAGTTAAGTATACGAGAAGCTCCGTTCTTTTCTTTGTAGCATTCATAAAGTATCCTGTTTCAGACTTAACGCAAGACGGCGTGAGTTGACGCGTGCCCTTTCGGCTACTTCTCAGTGTGGCGTAGCTAGCTTGTTACGCCACAACAGTGGGAATCCACGGGAAACGCTCTGTCTGGGTTTGGCAGAGTGAGCCAGAAAACCGTGTAGCTCTTTTCTGCGGGATACAAGTTGCACAAGAGCGGCGACAAGCTGCGAGTCTACTCTGCAGCCTAGTTAACACGCGCTCGTCTGGGCTGAGCTCCGCGTTGCAGAAGTTTCAGCTTAATGAGCAACTGGCAGCCAGCAGCCAGCGCGGCAGCGGGCAAGTGCGGCGGCCGCGTTACGTAAGGTGAGCGCTGCGCTGCGCCGACTTCGTCTCCGTCGGCCGCCAGCCTTGGCGATCCGCAGCGGGCGACCGCTCCAGCCGGTCGGTATTAAAGCCCGCCACCCCCTCTCCCTCCCTCCCGTTCCTTTTTGTCCGGCGCCGCTCTGGTCGGCCGAAACTTTTTCCTTCGCAAACGGATCGGATGATCGGACCTTTTCCGGCAGGTTCCCAACACGCGTAGGCTTGCTTGCCGTCGGTCCGCCTGGCTTATTCTTTCCACCTTTTTTTTTTTTCTCTTTTATTTTCGCTGCACTCCAGCACTTCCCCTCCCCCCTCCCCCCTTCTCAACTCACTCCTTTCCCTTTCCCCAGAGGATTGGGGGTAAGAGAGCTCCAGGGGGAGAGGGAGGGGGGGAGGGGCCTTGAGAGTTCTGAATGAACCGGACAAGCCTGCAGCCAGCACGCACGGCCATAAAACGGAACGACAGAGGAGCAAAAGGAAGGAATAAAACGAGGCGCCAGGGTCACTTTCTTAACATATGGTAAAGGTGTGAGCGTTAAATTATACTGAGGGTAATTACGTGGTGCCGAAGTCGACTAATTTTCCAGTTACTATTAAGTTACACGTTAGTCGTCGGAAAAACTGAGAGGCATAAATATAAGAATATACGCGAGCAAAAACACGTAGATGCGTAGTCGTTTTCTTTAGCCTCCCACTGTTGCCGGCATCGGTAACTACTTCTTACAATTCTAGTCTATAATTCCGGTCGTTTCGTTAATCTTTATTTACGAAAACATTTAATTTTTTCTATCTATGACATTTTTATCACTTAACTTACTGGGCAAATTTTTGGCTTTGCTGTGTATCTTCCTGCTTTTTTCTTCAACTCACACACACTCCGTTGACATCCTGATGACAACATGAGAGATGAGCAGCTTCACATGATACCACAAAAATTTAATCCATTTCCCAATTGGAACTGACTTCTTTAACCAAACGGCCTTGCTGTTGTGGCACTGCGAACGGCTGAAAGCAAGGGGAAACTATAGCCGTAATTTTTCCCGAGGGCATGCAGTTTTACTGTATGGTTAAATGATGATGGCGTCCTCTTGGGTAAAATATTCCGGAGGTAAAATAGTCCCCCATTCGGATCTCCGGGCGGGGGGCTACTCAGGAGGACGTCGTTATCAGGAGAAAGAAAAATGGCATTCTACGGATCGGAGCGTGGAATGTCAGATCTCTTAACGGGCAGGTAGGTTAGAAAATTTAAAAAGGGAACCAAGAGATGAATACACTAAGCAGATTCAGAAGGATGTAGGTTGCAGTAGGTACTGGGAGATGAACGAGCTTGCACAGTATAGATTCGCATGGAGAGTTGCATCAAACCAGTCTCAGACCACAACAACAACAACTACCCAAAGTGTTAAAATATAGTCAATAAACTTTTGGTAAATCATATATTACAGAGGATGATTTCGTCGTAATGTTATGAACTTTCAGGGATGACGGAAAGAGTAAATGTATCAATTTGAATTAGGGGAGCTTGTTCCAGAAACGACAGAGTCGAAAATTATAAGCGAATATTGTTCTGACAGTAACCTCCTCTACTGCAACCTCTTTCTTCTTCTTCTTCTTTCTATCTTCCTAGCCTAAAGCCTGTTCTACCCTGAGGCTGCCAATATTTCTTTCACCAGCTGGTGATTTATTTCTTACGACTTTCACAATTTTCCTTTCATCCGTCCAGTGTATGTATCATTCCACTCATGCCTTCGCTCATGTCCCCAGTCATTAATGCTTTCACTTTGTAAGTAGGCTGTTTAGGTTTTTATGTTGATAACGCCATGTAGCGCTCGGTATGAAAATCACTGACTGTGCTATGTGCAGTCTGTGGCTGGTTGGCATTGTTGGAATATTCGCTTGTGTAGTGTTGGGCAGTTGGATGTGAACAGCGCATTGGAGGTGAGCCGCCTGCAGTGGTGGATGTGGGGAAAGAGATGCCAGATTTTGAGAGCGGACGATCTGGACGTGTGTCCGTCAGAAAAAGGAAATTTGTAAGACTGGATGTCATGAACTGATATATATATTATCCCTTTTGAACACTATTAAGGTAAATACATTCCTTGTTCGCTATCAAGATCTTTCATCTGCTAACTATGCCTATCAGTAGTTAGTGCCTTCAGTAGTTAGAACCTTTTATTTAGCTGACAGTATTGGCGCTTGCTGTATTGCAGTAGTTCGAGTAACAAAGATTTTTGTGAGTTAAGTGATTCATGAAAGGTATAGGTTATTGTTAGTCAGGGCCATTCTTTTGTAGGGATTATTGAAATTCAGCTTGCGTTACGCTAAAAAAAATATTGTGTCTCAGTTTAGTGATGATCTGAATAAGTAAAGAGAGAAATGTCTGAGTACGTTCAGTTTTGCTCAGCTGATTGAAAATCAAATAACGTAAGAGTTTTTATCAGCACAGTCATTTATAATTTTCCAAAGGGAACGTTCCAATTTCTCTCTCTATTTTTCAGTGTCTTCCCTGAAATCCTTCGCAGAATAAGTCTCTTTGTTTTTCATGTTCCCGGTCTTGTATCAGCTCTGTATGTCATAACTGGTCCTGCATCTTTTCCTATATGCTTTTTTTCCAAACAGTTTGTTTGCTTTTCCTACTTGTTATCTAAATGATATTTCAACATTTCCATGGGTGAAAAGTTCGATACCAAGATATTCAAATGTCCTCACCTGTTGATTAACTTCTCCATCTAGTTCCAACTTGCATTTAATTGGTTCCACAGATGTCGTCATACATTTGGTTTTTAGAGTGGATATAACCATATTTAGAATTTTTGTTGCCTGTTTTCCAGCAGAGCTATAATCACTACCAGCCAATACCTTTTCTTATCATCTCGTCCATGACTACACAGATCAGTCATAGCATTATGACCACCGACTTACCATCTACATAAACCCGTCCAGACGACAGCAACATCACCTAGCGGGGAATAACTGCTAGTCAGACACACGCACGGTGCTTGTAGCATCAGAGAGTGCTGTGTCCCTGTGGAGAATGGGAAAGGCGCGCGATCTATCTGGGGGCAGATTGTAATGCCATGGACGCTCGTCACGAGCATTTCGGAAACTGCACCACTTGTAGAGTGTTCGAGGAGAGCTGTGCTGAGTGTCTTCAACACTTGGTGAAACGAAGGTGAAATCATGTCCAGACATCATGGTGTTTGGCGGAAACCCATCGTTACAGCTGACAGACGTTATAGGCTGGACAGGCTGGTAATACAGGACACGAGGCGAACTGTGGCGGAACTAATATCAGGGTTTAATGCTGGGCAGAGTACAAGTCTATCTGAAAACACAGTGCACCGAACATTCCTAACGACGGGCCTTAGCAGCCAACGACCCATGCATGTGCCAATGTTAACTCCACGACATCGGCAACTACGACTGAAATGAGCACGTGACCATCGACTCTGGACGTTGGCGCAGTGGTTGAGCGTAGAAGGATCTGATGAAACCCGATTACCTTCTTCATTGTGCCTCTGGGAAGGCGCGCATTCGTCGTCTTCCGTGGGGAACAGCTCCTTGATGCCATGGGACAGATACAGGCTGGCGGCTGCTCTATTACGCTCTGCGGAAGATTCATGTGGGCGCCAATGGGATCCATGGAAAGGACCTTGACGGCCAAGGAGTATTGTATACTGGTCGCAGATCTCGTGCACCCCTTCATGACGATCATGTTTCCCGACTGCAGTGGCATTTCTCAACAACATAATGTATCATGCCAGAAGCCCATGAGTGCGATGGAGTGGTTTGAGGAACACAGTGCGAGTTCCATTTTATGTGCTGGCTTCCCAGTTTGTCAGATCTGAGCTGACAGAACACATCTGGTACGTGATTGGGAGTGGAGTCCCACATCTTCGGAACTCACGGCAATTAGGTCACTTGTGCCTACTCCCTGAAGCTACCTACCAAGGTCTCATTGCTTCCGTGCTATGACGCATCGCCGCTGTTATCCATCACAAAGGCGTACCTACCGGCTATTAGATAGGTGATGGTAATATTCTAGCTGATCAGTGTATATTAAAAAGTACTGGGCTCAAAGAGACACCTAGTGTAGTACCCATATCAACTGCTATGCATTTAGTTCACCTGGAACCAGTTTCTCTCTGGACTTAGTTGTCAGAATAAATGTCTCCAACAGTTGTTATTTAGTTGGAATGAATCCCCCTATTGTCTGACAGGTTTAAATCATCTGTTAACTGAATTCTATCGAAAGCCTTTTGTAGGTCAATAAAACAAAGGTACGCTGGTCTCTTGAACTCAATGGGTTTCTCTATAACCTGCCAAAGAATGAGTATTGCGTCTATGGAAGATGCAAGACCTACCGGATCTAATACGTCATTACTCCTCTGCAAGGGTTTTAATGCTTTTTATTTTATTTCCTATTAGTTTTCTTAGAAATTGTAGAACTAAATGAGTAGATTTATTCCTCTGTGGTTGGATAGGTCTTTCGTATCTCCTTTTCTGTACACGAGAATTGTAATATTAGTTCTCCACTCGTTTGGAATTTTATTACCAATTATAACATTATTAATCAGCTTGTTTAACTGTTCAGTTAGTGAATTTCCTCCATACTTCAATAACTCATTCGAAATCCTACCTTTTCCTAAAAACTTCCTATTTTTGACAGACTTATAGCCTCTTCTACCTTTGCATATGAAACAGTTACATTATTGTTTACTTGCAAACAGATCTCTCTTCGTTTTCTCATGATTTTTTAACCTTTATACAACTCTGTTATATACTTAACCAATGACTATTCATTTATGTCTTCACATTCAAAATTTTATTTAATTCTTTCCTCTGCTGTCCTGCCATTCTCAAAACTTATTTCTGCAACCTGCTACATGTTCTAAATTCTTAAAAATGATTTCTCAGTGTTCCTGTTTACAACGATTCACTCTTGATTTTGTCTTATTACGAGTTCTTTTATAATCTTGATAAATCTCTTCTCTCGAATGTTATATTTTCTCGATTAGGCACAAAACTTTTTTTACGCATTTCTTTAACCTCTTTGCGAAAACATGGTGTTCCGTTTGTTTTCATCTTTTGCTTTATAACTCGTGTACTTAGTGCTTCTTGAGCTGCTGCTTCAATACTTTTTTTTTATTTTCCCGTAAGTGTGATATATATTACCTTCTGCGTTGATGGGTTTCTCTTTTATGTTCTCTGCTGATCATTTCTGATATGAATTTTTTGTAGGTTCATTCCATAGTGACGTTATATTAAATGTTTCTTCTTCTAAGGTTCGTTCTTTACCAGTCTTATTCCTTCCTACATGGAATCAGACTTTTGCCACGAATAAGATGTGCTCACTCTCTATGTTGTCAAAATTTAAAGTCCTAACATCTAGCACTGACTGCTGTTTGTAACAATATAATCTATTGTAGAATTATGACCACTTATGTTCTGAAAAGTATATTTACATTACTCTTTGTGGTCATAGAAGATATTATTTCCTCTCAGTTCCTCGATTGAGCGTAAGTTGATCATATTCTCAATATTACCATTTAAAAAGTTTACATTAAATCGTTGTTTAACTCCATTTCCAATATGATCATTAGAATCCCCCATTATGTATTATGGCTGTAAGACCGTCTGAAAATATCAAACTTATGATTTCTTGTAAATCATCTGGGCTGCAGAGTGAGAAAATGTTCAGTTTACGATGAGCCAATGTTACTTTCCGTAAAATCATTCTCTCAGAGATGTACTGTCACTCCTCAATAATATCTTTGCATTTATTGTTTACGTATCCATATTCCTGCTTTAACTCTTGTCTCCTTCTCAACTCCACTATAAATCATTAACTATTGGTCATATTCCTTCTGTCCTTTGGCTTTCTTTTTTGTCTCTTAGACTCTACGTACTGAGATTTCATAATGTTTCAGTTGTTCTGTTACGTCTTCATCTTTGTTATTAATGGATTGTATTTTCCATGTTTTAGTTCTCAGAGTATTTTTATTTTTCCGTATCTTAGACCTGTTCCTAGCCTTGGTTATCATGTTCGTAGTCCATCCTTTCTGAGGCACAGCACTGGTACTCCAAACATAAAATTACACATCCAGTAGTAGCTGGCTGGTTGCCGGTGGTTTTTTTTTCAACATTTACCTTTTCCTAACTGCAAGTCAGCAGCATGCGTTGACTTTTTTCTTCAGGATTTTCTTCCATTTACCTTCGGTGATCCAACACCCTATTCTACAAGGTCTGAGTAGAGGACAGAAAATGAAAGAGTCTCTCGTGTCTCGAAACCTAATACCGATGGGATCGAAGAAACAAGAGTTACCCTAGAGAAGCCGACAGGAAAGGAAATAGGAGATTGACACTTGTAAGTGTAAGTAATGTCAGAGTCAGCGCAAGCCCCCACAATCGCTAATCGGTATACTCCCAAGACGGGAACCCCCTAAATGGTTACAAACTGTCTGCTTTATATATTTTGAGAAGAAGTAGTATGTATAGAAACATGAAAAACTTAGTTAGTAAAGATGGGCACTATATCACTTACCTTAAGAGCTATGAACATTTGTTTTAGAGTCCACAAAAGCAAAAGGTGAACAAATGCTCATAGCTTCTGGTACAGCAGAGAACAAGCCAATCTACATTTACATCTTCATGATTACTCTGCATTGCACAGAGGGCAGAGGGTTCATCGAACCATTTTCATGCTACTTCTCTACCATTCTCTGATTTATCTTATTTTTTTATGATGATCATTTCTCCCTACGTAGGTGGGTGTCAACAAAATATTTTCGCATTCCGAAGAGAAAGTTGGTGATTAAATTTCGTAAATAGATCTCGCCGCAAAGAAAACCGCCTTTGTTACAGTGACTGCCTCCCCAACTCGCGTATCATATCAGTGACACTCTAACCCCTATTGCGCGATAACACGAAACGAACTCCCCTTCTTTGCACTTTTTGGACGTCCTCCGTCAATCCTACCTGGTAAGGATCCCACACCGAGCAGCAATATTCCAGCAGAGGACGGACAAGTGTAATGTAGGCTGCCTCTTCAGAGTGTTTGTCACATCTTGTAAGTGTTCTGCCAACAAAGCGCAGCCTTTGTTTCGCCTTCCGCACTATATTATTTATGAGGAATTTCCAAATTAAGTTGCTCGTAATTGTAAGTGCTAGGTATTTAGTCGAACTGACAGCCCTTCGATTTGTGTAATTTATCGTATACCCAAAATTTGTCGGATTTATTTTAGTACCCATGTGGATGACCTCTCATTTTTCTTTGTTTAGTGCCAATTGCCACTTTTCGCACCATACAGAAATTCCCTCTAGATCACTTTGTAATTGGAATTGATCGTCTGATGATTTTACTAGACGGTAAATTACAGCATCATCTACAGACAGTCTAAGTGGGCTGCTCAGATTAGCACCTAGATCATTTATGTAAATCAGGAACAGCAGAGGGCATATGAAACTACCTTGCGGAACGCCATATATCACTTCTGTTCTACTCGATGATTTACCGTCTGTCACTACGAACTGTGACCTCTCTGAGAGGAAATCACGAATCCAGTCGCACAAGTAAGACGATACTTCACAACCACCAATTTGATTAATAGTCGCTTGTGAGGAACGTTATCAAAAGCCATCTGGGAATATAGAAATACGGAATCGATCTGAAATCCCTTGTCGACAGCACTCACTACTTCATGGGAATCAAGAGTTAGCTGTGATGCACAAGAACGATATTTTCTGAATCCGTGTTGGTTATGTATCAATAAGTCATTTTCTTCAAGGTGATTCATAATGTTCGAGTACAGTATATGCTCCAAAATCCTACAGCAAATTGAGGTCAGTGATATGCGTCTGCAATTCAATGGGTTACTCCTATTTTCTTTCTTGAATATTGTTGTAACCTGTGCTACTTTCCAGTCTTTAGGAACAGACCTTTCGTCAAGTGAGTGGTTGTATATGGTTACTTAGAAAGGCGCTATTGTGTCTGCATACTCTGAAAAAAAAACCTGATTGGTACACCATCTGGACCGGAAGACTTGCCTTTCTTAAGTGATTTGAGTTGTTTCACAACACCTAAGATATCTACTTTTATGTCACTCATGCTAGCTACCGTTCTGGTTTCGAATTCTGGAATATTTAATTCGTCTTCTTTCGTGAAGGAATTACGGAAAACTGCATTTAGTAACCCCGCTTTAGAGGCACCACAATCGGTAACATTTCCATGATAGTTAATTCGTTATATAGTTACGAAAAGACAATTAAATTGTCTGTGCGTACTTTACACCCACTTTCATCGTTTACAGGAACCTGTAAATGATTTTCGCGGGCAGCCAGTAATGTATGGGGAACATATTGACCACATTATTCTTTGTGCTCACTGAAAAAAAAAGTTCTTATTTGGTATTTACTCAGCGGGGTCAGTAACTGTGACTATAAATATAGGGTTTGATTTTTAACTGACTGATATATACTGTAAAATTTCACATGCACAAAATACGATAGTGTCCCTAACAATAATAATAATAATAATAATAATAACATCCCTGTCGGAAAAGCACTATTAACAGTTCAAGAGGTGACCTCTAGGGAAGTTCCAAGTGAAATGGACTATCGCCCTAATTTTTGATCACCAGAAGTTAATTGCTTAGCTTAATAGTGGTAAATAATCTCGCCACTTGTCATGCGGTTTTGTCAATATTACGGGCTACAGATAAATAGTTACTTCCGTGAAATCTAAACGATTCAGGACGGTTTACATCCCTCGCGAGTTCACTTCCTACTTTTACCGAAAACGCATTCAAGTCTTCCCAGCTCTGACATCATTCGAGGCAAAACGCATACTGGCGTCTGACTGACGCGAACAGATTGACATGTCGGTGCGAAGTGTCTCTTGCCACTGCCTCTCTGGCTGTATTTATATAGGGGAGCAGCGGACTGCCAAATGGAATATGTGCTATCAACCGCCCCGGACACGTATTAATTAATAGTTCTGTCATTTAGCAATTTACAATCTTCTTCCTTTTTATATAGAGCTACGTTTGCTCTAGTTACTTAAGAAGTATCAGCTCGAATGCATTTAAACTTCGCCGGCTAGAATTTTGTAAACGGAACTGACAGTAGGACAAGACCTCTGAAATGCCTATTTAAGATGCCTTGTAATCATTGTTATTTACAATGCAGTCTTGAAACTTGGTACGACTAATCGCGTGCTATAATTAGAACCTTCTATTATAAATACAAATGATGCGTAATCTACTATAAATAAGGACGGTTTCGTTCCAAATTTCGTTTTCAGCAAATAACTTGAAAACTGGTCGAGGTACCTTATTGGTGTCACATATTTTATATTTTTTATGAAACTGAGGCTACGTGCGAATTTTCAGCTTTCCGAGTCTAATATTCAGCTGCTTCAATTTTTCACAAAAATGCCGATTTTAAGCAAAATATTCATCTGATAAAGTTTCTCGGCACTTTGTAACATCATAACAGAATCACCCAGTATACTAGTAATACTAATTGTGATGCACATTTACATTTTCTGAATAATATGTAGCTTTGTGGTTTTATTATTCACCACCACTTATTTTTCTTAATGTCGTATATTTTGTCTAATATACTAATTTGATCACTTTGGGACTTTTCAGTGTTGACATTAATATGCTTAAGCATAGTGACGAAGTTTGGTAAAAATTATTTTAACTTTTAATTTCACTTTTAAGTAACGCTGCATCCCTTTGTATGTTAAGCACTAGCGCGTTATGATGACTTAGTGCTAGTAGTAATGAAGTGTGGTAAGCCCCAGGACACTCGCTGGTCTCTGTACCTCTTACACTGATACAGCGCTTGTCTCGCCTCAAGCTATTAAGGTATGCATTTTAGAGCCCACGTTTACTAGACAAATTTTTACTGTTTTGATCCACAGTACCTCGTCCTGAAATATCGAAAGCAAAGACCTTTCAGTAAAATAGGTACACTATCAGAGGTATGAGTACGATTTTCGCCTATAACTTTCGGCTCGTTCGTTTCCCTACTAGCGCCCCTTGAATCAAATTGACGCATTTACCCATGCCCATTATCCCGAACAGTTTGTAACATCATCACAGAATCACCCTGTATACTAACTGCTCTACCATACTTCATTATCTATGTTTTAGAACTGAAGTTATGTGGATGCACAGTCAGACTGACTCTTCTATTCCCACTTAGTTTTCTGTCATCTATTTATCGTCATCAGACATTCGGCATACTTTCAAAGTTAGAGGTTTCCTATATATTTTACCATGCATTAAGTACGGTCTTGAGCGATAGTGTCCCTTCTGTTCCTGGAAATTCTTAGTAGCAACTAAACACGTTACATTAGGCCGTCGCTTCTGTATTTTCCTGTCTCTTGGAAGCTGGCTTACAGGTTTCTTGGCCCATCTTAATCATTCAGCTGGCTACATGTTCCACCAAACACCATCCGTTTTCGTAGCGGTCATAATTACCGCTTCTACTTCAGTCTGTCTTCCGAAGCATTTCTTTGTTTTCTTCTCTCTTAGTTACTCCGGAAAAGATGTGGCTCCATTGTTTACTCATAGGACATTAGTTTTTCAATGGCTTTGTGTTATAAGGCCTTGAGACACTGACGTACGTAGCAGCTTGTAATACACACTGAGTCTAAGCTTCCCTTCTCGGACGATCAGAAACATGGTTCTGAAAACTCCATGTAACACAGGAAAAATAATGACATGCGAGTTTTGCTCTTCGTTTCAATTCTCTTGCTGTTCATACAGTCGTTGTCTTAAACTGAGCTAAACAGAAAAACTCACGATTTGGAGTTATTTTCCATGTGTTGACCATGCGCTACTTTTTTCCTATTGCATTTTACTCTCGCGTCTACTTTGAAATTTGACGTATTTAGTTCTTCCCTTTATTGTTAAGATTCATCAATACAAGGCAAATAGTAGAAGTCGTTAGCAAAACGCAGCTGATTCAGATCCATTAACCTCCTTTCATTCTGTCCTCTCTTTGCAGATCTGAAAACAGTTCTACAAGTGCTGAGTATTGTTTTGTTCATATAAGGCTGACTCTTCTTTCGATCCTGAATTTACGCAATCCATATTCTTCTCGATGATCAAGACATTGACGGTCGCAATATACTACGTCACGAAAACTGCCTAATTGACTACTCACGCTGCTTCAGAGTTTTTGACCACCAAGGAGCTGCTACAGTGCTACAATCGTAAGGTCGCGAAGGTACCGGATTCACATTCTGGACGAGCGACATCCATATCTCGGTTGATGGCAGAAGGGACGTTCCGTCGCTTGTAACGTAATTGGAGACGACCCACGAGCACAAGCAAGAACTGTGAATGGGTGAGTCGGGAAATCACCCATGCTCGTCTCAAAATATCCACCTAGTCACTCGTCTGACATTAACTGCTGTAACCACCAACAAACTCCGTCTGACTGACCGCTCTTCGAACGCGCATCACTGCGGCTACTTTTCCCTAATTCTTATGGCGATTGCAAGTATTATTTTGTTCAACATGACCACTGTCAATGACATTTCTAAGTTCGGGACCCATGTCCAACTCGATGTCGATGAGAGATTAAGCCGTACAGTTAACGCATTCGCAATTCAGCCATATCAAGAAAACATTGCCTTTCGACCTTCGACAATACCTTTAAAATTTGTTAAGTGCTGCAGCGTTACGAAATGGACATTAAATGTCTCACAACGGATGTGATTGACGGAGATGGAACTAGTCACTTTGTGCACCGGGTATTAATGTTTTAAATCATTTGCACTGAAGCCTTCACAAATTATGAAACTTTTTAACAATTTTTCCAGGGAAGTCAGATATTACTGAGAGAGTTTTGCTAAAGGTTCAGTCAGCCAGCATTTCTCTCCTACACTTTTAAAAATGCGCAGTTTCTCGAATGTAATTTGCTAGATTATCTGCCGATGTAGAAATGATATCGCAGGGAAGAGAGTGAACACAAATCACCAGTATTCACTAAATGAAACTTTCGTGTGTGTCGGAGGGTACATAGGACACCAGAATCATCTTCCCGCCTGACCTTTTGTTTCTAGATGAAATGAGCGAATATAGACTGTCAACATCCCTCCATATAATCCCCAGTTCCTTTTACTCCGCCGTCATCGTGGTCGATAACCAAGATATATGTTAGACCAAGGCAATTATTCCTTCTCACTTTTCGGAGCCAGCTCATTTCAGAATCCTTCCGATACCTTTAATTACGCTAAACTAAACACTGTGCCAAAACCACAGGATAGATTTCATTCGAACTTGCTACACGTTTCACTCACTATCCGGAAATAAGTAATGTGATCTTAAGTACCACGTACCTCACATCGGGAGTGGCGTGAAAACGGTGTGATGTATGAGTGAGAGACGGGGTGGTAGAGATGAACAGTCACACGGGGAGGAGGTGAGGGACAGTGAGAGGGGAAGTAGGAGATAGGGAGGAAGAGAAGTTGGACAGAGAGAGGACGAGGAGGAGATGTTCAGAGAGAAAGGGGAGGAGGGGGAGTTGTAGGAAGAAGGTGCAAGATGGACAGTGGTAGCGGGCAGGTGGAAAAGGAAGGGGATGTAAGGGGGCAGAAGAAGCTACTGTAGGTGTAAGTTACGATTACTACTCCTAAGGACTGGGATGGGGATGGGAGTGTAAAAATGTTCTAAAAGATCCCGTTGGTTAGTTGATTTTGAATACTTTAAAGTCAGTAAGTACAATTTGTCTACAATATTTGCTGATCGATGTATCAACAGTTTGCAAAAATTAGTCAATACATTTCGGAGATCGTTTAGGAACCACTCCATTACATTTATTTATGATAAGGCACAGCTTCAAACCTTTGCCGCGGGCGCTCTACATATTGTAACAATTACCTAACGATGTCACCTCCCTCTACACATATGCGCCATCTTCGAGCAGCATTAACTTACCTTTAACTGATTAAATGTACATGGTAATGTAATTAGTAAATAATTTTAAGACTGTGGTTCCAGAACGGCAATCTGTAAAAGTTTTGGCGAATTCGTGTAAGACTCGAGAATGACGAATTTCTGAGCATTACAAAGAAAAATACCTTTTTTTATTAAGAAACTATTTGAACCTTTTGCTCCAATTTGTTAACCTTCCGTTTTGATTATTCAAAGTATCTTGAATTTCCTAGAATGAGGTCTACATCATTTTCAAATATATTTCTTTTATTGAGTGACTGTATTAAAATTTCAGTTAGAAGTACACATATCTTTTCCAGAATGGAATTTATCAAAACATTATGTGATATTCGAAATGGATACCATGACTTCAGAAATTTCATTTATTACATTGCAGAACTTTTAAAAAGTCAAAATATCCTCCATAATGATGGAAAGAACTGAATTCTTCCTCACGAAAGCTGTGGTTTCTTTTTAATTTTCAATTTATTATATGAACGCAAACGAAAAATGTAATTGCGTGTTATATAAACGCCTCCACGATCCCCTCACCACAATCGGCGCCTCCTGGAAATCTCCCCTACCCCAATCGTGTCCTCTGGAAACAGGAGATACCACACATTTTGATAAGCTGTGGTCTGGCCTAAAACACCTTAAAAAACCATTTCGCTTTGTATAGGTTACAGTACACACAAGTACGTAGTTTCAGTAAACGGCGTAAACATTTTTCCTATATCGCATAAAGAATTTGCCATGCTGGCTTGTTTGGTAAAGTCATGGCCTACATTCTTTTCCATCCTTGTCCAGTCTGAGCTCTTATATTTTTTATTTTGTTCACATGTCTAGTTTCGTAGGACCAAATAGAGGGGCAAATCCCCAAGACCATGGAACGAGTCAGTACATGAAATAACAACATAAAGGTAAACACAGATAAAATAAAATGTTTAGGAATACAAAAAAGTCAAACCATAAGTTTAAGTAAACGCAGTCAACAATAAAACAAAGGAATCAGCTTAACTTTTCAAGAAACACCTCGACAGAACAAAAGGGATGACCCATGAGGAAACTCTTCAGTTTCTATTTGAAAACGCATGTGTTACTGCTAAGATTTTGGAATTCTTGTGGTAGCTTACTGAAAATGGATGGAGCAGTATACTGCACACCTTTCGGCACAAGAGCTAAGGAAGTGCGATCCAGACGCAGATTGGATTTCTGCCTAGTATTATCTGAGTGAAAACTGCTAATCCTTGGTAATAAGCTGATATTGTTAACAAGAAATAACAATAAAGAGAATATATATTGAGAGGCCAAAGTCCGAATACCAGGACCAGTGAACAGGGGTCAACAAGAGGTTCGCGAGCTTACGCCAGTTATTGGCCGAATTGCCGTTTTTGAATAAAAAATATCCATTTGCAATGGGGAGACTTATCCCAAAATATAATACCATATAATCGAATGAAAATAAGTAAAGTAGACTGATTTTTGTGTCGAATGATCACTTACTTCAGGTAGCGTTTGAATAGTAAAAATGGCAGCATTAAGTGTTTGAACAAGATCCTGAACGTGCGGTTTCCATGAGAGTTTAAAATCTGTCAGAACACCCAGAAATTTGAACTTGTCAGTTTCACTAATCGTATGCCCATTCTGTGAAATTAAAGCGTAGGGTTTTGTTGAATTGTGTGTTCAAACTGTCAAAACTGAGTCTTACTGCCATTTAGCGTTAGTCTGCCATGAACATCTCTCATAAACTGCATTATCTGAAACCGAGCCAATGTTACACACAACATACTTTACTACCAAGCTAGTATCATCAGCAAACACAAAGTTTGGCATCACCTCGGTTACCAAAATTCCGGAACCAGTAGAGAAAATTGGAATACAGATCAACATTAGCATCATTTCAGCCTTTTTTATTGCTCATGAAAACCACACGTTGCATGTTGTACCTCCATACAGCAAAACCGTACCACCATACAGCGACACCTTCAGAGGTGGTGGTCCAGATTGCTGTACACACCGGTACCCAGTAGCACGTCCTCTAGCATTGGTGCATACCTTTATTCACCGTGGCATACTATCCACAAGTTCATCAAAGCACTGTTGGTCCAGATTGTCCTACTCCTCAACTGCGATTCGGCGTAGATTCCTCAGAGTGATTGGTGGGTCACGTTGTCCATAAACAGCCCTTTTCAATCTACCCCAGGCATGTTCGATATGGTTCATGTCTGCAGAATCATGCTGGCCACTCTAGTCGAGCTATGTCGTTATACTGGAGGAAGTCATTCACAGGAGACCCACAATGGGGTTGCGAATTGTCGTCCATGAAGATGAATGCTTCGCCAGTATTCGTTACGGCGCCTTCCATAACCACCAGCGGCATACGTCGTCCCCATATAATGCCACCCCCAAACAGTAGGGAACCTACACCTTGCTGCACTCGCTGGTCAGTGTGTTTAAGGCGTCTCAGACGATTGTCTGATTGAAGGTATATGCGACACTCGTCGGTGAAGAGTACGTGATGCCAATCCTGAGCGGTCCATTCGGCATGTTGTTGGACCCTTCTGTACCACGCTGCATGGTTTCGCGGTTGCAAAAATGGACCTCGCCATGGACGTCGGGAGTGAAGTTGCGCATCATGCAGCCTATTGCGCACAGTTTGAGTCGTAACACGACTCAAAGTACGAAAAGTATTATTCAACATGGTGGCGTTGCTGTCAGGGTTCCTCCGAGCCATAATCCATAGGTATAGGTCATCAACTGCACTAGTAGCCCATGGGTGGCTTCAGCGAGGTATGTCATAGACAGTTACTGTCTCTCTGTGTCTCGTCCATGTCTGAACAACATCGTTTTGGTTCAATCCGAGACGCCTGGACACTTCGCTTGTTGAGATTCCTTCCTGGCACAAAGTAGCAATGCGGACGCGATCGAACCGCGATCGAACTGACCTGCAGACAACACGAGCCGTGTACGTCCTTCCTGATGGAATGACTGGCTGTCGGGCCCCGTCCGCTGCTCATGCATGGCTGTTTACATCTTTTGGCGGGTTTAGTGACATCTCTGAACAGTCAAAAGGACTGTGTCTGTGATTCAGTATCCACAGTCAATGTCTATCTTCTGAGAACCGGAGTGATGCAAAACATTTTCTGATGTGTGTATTTTATAATTACCTATAATACTAGAGGACATGTCATTTAAATAAGTAAGGAACAGGAGTGGCCCCAACACTGACCCCTCGGGCATCTCCCATTTGACTGCGCTCCACTCAGATCCTACATTACAGGCTTTCTAAACACTGTAAATAATGACCTTTTGCTGTCTGTTGTTGAAGTAAGAGGTGAACCAATTGTGAGCTGATTGCAGTATTCCATATTGGTCTTTAGACTTTCCTTTACAAGTCTCCTCACCTATTTATAATTACTGGAAGCATCATCAGTTTTAATATACTTGTTGGGCAGAGAATTAGTGGATGGTATAACCTTATTTCAATTTCACTGCCTTCATCAGTACGCCTGCAAACAATCGCATTTACTTATATTTTACTTAATATATATTTTATAAGAGTTATTTTAGGTTAGATGACTGACAAAATAATAAGAAAACGTATTATACTATGTGGGTAACATCAGATTATCGACACGTTTAAAGCGTTATTGAAAAAATACTACATCAAACAACTACAGACAGCAGCAACACTTCATTCAAAGTTCACATACGTCCGTCAACAATATTAGGACGTTAGTACAATATCCAATGTAAAAGAAAAACTTATCTGAACTCTACATTGTGTAAAATATAAATAAATGCGATTGTTCTCAGATGTTCTGATGAAGGCAGTAAAGCCGAATTAAATATACTAACACATAGCTAGCAGCATGCTGTCTACGATTCCTCTGCATAATGTCCTACTGTGACATCATATATGCTACAGGTCCCATAATAAAGCAACTTATCCTTTTTATAGTTAAGTCTGGGTGTCGCCTTGCAATTTTTTCCCACGTACTTCCTCCCTATGTCTGTCCTACTCACTTCCTGCCTATTGGTTGATGCCACAGGATGTGTGCTATCGACTTCCTTGAATCAAGTCGTGTCGAAAAGCTCTTTTCTCTTACATTCGATTCATTAAATCACCATTAGCAGCCCAATCGGCCCATCAAATCTTCGACATTATTGTAAATACTGCATTTCAGATTGTTCTGTTCTCTTCTTTCTCTACTGCTCGTAATCCACTTCCTCACCTAAATGATTTCAGTCAATTGCAGAAGAAGGATTAACATGCATATTTCTCTATTGCGAAGTCTATGCCTTGTAAGCTTAGTATGTCTGGCGTTCATTTTGCCTCACTAACCAGAGTGTTAACCCGCCCAGTCCCCCACCCCCACCACCCAAAAAAAAAAAAGAAAGAAAGTGAAAGAGCAACTGTTTCGTTCTGTCGGGCGGTGTCTTTCTAAGAGACCAGATCGCTCTTCGCGGACGTGCCAACCCAGGCAAATGGCACAGAATGTCGTTAGCAGTGTACAGGCGTGTGCCAAAAGAAACTCGTACCGGCCAGGAAAAAGACAGCAAGAAGGTGTCACGTGTAGTTCGGTTCGGCAAAGAGAGAAAGACAGTGCCACGTGTAGTTCTGTTTGGCAAAGAGAAAAATTGGGTGCCACGTGCAGTGCTGTTCGTCAAACGTTAACCGCGCAGTTTACACAAATGAGAGGATGCACCCGCGAACAACGAGTGAGTTATTTTCCGCCTAGATTCCACCTCCCGAAAACAAGACTCGTGCCAACGTAAATGTCGGTAATTGAACGTCTGAAATGCGTGTTACGTGACGAAATGGACACTAGAAACAAATGTAGGTAATAAAAGACTGACAACAGATGAACTACCGCCCACTCTCAACTGAAACACAGTAGTGTACATTTAACGTTTTTCCTTCACGTTTCATGGTTTTCCTTACGACTGTCAGTATTTTAAGCAGCAGTGATTCAAGGACTATGCGCTAGCGCGACACGTGGTCGAGGACACGCGCCGGGCTGGGCCCGCTAAACGGTGCGAGGCAGCAACGACCGCAGAGCTTCTGGAGAGACCTTCGCGCCCGCTAATAGCGGCGCTAAACTGATCCCGCAGGGTGCAGGTAGCTCGTCGCCTTCATGACTCCTCCCGCCGTGTCTTCATCAGCGACGCATCGTCAACAGTCGTGGCTCACCTCCTAATTATGGAGCCTGCCCGTGTGAACTGTTCACGTGCCGCTTACCCACCGAGGAGTACCATACCTCGACACAGAGCGTCGAATGACGCCTGCTTTCTGTACACACGCCGTCAACGACTGCGTCATTAGCAACGGGCCATTTACCGAGCGAGGTGGCGCAGTGGTTAGACACTGGACTCGCATTCGGGAGGACGACGGTTCAATCCCGCGTCCGGCCATCCAGATTTAGGTTTTCCGTGATTTCCCTAAATCACTCCAGGTAAATGCCGGGATGGTTCCTCTGAAAGGGCACGGCCGACTTCCTTCCCCATCCTTCCCTAATCCGACGAGACCGATGACCACGCTGTCTGGTCTCCTTCCCCAAACCAACCAACCAACCAACGGGCCATTAGCTGATATCGGTCAAGTCTGGGGGAACAAAACTGACGAAGACATTCTTAATGGAGCCATACTTACCTTTCCCTCCAGGAATATTTTTTTAAGTCATCCTTACGAATGATTAGACGCAGTCGTCCAACTCTTCCTCCTCTCTCTCTCCCTTCCCCTCACCTCTCTCTCTCTCTTTCTCTCTCTATCTCTCTCACACAAGGTTGTTCTTCACAGCTAAACATCATTGAAATGTGCTGCTGGTCTCGGTTTTCCCTCCATCCAAACAGGCTTCGAAAGGGCAACGAAACTGACCGACAACCGTGTCATCCTCAGCCGATAGGGGCATTGGACGCAGATATGGAGGGACATGTGGTCAGCACATCGCTCTCCCGGTCGTTGTCAATATTCGTGATGCTACTTCTCAGTCTGGTAGCTTACCGATTGGCCTCACAAGGGCTGAGTGCATCCCGCTTGGCAACAGCTCTCTGCAGACCCGAATGGTCGCCCAACCAACTTCTAGCCAAGCCCGACAGCACCTAACTTCGGTGATGTGACGGAACCGGAGTTACCACTGAAGCAAGCGCTATTCAGTTTTCCTCCGAATTAAATAAAGCTGCTTTAATTTTGACTTAAATAGGGAAACACCAGTACATAAATTTTAAGGCAACTGTGTTCAATACATCAGAAATCAAAACAAAAAATGGTTCAAATGGCTCTGAGCGCTATGGGTCTTAACTTCGGAGGTCATCAGTCCCTTATAACTTAGAACTACTTAAACCTAACTAAACTAAGGACATCACACATAGCCATACCCGAGGCAGGATTCGAACCTGCGACCGTAGCGGTCGCTCGGTTCCAAACTTTAGCGCCTAGAACCGCTCGGCCACCCCGGCCGGCCAAAGCAAAACACTAGAACGGACTAGTGCCAGAAGATGGTCCAAATATACCGAAACTAGTAGTACGATTTCTAGCCACGCTTTGACGGCCTTAAGCCGTAATTTTAATAAAAATAAACTTTAATTAATGTAACTGAAATATTTAAGTATTAACTACAGAAAAGGAATACAATGTAATCCTAAGAGAGTAAAAGAGTCAGAGTATTCTACATTAGAAGTCATTTGTTTGTAGTAAACTATAAGTAATAGAGACACTAGGTCTGGCTCTCGCTTTGTTCAGAGCATTCTGTTAGCTCATTTTGGTTCCATCACCTTAATTCCTCACTGAATGTTCATTTTGGTTGAGTGTTAGCTCGACTCAGCGATATGTATCTTGAGTCTTGAAAATATATGAGGTCAAAAGAATCGTCTAACTTCAATTTCTGAAAAATACCCTACCTATGTTATGAAGACGTAATATGAGAAAAAGTTAGCTAACGTTTTTTGTTTAATAAGACCATCAACAAAAAAGTAACCAAGAGAACATCAGATTAAATGCAATTTCAGTAAGTTACCAGTAGCTACATAAATATGTCTTTCATTTTACAATGTTTTACTAATCGTACATTTTCTGTCATGAATCCTACATATTCTATTCCAGTGATTCCCATGCTTTCTGAGACCTTTACCACTTTCCCCCCAACATAATGATCATCAGCTCCTAAATAAACTGTAGAATGAAAAATAATTATCTCTAAACTATTTCATTTTTCAAGTGCCAAAAATAAATTTTAGTGTCCGTAGGTGTTTTAGTAAACCACGAACCACTGAGTCAGTGAGATAATTGGTACTGCTTATTTGTAACAACGTTTTTGTGGAATATTGAAACCATTCTTAGTGTTAAGTATAGCTCCTCCTTAGAAAAGAAAATTGTCCCCAATGATGGTAAACACTTGTTACAAAACACTCTTCCTTTGTAGCACTCCTCTTCCTTGTGACACTTGCCTTATCCGCAACCTGCAGCCTCATTTAAAATTAAAGAAATTGATTTTGAATGAAATGATACGCACTGGCTGTAAAATTCTTTTTATTGAAAGTCAAATCCGGCTTCACATCAACTGAAGACGCATTCTCAGGTGACGGAGATTCGTTTTAACAAGTCGTAGACACTCCCCACGATTCACGTCAAGCTGTAAACAAACAGCGCACTAAAACGGTAGTCCATAGTTAAAATGAAGGAGATAGCAGAACCGTGCCACGAACATGAAATGCCTTGGCTGCCGCCACTCGACCATCTTCCTGCTCGTGGCTTGCTATACCTTACATTTTAACTACGGACTACGAGTTTCAGCGCTACTTGTTTACAACTTGATGTGAATTATTGGGAGTGACTCTACGGCAGTCTGATCTGGTTTGTTTAAAAGAATCTCTACCACCTGTGGATGCCTCTTGAATTGATGCGGAACCCATCGTGACTTTCAATAAAAAATGTTTTACGGCCAGTGCCGATCATTCCATTCAAAATGAAATCTGACTATAGTTGCAGGCAATTTAAGATAACATAACGAAATTGAAATGTGTGCATCATACTTAAGTCGTACTGTTCGTAAATCATTTGATTGCTGGACTCCGTACTTCTGAGCTGTATAAATTGGGAGTCTTCAGGCTGTCAATTATTTTTGTCTGGCCACTACCACTACTAGTGTAATAATAATAATAACAATAGCAATATTAATATTAATGTTGATATTAATGATCATACAGTGTAAGTCCCAGAGCAGTATAATAGGTATAATATGGTTAAAATTGTTTTTTACTGTCCATTAATTTGTTTATTGTTGTGAAATGAAAACTGAAGATATTTCTGGTTTGTTGAGGAAACTACCTACAACTGTGAGAAGACTTTAACTTTTTAATATTCCACGATGACGTCTAATTTCAAATGTTTCCATTTTCTTCTTCTACGGAATTGCGACTTTTCACGTTTCACTCCCAAGCAACGAAGTGCTCTACACACACACACACACACACACACACACACACAGGGACTTCTTTCTTTGTTCTAATCAATAACTGACTCCAGAAGGGCTTCTTTACTGAAATGAGCTTTTTTTGGCTGTACCAACCTATCCGGTATCTTCACTGGTTAGACCTTGTTACCGAGCGAGGTGGCGTAGTGGTAAACCGCAATTTTCGTTCCTAATTTCCTTCTTTTCGTTTCAGAACCAGTTGCGCCAGAGACAAGTTGAGGAGCTCGCTTTCGTCTTCATTAGCATGTCTTGCCGCAGCAGAGGAACAGAGTGCCGTTGTTTGCCCGCGGTAACCTCTTGCTGGCCGCCCGGCCGCTGACGTCTCGCAGAGGCCAAGGCACCGCGTCTTATCCCCGGCCGGTGCTGCCTCACTGTCGCGGCGCCGACATCTTTATGAGGGAAGCGCCAGACTCGGCACTGTGTACTTCTGGCAATTAGCCACTGCCATTTGTCGGCGACTGCTGCTCGTCTTGAAACTGCCGGCAACCTTCGTTACGCTGCGCTACGCTGTGCAAACAAGAATCGCACACCTGCCGCTGCTCCGGATGCTGCCTCACACACTCACAACCCACGGTGGATCACTGTTTGGCGAGCTGACAGTACTTGATAGACCAGTTCTAGAACTTCGACAAAAACTTGACTATACCATTCTGCATTCGTTTGATTGAATGCGTTGCCTTGATCTTGACTGAACATCCCGTTACGGCTCGTTGCTTTGTTACTTCAAACGTGAAGCTGGAAGGTACCGTCTCACTGATTGCGATTTCATTACACACTGGCGGTTTCCGAGACGACGGAAAGGAATCATTCACGAAAGCTGTCGCATATAATTTTGAAATACACTATAAATGTTAATACTTCATTGATAAAAGCATGTGACATGCGTCAGAAACAAACTCGCTCAATTTTGTTTGTTATCCTTTTACAGTTTGCTTGCACTGCAATAACATCAACATTAGGTATAATAAAATGGAATCGACCACCACGGAATACGGTTTAAGCCGCGAAGAAAATCAATAATTTTAGCCGCAGTAACTTTCAAATTAAAATTTGTTTCCACATCGATAGCGGAACTGTAAATGGTAGTGAAAGTTAACCCTGAGGGGCTCTTATATAAAATGGTTGAGAATGTATGCAAAATTTAGTTTACTGATAACATTTATTTTCCCAATCCAAAGACAGACATAAATTGTGCTAATCAAGTTATTGATTGAATACTGTAAACAACTAACAGTTGGTTTAAGAGTACAGCGGACAAGGATCGTGAGTGGCAGAAGTGAGGCAAGCACTCTGGCCCTAAAAATGAGGATAACGCAATCTGAATTGATCCGACGCTGAGCCGATTTTGATTGATTAAATCCACTGTGGTTTCACTACGTAGGTGCAGCTGAGGGCAATCACGGTAGATCACCAGTTCACTGGTCATACCAAGGACCAATTTGGCTCACTCGTATGACAGAACGCACAAGGACACCAAATATCAAGACTGGTAAACCAAAAACGAATAAGTGTGCCCTCGGCAAACAAGTAGTCTGAGACATTTGAAGTGACACTGTCGGCACAGTAAGAAATTCACCACAGGCTCCCCAGTCTGAACTACTCACAAGTGAAGTTTGTCTCAGGACAGGTCCCAAGCACCAACCACACATGTCAGAGCATCGATCAGAAGTCTTCTTACCAGACCAAAGACCAGCACCAGAATGGTTCGCACGTCTCCAGAAAATGAAAAATCCGTTTTCGCCCAAAGTGTATGAACGACACCACCGTCACGACCTCTTGAGCCAATCATAGGGCTCTAGAGGCTCTAAATCTACCATCCTACACGACAGCACAAACTTCGTTCGAACCAGAGCAACAGTTAAAAAACCTGCATCACTGGAAAAAAGAAACCACCAATTACTGGCTTTTTTAAGTTTTTATGGAGGTGGAAGATGATCTTTTCCAAAGTCACATCGCTTACCATGGCAATAATCGAAGGGATGCAATCTTAAAGATCTTTATCTAAATCGCCTGTGGCTTGGAAATTGTTAGTCCTAGCTATGAGTTGTAATAATGATTCTATCTCTAAACGTTTGTCAGATGCCGGAGTTCCTTATACAGCCAAGGCAGCCGAAAGGGTAGGGTCACAGGCATATTTGCAGTATTGGCGAACACAAAAACATGTGAATTTGTATTATACGTGGCACTGCACACAATGCCTGGTTTAAGACTCCACTGTGTAGATGTGTTCCTTCAGTCTGTCAGCCCCAGCCCAGGCTTCGGCTGACACCAGTGCAGGCATTGCAGCATTGTTCAGCTGAAGGCCTGTCTTGATCAGGGGGTGCTCTGTCTGCCCTGTACGGCTCTGGGCGTGTGCAGCAAAATTTACTGGAGGATAGGCTCGCTGCCAATTGCTTCCAACGTCTGACATGCCATTCGTACGACCTAAGAACAAGAAAAATACCTTATGCTTTTAGCGCCTTACCAGGCACCATCAATGTCTGCTCAGGCCGTTAACTTTCTAGAGTCTCACTCAGGGTGCGTCATGTTGTAACAAAATCTTTAATAATTTTCGGTATACGAAAAGCAGATGACAGAGTAACTTGTCCTCTCTCAGTTCCCTCTACCTGTCGTTGATTTCTGCGTGGGTACGTGTCTCGCTTCAGTATTCTTTAATGTGACATGAACCAGAGGAAATCATTGAAAATAGTTGGAGAATCTCACCCTGACAACACGTATATATGTGAAAAAAGGGTAACTTTTCCAATCAGGATTGCCCATGGCTAAAACAGATCCTAGCCTGACCTCATCACATTCCAGGGGTTATTGACTCACATGAAGCTGGAACCCAGCAAGAGTACGTGTAAACATTGCCGTGAATAGTATGAATTATGTTAGATGCAGGGGTCATTGCTACATCACAGACTTCTGATAAACATTTGATATGCCGCAAAGAAATTCACAGTATATCCTGAGGTCAGAGATGTCTAGTATCCTTAAACATTTAGTGTCCTGGAGTATGAGCTGTTCTCTGCTCATTGATTTACCCCTGCTCTATCATTCATTTGGTCTCAATCATCAAACACATACATTCTCAAATTCTCAATGGACAAGGAAATAACATGTGTAATCTTTTTGTATTATTACCTAAGATGTTTAAATTAGTGAAAACAAATACAGGCACACAATAGGGGCATTAATAAATGTGCAGAAGAAGCATATCACAATCAGGATAGTTCAATTAATACATACAAAAACATAAAAAGATATTACATAATGATATTACACAAAGGTATCCTATCGCTACCACCACAATGGTCCCTGGGGAGACAAATTTACAATTGAAAATGTCATACGAATTGAAAACATGGCACTTATGCACTCACACAAACTGTGACTGGTAGGACTGAAGAACAGCAGCTTGTGCCAAACTGATCTTCGCCGAGCTTGGCTTCTACCAGTTTTTCCATTCGTCTGTAAAGAATACGCGTTAGTATTTTGCAGCTGTGACTTATTAAACTGATAGTTCGGTAATTTTCACATTTGTCAACACCTGCTTTCTTAGGGATTGGAATTATATTCTGCTTGAAGTCTGAGGGTATTTCGTCTGTCTCATACATCTTGCTCACCAGATGGTAGAGTTTTGTCAGGACTGGCTCTCTCAAGGCCGTCAGTAGTTCTAATGGAATGTTGTCTACTCCCGGGGACTTGTTTCGACTCAGGTCTTTCAGTGCTCTGTCAAACTCTTCACGCGGTATCGTATCTCCCATTTCATCTTCATCTATATCCTCTTCCATTTGCATAATATTGTCCTCAAGTACATTGCCCTTGTATAGACCTTCTATATACTCCTTCCACCTTTCTGCTTTCCCTTCTTTGCTTAGAACTGGGTTTCCATCTGAGCTCTTCACATTCATACAAGTGGTTCTCTTTTCTCCAAAGGTCTCTTTAATTTTCCTGTAGGCAGTATCTATCTTACCCAAGGCGTGCTAATGTATTTAAATTCCGGTGCGCAAGAAATGACTTGGTTGGGTTGCTAAACCTCTCCCCCGTTTAGAGAGCGTACTGCGCAACTTTGCACAGTTGAGGTGACGCATTGGGCACTGTTAGTTCTGTGTTATGAGTATTGTGACCGTTGGTGATTCGTGGCCATGGTTACTGTGGAATAATTTGTTACTATGAAATGATTCTTGTTGACGAGGACAAACTAAAGAAGTTATAAATTCACTTGCCCTTGATTATTTTACGGTGGAGAAGTGTTAAACGGAATGTTAAACATTGACATAAGTCATCAAAAATGGAGTGTGTACTACCACATGATTAAAGGTTAATATTGGTGTTTGGTAGCTTTTAGAGCCAGTTTTGAAATTTTCTAGTAAATGAGAATCTGAGGATTTTTAAGTTTTTTTTTTTTTTTAAAGGGTACACAACTTACGAAATTCTAAGAGTAAAAATCCTTCAGGAAATTCCTTATATAACGTTGTTTTATCATTCAGTATTTATCTCAAATATTTTATTGCTTGCCGTGATTAAGGGGTTGATGACCTTGTGACTAGGTCGTGGTTTCTATAACAATTTCAGTTATAGGATGATGTTTACGTTTGTTATGGGGTATCGAAGGTGCCCGATATTACTTCCAAGCTGGCGGTTCTGGAGCCATAACGAAATCTCCACTGTAGCTTATCGCAAATGAACGTTTCAGTAAATGATATTCAGCTCAGCCACGTCAGGTGTTGACTCTCAACCACTAAACAATCGGTTTAGCACTGCAGGATTACCAGGCCACGCCTATATACGGTGATAAGTTAATCATAAATTTCATGGGTACTCTGACACTCACATTTTTATAGGCATGTCTGATTCCCACTCCCTATGTACAACTTCACAAGCAATAATAAATAAGTATGCAGACATACCTTTACTGCCGGCAGCAGAGTGCCCAACAATAAAATAATATTGTCCCATGAGACTAACATAGATTCTAAAGGGGATGAGGGTACGCTAATATCCAGGACCCCATTCCTTCATAACGTGCTGTGCCGAGTAACGTAGATGATTCCCCCACCTCCATAGTTTCATAATGAGTGGAGTGTCATACTGTGGCCGCGCGATGACGGAAAGCGTGGGCTCGTGATTTCTGTGAGAGCTGCCGTGACTGAGTGGATGGGAATCATGATGGCAGATAGTCAGCAGCAGCAAGTGGAAACAGCGACACCTCCGGAAGGCCAGCCCCAACGGCACTGTGGAATTGATGATACAAGTATAGTAATAACATCGAAAAACCAAGAACTAAGTGATGTAATTGTAAATGATGTTTTTCAATAAATTATTAAGTGGTTCTCAGCAAACGGACTTTCTTTAAATTTTGATAAAACACAGTATATATAGTTCCGTACAGTAAATGGCACAACTCCACTAATAAATATAGACTTTGAACAGAATTCTGTAGCTAAGGTAGAATTTTCTAAATTTTTAGGTGTGTCCATTGATGAGAGGTTAAACTGGAAGCAACACATTGATGGTCTGCTGAAACGTCTGAGTTCAGCTACGTATGCTATTAGGTTTATTGCAAATTTTGGTGATAAGAATCTCAGTAAATTAGCTTACTATGCCTACTTTCATTCACTGCTTTCGTATGGCACCATATTCTGGGGTAATTCATCGTTGAGTAGAAAAGTATTCATTGCTCAAAAACGTGTAATCAGAATAATTTCTGGAGCCCACCCACGGTCATCCTGCAGACATCTATTTAAGGATCTAGGGATCCTCACAGTAACCTCACAGTATATATATTCACTTATGAAATTTGTTGTTAATCATCCAACCCATTTCAAAAGTAATAGCAGTGTGCATAGCTATAACACCAGGAGAAAGGATGATCTTCACTATGCAGGGTTAAATCTGACTTTGGCACAGAAAGGGGTAAATTATGCTGCCACAAAAGTCTTTGGTCACCTACCAAACAGCATCAAAAGCCTGACAGACAGCCAACTAACATTTAAAAATAAATTAAAAGAATTTCTAGATGACAACTCCTTCTACTCATTGGCTGAATTTTTAGATATAAATTAAGGGAAAAAAACAAAAAAAACTTAAACATTAGTGTCATGCAAAATTTTGTGTAATGTAATATCTTGTACAGACATCTTTTATTAACCTGACACGTTCCACATCATTGCGAAGTGTCGTATTCATGATCTATGGAACAAGTATTAATGTAATCTAATCTAATCTAGTGGACAAGCTTGTTGCGCACTACCAGGGACAAGATTGGCGTGGCGGCAGCAGTGCCTATAACGGCGCGATTGATCTGAAAGTGTTGGCGTCAAGTTGCTGCTTGGAAACTGAGAGCGAAGGCCTCGATAAGTTGCTGTGATGTAGTGCTGTCAGTTGGACATCTCTAGAGTCCATGAGAGATATGCACCCTGTGTGTACACAATAACCTGGTAGAGTGGTTGGCGTCTAATTGAAGCCAGACACACAGCGATGCCAGTGTGGCAGATACAGGCTTTTTTGCATGTCAAGAGGACTACTACCGAGTGCTCTTAGCAGCTAGTGTTCCTACGTTGGTAATTTCATTGTTGATACAATCCACAGAGTGGTATACAAGTGGTACATCGGTTGTGTTTCTTGACCCAAAATTCTTCACAGAAACCTGTGGCTGTTTTAAGTTGTTGTTGTTTATTGATGTCACGCAGGTGTGTGCACTGTGATCACGAACAGTTCTACGCTTTAACTACATGCTACGAGCGTGATTAATTCTACACGCATCAAGAAAAGCTTTACATCACCCCGATTACCAGAACTCCTGGAGGTAGACGTTGACTGTGGATATTGTATTGCAGACACGGTCCCTTTGGCTGTTCAGAGATGTCACTAAACCCGCCCAAAGATATAAACAGCCATGCATGAGCAGCGCCTATTAGACGAAGGGAGACAGCCGATCAGTTCCAGTCTCTCCACCAGAAAGGAGGTACACAGCTCGTGTTGTCTGTAGTTCAACCATGCCTAGACGGTCAATACCGCTGTTCGATTGCATCCGCATTGTTACTTCGTGCCAGGAAGGGCTCTTAACGAGGGAAGTGTTCAGGCGTCTCGGAGTGAACCAAAGCAATGTTGTTCGGACATGGAGGAGATACAAAGAGAGAGGAGCCGTCGATGACATGCCTTGCTCAGGCCGTCAAAGGGATGGCCGCTACCTAGAGATTACGGCTCGGAGGAACCCTGACAGCAACCCCACCATTCTGAATAATACTTTTCGTGCAGCCACAGGACGCCGTATTACGACTCAAACTGTGCGCAACAACATGCCGAATGGACCGCTCAGTATTGGCATCACGTTCTCTTCACCGATGATTGTTGCATATACCTTCAACTAGACAATCGTCGGAGACGTGTTTGGAGGCAGCCCGGTGAGGCAGAACGCCTTATATTTACTGTCCAGCAAGTGCAGCAAGGCGGAGGTTCCCTGCTGGTTTGGAGTGGCATCATGTGGGGCCCACGTACGCCACTGGTGGTTATGGAAGGCGTCGAAACAGCTGTACGATACACATTATGTGCCTCTAATGCAGTGGTTTCAATTGCCTTAAGCATCTTCATTACTGATTCCTCCGACTTTAGGGGGAGTTTGCCCACTAAAGGTAGAAGAGTGCATTGAACCTCCGTCCGCTCCTCCGCACTCTTTGACAAGGGTGTTGACAGAATGAGGGTTACTTCTTGTGCCGCAAGTCTTCGGCCGCCATTGCTGACGATTTTTATTCAAAATTTAAGCCGTGGTGGAATTTGAATCTGAGACCGAGGACGTTTTGATCAGTAATCAAAGGTGTTATTCCTAGACCAAGTGGCCTTACCAGGTATCAGTTTCGACAGAGTCACTTTCATGCATTGTGGTACAGTACTTTGGGCTAGTATGCCAGGATTTTAGTCAGGTGTCCATTACTGTTGGTGTGGTGCAGGGTGTTCCCTAGTTGGTTACACAGTGAGAGCATGAACGGTGCCAAGATCATTTTTGGTACTTTTTTTGTATGACTGTATGTCGTCCTGTCATATCGTAATCATTCAGTGAGGTGTGGGCATGTTTTAAAGGTTCCTGACTGAATAATGTTATATGATGACGTGCCACACTGTAGATATGACTAATTGTGATTTTATTTGCCATTTCCATATTGTTTCACAAGAGGCTTTGATCGTGTTACCACTGTCTGCCTGCAGGAGAGGAGGAAAGAGTTTCTGGGAGGGGAGTTTGTGTCGTTTTGAGCAGCACAGTTGATTATCATACCTCCAGAGATTCGTAGTGACAGGAGTGTCATGCTCTGGCAGTGAGATGGTGGGCAGCATGAGCATGTGATTGCTATGAGCACTGTCAAAAATGGTTCAAATGGCTCTGAGCACTATGGGACTTAACATCTGAGGTCATCAGTCCCCTAGAACTTAGTAATACTTAAACCTAACTAACCTAGGGACGTCACTCACATCCATGCCCGAGGCAGGATTCGAATCTGCGACCGTAGCGGTCTCACGGTTCCAGACTAGCGCCTGGAACCCCTCGGCCACTCCGGCCGGCTATGAGCACTGTCACTGGCAAGCACAGATGGTGGGTTGTCAGTCAGTGGCAGCAACTGCAGTGGCAGCAACGTCTTACAGAGACAAGCGCTATCACTGCGGTGGAAGTGGTGGACAAGCATACGGTGCGTCTCCAAAAACCAGATTGGTGCGGTTTGTAAAGGCAGGCTGGACCTGAAGGTCAGTTGCTACATGGATATGAACTAACGTGTTCTGGGCAGAGCCGAGAACAGGGGCTTGGAGGAATTGGCGTGCTGTAGTACTGTCAGCCAGACGTCACTATGGTCTGCTACGAGAATACCCGCTTTGTGGACAACGCAGCGTCGTAGAACTGTTGATGTCTTAAACCTGGACAGACAGCAGTCCCAATGGAGGCAGAGTAAAGGACTTCTGTATGTCAAGAGGGGCACTGCCCGAGTGCTCTTTGCAGCTGACAGTTTCAAGCAAGCTGTTTTGTGATTGATACAGAGCACTATGTGATGTACGGAAGCAACACTATGTGTGTCTGAGAACCACAGATGGTGTACGGAAGCCGTGGTCGTCATATAACAAGTTGTCGTTGTGTATTGGTGGTACGCAGGAGAGCAGACTTGTGCACTATGATCAGGATGCCAACCCAACTAGCCACGCCGTCTAAAGCGCTGCTTCCCGAGCGGGAAGGCGTACTGGTCCTCGGCATGAATCCGCCCGGCGGATTAGTGTCGAGGTCCTATGTGCCGGCCAGCCTGTTGTTGGTCTTTAAGGCGGTTTTCCATTTATCTCGGCGAATGCGGGCGGGTTCCCTTTATCCCGCCTCAGTTACATAATGTCGGCGGCTGCTGCGTAAACACCGTTTCCACGTACACGTACACCATAATTATTCTACCATGCAAACATTTGGGGTTACATTCGTCCGATATGAGACGTTCCTCGAAGTGTCCACTGGGAGTCGACCCGCACAATAATCCTGGGTTGCCCGCATCTCGTGGTCGTGCGGTAGCGTTCTCGCTTCCCACGCCCGGGTTCCCGGGTTCGATTCCCGGCGGGGTCAGGGATTTTCTCTGCCTCGTGATGGCTGCGTGTTGTGTGCTGTCCTTAGGTTAGTTAGGTTTAAGTAGTTCTAAGTTCTAGGGGACTGATGACCATAGATGTTAAGTCCCATAGTGCTCAGAGCCATTTGATCCATTTTTTGAATCCTGGGTTCGGTATGGGGTGTCGTTGGGGTAGGTGAACTGCTGTGGCCTGTTGTGGGGTTGTGAACCACTGAGGGCTACGGCGGGACGAAGCCTCTACATCGTATCTAGGTCCCCGGTTTCATACATACATACATATATGATCAGGATATGATCTGCTTTATAATCAGATGTTGTGAGGGTGATTAACAGTATTAATTCAATGTGCTTTGTTTAAACTGCGCTATAAGCGTGACTCCTGAGAATTCATCTTGTTACTCATTCTATGTGAATAACGAAATGTTTGTTTCACAGCATAAGAATTTGTTAAGATACATGTCTGGTTTGGTAGAGAGCTGTGTGTAGCTTGTTGTGGCAGCCAGCTGCTGGTAGTAGTCCTAGATCACTCTACAGTTGTATGTTATGATCCTAGTTAAATCCAAAGATTGCTCTGACATTCATTGTTATACTGCTGACTTCGCCTCAGACATGATTGTGGCCACGAGACATGTATTATCAGGTGTTAATGTTGTTGCCTACTTATGTATTTTAGGGCAAAGATTAGATTTTATTCTGTTATTTACTGGAAGACATTTTCGTATCTAGTATTTGAAACCGTACTTCGATAACGCCCCCCCCCCCCCCCTACAGAAATATTTTCTTTTGATGAGCATGTATTTTTATTCTGTTGATATTGAATAAAATAATCATGAAACTAATTCACATTACCGCAAAATCCCCAACCTGAAATTCAGCCAGAAAGTCACTCCTGGCCCCTTGTTATTTCAGCGTGTTCAGAGTATAGATTTAGCTCTTGTCTTATACTATTTTCTGCTCGTGTTTCAGTCGAGCCAACTGATTTCTGTTTGGAGCTGGATTTGGAATTTCTGTCATTTCCGGCCATTATTTTTCCTACCATTTTCATTGTCCACGCACAGCATTTTGCTGATGGGATTTGTTGCTATTGTTTCCTGGCCTGTTATTGCACAAATCGCGTCTCTGGTTCTGAGAACTGTTACCATTGCTACCCACGCACTCATCCTCGTATGAATTAATGTGTCGATGTCTCTCAGTTGCAAGATTCTCACATTTTTCACTACCTTACCTACTCGTCCACATCCGTTAGAATCAAAGTGAATCCTTTTAGGTCACCCTTCTATACAGTAGCAGGGCCCTCTTGCCTTCGGTCAGCGCCCTATTGATGAAGAGCTTTATCAGTCCGCCAATATTGAAGGAGTGATCTAAATGCTGACTTCTCTTCAAGGTAGCATTGAAGTTCACCGAGTACGTCTGGATTTACGTTGCTGACAGTGGTGGAGTTTCGTGATGCTTTTAGGTACTCAGTTCTGATCAGTAGATCCGCGTAACTTCGACCTCCAACTCTGTGATTGTTCTGCAGTCTCTTTTTACTGGCAACAGCGATGCTGTTACTTCATTGCTTATACGGCTACTCATTAAATCTAACTTTCAGTTCTTGCATCGAAAAGAAGTGTTTTGGGAGGTGACATGCCACTCTCTCACTTTAACAACATTGTCAGTGAGATCAAAGTTCATCCTTTAGGTCATTACCTTGGTGTTCCTCAGTGCTACATTTGATATATGTTGTGTACGACTTTTTTACATGAGGAACTTGTGGGCAGAATGTTCTTGTAAATGCATTTGCAACTTGTAGAGAACTTGAGAGTGCATGGTGGAAGCGATGGAGAACAAGGAGAGAAATGGATTGGGAGCCATAAATGCTGAGTTCAGCGACCTGGCTGTGTGAGTGATTCTGGGGAGCAGCGCTCCGTGGATTGTACCTGCGGATGGACTTCTGGCTGTAGCACACCCCTCCTGCTTAGGTTCAGACAGGAGGGCTCCTGTTCACTCAATATTTACCTGGGCCAGATGGCAGTCCATCATAAAGGTGGCCAGCAGACAGAAAGCGGTGGAGGAAGTCGTTTAATAGAGACCGCTATAAGCTGAGCCTTTTTGCAAACAGTGGGAAGGTTAAAAACTCCCTGCATTCCCACGTTAGAAGCTGGGACGATACAAACACAGCAGCTAGTGCAAGTGTTGTAATAGAGGCTAGACTGTAACTCCTCTGAAGCCAGGGAGTGACCAGGTTCTTTTAGCAAGCGACAAAAACAAATTTCATGGGCACGACTGTCTGGGAAGCTTAACAGCCTTCTTTCAGAAACTAGGAACGGTTGGCCTGAAAGATGTGATCTCTCCGTAAATGAGGGACTGTGGTCCATGGAGGTAGATGTTTTTTGCCAAACCGGAGCTACACTCATCGGGAGAACGATGCCTCCATAGTCTAAAATTTTTTTTCTTCAGACAACGGATATATGGAGTATCTGATTGACTTAGGATATACAATGCGGAGCCTTGCTCCCCCAACACGGGAAACCCAGTGCTGTGTCTGGATTCGCTAACAAGGCAACAGAACAGTCATGAGAGGAAATTCTATGATAAGAGGATGGTTCTATTGATTTATGCAATGTGGGTCCCGCTTCATTTGTGCTAATTTGGCTCCCGTACCGAGGCTTGGTGGAAAGTGGTCGCAATTCTTTGTCTTTTTCGTATTCTGGTCCTACCCTGGTGGAGAACTTCAGGTCTTTCACTAGTGGGTGACACTTGAAGTCTGCAACTCCTAGTGGACCAAGAGTCAGTGGCAGCTTTCAACTGTACCGACAATGGAACTGCATATCATTTTGGACATATCATGTGTCACGAGGGTGGACTTATTCGTCCTGTGTCGGCCATCTGTCGTTTGACAATTCCATCGTGCACCATCATGGTTCAAATGGTTCAAATAGCTCTGAGCACTATGGGACTCAACTTCTGTGGTCATCAGTCCCCTAGAACTTAGTTAGAACTACTTAAACCTAACTAACCTAAGGACATCACACACATCCATGCCCGAGGCAGGATTCGAACCTGCGACCGTAGCAGTCGCACGGTTCCGGACTGCGCGCCTAGAACCGCGAGACCACCGCGGCCGGCTGCACCATCATGCCTGTGAGTCAAACTGATTTGGCCAGACCAACGAACGCGTGCAACTCACACTGCAATCTGCTGGGATTTCGGGGTCCTCTTAGGGAAGTTTCCCACGTTCTGATAATCAGAACTCCAGTCCGCGAAGTTTGCAAATTTTCATAGACGCGTCAGAAAATTACTGCTGCCACAGCACGCCGCTACTCGCCCACCGTGCAGGGTTGTTTAATAACATCCACAGCTTGCTATTCTCAGATGCACCGTATACTTGGTCGTAGTTGATTCCCACTGTACAGTTTTTAAATTAACACACTGCCATTTTACCGTATTGTTATTTACTTATTTACGACTCAGGTCTCAGCCTTTTATGCCATTTTCAATGATTAATTGTATGCTGTTAAAATATATTGCAAGTCCTGCAGTATACGAGATAAATTTAGTCACTTGATAAGGGCATAAAAATCTGAAAACTGGGTCGCAATTAAATGAACAACAATACAGTCAAATAGTGGAGTGTTCATTTAAAAATTATTGTATAACTATTTTTCAGCAGCATCAAAAATCATTTGAAGAAAGTCGAGCATCACAGTGGATACATGTAAACGAAGTCAGATTGCGTTGTAAAAGGGATTAATTCAGGGGAGACTTTGTATAGCTTCCACCGCAATACATCCTTCTGCAATCAAACACCATTTCTTTTCTGATTCGTGCTTGCCATTGTTGTGTAAGATTTATCAGCAAGTTGTAGTCACTAAAGAACTAATAAAACTTGTTGTTTTGTAAACTCAAAATCGCCACTGTTGTCATTCAACCTCCCTCAGTTATTCATTGTTTTTATTTTATCGTGGTGGTACATGGATATGTCAGCTCTTTAAGCTTCAATCTCATTAGATTAATGAGGCCGCGAAGGGTGGCAGGGCGATCTGCGGCGCCTTGCCATGGTTCGCGGGGCTCACCCCTTCATAGGTCACAGTCCTCCCTCGGACATGTACGTGTGAGTTGTCCTTAGCGTAAATTAGTTTAGGTTAGATAAAGTAGCGTGTAAGCCCGGGACCGATGACCTCAACAGTTTGGTCCCATAGGAACAAAAGAAAAACGGTTAATTAACTGGATTATTAATTTGAGTTCTGAATGTGACCACAGACATTGACAAAAAAGTGCCATGAGTAAATTCACTGATTCATGTATAAAAATTGGGGTATAGCTCACGATTTGAAAGGTGTTACGAAGATTATACTTTTCTTGTTGTAAAATAATAGCATTTAGCAACACTTAGACATTATTTATGATTAACGCAAGCAGCGGCTTGCAGTTTGTCATCGAAATCTTGCCCGCAGGTGGCCAGATATTCTGACGCAACACTTGTCTCTCTTGCCACAGGTCTGGCTGCATTGGTGAACATGCATCATTGGATTCCAAACCTTTGCAACTGCATTTTTCGGTGAGTGCCTGTGGAATTCTATCCAAACCTGAAGGTTTCAGCGCCGTGTTTTGCAGTCTCACCCTCTCCTGTTTTAATGTGCCCACGTCTCATAAGCCCATAAGTAATTCCTTTTTCGGAGATGTGAACTGCCACTGTGAGATCAGACCCAGTGGCTGCCATAAAATCTTCACTCTCTCCTCTGATTAGTTCAACTCCGATTCCGCCTCCTCTAGCCCAGATACATTTTTCTCTACTGTCTTCGTTGCGTCGTCCAACTTCGAATGTTGTATGAACTTCTCCCTTTCTGCCTGAATCTGCTTCCATTCTATCCACTTCGGCTTGTTTTCCCTAGTCTTCTGCTTCCCTTCGATTATGTAATCACTGCGTCTGCTCCTGCTTGTTCTAACATCTACCCAACCCAGAATAGTTTGCACCCATGGAGTTTGAACTGCTCTGCACCACGATAGTTTCTATTTTTTGAGCGGTACTAGTCACACTTCATTAGGTATCCTGGGTCTCAGGTGATGGTTTTGACGTTGATGCCTCCTCATAGGAAATTTCCGACAGAATTTCTCGGGTTTCCACAGAATCTTCTTCACTGGTATCCTTCCTCGCCTATCTTCGACTTCCTCTACTGACCCTGTCCGCAACGCAGTTAAAATAGCGGGTTCTTAAACACTGTGAAGAATCACTCTTATAAATTTATCAAATAAAAATAACCCTCATCACAAGCAAAAAAAGCCCACATGGAAAAAATCTTCACATGCAGTACAAGTTATACAAATCAATCCCCCACAAACTATAATCGCAGAAAAGTACAAGGGGATCACGCTTCAGATGTACTACGCACGTATTGCCTTTGCTGCAGCACATGCAAAAGAAAGAAAACCAAATGCGCTACGTCTTCTACTCTTCAAGACGCACCTCACTGTGACATTCTGACTACAGGACACGGGGAAACTCAAAGAAAGAATCCTGAACAGGGGTTATCAGGAAAATTGCTTGTTTGTGTTTACCTTTGACAAAGGCCAACCATGAAAATTAACTGGTTATTTTCTCGGAAAGGCTTCAAAATAAAAACAATCCTCTTGTCATAAAGTTAAGCAGGTTATGTGGGACTGTCACCAATGAAACAAAATTTATAATTACCTATGATTAAGTCGACGCAGAAATTGAAAGAAAGGCATGCAAATGTTCCGTAGGACGTCAATGAGACAATTAACATTGATAATAGCACAATAACAGATCTGGAAGAGGTCGAAATAAGATCCAATAGCTTGTGCACAAATTAATCCTGCTATAAAACGTGCGAGTACTATACATCTGCGTTTCTCATAAACGAGTATTTGAATCTAATGCTTGCCCGCTGCACACAACAGAATCTCATCACACTGAAGCAACGTTCTAAAAATGAAGCTTCTTATATTTACAATTTAATAGTCGCCTAACCACGAGGAAGGATAAGAAATTAGGAATCTCAAAATGTAATCCAAGATTTCGATACAAAGAATTTATTTGCTCATTAGATTGGAATACCAAGGAAGAAAAAGCCCTCTACTGACCAAATGGTACACTGACGAGCACTCCAGACTCACTCGTTCTCTATGAGAAATCGAATGACTTTCGACTCCCATCAAAGGTATCACAAGATGTTATTAAGTCCTCGTAAAAGAGCAGAAACAAAAATCATGAAGCGACGTGTGCATTCATGTTATGAAAGCATTGACGAATATGGATCATTGTCGTCACTCATCTGTCCTACGACAGCAGTTGCGTGTTATAATGGCAGATGTACATTTGTGTACACCCGTGAAGTGTGACTGTGAAATTACAAGGTAGTCGTATGCACTTTGCAAACAGCCTAAATCATTTGACAGTGATATCAGTTAAGGTGACTGCGTAACAGCCAAGGTGGAAAATTGAATTTTCTTTCAAATGATAACAAAGTAATTGTCCGCAAGGCGTTGTATCTTTTGCGATAATATTCTTAGTGAGTTTATTTTTCTGTTGTTTGTTTTATTTCATATTCCTCCCTGAACGTGCGCTGACCAGCTGACGAACAATTCAATGTGGTTACTAAGTCGTAGTAGTCTGAACTTCACCTTCTTTTTGTATATGGCTGGGGCGGGATTTCAGCAATGTAACAAGAGATCCCGTCTGTTGGCGAAGCCTTACAGCCGCTGTAGTGAGCACGCAAAACGTTTACTCAGCAACGATAGTAAGCAGCTCGCTAACGACGGCAAACTTGTTCAACAGACTGTCGACACCGAATTCCTATCCATGAAAGGGTTCCCCTACTATATATTTATCACTGTCTGCAGAACACACGTGATGGTTAGTGATTAGCGCAAAGAGTATGAAGAAAATGAAGTCTGATATCAACAGGTGATTACTCTGTGTTACAAGAACCAAGAACGAATAAAATAATCTGATTGTGTGAAACAGGCGATTTTTTTCGAAAAACTACTCGTTTTCTTTTAAAGTTTTTAATGATTCTAGCTTGGTGAAAGCCAAAAAATTACAGGGGGCTTCATACTGTTAGGAGCAATTATTGGTCACTGTGGAAATAAATAAAACAATAGAATAACAAACAATAGAAAATAAGGCATTAAATTTGGTTAGATGTTGCAGATCCTTTATTAGACTGCAGGTGCCGATATTTTGGAATCACACGTGCCGAAAGTGTGTTTCGTCATTGCGAATCGGGTGGTAAATTTCAAAGTTCATAGAAAAAGAAAGCAAGAACCCTGGTTTTATGCTTCACAGGGAATGGAATCTGCTTTCGGGGATGCCAAAGAGCTATACACAGGACGATCTGCCAAATGAATACAAAGCGTTACTTCCACTTGTTGTAAGACATCTCTATTACAATTAAAAGCTCGTACAATGTTTAGAGAAGCAATATGACTCACCAGTAGGTGTACATTTCCCAATAGAAGAAATCCAAGATATCTGACTGGCAAATACCGCTATATCTTCCCTGCAGTCCGTTTGTGGATCCTTCATATCACCACTAGCCCGTCTTTGTCAAGGGAGGAATGATTGCTGTGGTAAACATGAGGTGGAATCTTAAGTTTGCTAGACGTTCCATTCGTTTTCGCTGGATTCCAATGAAACAAGGTATTTAACTCGAGGTGAAAATGCATATGAGTACGTAAAGAAGCTACGTATGTGAAGCACAGAAAAACCCACATGGGATCATACTTTCAATGATACATATTGTTCAGTAAAATCAGTTCGGAGACTGAAGCAGCTAGTCCATCCAGCACAAGACTGTTCATCTCTGCGTGCCAACAGCAATGCATTTGAACCTACTGACTGTATTCAACCCCTGGTCTCCGTCTACTATTTTTACTCCACCTTCCCCCAAGCACACATACAAAATACACCCTCTTCCCTCTCCTACCAAATCAAGTACTCATTTATGACGCACAATGTTTGCTATAAAGCTATCCATTCTATTTCTCAAGTTTCGCCATTCGCTTATCACCTCGATTCGATTCCTTAGTCACAAGATCTATCCATTTAATATTTAGCATTTTTCTGCATTTCTACATTTCAAAAGCTGTACTGTTTATCGCCTGCGGTTTTCTATCATGTAAGAATGCACCTTTTATACGTTTACTTTCGGCTTTTACTGTCATAGTGAACCTAATGTTTCCCATTACTATCTGAATAATTTTGAAGTTGCTTTCTTTCTCTAAAACATCAGTGCTGTTGTGTCAACCGCCGGCCGGTGTGGCCGAGCGGTTTTAGGCGCTTCAGTCTGGAACCACGCGACCGCTACGGTCGCAGGTTCAAATCCTGCCTCGGGCATGGATGTGTGTGGTGTCCTTAGGTTAGTTAGGTTTAAGTAGTTCTAAGTTCTAGGGGACTGATGACCTCAGAAGTTTAGTCCCATAGTGCTCAGAGGCATTAGAACCTTTTTGTTGTGTCAACCTCTTTGTTATCTGTACCTTGTTTAACAAACATTAATCAGACGACCGAATCTCGTTGTCTCTTTCTTCTTAGAAATCAAATACTTGTAGGTACATAAGAAAACTTTGAAGAGAATGCACCGTGTACGGTTTAGGGTGTAAAATACAAGAAAGAAAGCTTTGCAATAGTTGTGAAACGAGGCACTCTGAAAGATGAGCGTCAGAGAATACGAGTTAAAATCAAATGTCTCTCCGAATCGATCTCAGACGGCGATAAGATTTATTATTTGTTGTTGACGACGGATCTCTCGCAATTCGCCGCCACTTAAAGCCTTTTGGAACTGTAAGACGTTCCCCGCAGAGCAGTGCATCTTGCGCATTTGTCGAATGCACTTCCGCGTTATCTCGCAGGGCATTTACAACCGACCTCGATGGATCCGATAGTGCCGCTCGGTTTATGACCACGAGAGAACGTGAATCACTTGACACTGACAATTCTTTATGGCCGCAGTACATCGCTGAAACCGCTGCAGACATTTTTCCGTATCAGATGTCGCAAAATAGACTACGTAACATTAATGTCTATCTCATTTTCATTACTTATTATCTGTCAAAACAACGGGCGAAAGCTGCACATAGAAGGTAGCTTAGGACAGGATTTAAAGGATACTATGTAAAGTAATGACTTCATATTTCGCATCCTTCTGGCTAGGGGGATGTGTCTATGCCAACATTCTCTTGTTGCAAGAATTGAAACTTAAGATGCTACATTGATCGTAAAGTTATTGCAGACAAAGTAGGCAACAAGCCAACGTCCACCACGTCTAGAAGCTCTGTAGGTGATGAAAGTTACAGGGCAACGTATGATGGAATAGGATACTATACAGATAATTACGGGAAACAGAAATCTAATTCTTATAGGTGACTGGAACTGGATAGAGGGAAATGAAAGAGAAGGAAAAATAGTAGAACTGGGGCTGTGGGAAGGGAACGAAGGGGGGAAGTCACTTGGTAAAATTTTGTGGGAGGAATCTGAGATTAAATGGGCGGATAAAATAACTGATTCGAAAGTACAGAATAGAATTTAGGGAAAAAAGCTATTTATATCCAAAGTCTGACTAAATGGAGTGAGCGATTGAAGGGACCTTGCTGAGGTGTCAAGAAATCGCCAATTTGGTGAAAGAGGCCAGTGTGGGAGGCAAAAATTGTAGAGGAATACTGGACTGGTTTACAATCAACATTTCAATCGGATGTATGTTGCAGCAGTTATGCAGACGCATAGAGACTCGCACACAATAGAACAGCGTGGAGAGATGCAGGGACCATTTTGCGGACTGGAAACTACAACCACAACATACTAAAGATGGACTTTTCACACGCCTGGGTGTAGCTTATAACCTTCTGGATCCATGCACCTCACGTTTCAACAAATTGTGGAATATGAGCTGATTTGAAATAGACATTCTGTCGGTGATAAAGTCAACAGAGAGAGAGAGAGAGAGAGTAAACACACACACACACACACACACACACACAGATACACACGCACTGGAGGAGATGAACAGACATGAAGAATGTAGGCCATGACCTCATTCTAGTGTCGAACTGAGTTTCAACACAGGTTTTCAAATAGATGTGTTGAGCACTGCTGAAACTGCTTCATTGGCAGACAAGAGACGAGGCAAGCGCGTAGATGACATTTGGAGACTAGTTATAATTTGTTTAGGGCCATTAGATCTAGAATTATGAACTTTCAGCTCAGTTGCAGGCGTGTCTGTTTTCCTTCTGTATATTTGACAACTGTCATATTCTACGTTGGTTTCGGAATATGAATTACGTGGTAAGAATGTATTAGCGTCGCCGGTAAATGTGATAAGCGACGAGAGCTGCAAGGAGCTCCATAGACCTCTCGCTAAAGTTAACACAGCAAATAAACAGGTGTGAACTATATGTTACAACAAAGGAATTGAAGAGACAAAACTTATAAAAAGGAACGCAAGAGTCATAACATGTGTTGCTTGTGTAGAATAAACAGGGGTACGTACGTCTGGAGGTCTCTTCTTTACACCCCGCTGTTGCAAATGGACGTTACACCACGACACAGACACAAATTCGGATACAGCAAACACAGACGCATTTGACCGAACGAACAGTTCATAATTTTATGGAAAAAAAATTATGAGGCATGAAGGAGATTTGAACACGGATATCCGCCTTCACCGTCCAGCAGCGTGACCACAAAATCACGACGCTGTGGCTCTCCTGATTCGATCAATGTTAAACATTTTGTGCTTGGACCATTCACTGTTTCTATTTTGCTTCTTTTTTCACAGTTCATTACACCTTCTTCCCGTTTTCATAATTGATCTGTCTTCAATTTTTGACGGGCCATCCACTGCGCCAGTCTACCACTAAATCTGGGTGCGACGGGGAGTTTCCTTTGTAAGTAATGACCTCCTTGTTTAGGCAAGTGTCCATTTGGTGAAATATCCGATAGGTCAAGCTTTTCATGTCAAACGGAACAGCTTTTTATTGATGCTCTCTCTTCACCAGTAGTATTAGGAGTATAATTACTCGTAAATCCAATTACTAATCGACAACAATATTTCTGGGTAGAAGGTATTCACTATTTTATCTTCTCCATGTGATATTCCTACTCATATGCTTAACAATAATTGTTTGCAGAAACTGAAGACAGTTCAGCCGATTTAATACTTATCTACAAATTTAGAAAATCTGAATTCTGTTGATTTATCGTCATGAGGCATTGACGCATTACCAAATGTTAACATCTGTTTTCGAAACTGAAGCCGTAATTTCTCCTCCAAGATACTATTTACAAAGAGTTAGAATTATTATAGACATTTCCAGTACTCCTGCCAAGGGCATCATGGCGTTACATATGATGGAAATTGTACGCCCTGCGTAGCATCCAGTAGCATCAGCTGCTCAACCATGGAACCAAACTTTTATGTAAAACGTAATTTTAACATACTTCTATAAACATGAATATTTGCAACACGGAGGAATGAAATCACGTGACTTCAGTTATTTTCAAAGGTCTTTATCACTTAGCCTTGCCGATACCGATGCCAATGGAAATGCAGCATTGGGGTAATTGGGAAATAATAAGAGGGGGGGGGGGATTATCTAAGAGGAACTGCTCAACAATGGTTTAGTGTTGGAACAATTCCCTTATCCTTTTAGTAATGCCTTACAGTGATTCGGTTCACTTGCTCTTGACTCTGCTCACGCACGCGATCTCGCTACGCGACGAAATTGCACCGCTAACGCCGAAGAAACAGTGGATCGGGGGACTCTCGACCCTATTGTATTAACGATGTTATTTTTGATAACGTTGGCCGTCTTCAACCTGACACGCGATGTGAAGTTAACATGTCATAACTGTGATAAAGTACTGATTTCTACTAAGTATCAATCCGAACCAGTTCGAGAAATTCCAAGATTTGATCGTCAGCGGTTTGATACCCACTGCCAGACAAATGCTTTGAGATTTTGTCATGCCTTAAGGGTTTCAGCTACGTGCATCCATTTTCTTTCTGCATATTTCGTAATGTCACCTAAACACCATTCATTAGTTTATTTTACCTCTGGAGAGTCACCAAAGAATTTTTTCTGTCTAACATTCATTCGACTAGCTACATATTCTGAACACTAGATTGTTAAATATAACGACTTTTCTCACTAATCTTCAACAGGCATTTTGCGCACTGCAGTCTCAACGAACAAGGAGAGTCAAGGTGACAGTATGAAGATACGAAGATCATAAAACCGTGTCAAAGCCAAATAGTCATGTCCGCACGTTAATAGTATAACTGATTCTCACTTCAATAAATCTCATTAAGTCGGTTTTTTCAGCCATCCTCCTTCTATGGGTAACTCGCAACTCTTCTGTCAAAAGACCGGACCCCATATAATTGCACTGACTTGGGCTAAACCACTATACATTCGACCTTCGATCATTCACGTCTACAGGAAAGTGGCCGACTTAAAATCAACACTCCTCAGTTAAAAAGAAAATGAACATCTGTGCAACTTCTGATTGTCGATAATAATTCCCGCCCTGGCCATGCCAAACCGCCCCAAAGGATCACAACTGACACCATAATTAGATTAGTTTAGAACAGCTCCCAACATTTAATTAAACATTACAACCCGTTATTACACATTCGAGAACTGTGGCCACAGAATGGCTGGCATATTTCGACCCCAAGGGCACTGTCATTGTTTCAAAATCCCCTTTAGCAAAAATCAGCATTCTGTTCTGACTTTTTCGCAGTCGGACCCACCCATAGCGATCTCCCTTCAGCTAATGTTCAGAAGTCTTCCCATGACCTCTTGGGAAAGACGGGAAATTCTGGTCTGTACGAAGGATAGCTCAAATTACCTTCTTGAATTAAGTATGCATCGATTGCTTTCTCGAGTCCGACTCTTCCTCAGTTTTGGGGAAATTTCTTCCCTCCGAATAACGTTGCTCGCCAAGTTAGTGTTCCAATCTTCGTGCAGTCCCAAAAATCTCACTGATTTCAAGTGATTTTCGCACACTGCTCAGTGGTTGTGTTCATTTTCGTTATTGCAGCTGCTGGAGTCTCTGGCCTGATATCCAGATGCAATGCAGATAGGACAGTGCGTCCTCATCTGTTGGAAATCTGATTTCTATTTGATCGCCTCAACATTTATACTCGACTAATCATTACGACGCACGTGGTAGAGGCCACTTTTATTGTATCATATATGTAAAAAGATCCTCTTGCCTTTGTGCTGACGGTCGACAAACAGGACAAATGTATCTGCGAGAGATATTATAAGCATAATTTTCTCAGCAGGAATTCCGTTAGGCAGATACGAAGGGCGCGACTGCAATAATATCCGCAGTTTGTAAGCAGAGGACTGCTGTTCACGGTTTATAAGCAAATTATCGTGGGTTTTATAGCGCAGCCGTTTGACTGTTTGCCGGTGAAGATCTCTCATCGCTACCCAGTGCTTAGTTTCGAAAATTTTAGATGCTGGAACGCACCTCATCAACCGTAACCCCCACAGCAATGAAAATCGGGCGTCTCGATTTTTGAAAACCTATGATAAAACTTACGAGAAATAATTTTTTTTTTACAAATACTGTTTTGAAATTTAGGTTTTTAAAACTTAATTTCTTACACTCAAAACAATAAATCCATAAGATTTAATATAAACAACAGGTGCTGCTGTCTGTCCCCTCAACTGTATCACTTTGCTCCTTAGTTCTGCTTGATACAAACGACACATCTAGATTGTGACGTTGTGTTCTCAGCTGCCACAAGCCGCAACTTTCAGACAGTTGCATTGTAACTGATCGGTGCACGTGTGTACAGTATTAACTAAGAAAATATTTTGCTATTAATAACGATTAAGATTTTCCTGGCCCAGGAGCCACGTGTAATTCGGACTTGCGAAAGAGTTAGGAATAACAAAACACCATGTCACGTGGGACGTGGAGTTAAATGTTGAGTAAACGCTTTAAATGTCAGCTGCTACGGCAAAATTTACGACATGGAAGAAACAGAGGATTCCGTGAAAGGACTTTATATAGACGCAGACACACATTCATACACACACACACATCACGTCTGCATCTACATTTACATCTTACTCCGCAAGCCACTTAAAGGTGTGGACGGAGGGTACTTTTGTACCACTGAGACCTCCAACCCTGTTCCATTCGCGAATTGCGCATGGAAAGAATGATTGCCGATAAGCCTCTGCATTGGCTCTAATTTCTCGAATTTTCTCCTCGTAGTCATTACAAGAGAAGTATATTGAAAGAGGGGGGGGGGAAGTAATATGTTATCCTACTCTTCCCGGAAAGGGCTCTCTCGTAATTTCAAAAGTCAATCTCTATGTAATGCGCAACGACTCTCTTGTAACGTGTGTCAATGGAGTTTCTTGATCATCTCCGTAACGCTCTCGTGTCGGCTAAACGAGCCTGTGACGAAACGTGCCTCTCTTCGTTGGATCTTATCTCTCTCTTCTATCACTCCTACTTGGTACGGATTCCAAACAGATGAAGAATGCTCAAGAAACAGTTGAACACGCGACTCATAAACCACTTCCTTCGTGGATGAGTTACTTTTCCTTAAGAACTTTTGCCATAAATCTGGGTCTGGCATCTGCTTTTCCCAATATTTGTCTTATGTGGTCATTCCACTTATCGTCGCTATGGATAGTTACTCCTACATATTTTACGGTAGATACTGTTTCCAGCGGTTTGTCATCAATAGTGTAGCTGTAAAGTAGCGGATCTCTTTCTCATGCATGTGCAGTACGTTACGCTTATTTACGTTCAGGGTCAACCGCTGGAGCCTGCACCATTCATCAGTTCTCTGGAGGTCAGTCAGCAAATCGTATCTCTTGGCGTTCACACTTTCTAACAGACAACTGCGTCATCTGCGAACAGTCTTACAAGCATCATACGCTTTCTAATATATATATATATATATATATATATATATATATATATATATATATATATATATATATATTGTAAACAATAATACCTTTACATCTATCGATTTCATTCCCTTAACGGCGTGTTGTGTTCTATCTCCAAGGAAGTCTTGAATGACGGAAATCTGCTCCGATACTCGATAAGCTGGTATTTTTTTCACTAAGCGGCAGTGCGGGACAGTGTGAAATGCCTTTCTGAAGTCACGGCGCTGTGGATCTCATGGAGTAACCGAGCGAGCTGAGTTTCGCAGGATCTCTGTTTGCGGAATCCATATTGATTATTATAGAGGAGATTTTTCATACTACAAAAAAATTGTAATTCTTGAGCATAGAACATGTTCTATAATTATACAACAGGTAGCCGCCGACAGTATAGGTTCGTAACTATGTGCATCTGTCCTAAGGCACTTCTTAAAAACGGGAATGACCTGCGCTTTCTTCCAGTCGCTAGGAACCCTTCGATGCTGAAGCGGAGGAAGGTATTTTGCACAGTCTTTGTAGAATCTTATAAGTGTCTCATCTCGTCTTGAAGCTTTTCCATTACTAAGCGATTGTAGTTGTTTTCTTTTCCGGATCAGTTATCTCATTAAGAGTCATTTTGACGTTCATACGACGATTGAAAGGAGGGACCGAGTTACGATTTTCCGTGGTGAAACAATTACGGAAGAACGAATTCACTACTTCGGCCTTCTCTCTATTGTCTTCCTTTTCGGTGCCAGTATGGTCAATGAGTGAATGTATAGATGATTTTGACCCACTTACTGGTTTTACATACGATCAAAACCTCTTAGTCTTCTAATATCAATATCAAAGGTAACTAACGCTCACTGATTTGCGTCCATTACTCTTATGCGAGTGGTGTGAATTTTGAATAAACTTCATCTTTCAGGTGTAGCAACACGCCTACAAACTTTCGTTTGTCTCACAACTCCTTCTTGGTGTTGCGATCTTTTCCGTCGGTGAACTTTTACCTACAAATACTATTTTCTGTCAGTGCACCAAGCATATATATTGTCTCTTTTTATGTGAATATTACTATAATTACAATGTACTGTATCTCTTGGGGTGGTCATGAATTTGAAATTTATAAATTCCATGTAGTGATAAATATTGTAGGAATAGCTGGCGATTATGCCAAAGATGAAGCAAATGCGTTCTGTTGTAATATATTCCATGCACATTCGAGATTCTGTGACTGAACTTTTTTTTGTTGTGTTCTTCTGTTCTTGGACTCGAAGGGGAAAGAACGATTATCTGATGTTCATCTTGCAGTAATAGTCTATATAAGTTGTAAACGAAACTAAAATATAGTTCCTCATGACTGTAAATTTGCGTACCTAAACTTTGCTTGTCCTGAATAGACATGGTCTTTAGGGAACACTGACCATTGTTAGGCGCCATACTATAAAATAATTATTAATTTTCTTTCAGCTCATCTTCGAGACGTGCCGCCGATTACGACTCTAAACTTTCTTCCAAATTCCACGAGCTATGCGGCCGCTACGAATAATTTAATACAAGGTGTTACAAAAAGGTACGGCCAAACTTGCAGGAAACATTCCTCACACACAAAGAGAGAAAATATGTTATGTGGACATGTGTCCGGAAACGCTTACTTTCCATGTTAGAGCTCATTTTATTACTTCTCTTCAAATCACATTAATCATGGAATGGAAACACACAGCAACAGAACATTTGCACTGAAATGAGGATTGACACATAGTTGGGCGAACTATTCGCAGAAGTGTACCTGTGGAGGCCAATCAGCTGCCGATAGTGCCTGCACACGCTGTACATGGTACGGAAACAACTGGTTCTCCCATAGCACTCTCCATACAGTGACGTGGTCAACGTTACCTTGTACAGCAGCAACTTCTCTGACGCTGACATTAGGGTTATCGTCAACTGCACGAAGAATTGCCTCGTCCATTGCAGGTGTCCTCGTCGTTCTAGGTCTTCCCCAGTCGCGAGTCATAGGCTGGAATGTTCCGTGCTCCGTAAGTCGCCGATCAATTGCTTCAAACATCTTCCTGTCGGGACACCTTCGTTCTGGAAATCTGTCTCGATACAAACGTACCGCGCCACGGCTATTGCCCCGTGCTAATCCATACATCAAATGGGCATCTGCCAGCTCCGCATTTGTAAACATTGCACTGACTGCAAAACCACGTTCGTGATGAACACTAACCTGTTGATGCTACGTACTGATGTGCTTGATGCTAGTACTGTAGAGCAATGAGGCGCATGTCAACACAAGCACCGACGTCAACGTTACCTTTCTTCAATTGGGCCAACTGGCGGTGAAGCGAGGAAGTACAGTACATACTGACGAAACTAAAATGAGCTCTAACATGGAAGTTAAGCGTTTCCGGACACATGTCCACATAACATCTTTTCTTTATTTGTGTATGAGGAATGTTTCCTGAAAGTTTGGCCGTACCTTTTTCTAACACCCTGTATATTTCACTTTCAAATTTTCTCGAGGTTGCGAGATAACGTCCCAGGCAGAAAGGCCTGGTCACAGGATTCTAATTGTGGTATAAGATGTCATCAGCAAAAGATTATGCTTGTTATCTTAAATTGGTATTCGAGACGAAACCAAGATCTAAAGTTATGGATTTTATTACTTCACATTAAACTGATCTACGAAATATTACCTGGTACTATAAGCACATGAGTTTTAACTATACTTTTGATATATGTTGAGGAATATCTGGGATAATTCAAGAGAGAAACAATTAATTATTTATAATCGCGTAACCCCACTGAGTACGGAGCTAGTTTGCTGATTGCCGATACGCGTCGGACTAAATTAAATTACATTACACTGTTAATAGTATTATTAGAGTTACTCCTCTTTTGTTTTGTCGTAAATTTATTAATAGCTATCAAAGCATATATAAATTAAATTACATTAGAACAAGTAATAATTGAGAACTTTACCTGAGAGTTGTATTGTGACACGAAGAGACCTGTACTGGAGAAGAAATCGGGCAATGTAAAAACGAGGGGAAGACTGATGAATGAGAAAAACAAACTTTCCCTGAAAATACTATGCTGACAAAACTTTGACGGTGTTGCGCAACATCTGAAGAAAGTTTCAGTCATAGAGAGGGAGGGCAAACAGCTCACACAAGTATCGATCATATTTTCGACCATGTTTCGCCGTGTTTCCGCAATGGTGTGCTAAGAGGACTGATGGGAAGATGCAGTTAAAATGGATAGAAACACTTAGCTCGCAGGACGACCTGTTTAAATAGTGTCACTAAGGAAAACGGGGGAATGCAGACGTTACCTATTCATGTGTGCGTATGTGTATATGAAGCGTAGCCACGCAATTAATTTCCACCAGTTTGTAGTTAAGTATGTCCCTACTAAGTGGGTTAAGGACAGAAAGCCCTACCGTGATTTAACAATGAGATCAGAAAAATACTAGGGAAGTGAATGCTTTTGCGCTCTCGTTTCAAAAGAGAACGCGTGAGAAACGGAAGGTAAAAGTTAACAGAAATTCGTGGTTATGTAAAAAGATCGATACGCGAAGCTTACAACCAGCACCGTCATACCTTCGCAACACATCTTGCCGAGAACTAAACAACATTTCGGTCCTACATAAAATCGCTAAGTGGGTCAAAAGCTTGTATCCAGCCACTCGCTGATCAGTCTGGTGTCGTAAGCGAAGCTATCAAAAGTAAATCCGAAGTTTTAAATATCGCATTTAAGAAATTGTTCACTGAGGAGAATCGTATAAACATACCGTCGTTTGACAATCGGACAGACTCCCGTAAGGACCCAGTAATAAGCATCCCTGGTGTAGAGAAATAAATGACAGACCTGAAAAGAAATATCGCTAGGTCCTGATGGAATCCCAGTTTGATTTTACGAAGTGTACTCTGTAGCACTGGCACTCACTTAGCTCGCATTTATCGAAAATCACTCACCCATTGCAAAATGTCAAGTGACTGGAAAAAAGTGCAGATGACTCTTGTACATAAGAAGGGTGAATGAAAGAACGGAGCCGTAAAATTGCAGAACGTTATCTTTGATTCTTGAACATATTTTGATTTGGGATATAACAAATTTCCTTGAGAGGGATAGGCTTCTGTCCACAAATCGGCACAATTTTAGAAAGAATCGCCCGTGCGAAGCTTAGCTTGCCATTTTCCAACATGAGATCCAGCGAACTATGGATGAATGGCAACAAGCAGATTCCATAATCTTAGATTTCCGTGAAACATTTCACATGGTGCTAAAGTGCCGGATGGATTGGGTTCCCAAGTATGCGAGTGGCTCAAGACTTTTCTTTTTTATTTCTTTATGGAGTTATTAGTCTTTTGACTGTTACCGGCACGTTTGAATAACACGCAAGTGTTCGTTGATGCTTCGGGAACTCAAATGTAAATCTCTGGAGGGAATGCAACGTTCTTTTCGAGGAGAACTACTGAAAAATAATCTTCCCTTGAATGTTGCAGTTCTTCTTATTTCCGTGCTAGCTAAGAAAATTGGAGAGGGATTCCACCTTGTGCAAGACACCTTTCTAGTTCTGATTTCACCCAGAGATGTTTCAGCACTTTTTGTGGTATCTTCAGTGGGCTTGTTTATTTTCCTTCTGCAAAACTGTTACATGTTAATGTTTAAAGAAACTTTTGGTACAAAATATTTGCATTTTTGAGCTGAACGATTATTGTAAGATACTTTTCAAATGGTTCAGATGGCTTTAAGCACTAAGGGACTTAACACCTGAGGTCATCAGTCCCCTACACTTAGAACCACTTAAACCTAACTAACCTAAGGACATCACAAACCTGCATGCCCGAGGCAGGGTTCATACTTGTGACCATAGCAGCAGCGCGGTTCCGGACTGAAGCGCCGAGAACCGCTCGGCCACAGCGGCCGGCTAAACTATTTTTATATTGGTCTGCATACAGTACAGAGTTTACACATGTATCACTGAGTTGAGGCGTTCTATGTTGTTTATAAACGATATATCAAAAATTTCTAGTTTTATAGTACATTTAGTTATATAGTAGATGTAGGCATTTGTTTACGTACCTCACATGGAGCTATTAGATAAAACAATTACCCTCTCTGGCACTATAGATGAATTATATAAATAAGTTCTATCCCAAAACTGCATATGATCAGCTCCCAAAATTAAATTCCTCCGTCTCAACACTACACACCATTCAATCTACATGCCTATCCACAAATACAACTACCTCACTCACTCTCTGTCTCTCTCTCTCTCTCTATCTCCCTTCCTATCTTGAAAACACGCACACACACACACACACACACACACACGAAGTAAACACCACAAACGTCAACAAAACTCAAATCCGCGCGCCTCATCTCAAACGAACATGCTACGAAACAAATGAAAACTAAAGGGTCACAACAACACGTAATACTCTGTACTTGGCAACAATTAGTACAAAATGACTATATAACTACGAAAAACGAAATAAACAAACGTGTTTTCTCGACACAAAAAAGTAAAAACGTCGTAGCGTCAAAAAACTATAAGTAACACGCCAAATAATACTGTACATAGTGGTTCTCTGTAGGAAATAACAATAAACAAAAAAATAAAAGAAAGTTTTGCTGTTGACAGACATCAAACTGTAGACTTCGTTGAATACTTAAACGTACTATCATAAAAATCCATTAGCTCCATGTGAGGTATCTACGCAAATGCATGAATTCACTTCGTTTCCAAAATGTACTACAAAACTAAAAACTTTAGACATATCGTAACTAAACAACGCCGAATGCCTCAACTCAGTGATACATGTCTTAACTCTGTACTGTGTGAAAACCAATGTAAAAACATTTGACAGTAATTGCTCATTTTACACTTGGAAATATTTTGTATCAAAAGTTTATTTAATCGTTAAAATGTAACAGTTTGCCGGAGGAAAATAGACAAACCCATTGAAGATGGCACAGAAAGTGGTGCAATATGTCCGGGTGAAAAAAAAAAAAAAACAACAAAGGTGTCTAGGACAAGGTGGATTTCCTCTCCGGCTATTGAGAAAAATTAGACTCTGCATTTGAGGCTGACTGCAAAACAATTCTACCGTCGCCAACGTACATTCTGCGTAAGGGCTTCGACGTTAAAATGAGAGAGAATATGACTCGTACGGAGCTATAGTCGTTTCTCCTCGCTCTGTTTGCAAGTGTAACAGGAAAGAAAATGACTGCTTGTGGCAGAGGGCAACCTCCGCCATGCTGCTTATGGTGGCTTGCGAATTACTGTATATAGGCTTCGACTTCTTTGAAAAAAGTTTTGCCGAAGGAAAACGCTGTTTTTTCCTCTTGTTACCCAAACATGTTTCGGCATCTCTTGCCATTAACGGTGGGTTCTGTTTCTTGAAACCTGTAAAAGATGAACATTTTTAGGTTGTAACTGATCTAACAAAGTGAAGCCTAAAGACAGTTTTTGTTCGTTTTTCTTCTTACCGCGACTTTACATTATATGGTTTTCCAGGACGATCTGTATGGGGGTGGTACCAGCGAAGGTTCGAGTCCTCCCTCGGGCATGGGTGTGTGTGTGTGTGTGTGTTAGGATAATTTAGGTTAAGTAGTGTGTAAGCTTAGGGACTGATGACCTTAGCAGTTAAGTCCCATAATATTTCACACACATTTGAACATTTGATCTACATGGTGTCCTGCACTGATAGCTTGTCATCTGCAAACAAAATAATGTATTGTTCAAATGGCTCTGACCACTATGGGACTTAACTTCTGAGAACTTAGAACTACTTAAACCTAACTAACCTAAGGACATCACACACATCCATGCCCGAGGCAGGATTCGAACCTGTGACCGTAGCGGTCGCGCGGTTCGGGATGGTAGTGCCTAGAACCGCTCGGCCACCCCGGCCGGCCAAAATGATGTAAATGTATATTTAATCAGCGAGTTAACACCTCTTGATTTTTAAAAACACATGATTATGGTGTGGCAAAATGTTTTGCCCATACATTGGTTATTACTCACGTTTTGTTCTGACTGATCCTTCTGATTTTGTGTTCTGAGGGTGCTGCACACTCATATTAATGTACTTTATGTTATTTCTGTTTTACAAACACCTTTTGACTTAGCAAACGCTGTGAGCAATATGTTTTGCGAGGTGAAAAGTCATTTGTAAAACCTAAATTACACAAAGTACATTAATATGGGTGTTCAGCGCCCTCGGGACGAAAAAGAAGAACGATCAGTCACAACAAAACGTGAGTAATAACAATTGTATAGGCACAACATTTTGCCACATCAAAATCGTGTGTTTTAAAAGCTCTAGGGATGTGTTAACTCGCCGATTAAATTTACATTTACATCATTTGGTTTGCAGATGACAAGTTATAAATGGAGGACACCATAAGGATCGTCCAGGAAAACTATATAATGTGAAATCACGGTAAGAAAAAAAAACGAACAAAGACTGTGTAAGTCAAGGCAAGAAAAAAGATGAACAAAATCTGTCTTCAGGCTTCACTTTGTTAGATCAGTTACAGAAACAGTGTTTTTGCATACGGCAAAACCTATGTCCAATAATTACAACTGCAAACGCGGAAAAAATACGGGAGTTGTAACTTCAAAAGATGGATATGTTGCTTGCGAAGTATGTTTGTTTAAACGGAAGAGGACTGCCCGTACGTGTGGAACATAACGCCGGTCGCAAAGCAGTATATCCTTCATATCATATACCTAAGTGCGTCGCAAGGCCGGCGCGGATTTGCTTACGGACCACCGAGAGAACTCCCGCGAGTGATCTTGCTGCCGCAAAAGCTAATCAACATTACAACCGCGCGCGGAATGCCAAAAACAGCGAGCGAGCGGCGCGGCCGCGAAACTCGGGACCGGAAAGGGAGCGGGACAGCTATATGAGCAAGAAATGAGTCGGTGCCCTTCCGTGTTATCTCTGGGCCCGGATCTAATTTCCAGGCCCCCCGCGCGCGAGCCGGCGCGTTTCATTACACAGAACACAGGGCTCGTCGCCGGCTGCCGCTGCCGCTGCCGCTGCGGGATCAAACCGCACGCCTTTGTGAGTGCCGCGCCCAATATAGACTCGGAAAATCGCGCCCCGCTGCCGCCGCCGCCGCTACTGCGAGGACGTTGCCGCGGCCCTCCAGTAATTTACCAACTTGGGAATACATTTTAATTACCCGAGAGTTAATGAGATCGTAAAACGAAAGTCGACCCCTCCCCCCCCACCACCACCACCAACCGAGCCGCGGAGGAAGCAGCGCTAGGCTGGTGGAGACGGCCGGCCGGTCGTCTGGTCCACTGCTGACGCCCGCCTCGACTGCTCGCCTTTCCACAGACCACACCCCTTTTCCTGCCCGGCGACAAATTACGTTCTTGCTAGATTGCTTCTGTGGACCCCTTTTTTTCTCTCTCTCTCTCTCCTTCTCTCCCCTCCTGCCTCCCTCTCTTCACCTCCCCCTCCCGCTCTTCTTTTATATATATATACATTTTTTGCTTCCTTTTCTCCGCATTATGTCCTGAGAACCGGAAAGAATTTTTCATAATTAAGGCGCACTAATAGTCCTGTCATTAGCAGTACTCGACCGTGATCTCTCGCGTTCTCTCTCTTCCGTTCGAGGAGGGCAGTCGGGGTAGTCAATAAAAATTACCAAACTTGCCGGAACTTTCTTGAGTCAGAGGAACTGTGGAGGCGACTGAAGTTCAGTGCCCTGCGGTTCAAGGTAACGAAAAATGCGTCACCCTTGGCTTTCGTTCGGCCAGTCTCTGAAAGCCTTAGCGCTTTCCCACATTGTGGAGGTATCTGCTGGGACGAACGCTTCGAATTTCAATTTTATATGGACCAAAAACTTCAGTCATACTGCTATTACATGTATTTATGTAACAGATCGGTTTTACAGCGTTAGCGCTTAGTTTTCAACATACTAAGGTTAAGAGGCGATTTAAAAGTTTCCGTTTCAGGGCGTTGCTGAGGTGTATATGCTACTTACCGAGACACTGATGCTGGTATAAAGGGTGTCGCTTCTAAAATCCGTCAGACGCATTTTCTCTGGTGTTTCCACGGATATTTACAGTTTCGTTTCTGCAATGAGTAGGTGGAGTGATAAACAAATACTACTCGACAAGTCTTTCTTGAGACTCCCACTGCCGACAGGAAGTGTTTAAACAGTTTATGAAACGTCCCCTTTTTAAACAATTTATACACGACTGTGCTAAAACTGATACACAATATTTTTTTTTTTTTTTTTTTTTTTTTAGCGCAACGCAATCTGACTTTCAAAAATCCCTACAAAAGAATGGCCCTGACTAACATTAAACTATACCTTTCACAAATCACTTACCTCACAATAATCTTCGTTTCTCCCACTACTGCAATACAGCAAGCGCCACTACTGCCAGCTAAATAAAAGATTCAAACTATGGAAGGCACTAACTACTGATAGGGATAGTTAGCAAATGAAAGATATTAATAGAGAACAAACAATGTATTTACCTTGATATCATCATATATAAATATATATAGAGCAGTTCATGACAAATTTCAAAACTCCGCCATCTCTCTCCCCCACCGAGCGGGGTGGCGCAGTGGTTAGACACTGGACTCGCATTCGGGAGGACGACGGTTCAATCCCGCGTCCGGCCATCCTGATTTAGGTTTTCCGTGATTTCCCTAAATCACTCCAGGCAAATGCCGGGATGGTTCCTCTGAAAGGGCACGGCCGACTTCCTTCCCAATCCTTCCCTAATCCGATGAGACCGATGACCACGCTGTCTGGTCTCCTTCCCCGAAACAAACCAACCAATCTCTCCCCACATCCACCACTGCTGGCGGCTCACCTCCAACTAGTGATGGGGAGCTCGTGAATGAGTCGTTTAAATGAACGCTTCACTCCAGTGAAGTGTGAACTAACCACTCAATTTCAATGAACTGGTACTTCAAACTCTCCACAGATAGTACACTCAACACTTTTTTTCTAGTTCGTTCACTCACTCTCTTCCCCTCTCCCTCTCCCACTACATTGGCGCTACGTCACTCATTCTCCCTTCACTTCAATCCTGCCTGTACTGCCTGTCGACGAATCGCGCGGTGAAACACACTTAGAACAACAGTTGCACTTTGCTTTCACATAACCTAAATCGGCGAAGAAACCCCAAATTTCACTACTTTTACGCGATCGCGTGTTGCTAGCCATTGTATAAGCGTGAACAGACACAAAAACTGCTTTCGAATAAAATAGAGGGATTTTACCTGAAATCGTACCAATGACTACAGGTGACAGTTTACGTTTTGAATTTAGAGGGTTATTATTCTCAATAAAATCTCCAGGAAAACTTCTGAATAATTGCTTAACGTAGGTATATAGACTTTGTGACAGTGGTAAACATACTCATTCTATTTTGGATTACATTTTAAAAGGAACATAAACTTGGACAGCATTTCGTTGGTAGCCCTAGTTTTCAGTCCATAAATACAACAAATAAGGTTTCACTTGGCAGATGAAGACTCTTTTTGGCGCTTCATGAGAAAATGTCGAGCAAGATTAAACGTAATACCTTCTTTATATGTGACAGGCTTCTCTGTTTATCTTTCCTTTGTCCCCTTCGACCATCCTGTATTTAAGTTAACTCAGACGCTGTAAGACGCAAAACGTTGTGTGCACGTTACTGCATAGTTCGGCCATCTGTTGGTAAAAATATGAAGTATTACGAAGCTTTATTGTACGAGCGAGGCGAAGCGAGCGTAGCCGCGGCTGAACGGCGAACTGGGCAACTTCGCCAGGCTTCCGTACTTCATGAATGAACTACTTCATTTGAACGCTTCACGGCAAAGAGTGAAATGAATGAAGTACTTCACGGGAATGAACGAGTTCGACCCATCTCTACCTCCAACTGCGCAACGCTACGCGCTGTTCAGAGCCAGCTGCCTAACACTACAATGGCGAGTATTACAACAATGCAGCCACAGACTGCACACAGCACAGCCAGTGATTTTCATACAGAGGTGGCGTTACCACTAAAAAAACCTAAACACAGCCTACTTACAAGTTCAAATGGCTCTGAGCACTATGGGACTAAAAATCTGAGGTCATCAGTCCCCTAGAACATAGAACGACTTAAACGTAACTAACCTAAAGACATCACACACATCCACGCACGAGGCAGGATTCGAACCTGCGACCGTAGCAGTCACGCGGTTCCGGACTGAAGCGCCTAGAACAACTCGGCCATCGCGGCCGGCACACAGAAAGTGACATTTTGCTTCCCGTGGCGTGGCGGTAATAGTCAGCACAGCATGGGCGGTCCTGTCGCTGCTAGAGTACTACACTACTGGCCATTAAAATAGCTACACCAAGAAGAAATGCAGATGATAAACGGGTATTCATTGGACAATATATCATACTAGAACTGACATGTAAGTACATTTTCACGCAATTTGAGTGCATAGATCGTGAGAAATCAGTACCTAGAACAACCGCCTCTGGCCGTTCAAGTGGCTCTGAGCACTATGGGACTTAATATCTGAGCTCATCAGTCCCCTAGAACTTAGAGCTACTTAAACCTAACTAACCTAAGGACATCACACACATCCATCCCCGAGGCAGGATTCGAACCTGCGACCGTAGCAGTCACGCAGTTCCGGACTGAAGCGCTTAGAACCGCCCGGTTACCACGGCCAGCTCTCTGTCCGTAATAACGCCCTTGATACGCCTGAGCTTTGAGTCAAACAGATCTTGGATGGCGTGTACATGTACAGCTGCCCAAGCAGCTTCAACACGATACCACAATTCATCAAGAGTAGTGACTCGCGTATTGTGACGAGCCAGTTGCTCGGCCACCATTGACCAGACGTTTTCAATTGGTGAGAGACCTGGAGAATATCCTGGCCAGGGCAGCAGTCGAACATTTTCTGTATCCAGAATGGCCCGTACAGGACCTGCAACATGCGGTCGTGCATTATCCTGCTGAAATGCAGGGTTTCGCAGGGATCAGATGAAGGGTAGAGCCACGGGTCGTAACACATCTGAAATGTAACGTCCACTGTTCAAAGTGCCGTCAATGCGAACAAGAGGTGACCGAGAAGTGTAACCAATGGTACCCCATACCAGCACGCCGGTGATACGCCAGTATGGCGATGACGAATACACGCATACACGCTTCCAGAGTGCGTTCAGCGCAATGCCGCCAAACACGGATGCGACCATCATGATGCTGTAAACAGAACCTGGATTCATCTGAAAAAATTACGTTTTGCGATTCGTGCACCGCGGTTCTTCCTTGAGTACATCATCGCAGGCGCTCCAGTCTGTGATGCAGCGTCAACGGTAACCGCAGCCATGGTCTGCGAGCTGTTAGTTCATGCTGCTGGAAACGTCGTCAAACTGTTCGTGCAGATGGTTGTTGTCTTGCAAACGTCCCCGTCTGCTGACTCAGGGATCGAGACGTGGCTGCACGATCCGTTACAGCCATCCGGATAAGATGCCTGTCATCTCGACTGCTAGCGATACGAGGCCGTTGGGATCCAGCACGGTGTTCCGTATTACCCTCCTAAACCCACTGATCCCACTGATTCCATATTCTGCTAACAGACATTGTATCTTGACCAACGCGAGCAGCAATGTCGCGATACGATAAACCGTAATCGCGATAGGCTACAATCCGACCTTATCAACGTCGGTAACGTGATGGTACACATTTCTCCTTTTTACACGAGGCATCACAACAACGTTTCACCAGGCAACGCCGGTCAACTGCTTTTCGGGTATGAGAAATCGGTTGTAAACTGTCCTCATGGGGGTCATCAGCACGTTGTAGGTGTCGCCACCGGCGCCAACCTTGTGTGAATGCTCTGAAAAGCTAATCATTTCATATCACAGCATCTTCTTCGTGTCGGTTAAATTTCGCGTCTGTAGCACGTCATCTTCGTGGTATAGCAATGTTAATGGCCGGTAGTGTAGTTATTCCTCGTGTTTTACTGTCGCTGTTGATACAAAGCGATAAAGAAAATATCGCACTCGACTAAGTTGGGACCCCTGAATGGAATGAGGATGTAAAATTCCCGTTTAAAAATCGCTTTGGTCTTAAGGGGAAACAAACTCTCTCTTTCTGTCGGCACTGGGCGTCGCAGGAAGAGCTGATCAGTTGTGTTTCTATTTTTGTTCTGATTCCAGCTACACTTTGCAAAAACTAAATTGCAAATATCTCTCTAAACACCAGGGAACAGTGCCTGACGACGCATGAGTGACAAACGCTGCTGAATAAGCACCGACACGTGGGCTCAGCACTAGAGTGGCACTCGTGTCCGCCCCAAGCGCTGGCGGTTAATACGGAAAAGTGAACTATGGCGACGTTGTTAACAAATGGATCCGAACAGGACGAACGTGCTGTTAATCTTTTCATGGCTGTCGGAAGACAAACAACGGTGCACATCCATCGGAGTATGAAGAATGTGTATAGGGTAACAAGTCCATCGAAAACTATCGTTGTGGAATGGTGCGCCAAGTTCCGTGCAGGCTTCATGGTAACGCAAGTCGTCATACTGAAAATGTCGCATTGCAGAGGCTACGCCAACTCAACTAGGAGACACTCGAGGACCCACCCTGTAATCTCGATCTGTCCCCAAGCGATTATCAAGCTTCCGGTCTCTTAAAAAAGGCCCTGAATGGTCTACGACTCCTGTCGGACGGGGATGTACTGTAGGCAGAGACTTCTTCACGCAGCTGATCAGGGTGTTTTACCAAATGGGTATCTTCAGTCTGGCATGACTATCTCAATGCTCACGGCGATTTTGCCCGATTGGAATACCGATTGTGGACTGTGCGGTCTTCGAACGGAAACTTGCTAGTCAAAAATAAAAGGAGACTGAAGATAAACCAAGCCTGGATTCCTCGTTTGCTGTGAACGACATATACAGTTGTCAAGGCAAGAACTGCAGCGGTAACAAGCAGGGAAAGGACCTCAGACTTAGGAGCAGCAAATATACGAGGTGAACCCAATTTCTCCCAACAGAACGCCACAGCACGATTCCTTGCGTACCGCCAGCAAAAATTGTCTCCAAGAAATTTTCTTCTTGTGCATATTTTGGATAGAAAAGTGCGTCAAAGAAAGGCAGTTATGCAACACTGCAATCACATGTACAACAAATATCTTGCATCAGTACTGTGCAAATGTGCTGCGCAGGTAGCCCAGTGGATAGAGTTTACTTTTACAATACTAGAGTTCGACGTTTCGATTCGGGGTATATGTGTAAAGCTTTTATTTCTAGTTTAAACTTCACTATAATCTGTAGCACACACAGTTTTTTAAACGACACATATCAAGCAGCTATAGGTGTTTTAATTTTGGACGTAACATTTTTTTTTGCCTTGTCAGAAATATTCATAAAGTGCAATAGTTAGATAAAAACAAATTACCTGCAGTAGGACAGAAGTAATACACTACATTCAGTGAGAGTGATCCGGGTATTATTTTGAATACACCTCTTGGGGAGCATGTTTTCTGCAAAACACACATAAGCTTCAGAGGAGACCTCCCTGCATCTCCAAACGTTTAGCGACTCGTTGGCTCACGCCTCCCTGAATTCTTCGCTGCAGAGCTGCATCCACAGATCAAAGAGTAGTTTGCAAGCGTGCTACTGGTTGTTTCCGTACTCATCTGCGTGTACATAACGGAATTTGGTAATCAACTGCGAAACGGGTAACTGCACCTACGTCGAAAAGAAATGAGATGGACATGTACGTGGTAAGCATGATAGTTGGTAGACTGAACCAATGTCAGGAGGACATACTGGAAACTAGTTTCTTATTAGTTGATAATGTAGTGCTACACAATATACCTAGACAGGTGAAAACTGGAAATCACTGCATGTACTCCTTTTTCTCACCTAAAACAGTAATTATAACGTGATGAAAATCTGTAAACCAGGCACGGTAATAAAACTAGAATTTCAGGGCAATGGGTTGTTCATTAATGGAACAAGATGTGAAATACTAGGAAAACAGCATCACCATCGAGCTCCCATCACGGGCACAATAAGGGTACCGTGGCCCGGACCAACGTTGTATTGGACGGAGGAACCGCCATACATATTACCTAAACAAAACCTAACTTTTATTAACCATATCTGGAATTACACTTTGCTACAAACCCAATACGAATTAGTAACTTCAGAGGAAGACAGATTTCTATCAGTCAAATAATGGAGCATGTGATAAAACATCACGAGAAACGTAGGCAGACTATAGTTATCTTAGTTGTATCACCAACAATCATAAACTTGTTCCTGGTATTCATTTAGGCAGCTTACTTTCGTATAAAGTAAAAGGTATGTCAGTCAAATCAGGCAGCTATCCGTCAGATACCTGAGGAACGGATGTGAACTAGCAGTAAGTTATGTAAGAGGAAACTGTAAACAGCGCATGCAGCTAGGACAGAATGACAATGTACATTAATTAAGATAACTAATATTCAAGACTGATGTTAAGAAGCACCTCATAAAAAGTTATAGAACAGCTTTTTTTAAATACAAGAGAGGTATAGAAGCAATTTCATAATCATCTCACTATCAATAAACTAGTAATAACACAGGTCTGCAAAAAAAAAAAAAAAAAAAAAATTGTCAGCTGCATGAGATATTTTTACTGAATTATATGTTTCATAATGTGCTGATTTCAGAAGTGATGTATATTTTTTCCTATCACATAAGGTTTTTTCGCAAATTCAAACACAAAAAATTGGTAAAAGCACTCATTTGTTCAAAATTATCAAACATAATATTATTTTACAACCAATGAAACATTATTTTGAGACATATGGTGACAATATTATATTTATTCGTGTTTTTATGCCGTTTCCGATTTCCATCTTTAGTTTCCCGCTTAAGCATCCAGCAGTGGTCAGCAATCATACTGACATCCCACCTTCCTTGATACCGTCTCTCGATATCACGGACATCCTGGTGAAACCGCTACCCCTGTTCTTCACTGTAAGCTCCCAGATTTTTAGGAAAACTGTCTATGTGGGAGTGTAAAAAATGGACCTTCAAGCTCATCTTGCAGCCTTGAGCTTCGTATGCTGCTAGAATCCGTTGAACAATGCTTTAGTAGGCAGGATCCTTAGCAGTTCACAAAAACTTTCGCACTACATCCTTGAACGATACCCAAGCTTCTTTTTCCTTCCCATTCATACTTTCCACAAAGAGGGTGCCGGTTAAAAGTTTTCTTATGTCAGGGCCCCTGGAAACTCCCTCTTTCAACTTTGCTTCTGACGGTATCGAGAATTTTGTACATAGATATTTAAAACAGTCCCCATCCTTTTGCAGCGATTTTACAAGTTGTTTCATCAACCCCAATTTGATATGGAGAGGGGGCAACAAAACCTTTTCTGGTGGTACCAAAGTAGTACTGATAACATTTTTCTCTCCAGGTTTTAAAGTTTCTCGGGGTGGCCGATCACATTTAGTCCAGTGTTGTTCTCTGGCTCTACTATCCCACAAGCATAAGAAGCATGGGTATTTAGTATAGCCTGCCCGCTGACCCAGAAGCATCGTGAGTATTTTGAAGTCCCTACAGACCATCCATTGATGCCCCTAATATTTGATTTTTTCCAGGATAATGGCCAAATCGTTATAGTTTTCGTCCAAATGTACAGAATGTCCCATCTGAAGCGATGGAAATTTATTTCCATTCTGCAATAATATCACTTTAAGACTAGTTTTGGATGAATCAATGAATAAGCGCAATTCCGATGAGTCATACTGCGTATCAAAGAAATGCATGAGTCCTTCCACATCACTGCAAAAAATTAAATTTCCGTCTTTTGAAAAACACTAAGTAAATTCTTTTTCTCGGTGTCTGTACCATGAAAATGAGGTGACAGATGATAAAAGGTTTTTGTTTTCTAATCTGGAACCTAACAGTACGGCTGCATCTTTTGAAAGACCTAAATCTCTTACTAGATCATTGAGCTCACTTTGAGAAAATATTTGAGACCTTTCATCTTCGCCTGAAGAAAAATCTGAGCTTGATTCACCCTGAGGAGGTAATGTAACCTTGTCCTCCAACTCACTCGGGTATTCATCCAAACTGGAAGATGGTTGTGGGATAGGTATTTCAGAGCTATGGGGCACTGGACGTATAGCTGAGTCAAGGTTGGGATAACTTATGCTTCTTTTGTTTTTTGAATTGAAACCCCTCTACGTTTTTTTGAATTGAAACCCCTCTACGTCAACTGAACGGAAGTAGCAGTCAGTGGTATGGTTTTTCTGCTCACGCCATATCATAGGAATTCCAAATCTAATTGCATTTTTCTTGCCGTTAAACCACAAACGAAGATCTTCTTCACATCTGCTACACACCTTATGCGAGGCCCATGGTTTATCTTGATCACCAAGTAATTTAAAGTATGCAAAATAAGCTTTCCTCACAAAATCACCTATGTATCTGTTGACTTTCAATAGTGTATTTTCCACAGGCGGCCGCTGTGGCCAAGCGGTTCTAGCCGCTTCAGTCCGGAACCGTGGAGCTGCTGCGGTCGCAGGTTCGAATCCTGCCTCGGGCATGGATGTGTGTGCTGTCCATGGGTTAGTTAGATTTAAGTAGTTCTAAATCTAGGGGACTGATGACCTCAGATGTTAAGTCCCATAGTGCTTAGAGCAACTGAAGAGAATCGTTCAACGTGACATAAATGCAACGCTTCCACAAATTGCTGCAATGCTGGGCTATCAACAAGCGTTAGCGTGCGAACCATTCACCAAAACATCATCGATATGGGCTTTCTGAGCCGAAGACCCACTCATGTTCCCTTTACGACTGGACGACACAAAAGCTTAACGCCTCACATGGGCCCGTCAAAACGTGTTGCCTGGTCCGACGACTCTCGTTTCAAATTGTATCGAGCGTATGGACGTCTACAAATATGGAGACAAGTTCGTGAATCCATGGACCCTGCATGTTAGCAGGCAATATTCAGGCTCGTGGAGGCTCTGCATTAGTGTGTGTGTGGGGGGAGGGGAAGGGGTGGGATGGGGGGGGGGGTGTAGTTGAAGTGATATGGGACCCCTGATACGTTTAGATACAACTCTGACTAGTGACACGTACGTAAGTATCCTGTCTGATCATCTGCATCCATTCATGTCCATTGTGCATCCCGACGGGCCGGCCGCTATGACCGAGCGCTTCAAGGCGCTTCAGTCCGGAACTGCACTGCTGCTTCGGTCGCAAGTTCGAATTCTGCGTCTGGCATGGATGTGTGTGACGTCCTTAGGTTAGTTAGGTTTAAGTAGTTCTAAGTCTAGAGGCTCAGAGCCAATTGAACCATTCCGACGAACTTGGGCTATTCCAGCAGGACACTGCAACACCTCACACGTCCTGAATTGCTAGAGAGCGGCTCCAGGAACACCCTTCTGCGTTTAAACATTCCCGCTGGCCTCCAAACTCCCAAGACATGAACATTGTTGAGCATATCTGGGATGTCTCGCAACATTTCGTTCAGAACAGATCTCCACCCCCTCGTACTGTTACATATTTATGGACAGCCCTGCAGGATTCATGCTGTCAGTTTCCTCCAGCACTACTTCACACATTAGTCAAGTCCGTGCCATGTCATGTTGCGGCACTTCTACGTGCTCATGGGGGCCCTACACGATGTTAGGCAGGTGTATCAGTTTCTCTGGTCTTTCAAACACACTCACGTGTGTTTTGTCTTTGGTTGGTTACCATATGAATTGTGTAATAGGAGGACCAGCCCACTATCCAGTATGGAAACAGATCAACAAATAAAGCCGGAAAAGAAACTGGAAGTGAACTAACTATTTGTCATGGCTGTTTGGCAATGGTGAACTGTTCGGAAGCCGGTCGCGGTGGTCTAGTGGTTCTAGGCGCGCAGTCCGGAACCGCGCGACTGCTACGGTCGCAGGTTCGAATCCTGCCTCGGGCATGGATGTGTGTGATGTCCTTAGGTTAGTTAGGTTTAAGTTGTTCTAAGTTCTAGTGGGCTGATGACCACAGATGTTAAGTCTCATAGTGCTCAGAACCATTTGAACCATTTGAACTGTTCGAAAGTGAGCGTTCCGTCTAGAGGAAGACAGCTCCAATCCGTGAAGTGCCGACAGTTAAGTACTATTTAAATTGAAGGTGGACAGAGAGAAAGGAATGGAATTAATGGTATGATCTGCATTGGGACTTTATGTCTAATCAGCAGCAGTGAGGGAAAATTTGTGCCACACCGGGAATCGAATCTGGGATTTCCTGCTTACATGGCAGTTGCGTTAACCACTCAGCCACCTGCACACAGTGTTTATCAACACTGCGTGGACTATCTCAGTATGATACTTAGAAGAATCAAATTCTTACCCAGTACCAACCATGTCTTCAGCGCTCACTATTTTTAGATTGCTGCGAGATGTCGAACATTAATGTCCATCTGCGCTGAAAGAAGCCAATTCATTGTCCATTGAGGTGAATCAACTATATAAAAGTGTGGTGTCTGTTCTTTCCGACGTGCACATTTACGTTCGAGTTCCAGGGAGAATCTAAAGTTAGTGAGCATGGAGGACATGGACGGGAACTACAAACAGGTGGCGTTAGGTGGGAATTTGAGACGGCCCAGGAGCGTTCCGAGACTGTTCACACATTTGCGATAAGCGCCGTGTCCAGGTGGCGCAGTGGTTAACGGAACCTCCGAATAACCAGGAGCTCCTGGTTTCGCGTCCGAATGAGACATACTTGTCGCAGCTGATTCTGCATAAAGTAACGATGCAGCTGACATCGTTAGTTCCTCCCCATTCCTTTCGTTTGCCCCAATCCACCTTCACTTTACGTAATATATATCACAGCTCCTAATTTCTGGTGGTGTCTGTTCTTTCGGACATGTATGAAAGAACAGACACTACGCTTTCATATAAATGTGAAGTAATTTTCATCGGAGTATAGTAGTCGATGCAGCACCATAGCCTGAATTGCACTGAAATTCGGTTCGCCATCCACTCTACAGTGGCAGTAAGAGCCTCCGAGGTGGGAAAAGTCCGGCAGTCGTAGCCCCAGGCCGTGGAGACAGCGATTCGGCACTTCGGCGGCGAGTGGACACCCGCGGACGATCACCGTTAAGCGCGCCGCCCACCGCCAGCGCACTGACTGGAGGCTCGCAAGCGGAGGACGCGCCGGGGACAGTTAACGAGAGGGGAGACGAGCGCGGCTATTTCTTTAACTGGGAGCGCGCTCGGCGGGGCCGCGCGGGGGCACAATAATAAAGCTCGGGGCCTTTACGGCGCCGTTAAACCGGCCGCCGCGACTTGTCGAGGACGCCGGCCAGCGGCAGCGCCCGAGCCGCTCTTATCGCGGACCCAGCTCAGATTTATTCCGCAGGACGTAAAAGCTGGAGGCCAGGCCGCGGACCGAGTCTCCCAACAATTATTCGGCAGCCAGAATTCTCAGAAAATCAGTAGCCACCAGCCCACAGCTATTGGGCGGTTTGTTGGAGAGGTTTCGGACAACGTTTGTGGTTCAAATGGTTCAAATGGCTCTGAGCACTATGCGACTTAAATTCTGAGGTCATCAGTCGCCTAGAACTTAGAACTAATTAAACCTAACTAACCTAAGGACATCACACACTTCCATGCCCGAGGCAGGATTCGAACCTGCGGCCGTAGCGGTCGCTCGGCTCCAGACTGTAGCGCCTAGAACCGCACGGCCACTCCGGCTGGCAGACTATTTTTTCTGCGGTCGGTGGAATGCTAGTGTAAAGTCTCCTAACTACGTGTTTTTCAAAGTTTGTTAATAGCTTTCAGTTTCCAAAACACTAAGGCTTAGATCGACAAAACCTGTTGGAACGCTAAACTGCGTGAGTCTTCTTTTTGATAGTGACTCCACTAGGAGGAGGATAGTTCAGTACGTCTCCGACGAAAGATAACACTTTATTAGATAGGCAACATAAAGTCGCAGCCTTTGCAGTATCTTCAGGTGACCAGGTAGCACATTGTCCTTTCATAACCACCTGTCTTTGACAGTCAGAAAAGAGTTCTGAATCACTTTTTGAACATGTTTTAATTTCATATAACTCCGTGCTACATCAAGAGAGAGACGATTCTGTAACTCTGCATTCTTTTGCATAAGGTCCTTTATTTCTGTTAAGAATTACTGGAGTAAGCACGCATTATAGCGTTTACAGTATTGTTTGTTTACGCGATTAATGTTTTGTCTAGTAGCAATTTCTTCATCAGCTGGCAATATACTTATAATCTTCTACTTCTTTATGGGAGCTTGATTTTTGTGCCTGAATATTTTTCTCATTATTAAACTTCTTATTTTATTTGTGGTAAGGACTATGAGACCAAACTGCTGAGGTCATCGGTCTCTAGGCTTACGCACTACTTAACCTAACTTAAACTAACTTACGCTAAGAACAACACACACACACACGTCCGAGGGAGGACTCGAACCTCCGACGATTGAAGCCGTGCGAACCGCGACAAGGCGCCTGAGACCGCACGGCTACCCCGCGTGGCTTAAACTTATTACTGCGACCTAAATCACCATAGGTGGATGGCAAATTGAGAGTTGGAACAGAATAAGTTTTCTATTTGCGCTTCGAACGAATATTCAACAGTTCATGGTTAAAATCCGAATCAGTAAAATGTACTGCACAGATACGAGCATTTCCAACTGAAAGCGAATCTGTACATTTCTTTTCGTCTCATTGCTTTTAGGAACTACATGAAACTTAATTCCTAACTTCCTTAGTTGTCGGCTGTGGTTAGAACAACTGGCGATCGTGCAGCAAACCATTATTTTTTACTTGAAATCTTACTCTAAAATATCCCTCAATACGCTGATAATTATGACGTAACTCTGAAACCAATCGCCAGTCACTAATAAAATCGCACACTGCTGTACAAGACCTTGTTTTCGCTGGTAAACACAATAAAAACACACAAGTTTATGGCTACCGAGCGCTGCTTGTGTTCGCTCTGACGTTAGCGGCACAGCTTGCTACTGCGCATACAGCTGGTGATCATTACCGTCTATTCTGGTATTTGTGCATTGTGGTGTCCCAATCTCTAAACGGTGTCAAATTGCTTGGCTCATATGTCACCTATGTTACAGAAAATCGATTCTTCAAGCGGAGTGCGATTCACATTGTCATCTAGGAATGGTCGAAACACATTGCAGAAAGAGGAGTATGTGCATTGGAGGAAAACTCATATATGAAGTCCTCGGTTATAGCCAATGGTAAGGAACTAGTTCGTTGTTTTGAGAAATCGCTCAGTAAAACTGCAATAATATCTCATGAATTGATATTTCATGCATGCAATGCGATTGTTTCATCCAGGTTAGACATTGTTTACAAAAACAAGGGTGGTTTAATAAGTCTGGTAAATTTAGATGAAATAATGGAACTTTTTTTTTTGCTCCTTTATGATTGGTAAGCTTTACTATTGAAAAGATCATATGAGGTATTTCAGCAATGTACAGCGTACGGTTCATATTTGACACCCGTCTCAAATGGCAGTGTGTCGGCCGCAATTTAAAATGGAGAAAACTTAGTTTCTTCAAATTACTGTAGTGCTTCATTTCAAGGGTTAAACTACTGCACAAATGAAAACAGAACTGGATGAAGCTTTTACGTGAAATACTTTTAAGATAAGGCCTTCATTTGTCTTAAATTAAAATTTTGAAAATTGGTTTGTTTAAAACTATTTTTTTTTTTAAATTGCTCTATCTGAAATTCTTGTTATCCAGGCCCTAAGCCCTGAGTTGTTCAATGTCTGGTGTGTGGCCTTCAGACGAGTATTTACGTCAATTTTTTTTTAAGTGAGGCCTTCAGCCATGTGTATTCTTTAAAGCAATTTTTATAACTTGTGTTCTGGTCTTCGGCTGTTCTTGTTTTTGGTGTGGTTTTCGGCCTTCAGCTCAGGAGGTATCGCAAGTTTTCTTAACTAGGCCATTTGATCCTTTCAAGGAAATGTATAATTAAGTGGTTCTTAGGAAAATTAAAGTTTGTGTGTTTTGTGCAACTAACCGTAACTGATTACGGCCCCTTCCATAAGAATAACCTGATCCGCTCTGTACTGCGAAACCAGGTATCAGTGTTACTACTTCTGGCATGTCTATTTGTGGTACTGTTTACAGGCACACATTCTGAAAAAGATGACATTAGCGAGAATCTGCAATCAAAGATCAAGCTGCCATTTCGTTTATTGTCGAACTATCAACTAGTATGAATAAAGTACATCACTTACTGTTTTAATAGCATTTACTTCTTTTCTCGTCGTCTTTCAGTTAGAATTGTTCACATCTGAGGTGTTCAGACATTTTGAAATACGTATTTGTTAAGACAAAACTTAATAACATTTCTTTTGGTGAAGAGATAATGTGGAATAAGAGACTCTCTGTTTCACCGAGGTCTAGCGGTGTATATATATATATATATATATATATATATATATATATATATATATAGAGAGAGAGAGAGAGAGAGAGAGAGAGAGAGAGAGAGAGAGAGAGAGAAGAGAAATGTAATTGGTGAAGTAAGGATGTATGTTTCGTGTGTTGTCTGCAATATACAGGGTGGTCGGAAGCTCTCTGAAAAGCTTTTAAAGATGTTGCAGCGTAGGTTATGCTGAGAAATAATTGATGAGAAAAAATTCTGTACTTTGCGCCGTTTCCAAGTTAATTAGCATAGAATTTAACCACACAGACAGGTGGGCATGCAAATTCAAGCAGCCTACCGGATACAATTATTGTCAGTTGTTCTCACAGCGTAGACGATAGCGCAAAAGACTACTCAGACTTCGGCTCGGGTTCAGCCCTTACTGCTGCCGCATGTGAAATTTTTGTATCGCTTTCTTGTTCGGTTTTAGGAAACCAAACGAAGAACACGTTTGGCGACACCGTCTCCGGCGAGCTGATTGAGTTTGCGAGCACAAAGGTCTGATCGGCCTCGACGCTGAGTAATTCGGAACCTGCGCAGCGTATCGACTTTTTTCCTTAATAATCATTTCTCAGTACAGCCCTCCATGAATCACAATTATAAGCTTACCAGAATATTTCTGATTACCCTGTATGTTACTACTTCATAGTAGAGCCTTCTGTATTCCGTAATAATAATCCTGTAAGCTAACAATCAGTACATGAAATCGAACACAAAATAAATGTGGATGGGTTGGCTAGCGTTTCATGTTTCAGAGAGTGGAAGATAGTGATTAATATTTGTGGATAAACTTTTTCTAGGGGTACAGGAAGTATATGCAGTAATTTTCATGTGCTTTTCTGTCGGCGGACATGGAGTTCAGTTGCTCCAGTTTTTGGGGTCAGCTGTAGTAGTAGGGCAAGGTGAGATCTAGAAAAACTTCAAATGAACTTTGGGATAATATTGCAACTGAGGAAATTAGGCATGACATATTTCACTGACGTCAGAATCAGCACTTCCGAAATATCCTGGGACCATCCTGGCATTTTCGTGAAGCGATTTAGATAAATCATCTAAATTAGCATGGTGAGACGCGAGTCTGAACTGCCATCCTTCTGAACACAAGTCCAGTGTGCTAAACACTGCGCCATCTCACTCGATATGCGAGAACACCCCCACCATGAGAATCCAACCCCTCCCCCATTCCTGCTCTGCATATGTGGTAGCGAGACTCGACTGCAGTTTGCATGCATTTCATACTTTGCTGTTGCAGACATCAGCACCCTCACCCTCCCCCCCCCCCCCCTTCACATTTGCGAAGTTCTCACGAAGCACTCAGTGCCCCACGCTTCATACACCCATGCACCTCGCATCTCCATTATACATCTATGTTAGCTTTACATTTGCTTATAAAATATGAATAACAAAATAGGAGCTCTTACTCACTGAAAGTGAGTTTTTTTACCTTAAATGCAATCCAACAAGCTCTGAAAACGTAAATAAAAGCACGAGTACCTTCATAACCTACTTGTTTCTTTCATCGCCAGTTTGCTGCACTGAAAAATCAACATTTCCTTGCAAATAATTAAAAACCAATATTTGCTGTAAACTGTAAATAACAAAGCAGGAACTCGTATTTGTTGCAATTTTACCTTAAATACCATCACGTAAACAAATAATACCAAAAATATTAGGAAATCCAGCTTCGTATGCTAGTTCGTCTTGTCACCAGTTGCTGCACGGAAACACAGCGATAAAAAATAAAAATAAAATGTTTGTGAAATGTTATGGGACTTACTTAACAGCTAAGGTCATCACTCCCTAAGCTTACACACTACTTAACCTAAATTATCCTAAGGACAAACACACACACCCATGCCCGAGGGAGGACTCGAACCTCCGCCGGGAACAAGCGGCACAGTCCATGACTGCAGCCCCCAGACCACTCGGCTAATCCCGCGCGGCCCGCGATCAATGTTCAATCATTGTACCACAGCAATAGATGACTTCACTGTTAAAAATCAGCCTACGGTCGTTGGTTGTACCAAGGGTAAGTAGTTCTCACTGTTACCAACAAATGTCTTTACAGTAAGGAACACAACTGAGTCGTAAATTCGTTATTTTCAAGGCTATGATGTTGCAATATTCTGAATTGTCTGCAACAAATGTCAACAGAGCAAAAAACTGTCAAGTATACACCAGGTTTTCAGGGCTTAGTTGAGGTTACTACATGAGAAAAACGCCGTAATACTCAAATCAATTAATGAGATGTCTCAATATTGCCATTAAAAACACAACTGAGTTGTGGGTTAATCACTTACCAAATCTAAGGCATTGTAAGGATTCTAAAATGTTTGGAAAGTACACCAGCAGTGCTGAAATTTCGATGTTTGCCTAGCAAGTTGCGGGAAAAGTCGATTTTTAGACCACAATTTTTTACTGCCGCCAATATATTGATGCAAAGTTAAAAACCGAAACAGAGAAGTAAAATAATTATTTTTCCACATCTAAGGTGTTGAAAAAAATTCTAAAAGTCTCCAAAACACATTAGCAGTGTGAAAAGTGCGATTTTTATAGACACATATTTGCCAAATCAGTGTCCAAAAGTCTGAAGTATCCCATATTATTAATAGCAGACATTTGAAAATGTAGGCTTAAAAATTCCATTCATAAAACTACCCTAATCACGCTAATAACAACAGAAAAATAAGTATTAGTTAAGCAGGCAAATAGACAGACTGAACATAACTAATTAGGGTTAATCTTGATGTGCGCTACTAAATAATACTCTCACATTTAAATAGTTCTGAAGCATCTTTTTTGGAGAGAGAAAGATAATGTATCGTGTTAATCTCTAGAAAAACGTAAACGACGCAACTGATTGAAATACTGTTATTATTTCAAATGACACAAATCTGCAGCAGGTTACGTAGAATAACAGCTGTTTTCAATCAGAACTCCACTGGTTTGGCTCTCTAAAACCTTTACAGACGGTATTTACCATATTACCTTACATATCTAAGCAGTCACAGTATTCGGAAATGCGTCGCAAAAGGTGAAGTTTTCGTTGCAGCAGTTATTAAATATGCAATGCATATACTCAGTTCTAGCAGCAGCCTTTCGGGAAACTATAGATCGCAAATAAAAGCCGTAATCGAACACAGCGTCCAAACATACGCACAACACAATTGTCTTATTACGAAGGAAGGAATGAGTTGCTTTATTACGAAATATCACTTGATCTGGACTGTGAATAATTGTGTGAGAATGGTGACAAAAGATAGTAGTGGTGAAAGATATGACATTTGCAAAGACAGTCGATATCTTGGGCAACATGTACTAAAGTGACGTTATTCTCTATAATGTACAGATACGATGACAACCGGAAATTACGTTAGATACTGCCAACCACTGTTGCTGCTACAGTCGAAATATACGATTAATACTAAGTGCCCAACCACATCATTCATGTTCGCACTTTCCGTTAGCAAAGCTCAAACAAAATGACTTTAAATATTACTAAGTATGGTACACCAACATTGCTGTGTAACACTATGACAGTACTAGCGTCGTAGCACAAGGAAAATACTGTAATAACAGCAATGTTACCAGTAGAGAATTGCCAATAATAGTCGAAGTGATATAATTACATTCCATGATAGAGTAGTGGAAAAGAAAGATACAATGTCAGAATCGATAATGTGATTATAGCAGAAATAGCAGTGAGTCATTACCAATAATTGCAAAAGTGGCGTACCTATGACAGATTGATTAAAAGATACAAGTCATCGTGTAAATATCCAAATATTCTTGCACGGGGAATAAGCATACGATCCTCTCCGTAGTGGTCTCGAACCAGGTAATACCATGCTCAAACACTTGTCCAGTCGCTCTGTAAGATCATCAAGTACATGCCTAAGCAGTCTTACAAACACGGAAGAAACTACTTATAATGTACTGCGAGATGTGTCACCCTTTGGTAGCACAAATTAAATATTTGTTGTTGTTGTTGTGGTCTTCAGTCCTGAGACTGGTTTGATGCAGCTCTCCATGCTAATGTATCCAGTGCAAGCTCCTTCATCTCCCAGTACCTACTGCAACCTACATCCTTGTGAATCTGCTTAGTGTATTCATCTCTTTGTCTCCCTCTACTATTTTTACCCTCCACGCTGCCCTCCAATGCTACATTTGTGATCCCTTGATGCCGCAGGACATGTCCCACCAACCGATCCCTTCTTCTAGTCAAGTTGTGCCACAAGCTTCTCTTCTCCCCAATCCTATGCAATACCTCCTCATTAATTATGTGATCTACCCACCTAATCTTCAACATTCTTCTGTAGCACCACATTTCGAAAGCTTCTATTCTCTTCTTCTTCAAACTATTTATTGTCCAAGTTTCACTTCCATACATGGCTACACTCCATACAAATACTTTCAGAAACCACTTCCTGACACATAAATCTATACTCGATATTAACAAATTTCTCTTCTTCAGAAACGCTTTCCTTGCGATTACCAGTCTACGTTTTATATCCTGTGTACTTCGACCATCATCAGTTATTTTGCTCCCCAAATAGCAAAACTCATTTACTACTATAAGTGTCTCATTTCCTAATCTAATTTCCTCAGCATTGCCCGACTTAATTCGACTACATTCCATTATCATCGTTTTGCTTTTGTTGATGTTCTTCTTATTTCCTCCTTTCAAGACACTGTCCATTCCGTTCAACTGATCTTCCAAGTCCTTTGCTGTCTCTGACAGAATTACACTGTCATCAGCGAACCTCAAAGTTTTTATTTCTTCTCCATGGATTTTAATACCTACTCCAAATTTTCCTTTTGTTTGCTTTACTGCTTGCTCAATATACAGATTGAATAACATCGGGGAGAGACTACAAACCTGTCTCACTCCCTTCCCAACCACTGCTTCCCTTTCATGCCCCTCAATTCTTATAACTGCAGTCTGGTTTCTGTACAAATTGTAAATAGCCTTTGGCTCCCTGTATTTTACCCCTGTCGCCTTTAGAATTTGAAAGAGAGTCTAAGTCTACAAATGCTAGAAACGTAGGTTTGCCTTTCCTTAATCTTTCTTCTAAGATAAGTCGTAAGGTCAGTATTGCCTCACGTGTCCCAACATTTCTACGGAATCCAAACTGATATTCCCCGAGGTCGGCTTCTACCGGTTTTTCCATTCGTCTGTAAATATTAAACTGATAGTTCGGTAATTTTTACATCTGCCAACACTTGCTTTCTTTGGGATTGGAATTATTATATTCTTCTTGAAGTCTGAGAGTATTTCGCCTGTCTCGTACATCGTGGTCACCAGATGGTAGAGTTTTGTCAGGACTGGCTCTCCCATGGCCTTCAGTAGTTCTAATGGAAAGTTGTCGACTCCCGGGGCCTTGTTTCGACTCAGGTCTTTCAGTGCTCTGTCAAACTCTTCACGCAGTATCGTATCTCCCATTTCATCTTCATATACATCTTCTTCCATTTCCATAATATTGTCCTCAAGTACATCGCCCTTGTATAGACCCTCTATGTACTCCTTCCACCTTTCTGCTTTCCCCTCTTTGCTTAGAACTGGGTTTCCATCTAAGCTCTTGACATTCGTACAAGTCGCTCTCTTTTCTGCAAAGGTCTCTTTAATTTTCCTGTAGGCTGTATCTATCTTACCCCTAGTGACATAAGCCTCTACATCCTTACATTTGTCCTCTACTCATGCCTGCTTAGCCATTTTGCCCTTCCTGTCGATCTCATTTTTCAGACGTCTGTATTCCTTTTTGCCTGCTTCATTTACTGAATTTTTATATTTTCTCCTCTCATCAATTAAATTCATTATTTACCCAAGGATTTCTTCTAGCCCTCGTCTTTTCACCTACTTGATCCTCTGCTGCCTTCAGTACTTCATCCCTCAGAGCTACCCCTTCTTCTTCTACTGTATTTCGTTCCCCCATTCTTGTCAACTGTTCCCTTATGGTCCCCCTGAAACTCTCTACAACCTCTGGTTTTCAGTTTATCCAGGTCCCATCTCCTTAAATTCCCACCTTTTTGCAGTTTCTTCAGTTTCAATCTACAGTTCATAACCAATAGAATGTGGTCAGAGTCCACATCTGCCCCTGGAAATGTCTTACAATTTAAAACCTCTTTCCTAAATCTCTGTCTTATCATTATATAATCTATCTGAAACCTGTCAGTATCTCCTGGCTTCTTCCATGTATACAATATCGTTGCCTTGCTAACCTCCTACCATGACAGGTGGGATAGCATGTTGTGTGCCTACACACCTGGTGACACATGATGCTGTGCAACATGCCTAGCACCATACACTGAGGGACATGGAAATGGGTTGCTATGTGAAATATTCTAGTTATGACCCACTCTACGAGCTATCTCATTTTCTGCATTCATTTCAGATACACTCTGTATATGTATATATATATATATATATATATATATATATATACAGAGTGTATCTGAAATGAATGCAGAAAATGAGATAGCTCGTAGAGTGGGTCATAACTAGAATATTCCACATAGCAACCCATTTCCATGTCCCTCAGTGTATGGTGCTAGGCATGTTGCACAGCATCATGTGTCACCAGGTGTGTAGGCACACAACATGCCATATATATATACACATGCCAATGCTTCAAACCACGGCCACAATGACAACACACTGTCTCATCATTGTTACCAGTGTTAAAAGACCATACTTCACTTCACTCATCCAGTTGCCAATTAGTAGCATGAGACCACTGACCAAATGATGTTAATCTAGCCTCCTACGTACTGTATTTGGGCCACTCTAGTCCCATCGTGATTTTAGGTGAATTATATTGAGGCAGTGGTTCTGGAAACGAATTTGGACATATTTTTACTCTGCTCAGGTCTACTTCCTACACCTATACACATATATATTGATCGATTGATTGATTTTTATTGCCCAAAAACAAAACATTTACAGGGATGTAAAGCTCGTATAAGCAATATCAATAAATGTACAAACAACAATGACAATAAATACACAAATAATTAATCTATGTTAGAAATTATGCTCACAGAAATCTTGCATTGTATAAAAACAATTCTGAATCAATAAAATTTTTACAAATATCTTAAATTTTTTCAGCTCGAGACTCTTAACTGACCCTGGTAGTTTATTTAATAACTTTACAGATGTGTGTTTGAAGCTGTTTAGAGTTTTGGTATATGAGCAGTAGTCTTTTCTTACATCATTACAGTGTCATGTGTTATAACTATGTACATCCGAATTCAGAGCAAAACTAGACGAGTTCTTTTTAATGTACAAGAGACATTGAAATATGTATATACAAGGCAAGGTCATAATACTAAGTTTAATAAATAATTCTCTACAGTGAGTTCTAGGTGGTACTTTACATATCAATCTGACAGCTTTTTTCCGGGCTGTAAATAAGCATTTTGAATAGCAATTGTTTCCCCACAAGATTGTCCCCTTCATCAAATGAGAGTGAATATAACTATAATAGACAGAAAGGAACATTTTCTCCTCTACTGTTGCTTGCAATTTTCTGAGCATAAACATTCCTTTAGAAATTTTTGGTGTTAAGTAATTCACATGTGTCTGCAAAACAATGCCCAGAAACTTTACAGGAACTGTCTCTAAGGTGGTTCTATTGTTATAAGAAATGTTTAATTCCTGTGTTATAGTTATGTTCATAGACAGACTATTGGCATTGCACCAGTCAGAAAGTATATCTACCTTGAGTGAGGTAGAGTTACTTATGTTATTGTTTGTAGGCACTGTAACACTTAGACTGATATCATCTGCATACAAGTAACAGTTTTTAGTATCATCTATTACATTGCTAGGTAGGTCACTCATATATAATATGAACAAGAGAGGGTCCAAGATTGACCCTTGAGTAACACCATGGTTAACGGGTAAGAAACTAGAATATTGGTTATTGAAGTAAGCAGTCTGAGATCTATTAGATAAGTATGACTGAATAATTTTAACTGCAGAGACTGAGAAACCTACAGTTTTTAATTTCAGCAGCAGAATGTTGTGGCACACAGTGTCAGAAACTTTTGATAAATCAAAGAACTTTGTACTTACAATTAATTTTTCTTCTTTTGCTTGCTTGAAAACAGCTACATATGTAGCTTATAACAGCATCACATGTTGATAGATTTTTCCTAAATGCAAACTGGCTATTTGAAAGTAATTGATGAGAATCTAGAAAATTGATTATTTGAATACTCATTAGTTTCTTAATGACCTTGGATAAAAGTGATACAAGAGAAACTGGCCTATAGTTGCTAGGCAAATTATTGTCACCTTTTTTTTGGACTGGGATTACTTTAGCTACTTTTAATTTTTCAGGGAAACAACATTCATCAAAGCAGTAGTTTATGATGTGACAGAGAACCTCTGCTATATTATGACTACTAAGTTTCAATATTTTAGAGCTGAAATTGTAAATATCCAATGAATCACTTTTGCTAAGAGAAATAATGACAGAGTGTACATCTTCCACACAAACGTGTCCAAAATAAAACACATTTTCCATAGCATTTTGGTTTTTATAGGTAACATCCAAATAGTAGCTAGGTTCATGTTTACTATCAGGTATCTTAGTAACTACACTATCTAGACTGTTTACAAAATAATTATTAAAACTATCAGCACTAATTTTGGATCTGGATGTAAATTCTTTGCTACCCTATGCTAGATTCTCATTAATGATTTTCTACAGTTCTTTTGGTTTATTAGTAGCTTGTAAAACTAATTTGCAATTATATTCTAATTTAGCTTCCTTAATACCCATTCTGTACTGATATTTGCATTCTTTATATCTTACTTTGGCATGCAGACAAGATGAATTCTCTGCTAGGTAGTAGAAATTGTTGCATTGATCATTAAGTTTTCGTAGTTCCTGTGTGTACCACTTATTTTGATTGATAGTCGATACCCTGCTCATTTTAACACATTTGTTCTTTAGCGGCACGCCAATGTTAACTGTCCACATGAATAATTCAAGAAAGTTGTTGAACTGGTTTTCTGCTCCAGTGTTACCATACACACACAACCAATTAATTTCTCTGAGACATTTTAGAAAAACAGATGTATTACAGTCACTAATTGTATGTTGTGTCTTATTACATGAATAATAATTCCATGATGATCAGAAAGAAGAGTGTCAATCACATTTGTATCGTATTCTGAAGAATGAAAAGCTGTAACAATATTGTCTATAAAAGTACCCATGTTTACACTACCAGGTCTAGTGATTACATTCTTCAGCATGATATTCATCCCATAGCTTTTAACTAAGCTATTTATTTCCAAGTTGACAGAAGTACTGGAGTTGAAATTAATATTAAAATCAGCCATTAGAATTGCATTAACTTTCATTAAAAACAGTGTGTTTATTAAGATGTCCAACCTTTCAAAAATTCTTATTTTCCAATACTGGGTTTCTGTAAATACAGATAAAGGCTGTTCCGTAAGTAACATTGTAACAGGCAGATATTTCAAAAGTTTCCTCCACTGATAAATTTGTTACACTAGGTAGTGGCTCAAAAACAATTCGGTTCTTAATTAAAATAGCAGAGCCGCTTCGTTTCTTATCTTTATGGCAAAAGTAAGAGGCTACTTTAAAATCTGGAATGCCTGTCAAGTTGATGCCATCAGGGTTCATCCAATGTTCAGCTAAACCAAGGACTTCTATTTGCTTTTCCTCGAGCAGAACACGCAATGCATCTGTTTTATCTAATAAGCCCTGTATGTTAAGAAACATGATCTTAGCAGTATAGGTAGGTATAATGTTATTAGATTTGGGGCATTCTGCCTGCTGAACTATTTATTTGCTGTTTTTTAGTATGGGTTAGGCCCTGGTCAACAGGAAGTGACCAAGCCTGGTCTGGACTAGGCTTGGTCAGTGACTCACGTTTCCTTGGTTCTTTAAACCTGTTTTCATTTTACTATATTGGATTGATGTAGAACTACTCTCACTTAATTTAGTGCCAAAGTCTAATACTATTCAGAATAATCACATGACCATTATCAATCTACTACTGCCATGAATAAGTATCACAATGCACGCTACTGCACCACGTGAAGATGCATTGGAATTGGAGAAGTGGCCACTCAGCAAAGCAATACCAATGCTGTGACCTGCTGGTGCAACCTGAGAGACACTTCATGTTCACAACGCTCTTCTGGGTATGAGCCAAGGTTAAGAACCTGGGAACCAACTACTTGGCACCATGCCACTTGGGACCTGCTGTTACAATTAGAGAAGAGGCGTGTGTCTCACTCAGTAGTAACAGCTGAGCTGCGACCGCTGGAGACATGAACGGCAGGAAGCGAGTTTGTTTGATGGACCCTGTGTGTACGTCAGTTTACAAACTGAACCACTGAGATTTTACCATTTATAGAGAGCCTTGAGAGGGATCCTGGATGCAAGTAGAATACGACAGCTGGCAGTTTAATGGTCATATTGACGAAGTCTCCAAAGGTATTACTCCTACTCTTCAGGAGAAGTGCAGTCGACTTATGATAGCCTTTAAGTGAGGATATGGAAAATAGGTACTGAATAAACAAATACGAAGTTCTGTTTAGAAAAGAAAAAATTGTTTGTTGGTGCACGTGTAATTTATACTACCAATATCAATAACAATCTTGTGCTTGATCTATAACAACAAAGCAAGCTGTTCGTTGGTTGGTCTTTTCTTCCTCCCTAAGACCTGAAGGATGTTTAGCACATTGGAGGGAAACATGTTAATACATATACCACCACACAAACCTCCAATTTACACTCTTAAGACAAAAAATAGCGGAAATTTTGATCACGTGATCTTCCACTAACTCCTTCTAAACTTGCTTGTACTAGCAGTTTAATTGTAAACTATTACCTCAATTGCACTTTTGTGTGTGTGTGTTTGTATGTATGTGTGAGTTTCTCGAGTGCTGTCAGACGTTCAAAAAATGGTTCAAATGGCTCTGAGCACTATGGGACTTAACATCTGTGGTCATGAGTCCCCTAGAACTTAGAACTACTTAAACCTAACTAACCTAAGGACTTCACACACATCCTTGCCCGAGGCAGGATTCGAACCTGCGACCGTAGCGGTCACGCGGTTCCAGACTGAAGCGCCTAGAACCGCACGGCCACACCGGCCGGCCTGTCAGACGTCGGGTGTTGGTCGTTGGCATCTGTTAATCGTAGATAGTAAGCCAACACCTCGTCGTGGCATGCTGGTATAAGGTGGTATAAACAATGGTGCAGCAATGGAGGCATAAAGCGGGCAGGGAAGCAAGGCATCCAATGTCACAGTTAGACAGAATCATGTTGGAAATTTCAAGTTAATGATCAGTGATCTGCAGTTTGTAACACTTGGGATATTGATGTGGGCCTCTATCTGTAACATATTTTTATACCATCAGGTCCAGGCAGCCTGTGGTTTTCTTGCCGAGTAAGGAGATGGAGCTGATTTTGATAAGGCATGTATTCTGTGTACAGCCAGCAAGCATCTACCGACATCTTATTGTTTTAATGCTTAATGAAGTTATTATGCTGTTTTGCTTGTTTTGATATGGCTTATCAGTGACATTTTCCACTTTCTTTCCATATTTACCCGTTTGTAGCATATTATATAAGTAAAGGCTTTTATTGCATACATAAACAGGTTTTCTCAACTCGACATTTTGATGCTAATGTATACATGTCACATAAGTACCCAATGTATGCGAGATGACCTTGAGACTCCCTCCACTAACACCAAAGGTGTAATCAGGGGTAGTGGTAGTGGTGGCAACGGGTGCAATGGCGGCTGCAGCAGCAGATCTAACATAGGAAGATACATGTTTTTGACAGGTAAGTGGATGGATGCATATCAAATGTTATCCATGAATTAATGTATAGATGGATCCACCAAAAGCTTTACCCCAAACTTCGCATAGATGTACCAGTGAGCTTTACTGCGGCTCGCGTTGGTGCTGTTTGTAGGTTTCCGTCCTCTGTTAGAGACCAGACCGTATCTTTTAGTTGACATGGTTGTGGTTGTTTGTCTTCTTCTCATGTTGACTGGCGCCACTTGGTTTCGCAAACGTTGCCTCTTTGATAGTGGCAGCAGTGGCGATTGTGGATATATAGTAACTGTTGCCCTGTCTTTGGAGCGATGTTGTTGTTGTTCCGAGTCATGTCAGTGTGCAGTTTGGTTGGGGACTCAGGGGGAGCCAGGTCCGTGCAGTGCCTGAACACGCCGCGACCTATGGCGGCGCGCATGGACTGCTGGATCAAAGTCCTCGTCGTAAACCGGATCCTGAAGCATTTGGATTCAGGTAGAGAAACCTCCACCACTGTGAGATCTTGCGATTCTCGAATGACTTGGGTTCGCGATGCTGCTCATAGTGTTGCTGAGGTGAAGAGCAGTGAGTGGAGTGCTTGGGGAAGGCGGATCTGATTAGCTTCCCTGGACTTCTAATTACTGTTTTTTTGCGTTTACTTTGTTACTATTTGTCAAGTTCAACCAGCGGTATTTTTCCTGCCTTGTGGCCGCTAATTCCCCAGTTACCTGCCTGGGGTTAGCGTATGTAACGACAGCGTACGTTTCCTCGCCTTAAAGCTGCATTCCGGTGAGGCGTGTAATTTTGACAGCTTTCTTGATTGTGGGTTGCTTGGTAATTCTTCCACTCTGGTGGTAGTGATTACTTTCTCGTTCTGGGCGCTCTAAGCACAGTATTCTGTGGGTGGAGTCCAGACTGACATTTCCAGCTTTGGCGTATTGTTCCATCATTGCATTTGGTTTACAGGACGTCAGATAGCTTCAGAAGATTGTCATTAGTCATTCGTTAGACTGCCACTAGTCTGAGTTACCATCTTGTGAAGTGAATGCAACTCTTGGCTGCCTATCTCATCGCTCGCGACAGTGTTTGTTGCCGAACCTTCTCAGAAGTCGATTCCTGGTGCACAGTCTGTGACTGGCCCTTGTGTTTTATGATTGTATTTGCTTTTTTATTGTATGTTTCTAAGATTTTTTATGTAATTGCCATTCTTGGCGTTACAGCACGTTTAAATGTTTGTGCTACCAAGTTCACCATTATTTTGTCTCGCCCATTTGGTGATCAGGTGTTGTAAATTAACCTTTTCTATTGCATTGCTGTTTTACAGTGTGTTTGTTATTTTTTTATAATTGCCGTTCTTGGCGTTAAAGGCCTTCAGCCGTGACTGTGATTACTTGCCTTAAAATTCTAATTGGGATCACATTGGTTTGTTTTTAAAACATTATTTGCTGTGTTTGTATTTTATGCTCATTTGGTACATTGTAATGCACTGAAAACACCATTAATTACACAGTTGTTTATTCCTTCATTAATAACGTGTGATATCTTTATTTTCGCTGAGTCTGAGGTAACCTTTTTAAAATAAATGTGTGTAATTGCAAAAGGGAACCAATAGTAACTGATTAGGGCCCCGTCCACAATCGTAACCAAATCCTGCCTTCCCTTGCCTACCACCAGGTTTTACCCAAACTAATGATATTTCACGATGTAACACTTGATAGATCCTACGTGAACAGTATTCCCAGATGAAGCAAGGGTAGAGTCACATTTCGTACAACAACTCAGATCAAATGTGGGTGGATCCATGCAGAACACTATGCAGACCTTTGTGTAGTTTGATCCACTGCGAATAGTATCCCAGATGTGGTGCATGCTGGATAAAGCCAGTTTCAAATTAATCAGTGGGAAAACTAACTGTGTGTAGAATTAAGGATAAGATATCAGTTTTGTTTTGAATTTTAATATGTGTCTGACGAGGCATTCAGACTATTAATTTCATTTGTCTATAAAAGTTGTAGGAGACGCTGGTCATAGCATGACGTCATTAAAACATAGAGATTTGGATTCTCCTAGGACGGGTGCACTGATGATGTAAAAGTGCTGCACTCATCTTGCTCTTTTACATTGCTTGAGACAGTTTAGTAGAGGTAAGATCTATGTTAGTCTGGGCTGTGATCCAGCTGCACGGATTTCTGTGACAGAAGTTTTCATGTTGTATGACACTTTGAAATATTTTGTGTGAGTTCGGTGGAAGCTTACACTCTGCAGTAGTCAGGCCTCTGTTTTATTTCTGCTAGTTCCTGAGTGTGACTTGTGTTTTAGCCAGTGAAACCGATTTTGACTGAGATTTACTTGCGCTGAGTCTCATTTTTAACTCAGTTTGCCAATGGGTACTATGAATACTGTTCGACACTTGACATTATTACATAGTCTGTAGGTATCACTAAAATTTATTCGTGTGAAGTTTGACATCGATTAATTTTAGTTGCGAACACCACCTGCTTTTTAAAGATATTTTATTTATATACTGTGGATGACAACAACTATACTGGGGGCTTCAGCTCAATTTCAACTCACTTACATAGAGTTTATAACCAGCCTAAGAAATATGATCTGATTAACCGCTTGTAGTTCGAGTATATTATTTAGATCTGCTGCTCCTACGATCAGCCTAAAGATATTTTAAGTCTGATTAGTACATCAGAGACAATTTTCTTTTTATTTTCACTTAAAACGACAATAACAAGAGTAAAAATAATCATCACCTAGGACGACGTATGATCGACCAACAGTCCTAACTGTTGTAGCGTATAGGACGAGACTACTGAACATTCTACGTGTAGAGAAATGCAAGTGGAGAGACGTAGTAGGCACAGAAACTGCGATAATTCAGTGAGTTTTTGTTGTGGCGAAGCACCTAGAAGTGTCGCATTTATGATTTTAAAAAAGTGTTTCATTTGTCTTACGACTAGTTTGATACTGTCCATCACAATTTCTTCTCCAGTGCCAAAGGAGCACATACACTCATCATCAGCATCCCTGTCACTTGTGAGAGTCAGACTATGCCTCCCCATTCAGTTTTCCCATCTGCATCACTTTCAAATGCCTCTGAAGCTATTCCCTGACGTCTTAACCGACCTTCTGTCACCTTATTCCTTCTAATAGTTACAATTTTCCCCATTTTCCTTTTCTCATCGATTTTTCAAAGAAACTCCTCATTATTCCTAAAAGTAACAAAAGCAATAGTGGCCAGCTCTCTGTAAGATGTGCGAAAGTCTCCTCACGATATAAAAATCTACGCGAGTCTTCTAGTTAATAGACTAGTGGCAATCGGATATGAGTGGTATCTCAATACAGAATTTGTATTTCTAGACTTCAATATTTGATTCTTGCATACAGTTGTGAGTATAACATTCCGTTAATGAATAAGAAGTGAAACCTAGGTGTTTAATTAATCTGGAAATCATTCATCACCATCATCATCATTTAAGACTGATTATGCCTTTCAGCGTTCAGTCTGGAGCATAGTCCCCCTTATAAAATTCCTCCATGATCCCCTATTCAGTGCTAACATTGTTGCCTCTTCTGATGTTAAGCCTATTACTTCAAAATCATTCTTAACCGAATCCAGGTACCTTCTCCTGGGTCTGCCCCGACTCCTCCTACCCTCTACTGCTGAACCCATGAGTCTCTTGGGTAACCTTGCTTCTCCCATGCGTGTAACATGCCTCCACCATCTAAGCCTATTCACCCTGACTGCTACATCTATAAAGTTCATTCCCAGTTTTTCTTTGATTTCCTCATTGTGGACACACTCCTGCCATTGTTCCCATGTACTAGTACCTGCAATCGTCCTAGCTACTTTCATATCCGTAACCTCAACCTTGTTGATAAGGTAACCTGAATCCACACAGCTTTCGCTCCCATACAACAAATTTGGTCGAAAGATTGAACGGTGCACAGATAACATAGGCTTGGTACTGACTTCCTTCTTGCAGAAGAGAGTAGATCGTAGCTAAGCGCTCACTGCATTAGCTTTGCTACACCTCGCTTCCAGTTCTTTCACTATATTGCCATCCTGTGAGAATATGCATCCTAAGTACTTGAAACCATCCACCTGTTCTAACTTTGTTCCTCCTATTTGGCACTCAATCCGTTTATATCTCTTTCCCACTGACATTACTTTCGTTTTGGAGATGCTAATCTTCATACCATAGTCCTTATATCTGATCTAGCTCCGAAATATTACTTTGCAAACTTTCAACCGAGTCTGCCCTCACAACTAAGTCATCGGCATATGCAAGACTGCTTATTTTGTGTTCACATATCTTAATCTCACCCAGCCAGTCTATTGTTTTCAACATATGATCCATAAATAATATAAACAACAGTGGAGACAGGTTGCAGCCTTGTCTTACCCCTGAAACTACTCTGAACCATGAACTCAATTTACAGTCAACTCTAACTGCTGCCTGACTATCTATGTAAAGACCTTTAATTGCTTGCAAAAGTTTGCCTCCTATTCCATAATCTCGTAGAACAGACAATAACTTCCTCCTAGGAACCCGGTCATATGTCTTTTCTAGATCTATAAAGCGTAGATACAATTCCCTGTTCCACTCATAACACTTCTCCATTATTTGCCGTAAACTAAAGATCTGGTTCTGACAACCTCTAAGAGGCCTAAAACCACAGTGATTTTCATCCAATTGGTCCTCAACTAATACTCGCACTTTCCTTTCAACAATACCTGAGAAGATTTTGCCCACAACGCTGATTAAAGAGATACCTCTGTAGTTGTTACAATCTTTTCTGTTTCCATGTTTAAAGATTGGTGTGATTACTGCTTTTGTCCAGTCTGATGGAACCTGTCCCGACTCCCAGGCCATTTCAGTTATCCTGTGTAGCCATTTAAGACCTGACATTCCACTGTATTTGATGAGTTCCGACTTAATTTCATCCACCCCAGCTGCTTTATTGCACTGCAATCTATTGACCATTTTCTCCACTTCCTCAAATGTGATCCTATTTCCATCATCATTCCTATCCCATTGTACCTCGAAATCTGAAACATTACTGATCGTATTTTCACCTACATTGAGCAACTCTACAAGATATTCCCTCCATCTGGCCAAGGAATCCACAGGATTCACCAGCAGTTTTCCTGACCTGTCAAAAATACTTGTCATTTCCTTCTTACTTCCCTTTCGAAGACTGCTAATTACACTCCAGAATGGTTTTCCAGCAGCTTGACCCAAAGTCTCCAACCTGTTTCCAAAGTCTTCCCAAGATTTCTTCTTGGATGCTGCAATTATCTGTTTGGTTTTGTTTCTTTCTTCAACATAACTTTCTCTGTCTACCTGAGTTCTAGTATGTAGCCATTTTTGATACGCCTTCTTTTTCCTTTTACAGGCTGCCTTGACTGTGTCATTCCACCAAGCTGTTTGCTTCATACTACCTTTACACACTACTGTTCCAAGACTCTTGAAGATAGACGTTGACTGTGGATGTTGAATCACGGACACAGTCATTTTGACCTGCCCAAAGATGTAAACAACAATGCATGAGCAGCACATATTAGACGGAGGGGGTCCGACAGCCGATCAGTTCCAGTCATTCCACGAGGAAGGAGGTACACCGCTAGTGCTGTCTGTAGTTGAACCAGGCCTAGACGGTCAATACCGCGGTTCAGTTGCGTTCGCATTATTACGACTTTGTGTCAGGAAGGGCTCTCGACAAGGGAAATGTCCAGGCGTCTCGGAGGGAACCAAAGCGATATTGTTCGGAGATGGAGGAGATACAGAGAGACAGGAACTGTCGATGAGATGCCTCGCTCAGGCCGCCCCAAGGACTGCTACTGCAATGGATGACTGCTACTACGGATTATGGCTCGGAGAAACCCTGACAGCAACGTCCCCTGACAGCAACGTCACCATGTTGAATAATGCTTTTAGTGCAGCCACAGGACGTCGTGTGAAGACTCAAACTGCGCGCAATAGGCTGCTTGATGCGCAACTTCACTCATACCGTCCATGGTGGGGTCAATCTTTGCAACCACGACACCATGCGGCGCGGTACAGATGGCCCCAACAACATGCCGAATGGACCGCTCAGGTTGGCATCACGCTCTCATCACCGATGAGTCCCGCATATGCCTTCGCCAGACGATCGCCGGAGACGTGTTTGGAGGGAACTTGGTCAGGCTGAAGGCCTTAGACACACTGTCCAGCGAGTGCAGCAATGTGTAGCTTCCCTGCTGTTTTAGGGTGGCATTATGTGGGGCCGACGTACGCCGCTGGTGGTCATGGAAGGCGCCGTAACGACTGTACGATACGTGAATGCCAATCTCCGATCGATAGAGCAACCACATCGGCAGCATTTTGGTGAGGCATTCGTCTTCCATGGACGAAAATCCGCGCCCTCACCATGCACATGTTGTGAAAGATTTCCTTCAAGATAACGACATCACTCGACTAGAATGGCCAGAATGTTCTCCAGACATGAACCCTATCGTACATGCCTGGGATATAACGACGGGTCCCACCAACCACTCTGAGGGATCTGTGCCGAATCGCGGTTAAGGAGTGAGGCAATCTGGACCAACAATGCCTTGATGAACTTGTGGACAGTATGCCACGACGAATACAGGCATTCATCATTGCAAGAGGACGTGCTACTGGGTATTAGAGGTAGCATTGTGTACAGCAGTGTGGACCACCACCTCTAAAGGTCTCGCTGTATGGTGGTACATCATGTAATTTCTGGTTTTAATGAGCAACAAAAAGGGTGGAGATGATGTTTATGTTGAACTCTATTCCAATTTTCATTACAGGTTCCGCAACTCTCGGAATCGAGGTGACGCAAAACTTTTTTATTATGCGTATAACCTGTTACTTACAGCTTTGACACGCTTCATAATGATTTGATGGCTGTGTTATCTGGATTTAGCATCTATATATCGTTTTTCTGGACGGGAATGAAGTTGCAAGGGTTTTTCCACTCCGTTGAACTTATAATTAAATGTAAGGGAATCCTCTAAAAGCCACTTAACTCAGAATTCAGTTCAAGAGTAAATGAGACCAATTGGAAGGGGAAGTTAACGTCATGGTTATTAGCTCAGTTGGATGAGGAGAGTTACGAAACTATCCATGGTCTATTTGAGTTAAATGGTATGACTGGACGGGAATTTTGCTTCGATCCTACGGAAAATGTGTTCAGAACTACACCAACATAACATCTCTCTTGGTATCGATTTCGAGCAGATAGCTCGCTTAACCATGAGCCACATATCTTGCGTTGGTATCGATTATCCTTCGCGACCCCGTGAGAAACGCGGTGGTAGATGGTTCTGACAGAACGATACACCAGAAAAAGCGCGCTGATTGTCACATTGCTCTTCGGCAACGTTACACTGGATCAGGAATAGTTCCAGCTGCATATCACCTACATTGGCCGGTAAGACTTCCGTGAACAGTAGAGACCGATCCATTGACAGTTTCCTGATTCATCCCTGCGCCAGCGACTGAATACTACGCACCTACGAGTCGTGACATTACGGATGACAAGCCCATTTTTGCAGTTTATATTCACAGCGGAGTGTTCGGTTAAGCTGTAATTTGCCGAAAAGGCGCCGTATGTTGACCGGGTCAGATAAGTGAGTGCACATTGGGTAAAGTAAGTAGGCTGGGGAGCCGCTGGTCTAGCTGCTGCAGCTTAGCGCCCTGAAAAGCCGCAAGGTGACAGAGAGGAGGTGCCAAAGAGAGCGGAAACGAGGTCAGAAACTGACTACGTTACAACTTTGGATATTCACAGAAAACGCTAAAACTACGTCCAGACAAGCTATGAAGAATCTTAAGAGAGCGATGAAGTCACATTAACGAGATGAACTCAATAAAATGGTTACCATGTGTATGCAGTATTGTTACCAATGTTATTAACTTCTATGATAAAACCTTTTTATAAATCAATAACAAATGCTACAAATGGGCAGTACAGCTTATGACACACAGTCGGATAGTGCGTGATGCTAGCAAGAGAATGATCTTGTTGAAACTGTTGGTAAATAAATACACAATTTTTATAAGTGATTTAATTGAGTAACTCATGAAATGACGCCAAACCAAAGATCTCTCCACATGCTCACAAATGGTTATTGTGAAAATGACAGATTTATCCCATTATTCCAGTATCGTGGCATTGTTTAGTAAGGATATTGGTGGTGTAAAATTTGTAAGACTGTGCTTTGGCTGTTGTAGGACCGCAGTGACAAGGTGAATAGTCATGCATTTGATCAAGTTGCTGCAGTTCTGTTTGTGGCGTACATTGTAAATTATTAAGCTATGTATAAAACTATATAATGCAATATTTGACATCAAATTAATTAAAAGTGCTTGTTAAATTAACTAAAAGTATGTGGCAAATATGTTTGAAATGCATAAATGTCGTAGTGTATGTAATCTTACAAATGATGATTATGTTGAGAGCTGCTACACAAGGTGGAGAAGTTGGTCACAAGACGAAGTTTTTTTATCTGAGAGGCAAAGCAGGGGTCGTGGTCTTCTTCCTTTGACTCTTAGTAAGCTTGGCTTTGGTGATTTTTTGGGCAGTTAGAGAGTCGCTTCCGCTTCAGCGTTTCTTGGTAATTTAGGTGAGCTTCCGCATGGGAAAGAAACAATTCGATGCGCTCGAGTTCGGGAAAGGACTATTTCGATGTGCTCCAGATCAGGACAGGATTATTTCGATGTGTACCATTCCGAAACTCAGAAATATTTTGGAACTTTGAGTGCTAGTTGGCATAGACTCTTGTAGGGCTATCAGTGACTGATCTTTCCTGAAGAGGTGAATTTTGATAAGGTATAAACATAAGTACATACTTGACAAACTTAAGAATTTTGATGCAATTTAAGTGATTTGGTGCATGGCTCCATGCCTTTAATTCGCGTTCATCACTTCCTGCATACTAGCTTCTTTCTCCGCAAAATTAGTCATTTGGTATCTTGTTTCTTCAGTTAATGATAACCCATGTGAGGCCACCCTTTGGAATAAATGTGTGTCTCATTTCAATGAACTAATATTAATCCATTGATTACGGATTACATTCTTATCGTACAGGATCACACGCTTTACAGTTTTCCTTTAATATTCTCAATCCATTTCTTGTATCTTTGTTTAACTTACTAATTTATCTGAGCTAAAATGAAGTGCATCATGGTAGATCCACGCTTATTTTAGGTCTTAAAGTAAATGTGTATATTTAAACCCTTCTTGTACAGATGTGGAATATACATATTTTAGGTCGTCACCCTCTGGTGATTAGGTAGAAACTAACTGTTCCCCTTTACTGTTTCAGAGTACATTAGTGTCCTGCATTTGAAGCGGCTTGATGAGAATCCTTCACGTCAGTGCCATGCAGTCAACCATGCGCCAACAGGTGCCGCAGTAAACCAGTACCAAACTTCATAGCCGAAAATTAGAGTGCAGTATTGAAAACATGTCGAGATACGCCTTAAAATCTGTAATATCTTTTGTAACGGTGGCCTAGTTTTCTCAGAATGTTTAAGTTTTTACTAACAACGCTAACTGTGAAGTGATAGTGTTACCGTAACTGCTTACGGTGCGAGATAGTGGCTGCACGGCGTGGATTACTCAGTCAAGGCGTTGTGTTGCTACGTGACAACTCATTTCGCCATTCTGCTAGTGTTACTCAAAATCTTATTTAGCAATTCGGTTGGGAGAAGTTCGATCACCCACCAAACAGTCCTGATCTCACAGCTTTTGACTACCAATTGTTCTTGAACTTCAAGCGTGATTTCCGAAGAAGTTGTTTTGACAACGATGACGACCCAAAAAACTAACGATGTTCAGCAATGACCTGCTTCACTGGCGGCAACTTTCTATGAAGAGGGCGTAGAAAAATTGCTTTCACAAAGTCAAAAATGTCTGAACAATGATGGCAACTACGTAGAACAATGGTTTGAGATGTGCTCTCGCTTGTAAAAATAAACTTTGGTTTGAAGAAAATATTTTGATGAGATTTTATTCCCAAAACGGTGCTTATAGTCCGAACATGCCTCGTGTGACACTCTACTGATTTCTGTTTAAATTTTTCCAGCAAAGTTGTTATTTAAGCGTGTTAAAACGTGAAATGCATTGAAAGTTCTTGTATTTTTGGAACCATTACCCTTCAATACAATATTAAGAACAAAAAATTCTGCACACAAGTAATGTTTCGAAGACTAGTGATACTGTAATATAAAACCACTAATTTATAGCCTAACACAAGGATTGTTCTTCATGCTACTTTCTTCTTTTCTTGGAAAACTGGACACAGATTGGATACGAAGTTTGAGATGCATTTCTGATGAATCAAACGTGTTCTATAGTCTGAAATAACCTGTTTGATCACGGAGGATCATTTTATTACCGCCTTCAGAAATAAACTAAGACCACATCACCTCTGTGCAAGACATACGGCTTCTATGACCCAAAACGGCTACCGGCCGACTCCTTGATTACGAGAGGTGCAAAATCACTCCACGAAATTATTTAACACGGAGGCCTTTTAATCAATCGTGAAGAGGAGCAAAAGTGGGAATTTCTGTTGGCTATTTTTAATTTCCTCTGATTCCTGTATCAGAACTCAGCAAGGAACACTTGCTGGCCGGGATTTCGAAGTTCATTTCCCAAAAGTTGTTAGGAAACTCTGGCACGTCTGTGGAGCTCACAGATGGAAACAGCTTAGTCCGCTCCTCACGCCGAGTAAAATCTCCCTTCCCTTGCAGTCGATTACTGCTCGAGGTGACTACAATGGCGAACAGTGGCAGCAAACACGAGAGGCTACAAAATGATACGTTACAACGTAGGTGCCCGTAACAACTCATTAAAGAAATCTTAAACTGCCAAAAAAACTAGCACAGATATTATCCTAAACATCTTGAAGACAAAGTTACAGAAGATGTTGTCAGGGACTCAGGATCGTGGCTTGTCGGGTACTTAAAGAATCTCTGTGTAATATATGTTGTATAATTCACAATTCACTTTTACTAATCAGAATCACTCCAGAGGGAACACAAGTTAATGATATTAGTTATCTTAAGGCAATTAAATAAAATTTACCAAAAACTTGCGATGAAACTTACTGGTTGGTAAGGAAGGCGAATTCACAACTGTCGGGCGTCTTTACTGCACCTGAAGGTAGACCGCCCGCGCGACGCACAGTTGCTCGTAGCGCACCACCTCGGCTCCGCTGCAGCCAGTAAAATACTGTCCGGAGGACAATCAGACGGACCGGTCTCAGCAGCGGCGCTTCTTGTAAATTTAATACGGCGGCCCCTTTTATTGCCGTCTGGCGCTGGCAGACGATCGTTCCACGGTCGCAGAAGAAGTGATATTGAAATATGCGCGTCCTGGCACCCGCAGTCGTAAAAATCACGCATGAGTGCACCACGTATTAAATGTTGCTCCACTTGGAGAACTTAGTAGGTGCCCGATACGATTCATTGTTAGGTGTCGTTCACTACGCGGAATCCGAGCGATGTGCCATAAATTGTGGGAAGGAGGCTGAGAGCGCACGTACGTAAATTTACAGCGAATCGTGAACGTTGCCATTCTCCGTAGGAAGTATTATACGTAAAAAATCCGAGAAACCCACGTTAGAAAATTAAATGTGATAAACTAAATATTCAGAGGAAATGTGATATAAACGATGTTGTTCTAATGTCTTTCTTGTGTTGGTTGCGTTACGCACTGCTATGTTGCTCGGTAGCAAACTGGTGATTGTCAGCCTACAGATTCAGTTAGGCGTGTCTTCACACCCAGAGAGCTTTCTACACGTCACTTAGTGATCAAAGTATGTGCATAAGGAATATCGATACAGATCTGTAGTGAAGTGAATACTTTCCACAGCTGCAACTCAGTGTGTAATTTTCAATAGAGAAATACACCTCCATGTATTATGATAGAGCTGCTGCTGGTTACAATGTTGATAAATGACCTGTGATATAGGATTTGTATCTCAATGTGGTCGAAGCATACGACGCAGACATGTATGGTCACAATCAAAACCTTCATGTAACTAGGAGTTTCAGTTCAGAGAGATTTCGGTTGGAAAGCTCAGATACACAGATGTTCATTAAAATTTTCAGCACCAAGAAGACCACATGCAAGAAATGTCAAATTGGCATCAAAAATGGGTAACGGCTACAAGCTGGAGTCGAAAATCAATAGTGACAGGACTGCGAACTATCGAGAACTTTCATTAGAGTTCCATGGTACTACTGTCCACATTGCTAGTGTACTACTACTACTATGTGAATATGAAATCGAGAGTTCAGGAGAACCACACTTAGTGCCATACAGGATCTAAATAGCACGATGCGACGAGCGCCCATGAAGACTTATTTCTTGCTCGGCCGTGCAAGAACGTACAGCTTTATCAAGCACCATGCGCCTGCTTGGAGCAATACAGACAGTATGGCGACCTTTTCAGTCTCACGGACGTGTAGCACGACGACCATTACTGTGACCTTCACTGACGCGGCTGTAGAGAAGGAAGGAACTTCAGGAACTTCGACTGTCTTGCAGCAACAGTGGGTCGAACGCAGTTAGGCATCGAGTTGAACTGAGACTGAATGATAGATATGGGTACGCCATTTCATATTTCTTCATCTCTATGAGAGAATGCATCAGTCGGGTAGCGAATGGTGGTGCGCTTGTCTCTCGGCAACCGGTACCCAAATGTTTTCATTGGCTGAGAGTTCCGGAAAACGTGTTGACCGTGACAGGTCGACGCATCCGGAAAGCTTGCGGTTTTGCGTTATCTTGCTGAAAAATAACGTGATACAGACCTCCATGATAAAACAGTCACCAGTCTTTATACTTCAGAAATGTGCTGCCTGCGTTTCAAATTATGGTTTAGGTGCTAATGTTGTGTACCCAATGGCATTCCATATCATTATGTTAGGTGAAGAGTTCATATGACGGCAAAAAATGCAATCTGGATATGTAGATTCGATCATTGTGATCCTGTATGCCACTTCTATTCGATGCACTACTGTCAGTGCAGCTACTCTCAGCTGCCTTCTCAAGGGAAGCCATAATAATCTTCTTCATGCTAAAACCCTTGATGCCCTATACGTCGTCGCATTCTCCTTGCGAATACTGATCTAAGCGCAAATCAGCCCATTTCTTGGCTGAAGGTACGGTACTGCACGATCTTCCCGGATACTTGGTGTGTGGGGCCATTGAGATTCTACATAGCTTTGAGTACGGCTCTCTTGAATCCAGAGGGCTCAGTCCGGAACCGTGCGACTGCTACGGTCGCAGGTTCGAATCCTGCCTCGGGCATGGATGTGTGTGATGTCCTTAGGTTAGTTAGGTTTAAGTAGTTCTAAGTTCTAGGGGACTTATGACCACAGATGTTGAGTCCCATAGTGCTCAGAGCCATTTGAACCATTTGAGCCAATCCAGAGGTTCCATATTCTATGACAGTCGTGGGATTCCTGTGAACCAGAAATTCCATGTTCTATGACAGTCTTGGGATTCCTATCAATCCTAGCAGCAATATTACGTAACTGTAAACTGCAGTAACGATAGGCCATGATTCCGTCACTGTATAATGACAAAACCTTTCCGTAATCTTTGCTTGCACACAGAATGTAAATGGAGTTACTGCTTCTACTTTGTGCGTTTCCACTAAGATTCTAATCATTTGCAGATCTGAGAGTACGGTACACTTCATGCCCGTTTGACACTTGTACTACGCCACCATCATAGCGGTGCAGTTTTAAAGGCCGGAAGTGTACTAATGGTAATCACAGACATTGAATCAATACCTGACTTTCGTAAAACTGTAAAACTACACTCTTTTCAGCCGTTTCTGTTTGTGCTTTTGGCCCGCAGCAACATGATAATCAAAAAATGAAGAAAACAATAGTATGTTTATAGGCACAAATAGGTGCTCACAGCAAAAATCGAATCCATGTTCTTCTACTAACGTTGAGGACAATGAGAAGCAGTACCTCAGCGCTTTGGGTAATATACACACGGTCAAAAGTTTTACTGTTTATGTATACTAAAACCTTACATATAATTGCAAAACACGCCATATGCATTATTTTGCTTTGTTCCTCTCCTCTTAACAAAATTTTTCATACCTTACGCTTCCCACGTAAACTATTGCCTTTAGTCATATTTGTTATCACTTAGTTAAAATATACACACATCCCTGCCGTGTAGATTCATACCGCCTCTGATGGAAACCTTCCCGTTCAGATCATGGAGTTGATAATTGTTGTTGTTGTGGTCTTCAGTCCTGAGACCGGTTTGATGCAGCTCTCCATGCTGCTCTATCCTGTGCAAGCTTCTTCATCTCCCAGTACCTACTGCAACCTACATCCTTCTGAATCTGTTTAGTGTATTCATTTCTTGGTCTCCCTCTACGATTTTTACCCTCCACGCTGCCCTCCAATACCAAAAGGTGATCCCTTGATGCCTCAGAACATGTCCTACCAACCGGTCCCTTCTTCAAGTTAAGTTGTGCCACAAACATTTCTTCTCCCCAATCCTATTCAATACCTCCTCATTAGTTATATGATCTACCCATCCAATATTCAGCATTCTTCTGTAGCACCACATTTCGAAAGCTTCTATTATCTTCTTGTCCAAACTAGTTATCGTACATGTTTCACTTCCATACATGGCTACGCTCCATCCAAATACTTTCTGAAACGTCTTCCTGACACTTAAATCAATACTCGATGTTAGCAAATTTCTCTTCTTCAGAAACGCTTTCATTCCCATTGACAGTCTACATTTTATATCCTCTCTACTTCGACCATCATCAGTTATTTTGCTCCCCAAATAGCAAAACTCCTTTACTACTTTAAGTGTCTCATTTCCTAATCTAATTCCCTCATCATCACCCGACTCAATTCGACTACATTCCATTATCCTCGTTTTGCTTTTATTGATGTTCATCTTATACCCTCCTTTCATGACACTGTCCATTCCGTTCAACTGCCCTTCCAAGTCCTTTGCTGTCTCTGACATATTACAATGTTATCGGCGAACCTCAAAGTTTTTATTTCTTCTCCATGGATTTTAATACCTACTCCGAATTTTTCTTTTGTTTCCTTCACTGCTTGCACAATATACAGATTGAATAACATCGGGGATAGGCTACAACCCTGTCTCACTCCCTTCCCAACCACTGCTTCCCTTTCGAGCCCCTCGACTCTTATAACTGCCACCTGGTTTCTGTACAGATTGTAAATAGCCTTTCGGTCCCTGTATTTTACCCTTGCACCTTCAGAATTTGAAAGAGAGTATTCCAGTCAACATTGTCAAAAGCTTTCTCTAAGTCTACAAATGCTAGAAACGTAGGTTTGTCTTTCCTTAATCTAGCTTCTAAGATAAGTCGTAGGGTCAGTTTTGGCTCACTTGTTCCAATATTTCTACGAAATCCAAACTGATCTTCGCCGAAGTCAGCTTCTGCCAGTTTTTCCATTCGTCTGTAGAGAATACGCGTTAGTATTTTGCATCCGTGAGTTATTAAACTGATTGTTCGGTAATTTTCACATCTTTCAACGCCTGATTTCTTTGGGATCGGAATTATTATATTCTTCTTGAAGTCTGAGGGCATTTCGCCTGTCTCATACATCTTGCTCACCAGATGGTAGAGTTTTGTCAGGACTGGCTCTCCCAAGGCCGTCAGTAGTTCTAATGGAATGTTGTCTACTCCTGGGGCCTTGTTTCGACTCAGGTCTTCCAGTGCTCTGTCAAACTCTTCACGCAGTATCGTATCTCCCATTTCATCTTCATCTACATACTCTTCCATTTCCATAATATTTTCCTAAAGTTCATTGCCCTTGTATAGGCCCTCTATATACTCCCTCCACCTTTCTAATTTCCCTTCTTTGCTTAGAACTGGGTTTCCATCTGAGCTCTTGATATTCATACAAGTGGTTCTCTGTTCTCCAAAGGTCTCTTTAATTTTCCTGTAGGCAGTATCTATCTTACCCCTAGTGAGATAAGCCTCTACATCCTTACATTTGTCCTCTAGCCATCCCTGCTTAGCCATTTTACACTTCCTGTCGATCTTGTTTTTGAGACGTTTGTATTCCTTTTTTCCTGCTTCATTTACTGCATTTTTATATTTTCTCCTTTCATCAGTTAAATTCAGTATTTCTTCTGTTACCCAAGGATTTCTACTAGCCCTCTTCTTTTTACCTACTAGGTCCTCTGCTGCCTTCACTACTTCATCTCTCCAAGCTACCCATTCTTCTTCTACTGTATTTCTTTCCCCCATTCCTGTCAATTGTTTCCTTATGCTCTCCCTGAAAATCTGTACAACCTGCGGTTCTTTCAGTTTATCCAGCTTCCATCTCCTTAAATTCCCACCTTTTTGCAGTTTCTTCAGTTTTAATCTACAGATCATAACCAATAGATTGTGGTCAGAGTCCACATCTGCCCCTGGAAATGTCTTACAATTTAAAACCTGGTTCCTAAATCTCTGTCTTACCATTTGTAATCTGTCTGAAACCTGTCAGTATCTCCAGGCTTCTGCCATGTATACAACCTTCTTTTATGATTCTTGAACCAAGTGTTCAATCGGTTCAAATGGCTCTGAGCACTATGGGACTTAACTTCTGAGGTCATCAGTCCCCTAGAATTTGGAATTACTTAAACCTAACTAACCTAAGGACATCACACACGTCCATGCCCGAGGCAGGATTCGAACCTGCGACCGTAGCGGTCACGCGGTTCCAAACTGAAGCGCTTAGAACCGCACGGCCACACCGGCCGGCTAAACCAAGTGTTAGCTATGATTAAGAAGTGCTCTGTGCAAAATTCTATCAGGCGGCTTCCTCTTTCATTTCTTAGCCCCAATCCATATTCACCTACTACGTTTCCTTCTCGCCCTTTTCCTACTACCGAATTCCAGTAACCCATGACTATTAAATTTTCGTCTCCGTTCACTATCTGAATAATTTCTTTTATTGCATCATACATTTCTTCAATCACTTCTTCATCTGCAGAGCTAGTTGGCATATAAACTTGTATTACTGTAGTAGGCGTGGGCTTAGTGTTTATCGTGGCCACTATGCAGTTTGTAGTAGCTTACCCGCACTCCTATTTTTTTATTCATTATTAAACCTACTCCTGCATTACCCCTATTTGATTTTGTATTTATAACCCTGTATTCACCTGACGAGAAATCCTGTTCCTGCTGCCACCGAACTTCACTAATTCCCACTATATCTAACTTTAACCTATCCATTTCCCTTTTTAAATTTTCTAACCTACCTTCCCGATTAAGGGATCTGACATTCCACGCTCCGATCCGTAGAACACCAGTTTTCTTTCTCCTGATAACGACGTCCTCTTGAGTAGTCCCCGCCCGGAGATCCGAATTGGGGGACTTTCTTCCCTCCGGAATATTTTACCCAAGAGGACGCCATCATCATTTAATCGTACAGTAAAGCTGCATGCCCTCGGGAAAAATTACGGCCGTAGTTTCCCCTTGCTTTCAGCCGTTCGCAGTACCAGCACAGCAAGGCTGTTTTGGTTAGTGTTACAAGGCCATATCAGTCAATCATACAGACTGTTGCCCCTGCAACTGCTGAAAAGGCTGCTGCCCCTCTTCAGGAACCACATGTTTTTCTGGCCTCTCAACAGATACCCCTCCGTTGTGGTTGCACCTACGGTACGGCTATCTGTATCCCTGAGGCACGCAAGCCTCCCCACCAACGGCAAGGTCCATGGTTTTTTTTTTTTGGGGGGGGGGGGGGAGTTGATAATTATTTTTCGATAAAGAATATCAGTGACTTCCGATCAGATTAAATGTAGCTCCATCTTAGGCTCAGAAGCTGTTCGATGAAATGTAATAATACTGTATTAACAGCCGTTATTTCGATTGCTTCATTAGGCAACCAGTTTCGACGTTCCAATCACCTGAATATGACATGATTGGTACGTCGAAACTGGTTATCTAATAAAAAACGTCATATTCAGGTAACGTTGGAACTGGTTGCCTAATAAAACAATATCAAAATAACAGCTTTTGGTACAATATTATTACATTCGATTAGATTGTAAGCAGAAATATTTACCGACGCATCCACATTCATCCGTCGCAAGGGCGCCATACTTGACATTCTTGTGGTGCTTATGTGTAGTCGTACAAGAAATATTTGTTTAAACAATGGGAAAGAACAAGATACTCGATCTATAAAGATCAGGTGGGTTCATCTGCCCGCTTCCTATACGTTGTTACTGTAACTGTGTTTACTTATTTAAGGGTTTGCTCTAAGACTAAAAGTTACTTCCACGTTTTAAAATGTCCAAGTATAATTCTTTTCCAACAAGTTTGCTGCTGGTTGCAGACTAAAATCTATACTATTTTCAGAATTTTCGTAGCGGTTCGTGGAGATGAATGATCTTCCATGTCGCAACGGTAATCAGGCACAAAAGTCAGTCCAGAGTGAATTTTCTCCATGCAGTGGAGGTTGTACTGATTTGAAACTTCCGGTAGATTAAAACCGTGTCGAACTCTGGGCCTTGTACAGCACACAGTTTTAATCTCCCAGCAGATTTCACAAACATCATTGCTCACAGACGAACACACGACTTGCGACATGACTCATTAGACTTCGCATATCATACTGTCGCGTGTAACACACACACGCCCACAGCAAGCTGTTACGTAGCACAGCACCTGATGAGCCAGGCAATGCTCAGACGCGTACTCTTCTGGCAATTGTTTGCAGTTTCCATCGATTCATACGATAGCAAGTCTTTACAGTTCCTGTTTGTCCGTTATATAAGCGTTGAAAGTGAGTACTATAATAGCCCTAACCTATGGGAAAACTAGGCGCTCTATGACTGGAGATGTAACGAAACACTTTTCACAGTCTCTACGCAACTACGCATGCCCCTAAGACATTTGTCCCAATTTATGTGCCATACCCTTGAGTGGTCCTACTGTTGACCCAGCGTTATAGCTAGGAGACAGGAAACAATAGAGAAGCGAGCTTCATACTGATAGCCGAAATATGAAGGCTTGGGTCACGCCACCAGAGGCGCGGCGCCAGCGCTGGCGCCAGTTACATTGCGCAAGACAGGACGCTGCCAGCGAAGCGCGACGAGCCAGCTGTTTCGACCTTACCAAGTTATTCAATGCTAGTCAGAAAGGAAGCCTTGAAGTGAGTGAAGATAGCTGACACGTTCTAAGATTTCACACAATTCTGCATCTCTGTCTACGTCGTAAACAGTATTTCTGTAACAATATGAAAGTCTCTTGATGTCTGTGTTTAATTTCTTTTTACGCTTAGGGCCATTAGAGACCACGTTAAGTAACTATGAGGCATTTCTGAAAGCCATTTTTGCAGATCAAAAGCGTTGCATTATTTCTTTGGGTGCCATCCTTCTCTCCTCCGTCCCGCTTCTGTTCTACTGATCACACATATCCTTAAAGTTGTTGATCAGTGACCTGTACTTTGACCTATCATAAACATCTTGATTTACTCTGATGCTGTTCAGATCATTCCTTATTTTCTTGAGACATTATCAAGACACCTTAGGTAAGTTGTTCAGTATAACAACAATGTACTTCATCAGTAGAGTTGCATACATCTCGAATAGATGTCTGTAGAATTTTCGCCGTCGCTTCCTTATTGACTCCAGTATCCGTTCATTATCTCAGTAAAACCCTTTCCTCACTATATGTACTACCCGTCTGCTATCTTAGGACCGATTATTTTCTGAAAGGTCTTGCATTTAAACTTCTCGGCTTCACCCAGTCCAGCCTTTCATGTCATTCGGAATTTTTCAACTGAGTACAAAGAGTCACGTTTAATAAATATGACATAGTGCCTATGTGTAGCTTTTACTGAGATTGGCTTTCTTTCCTGCAGAACATGCATCCTATGTAAATCATCTTCAGTCTACTCTCTCAAGTTATCGTCGGCTTCTTGTTAGCTAATTTTCATATGTACTGTTTCATGAAACTATATGAAACTGCCCAATTTTTCTATTTTTTCGTACCCTGCCTCTTTATATGATGAGGCGGTGTAACGATGCTGGTAAAGTACATGGTTTCCTCGAAATAAATTTGAAGGCTAGGTGCTTCCTCTTTCAACGTGTTTATTTGTTTCATAGTGGACTCTGTTAGGAGAGTGTAATTTCAATGCCTTAGAGCAGGGCCGCACAAGGTGCATGCACCGGTGCATCGCACAGTGCAGAAGACGGCTGCGCTATGTTGACGACGGTGCACCCCCCCCCCCCCCCCCCCCACTCCTCGGCTTTTCGCAACAGCGCTGCCTCTCACTTCCTCAGCTTGTGTCGCTCGCGCCGCCTGTCTCGACCTGTTTCAAAGCTTTTACCCTGTTGTGTTCGTCATTACCAAATACTAATGTACACTAGGTGGAGAGCTTAGTTTGGTGTACCGGTACAAAAGAGATTTATATAATAACTGTAATGCTAACAATTTTAAATTTGGTTTCAACACAAATGTATCTTCCTATGTGCTCTTTATTTTATTTGCAATTATGCTGCTAGGATCTGGAACAAGAGGTTGGCTGACAGCAATTCTGAGAGAATTTTTTAAATTACGATTAGAAATACTCGCACGCAATCTAGTTTTTGTACAAGACAAAACAGAAAAAAACCTTTCACATATACAAGTGGAACCAAACATAGAAATAATCTTCGCTGCTTCTCTTGGGAAATTCTTCCTTCGGCAAATTCTGGTAGAATTGGAGCAAACCTTTTGTATTGTAAAACACATCCTTTCGGTGAACATCGCTTTGCAAATCTGTTAGTTCGAAATGTAAATCTGAAGGCGCACTTTCGATATCCATTGAAAAATGTTTCACAAAAACATCGAAAATTGGCTGCGGGTAGGTAATTTCCTGAAACAATAACAAAGCCAATGTTAATAAATGAAAGTAATGTAAGCCGTTGTTTCGAAGTACTAAAATGCAATAGATTTTAATAAACATGTAATGTGTACTATTGGTTTTAATGTAATGTTACACTTGCACATGTAAACCAATCTCCTTTATTTAGCTGTATGTCGTATACCGGCACATTACCTGGAATCGGTCGTTACACGCATTTTCAAGGGATTGTAGCACCTCGACGTATTTTTAAAAGCGCGCTCCTTCCTGTACAGATGCTGTCAAACAAAAACATAATACCGTTTTGATTAGAGCGGTTATAAAAATCAGACTGTTTTAATAAAGGTACAATTTATATCTCGCTTACCTAGTTCAGGAAAGTGTTGCGTATTTTTCTCTGAAAGGTTGTTTTTGAGGAGCTTCAGTTTATACTGGTCAGCGATTATTTTGCTGATCATATCGTTGATGAGATTGTTTTCTTTTTGGAGTTTCAGGCTTAAATCATTTAGGAGAGCCATAATGTCTGCTAAAATTCCTAAATCAGCTACCCATTCAGGGTCATGAAAAAGTGGCTCCGGACGTCCTTTGCTCTCCAAAAACTGAGCCACAGTGTGGCGTAGTCGAAAAATTCGGGAAATCACTTTCCCTTTGCTCAGCCAGCGCACCTCAGCGTGGTAGGGAATATCTGGATATTCCTCTTCAAAGGAAATCAAAAATTCTTTGAATTGACGATGAGAGAGTCCATGAGAACGAATATAGTTCACGATACGCACCACTACCTTCATCACATCTTGAAGACCGGTAACTTTCGCACAAAGAGCCTCTTTTTGTGCAAAACAATGAACGGAAGGTAAATTGGGCATGTTACGTTTTTTCCGCAGTAGGCCAATAAACCCTTTTGCCTTACCGCGCATTGATGGTGCCCCGTCTGTGGTTACGGAAAACAGCTTTTCCCAAGGGAGTCCTATTCCTTCAGCTGCCATTTCAACAGCTGCTAAAATATCCGCCCCTGTAACAGTGTCCTTCAACGAAATCATATCCAGGAGCTCTTCGGTTACATGTAGGTCGTCGTCCACGCCACGCAAAAATATTTCTAACTGAGCCGTGTCGTTAATATCCGTGGACTCATCAAGTGCGGTGGAGTACGCCAGGAAGTTTTCAGTTTTGGCTGCCAGTTGTTCATGCAAATTCTCAGCAATGTCGTTGATTCTCCGACGTATTGTCATTCTGGAAAGTGGTATTCTGCTGCACGCGGGAGCTAATGTGGGATTCATTGTCTCTACTACGTCCAACATAATGTTTTTTATTAATGGCCCGTCCATAAATGGCCTCCCAGCTCTTGCTATACGTAGAGCAACTTTGTAACTAGCTCTGAGAGTCCTTTCACAACACCCCTCATCTTCTTCACCTTAAAGTAAAGAAAAAATATATGTTAGAAATAATTTATGCGAAAACGAAAACTAAGGAATCTAAACAAATGTTATTTCGTTTCGCATAACCTTTAACCAAAATATACATGCTAAAGTACTTGCAACAAACCTCAGTTGTAGATACAGAATTCTCTTCTGCAAGAGTTTGCAACTTCCGTAATTCTTCCTCTCTGGCATCCCTTGTTATATCACTATACTTTTCTGAATGCAATTTGCTGTAGCGCCTTTCGATAGACGATTTTCTGACACACGTAATTAGTGTACCGCAGATTAGACATTTGTCTTTATCGTCACAACGCACAAAAAAGTAGGAGAGTTCCCATTCCGGTTTAAATTGACTTTCGGCAATTTTCCCTTTTTTTGGAGCAGATGGTTCCATTATTCCGGTAATTGTCTTCCGCTTACGTATTCCAATGTTGACTAAGCGGTCTGGCAGCGCATTCGGCAGCGCACAGCGTTGGCCTCACCCAGCAAGCCGAGTTGAGGCGAAGTATGCCGAGTTGAACCGATGCACTGTGCAGGCACTCGCTGCACCTCGCTTTGCACGCGTGCGGTTTTCCGTGTTTGTGCGGCCCTGCCTTAGAGATTAATACCGTATCGAGTATACACATATCAGCAAGAGCATTATCACCAACAATAAATATCGTTTTGATTGTCTATGAAAACGAAACATCTCCGACTCATCGTAAAAGGAGCTGTACAAATCCTGGGACTACAGTCATAACTAAGAGTAAATGCCATTAGAAACCCGCCTAGAGCAAGTCCGGCAACTTCTACACATTACGACGAGACGGTTGGAAATGTTTGATCAAGGCAGAGTAAATTTTTAGCCGTGTTCCATTGGAGTCATGCCGTTTGGTATTCAACCATGACATCAAACATCAGCTTTCATTATATGAAAGTAATACATGTCAGAGATATCAACCGGTTGAGTTGATGAGCAGCGAATGCAAATTCTTCTTTATAAAAGGAATCCATCAAAATCGTTCTCTTCTGGGATTTAATATCTGCACGGCGTGAACGCTGGGTTCGACATTCGTGCCTACCTTTAATGAGCATTACTCGAATGTATATAATTCAGGTACTCACTTTTGAGCTACCATTCTCCTTTTTGTCACAATATTCTCTCATTTCCAAATTCTTACAGAGGAGTTAAGAGTCCTTGGCAATTAGATATGGTGACAACATCGAAATAACACTCATAACTCATAGATATTTTACTGCAGCTGTCAATCTGATGCTGTAGTCACTATACGTAAAAGTAAAAATCCTCTGAGATACACGAAGATCTTGTGACAACGAGGAATATATGTATTACGTACGGCGTAACCGTTTTATTGATTTGACTGTCGACATGTGTGATTTATTTTACTGTCATAAAAACAAAAGTCTCTCGTCTCAACTAACATTCACACCGAAGCAAACAGGGAAACGAAAATAACTCACTACCCCACAGCTTCATTACAGCCAGACGAAGATATCGGCAAAAACTTAACGGGATGTACAGCGACGGCGACATATGGGCCCATCGTTTAACGGAACCAATACGACCCTTCTAAACGTATATGCAGTATACTGGAGAAAGTCATCCCGCCTGGAAAATGAGACGTATGCTGTCTCACTGCGTCGAGAGGGGAGTTAATTTCTGCAGTAGTCTTCTGTTAGTTACGTCAACCGCTTCACACCCACTGGTGGAGGAAAATAGCCTCTAGTTTTTTCCATGTGTGACGTTCACAGTTATACGATGCCACGTTATCGACCAAGTTTGTTGATATCTTTCATTCACCTCACGAGAATCATTGTATCAATCTCTTGACAACTACCGATCGAAGCGGTACGGTGGTCAGCAGAATGGAGTCGCATTTGCAACGACGACGGCTTAAAACGGATTAGGTTTTCTGTTAACGGCTCTGAGCACTATGGGACTTAACATCTATGGTCATCAGTCCCCTAGAACTTAGAACTACTTAAACCTAACTAACCTAAGGACATCACACAACACCCAGTCATCACGAGGTTTTCTGTGATTTGCCTAAATCTCTCCAGGCAAATGCCGGGATGGTTCCTTCGAAAACTGCACGGCTGATTGCCATCCCCGTCCTTCCGTAAGCCGAGCTCTTGCTCCGTCTCTAATGACCTCGCTGACCACGTGATGTTAAGTCCTATTCTTCCCATCCCTTTTCTCATCTACTGGAGCCCAGAAAAGAACTGATGAATTCTTCTCGGGTGTGAGTGGCGCCCACGCCTTCAGCTATCAAACATGGCCACCAGACTGTCACCCTCTCCTTGCAGCCAACCAGCAATAACGCTGAACCCTTGCCTTCTGGCGAAGATGATGGTTACGAAACTCACTGAAACGTTGCGACAAGGCGACGCCACCACTTCGTTGATGACCCGAGAAGGATTCATCAGTGGAATACGCCGAGAAAGTCTGCAATCTCTGGCCACTTAACATACATTATACTGGCTACATATGCCTTCCAGTTTCATTTCCTCTTTGATACAGTTATAATTACATTATCCACTACCAATATGGTAATGGCAGTGATCATTACGCTGTACCCGTATTAAGGTGGAAAGTATCCCCACCCGGCCATCCAGGTATCGGTTTCTATGGTTTACCTAAATTGGTGAAGACAATTGTCAAGTAAAATTAAAGCAATAACAAGCCTCGTTCGCAAAAATGAAGCCTTTCTACCTAGGCTTCGGCAGCTACTAAGAGTGCCTTCATCAGAAGTAAAACATTCAAACTGGCGTGTCCAGTATAAAATAAATATCAAGCGTTAAAGCTTTAGTCACAAATTTTTAAAATTCTGTGTTTTCTATTTTAAAATTTTGTCACTGAAGCTTTAGCGCTTGATATTTATTTTATAGGTTACATGCCAGTTTGAATATTTTACTTCTGATGAAGACACTCTTAGTAGTTGCCGAAACCTAGGTCAAAAGACTTCATTTTTGCGACCGAGGGCTGTTATTGCTTTAATTTGGCTTTGTAAATGGTCGTTGATAACGCAAAGATTTTTAAAACTATTGTCAAGATTTTATCCTCGGAACGATCACTGATGACCTTGGTTCCCATCGCCTTCGTTCGCTTCATACGTCGACGGCATCTCCCGCCACTATTGCTTAGTAAGACTTCTGAAAAGCATCCTCATTCTGCCTGTGTTGAGCGGCCAAGTTTATCTTAACTACATGTAATTTCGAGAGGCGGTCAGTAACTAACGCAACACATTTGTTTTTCTCGGCCAACTTCGGTTTAACAAATTCGAAATTGGTTATGGAACTCCTAAAGGGGATGAAGGTAAGTTCCGTTAGCTGGCGGCGCTGTATGTAGCCTTCAAAATGGCGTCTGTAACGGAGGTGTGTTCCAAGCAGAGTGCTGTTGTCGAGTTTCTTTCGACGGAAAACCAGAGAAACGCAGGTACTCATTGGTGGTCACACATTGTCTACATATACCTGGCCATGAACAAAAGCACGGTGAATCATTGGGCGAGACATCTGTCACCATCGCAAGAAGGTCGCACCGGTCTGTCTGGACTCCCACACAGTTGACTCCTGCAGTGGAGGAACGTGCGGACACACTAACTGGATTTGATCGACGGATCACAATCAGACACATCGCTTCACAACAGAACATCTCCGTTGGTAGTGCGGACACTCTCGTCCAGCAGATGGGGTACTCAGAGGTGTGTGCCCGCTGGATTACTCGCCGCTGACGCACCTTTCGATCTGTTTGGCCCAACAAAGGAAGCACTCCATGGGAAGCAGTACGTGGATGATGGGGAGATTCCTGAAACAGCAAGACGTTGACTCTGACGACGAGGGGAGTGGTACCATACTGGCATACAGGCCCTCACAATAAGGTGGCGCAAGGCCGTCGAATTGAACGGAGAGTACACTAAAAATAGGATTTTGTAGCCGAAAGAATGGGGAATAATATAGCGTATTGGAGTGCAGAACAAAACCAACCTGCTTTCAGAAAAAAAATTCCATTTCTTACTGGAGTCGTCTCCTATGTTCTATAATTCTATATAGAAAACAGCCGTCCATCTTCGGTTTACCGAGAGGAGCGGAGAGATGTCTGATAGTTCGATAGTGGCTGATCAACGAAACACTCCAAGGTTTACGCATTTGTTTATACTTCTAGTAGTAGTTAGTTCAATGTTGATAGCAAAAATAATTATTTTTATTTGCTTCAAATCATTTGTCACTAAGAACATTGTTACATTACGTTTTGGTTGTATCTCCGCAATCTTTCATTTACTGAAAAAATGAAAAACCGTCGTAAGATATCCAGAAAACATCGTTTACTATTTCACATACGGACTAATAAAACTGTGTTATTGGTGACTGACAACAAACTGAAATTGATTCAATGGTTTGGTTGTAAGCATGAAAGCAAAAAAGTTTAAAAAAATCAGTTTAACAGTCTTACTTCCGTGAACGATGTCAATGTAAGACAGTGTTACCATAGTATTATAATCCCCAAGGAGGGTGTGCTACCATGGTATGAGTCGAGTCTCCTTGGATAGATATTTGAAGGAGAGTTGGACTTAACGACATCCCCGACTGCCAGTGATCTGGAATACTTCGGATGTAAGACAAAGTTACTGTGTCGGATATCAGAATAAATAAAGGGGCAGAGGAAGATGCGAGATCATTAAAGGAAGCAGCATAAAGTCAGCATATTTGTTCTAAAAATCAAAATAAAGTACATGGCACAGAATACTTTTTCATTTCTGCCGTAGTGTGGGTTTCTATATATTCTATTTTATAGTGGATGCTGGGAAGAACTATTATTTGTATTGCTCAGTCCTAGCCATGTTGGCATTGTCTTCATGTACCTTAGCTTTACGCTGGGGCCGACATACGTTCATAGTAGATTTTGCTCATAAATTATTAAACTAATTTGCCTACAAAAATGAATTTTATTGAACAATTGCTTTTTCATTTTTTTGTACTGCACGAGTCCCTAATTTTGAGGCCATTCTCATTTTCAAGTACGTAGTCTCTCACTTGAGTATATGGTCAAGCATACGGTTTCCACAGGTCGCCCAAAAGTATTCACAAATTCTTTAACCGCCAATACGAGCCGGTTAGTGTGGCCGAGCGGTTCTAGGCGCTTCAGTCTGGAACCGCGGGGCCGCTACGGTCGCAGGTTCGAATCCTACCTCGCGCATGGATGTGTGTGATGTCCGTAGGTAAGTTAGGTTAAAGTAGTTCTAAGTTCTAGGGGACTGATGACCTCAGATGTTAAGTCCCATAGTGCTCAGAGCCATTTGAACCATATGTACCAGACAAGGCCTCCTGTGCTGTACTCCACTTGTTTTGGAGAACAGTTTTACCGAAATTCACCAATTGTGATTAAAAACTTCTTAGATGATATACAACCTCATAGGAAAAGTTAAATAAATTGGTTCAAATGGCTCTAAGCACTATGGGATTTAACAGCTGAGGTCATTAGACCCCTAAACTTAGAACTACTTAAACCTAACTTAACCTAAGGGCATCACACACATCCATGCCCGAGGCAGGACTCGAATCTGCGACCGTAACAGCTGTTCGGTTCCAGACTGAAGCGCCTAGAACCGCTCGACCACAATGGCCAGCAAAAATTGTTCATTAAATAATTTAAAAGTGTCTGTGCACGCATCTAAAGAGAAAAATATTCTAGTCTGAAAATTATGTTTTGAAATTATATGTGCTCCTAGAAACAAACGAATATTTCGTCAAGTTCCCACCAGTTTAAAACATTCGTGTACAGTTTACAGAAGTGCGTTATCCCTTTCGCTACATCAAAATTAAAGTTCTAATCTTTCATAACACTTTTATTTCATATAATTCGTTAACACTGATTTAAAGCTGTTCTTTATATTTGCCTCTTTAGTGCTCATATTTCAATCACTTTGAAGCTATTGAATTGTATATCTCCTATAATGAGTTTCGCATGTTATGCCTCCTGTCCGCTCCCACTGTATTCTCCTTATGCTCCTTAATTCATGTCATAGGAGATGTCCCCTAACCTTTTACTTCTTCTGGTAACGATTCTTTTCAGTGTTTCTTCATTTTAACATTCTAGTTAGTTTCAGCAGATCTCTTTCTGCGCATTTTCCTTTCATGCAGCCGGCCGGTGAGGCCGAGCGGTTCTAGGCGCTTCAGTCTGGAACCGCGTGACCGCTACGGTCGCAGGTTCGAATCGTGCCTCTGGCATGGATGTGTATGATGTCCTTAGCTTAGTTAGGTTTCAGTAGTTCTAAGTTCTAGGGGACTGATGACCTCAGATGTTAAGTCCCAACGTGCTCAGAGCCATTTGAACCTTCCATGCAGTACAGTGCTCCCTTCAGACATTCACTTTCAGAAACTTCTTCATAATTTACATATCAAAATCTGATACTAGCTGAGCTTTTTGGCGAATCACAGATTTTTTTCCCGTGTGAAAATACTTGCGACAACTTCGTTTTCGAGGACATCTTGCATTATATTGATTTAGATAGATAGAGAGAGAGAGAGAGAGTCGTTCCCAGTTTTGATGTTAAGCAAGTCTTATTCTAGTTTCTGCAGCCCTTTATCAACTTCGCCTTTGCTTTGTTCGTCTTTAATCTGCATCCTCTGCTCAGAATGCTGTCCGTTCCTCCCTGCCTTACATCCAGCTGGACAGGCCACGTCGTCTCATAACATGTATAACACTCACAAGTCAGAACATTAAAGTTTTCTGATTAAGTACCAAAGTATTTCACCACACTGTTTCGACCAGCAGAATTGTGAACCGCGAATGATATTGCATTAAACCAGCTTACGGGCATCTTAATATGGTACAGTGCTACAGATAGCTTTACAACTCTTTCTAAGGGTCATGAATTGCGTATACAGAATAGAATGCCCGCCTCGAACCAACCCCGCATGACTGCCGTAAGTACCGATCATTCGAAACCCAACGCGCACTTTTCTCATACGGCATTCTGAAAGCCGCGGATCTCGGCAATTTAATACATGCAGCACTTCGAGACTTCGGATAAACATTTGATTGGGAACTACACCACGGCTTATTAAATAAAACACGGTGATATGGAGTACCAAACGAAATGTAACTGGACTGAGGATGTTGTCACGGACAGAAAAGTAACGATAGTAATGTCTCAGGAAAGTTTGTTGGAACCTTTTCATATTTTCTATTAACTACCTGGCAGGCAATATCAATAGGAACGTCAGACTTTTTAAAGGTTATACAGCTATCCATAACGCAGTATTATCGAAGTCTGGAAATTTGCATTAAACGTTCACAAATATAAACCTGTTCATTTCAGAAAACGAAGAAACTTACTACTTTATGCCTGAAGTATCAATTAATCAGAATTAGAAGAAGTCAGTTCATGTAAATACACGTGTGTAATGTTTTGTGAGTGATGAGGTGAAATGATAACACAAAGCCCACTTCTAAAGCAGGTGGCCACCTTCGGCTCATTGGTAAGACAGAGGAGTATCGCAGTTAAAAAAAAAAAAAATGGCTCTGAGCACTATGGGACTCAACTTCTGAGGTCATTAGTCCCCTAGAACTTAGAACTAGTTAAACCTAACTAACCTAAGGACATCACACACATCCATGCCCGAGGCAGGATTCGAACCTGCGACCGGAGCGGTCTCACGGTTCCAGACTGCAGCGCCTAGAACCGCACGACCACTTCGGCCGGCAGTACCGCAGTTAGTCGACAAAGGAGACTGTTAGCAGTTTACCCGTGCAGTTTGACTAACAGTGTACTTTGGGCCTATACAAAGATGGACAGCATAATTGTGATATCTCCATGATCCACAGTTAACTGAGGAATCTAGAAGCGTACCACAGCGCCCTGTGAATCTGTCGGATCATTTGGGGCAGAGATTAGGCCAATTAGGGAAGAGTTGCCTAAACTGTATTACTTTCAGGATTTCATTGATCGTAGCCTAAACGGTAAGTTGCAAAATTACTTCAGAAGGACCATTCCCATCCATTAAAAAATAATGTAAATTCTTAGAAAAATAAACACACTGCTCTTAATTTTGTAAACATTTGCAAGTGGTACAAATCAAATATCTGGTCATCACACTTATAAACTACTCTTAAGTTTAAGAAAAGTTCCACATTTCAGTTTTTACAAAACTTTTTCATTCCCTTCACAGCGCACCATCCATCCCTGACCGTATCGCCTACACGCTTTCTATTCACAGTTTGTATTTCATGCACTTTGCTCCACTGTCAGCAAGCCTCTTAACCTTTGCGTTGGAGAGGTTTTACATGCGTGTCAATTCATTTAATCCGTGATCTCTATTGACATACTACAGCTAAATGCAAATCATCTCTGCTTCCCTACACATAACGGCTTCTGTTGTCGTAATTTAATAAAAATAATTATTTAATTAATAATATAGAATAAAGAACGCATCACAAATTTCACCACACCATTTCCAGACATTATTTAGTACCAATAATGCTAGAAGTAATTTTAAAGTTCACTATAGGCACAATATTGAAAATTTACAGCGGTACCTTATGATCAACGTCGCCATTTTTTCTTTGCCAGTTTTCTGCATATGATTCACAGCGAATACAGCTTCACGACTCCCTGAAATCTAAAGCTATTTCATACATATTCACCCATAAATAGAACATTATCTTTGCCACCCTCGTTAACATAGTTACTCTCTCCGCCACACACACACACAAAAATTAAATGAAAAGCACCACAAAATCAACGTTGCCTTCATACGATCTTACGCGCAACACCAAGAACTCTTAGCTGACTCCAGGGATCAAGTAGCTGACATTGAAATGACTAAATGTTATGTAGTACAAAAGGTACGAAAGTTTTAGTTGTAGTAGTAGCTATTGGAATTAGGCAATTCTCTCCTACATCTTCCACGGTGACATTTAAGCAGTCATTTTTCCCAACTTCCATTCGCTAATGGAATGGGAAGAAGAACTCATCTACATCTAAATCTACAGGAGTTCTCTGCAATTCACAACTAAATGCCTGGCAGGGGGTTCATCGGCCCACCTATAAGCGCCGGCCGGAGTGGCCGAGCGGTTCTAGGCGCTACAGTCTGGAACCGCGCGACCACTACGCTCGCAGGTTCGAATCCTGCCTCGGGAATGGATGTGTGTGATGTCCTTAGGTTAGTTAGGTTGATGTAGTTCTAAGTTCTAGGGGACTGATGACCTCAGAAGTTAAGTCCCACAGTGCTCAGAGCCATTTGAACCATTTTTGAACCACATTTTAAGCTATATCTCTATCGTTTCACTCTCGAACAGCGCGTGGAAAAGGCACACACTCGCATCTTCCCGTGAGAGCTCTAATTTCTCTTATATTATAATGAGGAATATCTCTCCCTTTGTAGGTGGGCACGAACAAAATATTTTCTCAATCTAAGGAAAAAGTTGGTGACTGAAATTTCATGGGAAGGTTGTGCCGCAAAGAAAAACGCCTTTGTTTTTATGACTGCAACTCCAATTCGCTTATTATATCGGTGACACTCTCTCCCGTATTTAGCGATAGTACAAAAGGATCTGGGCTTCTTGGGACTCTTTCGATGACTTCCGTCAACCTACATGATGCGGATCTCACACCACACGACAATATTGCAGAAAAAGGCGGAAAACAACAGTGTAAGCACTCTCTTTAGTACACCTGCTGCAATTTTCTAAGCCTTCTTGCAAAAAACCACAGTTTTAGGTTTGCCTGCCCCACAACATTATATGTAATCTTTCCAATTTAAGTTATTCGTAATTGTAATAACCAAGTGTTTACCTTTGTGGCATTTATCTTGTAACAGAAATTCAGCGTATTCCTTTTAGTAATCATGTGGATGAGTTCACGCTTTCCATTATTTAGAGTCAATTGCCACTTTACACATCATACAGATATCTTGTCTAAATCATTTTGCACTTGGTTTTATCATCTGATGACTTTACAAGACGGTGTCTCTTAAACCGTATATGTAAATCAGCAACAGCAAATGGCCTATAACACTTCCTGGGGAACGAAATGATAATTAAATGGACACTCTAGCTGCAAACAGGCGTTGATGTACTTCATTGGGGACATGTTGAAAATGTGTGCGCCGACCGGGACTCGAACCCGGGATCTCCTGCTTACATGGCAGACGCTCTATCCATCTGAGCCACCACGGGCACAGAGGATAGTGCGTCTGCAGGGACTTATCCCTTGCACGCTCCCCGTGAGATCCACATTCCCAACATGTCCACACCACTACATTCGTCCTTGGGAACGTTAGATATTACTTCTGTTTAACTCGCCGACTTTCCGTCAGACTATGAACTAAGACCCTTCTGGCAGGAAATCACAAACCCAGTCACACAACTGCGGCGATACTCCATAGGTACGCAATTTGATTAGAAATCGCTTGTGAGACCCTGTGCCAAAAGCCTTCTGGAAGTCTATAAATATGGAATCAATTTGACATAGCACTCATTACTTCGTGAGAATAAAGAGCTAGCTAGCTGTGCTTCACAATAACGATGTCTTCTGAAGGCCTGTTAATAATTTGTCAATAAATCTCTTTCTTCGAGGTAATTTATAATGTTCAAGCCCAGCATATGTTCCAAATTCCTACTGCAAATCGACGTTAACGATATGGGTCTGTAACGCAGAGTATTAAACCTACTCCCTTTAATGGATACTGCAGTGACTTGCGCAGTTTACAAATCTTTAGGTGCCGACCTTTCGACAAGCGAATGGTTGTATATCATTGCTGAGTATGGGGTGGTTGTGAATATACATAGCAGATGTAAGTTACTGACAATTCGATTAACCGATATTAAAAACTTGGTATCGAAAGTGATATTTATATTGTGTGTCTTTTCTTGACTTACAGGCTCTATAGTTCTCATCGGCAGATTTTTTGCCCATTCCAGCTACTGACAATCTTTGTTATCTAGCAGTAAATGTTTTACGATGGGTTTAATTTAATTTCATATTCTGTACCACACATGAGCAACAGATTTTAACACGAATGTATCCGTGCTGCATATCCATGAAAGTCTCTTACTTCAATATGTAATTTTTGCCATTGCAAATGATAGGCACGAAGTTCAAAGCGGACACATTTGATGACAGCACTGTATGAGACTGGTGGAAATCACCACTTCCTGCACTCAGATATGAGGCACATTGGGCGCTCTCCTTAACCCCTGAGAGCTTGGATGAAGAAAAGGTAGAGACACTTTTGGATGTAGAATAGGTAGACGCACTGTAAAAATAACGTAGACTCGGCACAAAAGAGACACTGCACTGGTATTTAATGGAAAATGGTCTCTTGTTGCCTGAAATGTTTAAGGTAAGTACTAACCTCCACGCAAGTTCTTGCAGAAATGTTTCACTCCAGAGACTTTACTCGCATAGGGATGAGCCGAAAGTAATAGCTATTAGAAGATATCGATACTGTTTTGCTAGTAATATCAAAGAGATTTATAAATATCAATACAATATATATCGATATTTTTAAAAATGTGTCTGCTCGTACACCTAGGATATCTAAGTTGGCAGCCGTTCTTTTTCCGAATTTGTTTCGGAGTACAGTACAGTTGCTAGTAACAGTGATGGAGTGGGGGGGGGGGTCGAATTTGCAAGGTTTAGGGACTGCGTAAACTTTCACGTGCAGGTGTGGTAGTTGCGTTATTCGCCACTATCGGCAGGCAGCTGTAAATGGCCGGCCGAGCGGCGGCGCTAGTGTCCCGTTAGCGCCCCCGTGGGGCCCCTCGCACGCAGTGCAGGCAGCACTCGGCCGGTGCGGTGTGGCAGCTGTTTTTGCGGAGCGGCGGACAAGGCGCGCGGCGTTGAGGAAGGTCACGAGGCGGCGGCCTTGGCGGGGTCAGTTCTCCGGCCGGCTCTGCAGCACTCTGCCGGGCTGTGCCGCTGTCGCCGTTCCGACGCTCGCCGCGACGCGCAGTCGCCGCCGCGATAATTAAGCACGGCCGACACACGGCGGGTCGTCGGCCGCGCAGTCCTGTCCTGCACTCGTGTCGGCGGGCCCGGGCAGCGCCATAAGGTTCCCGCGGAGGCCGACTGGTTTAACAGCGGGCGGTCGCATCTCGGGTTACCCGCACCAGGGTCACAACCTCAGTTCACGCGTCCACATCTGTGTTTTGCAGCGAGGGAAGGTGGCGAGCTCAGGTTGAACGTCCCTTCTGCGGCGACGTGTTTGGAGACCTTGCAAAAGCTCGAACTCGCAAGGACTATTTCGAAGTGGGGCGTCCAGAGGCAGCGTCAGCCTGGTCACGAAAGCCAAGATGTATTCTGTGGTGTCACCGCCAGACACCACACTTGCTAGGTGGTAGCTTTAAATCGGCCGCGGTCCATTAGTACATGTCGGACCCGCGTGTCGCCACTGACAGTGATCGCAGACCGAGCGCCACCACACGGCAGGTCTCGAGAGACTTACTAGCACTCGCCCCAGTTGTACGGACGACTTAGCTAGCGATGCACACTAACGAAGCCTCGCTCATTTGCAGAGCAGATAGTTAGAATAGCCTTCAGCTAAGTCAATGGCTACGACCTAGCAAGGCGCCATTAGCATTACATAGCTTGTATCTACAGAGTCTCACTTGTATCGTCAAGAACGATGTACCACAATGATGGATTAAAGTTAAGTATTCCAGTAGCTACGTACTTATCTTTATAGCATTCATTACATATCCTGTTTCAGACCTCACGCCATCCTGCGTGAGCTTATAGCGTGTATTTCGGTCTCCTCAAACCACACGGTGTCGGCACTTCTGTCGACACATCATATTCCTCATTGCGAAGCGCGTCAGACGTGGTGTCCGTCGGGGCTACTGCACGCTTTGAAGCGATGTGCTACACCTCAAGAAACATGTTCCTCATCGTGATTTGCGACAGCAATTGTCGGCCCCGTCTGGAGCACTAATCACACAGTTGGTTTACGATACTGGATCCGCGGAAAATGGTTGCGTCAATCCTGTCACACCTTTGACACACGGGGCGAGACAGCTAACGTTGACAAGCACGCAGATGTCCATATCCAGCGTCACGAGAGACATTGCCATCGGAACGAGGCAATGACTGGTTAACGTGATACTGCGTCGGCCTTATTTGTCTCGCAAACTATACAGTTTGTTCACGGGAATGGACGCGCTTCAAAATAATGTTCAAATATGTGTGACATCTTAAGGGACTTAACTGCTGAGGTCATCAGTCCATAAACTTACACAATACTTAACCTAAATTATCCTAAGGACATGCCCGAGGGAAGACTAGAACCCCAGCCGTGACCAGCCGCACAGCCCATGACTGCAGTGCCTTACACCGCTCGGCTAATACCGCGAGGCGGACGCGCTTCCAATTCCTATGTTAGCTCTACTAAAAGCTCCACTACTGGCCATCAAAATTGCTACACCAAGAAGAAATGCAGATGATAAACGGGTATTCATTGGACAAATATATTATACTAGAACTGACATGTGATTACATTTTCATGCACTTTGGTTGCATAGATCCTGAGAAATCAGTACCCAGAACAACCATCTCTGGCCGTAATAAAGGCCTTGATACGCCTAGGCATTGAGTCAAACAGAGCTTGGATGGCGTGTACAGGTACAGCTGCACATGAAGCTTCAACACGGTTCCGCAGTTCATCAAGAGTAGTGACTGGCGTACTGTGACGAGCCAGTTGCTCGGCCACCATTGACCAGACGTTTTCAGTTGGTGAGAGATCTGGAGAATGTGCTGCCCAGGGCAGCAGTCGAACATTGTCTGTATCCAGAAAGGCCCGAACAGGACGTGCAACATGCGGTCGTGCATTATCGTGCTGAAATGTAGGGTTTCACAGGGATCGAATGAAGGGTAGAGCCACGGGAGGTAACACATCTGAAATGTAACGTCCACTGTTCAAAGTGCCGTCAGTGCGAACAAGAGGTGTCCGAGATGTGTAGCCAATGGCACCCCATACCATGACGCCGGGTAATACGCCAGTGTGGCGATGACGAATATATGCTTCCAATGTGCGTTCAGCGCATGTCGCCAAACACGGATGCGACCATCATGATGCTGTAAACAGAACCCCGATTCATCCGAAAGAAAAGACGTTTTGCCATTCGCGCACCAATGTTCGTCGTTGAGTACACCATCGCAGGCGCTCCTGTCTGTGATGCAGCGTCAAGTGTAACCGCAGCCATGGTCTCCCAGCTGATAGTCCATGCTGCTACAAACGTCGTCGAACTGTTCGTGCAGATGGTTGTTGTCTTCCAAACGTCCCCATCTGTTGACTCATGGATCAAGGCGTGGCTGCACGATCCTTTACAACCATGTGGACAAGATGCCTGTCATCTCGACTGCTAATGATACGAGGCCGTTGGGATCCAGCACAGCGTTCCATATTATCTTCCTGAACCCACCGATTCCATATTCTGCTAACAGTCATTGGACCTCGACCAATACGAGCAGCAATGTCGCGATACGATAAACCGCAATCCTTTATCAAAGTCGGAAACGTGATGGTACGCTTTTTCCTCCTTACACGAGGCATCACAACAACGTTTCATCAGGCAACGCCGGTCAACTGCTGTTTGTGTATGAGAAATCGGTTGGAAACATTCCTCATGTCAGCACGTTGTAGGTGTCGCCACCGGCGCCAACCTTGCGTGAGTGCTCTGAAATGCTAATCATTTGCATATAACAGCATCTTCATCCTGACGGTTAAATTTCGCGTCTGTAGCACGTCATCTTCGTGGTGTAGCAATTTTAATGGCCAGTGGTGTACATTTCCTTTCTTGACCATACGCTCGACATGTTGTTCTAACTGTGGTATATATAAAGAAACACTTTAATATCCGTTAAGTGCAATAAAACAAAAATGTAGCATACATGTCCACTCATAAGGACATCAGCTTATAGAAGTTCACCATGTCTAGCAATCTCACTGCTGACAGAGGGTACACTTATATTTATATAATCCCAAATGTTACAGAAATGATTTCTATTAATTTCATAGGTAAGGCCTACAACCTTTTGGAAAACGCGAACATGAAAAGATAGAAAAATTGTATGTAGCAGAAACTGAATCCTCTACTGTTCTACCCTCTACCCTCTGCCAACTACACTACACCAAAACACTGCTGCTGTCGATCTTGCACTTCGTGTTACAGTCTTCTAAAGGTTTAAATAGCCAAAATATTAATTAACACTTAATTATAACAAATCCTAATAAGAACGTCGTGTTTTCATCAATCTTCATTGGGTACTTGCCTTAAAACGGCTTGCCCTCATAACACGCGAGCTATAAAATAAAAATAAATAAATAGAAAAGTTCTTTAACCACCAATACGACGCTTCAACAGATTCTAACGATAATGATTCGTTCTCGAGGCACTCAATGTGCTAGTGCTTAGAAACAGTATATATTCTTGGGCTGTAACGCATATCATTAAAACCACCAAGCCACGCGGGGCAGCAGTACGGTCTCAGGCGTCTTGTCACGGTTCGCGCGGCTACCTCCCGTCGGAGGTTCGAGTCCTCCCTGGGGCACTGGTGTGTGTTGTCCTTAGTGTAAGTTACTTTAAGTTAGATTAAGTAGTGCGTAAGCCTAGGGACCGATGACCTCAGCAGTTTGGTCCCATAGTCCTTACCACAATTTTCCAAATTTCCAAACCCACCGAATATGTGCTTCAGCTGAACACGACAAATACAGTATGACGTCATGCTTTCTGCTAGTGATGTATGGAGCGTTCTTGTATCCTACTGGTTCTACTTTGCGAACCACGTTGCCGAAATATCGCAGAAAGGCTCCTCAATATGAAACAGCAGGAAGTGACTTCACAAAAGTTGTAGACCTCCACGTCAGCGTTAGTATGCGCCGACGGCCTTAGTCATCGTCGAACAAGCGCGTCGAAACTCGCGCACGACGTTGTGGACTTTGTCAGTGGCTTAAACAACGGTTTGGTAGTAGAGGAACACTACATATGTCGTAAGACGTTCTAACATACACAATAATAGAAGTTATTCGTTAACTCAGTCTATCTCCAACAGATTTTGTTTTAAATTGAATATCGTTGAAAACATAGCGTCTGATGTCCGTTTATGTAAAAAATGGTTCAAATGGCTCTAAGCCCTATGGAATTTAACATCTTCATAGTAGCAAAAACTTCTACAGCGTAACTTGTGCTTGCCTGCAGACACAGACTGGCTAATTAGCAGTTTGTAATTTTTTTTTTTTTTTGCAAAATTGGTTCAAATTCTGATTAGCAGTTTCCGACGCCAAACGGTGGGGTCGTCAGTGGCCCTCTGACAGTCAAGTTAAGATTTCTGGCCACTGGGGAAACATTTCAGTCGTTGACCTACACAACAACACTTGCAGAAAATATATTATTTATAGTAATAAGTTCGATTATTGCAGATGAAGCTTATGTAAATTAGTAAGGAAGCCCATAATAGTAACAAAATAGAGAAAAAAGAGCTGGAAGTAACTATACACGAACCTGCTATCTTTCTCTTGATAGTTAACGTTGCTATCAATTAATCTACGACCTCTATGTGATGCAATTGCCTAACTCACATGGTATACTATTTTACAAATGTCTACAGGCTGTAAGGACAATGTCATTATTTGATATTTTACCATAATAAATTGTACCAAAAATTACGCACTTCTGATAAATCATCAATGTGCCGTAACATTGAAAGTGAATGAGTTCATATCTCCTATGAAGCGTCAGGTAAGACAAGTTTTTTACTGTTTTATTGTGGTTTTATTGTAACAATCGTACCAGAAACGACGCGTTTATGAGAGATCGTCAATGTGCTGTGCTGTGAAACGGCTTACATTCATACCACGTACGCTATAATGTACGAAAACCACGAAATGCAGAGTTCGCTCCATACGACCTAACACGTTTGCTGACGTCTAAGTGCATCTTCTGACATAAAACCGATGCTGGATCACATTGGCCACGCTTCTCTCCACGAGGCAAAAGTCTGACACGGCTGATCCTTCCTTTCACGCTTCACGGTATAGTGGAACGTGGAATTCCACTCTGTAGCGTCACCAGGTACTTGACAAAGAACGTTTTCACGTCCAATAAGAGGACGACTTTTGGTTTTGTTAAACAGTAAGAAATGCTTTATGCATGGACCAGAAGCAAGTCCATTCCGTACACAGGATTTAGTTAAGTGCACTCATTTTGGTTTACACAGCCTTCGAGGGGACGAAAGGTGATGCATTTAAAATGTATTTTTTTCATTTCGGACCTGCGTCCACAAGGGGGTCAGAAACAAACCACGTCGTAGCTAGTTGGTTGCCGCTTCCAGAAAAAGCTTCAAATTTTTGCAGAAGGTCTTCGGTGGCGCCCAGCAATCAATGCTTGATCCGTCCGCAGAATTCCAAATTTACTACACACAGAAAGTGTATAGGGGGCAGTTTCTCAGTAGATCACGTTTCACGGAAACAAACAACTTCTGCTGAGACGACAACCTTACCTGGCACGTCAGACTGGATCGTAACTGAACAACATAACAAAATAATTTAAGGACAAATAAGGGGTAATAATTAGAATGATTGGATAGTCTTTACAGTAACGTCGCGCCACACGTCTTAACCTGCCTAGGGTAACCACGGGAAAGGTAAATCTGGGATGGCCAGACGGCACTGTGAACACTGCTCTTCGCGAAATGGAGTACAGGATACTGATCTCTGCGAAGCATTATCAGCTACCTCAATACCAGTAGAAAACGCAGTTAACAGTGGAGTCAGAATAAAATGGAGCCGATTGAATGGGTGGTTGGTGAACCAAGTAAGTTGTCTGGAGCATTCTAAAAGATAAGGAAAGACACAGGCAACGATATAATCGAAGATTTTAGAACGAGTGGTTCACTCGTAAAGGATACCGCATGTAGGGTGCTGGTGCGACCTATTCTGCTCGAGTGTTTGGGATCGGTACCAAGTCGTATTGAAGGAGGACACCGAAACAATTCAGAGGCTGTCAGTTACATTTGTTATCCGTAAGTACATTTAGAGACCCGGCATTTGCAGCTGACTGCAGAACGATTCTTCTGCTACCAAAAGTACACTTCGCGTAAGGACCACATATGACGAATTAGGGCTCGTATAGTCTCGCTTCGTTTGCAACTGGCACAGCAAAGGGAATGACAGGTAGTAGTACAAGGTACCCTCTGCCATGCACAATGCAGTGACTTACGGAGTATGCATGCAGATGTAGATATATAACAGAAAGGTTTCCCATGCCCTCCCATTATTTCTGTTCGAAATGAAATGTATACTTTGCATCACAGTCCCCTTTGTTGGATAGAACTCATGAAATATACTGGTACTACAAACCAGAAAAGTAAAACAATACCCTAAGCACAAAAAAATAAAAAATTACAAGATCACTCTCAGCTTTCAGAGTAATAAAAGAAGTGACAGACAGCATTTTTTTTTACGTTTTCTATTGCACTGATTCCTATTGTCGAATGAGTTGTAATTACGTTACAATGGCACTGTATAAGAAACTAACTCATGGAGAAATACTTAGATGCACAGAAGTGTTTGAGAAACTTCATAAACTGGAGGAAATAAATCGACTATCATGTACAAATTTTATCTGCATATGAACATAGCATCAATATGTATACAATGACTGGCCGTTTACTCGAACACACTTGCTAACTAATCTGGCCCCTGTCTCGTAAAAACAACACCATAAATTCCTTAGAATCTCTCCGCACTATCAAATAGGACTTCGAAGATTAAAAAGCAGAAAGGTTATTGTTACTACATATCGTAGCGATCTCTGCGAAAGGGCCGTAATGGTGGCTAAACAAGCATCGTGGAAGCCTGTTATTCGCCTTTATACAATCAGATTCATGTGCATTCCTATTGTTAAATCTGTCAACAACGTAGTAAGGGTATTAGTTGTACAAAATAAGATAACGTTATTGAAGTTTAAGAAGAAGCGATTATTATTTTCACTTAAAGAAACTTACATTGATACGTACTTCTTAACACATCGGAGATAGGAGAAGGAAAGGTGACGAGGGAAGTAACAAATGAAGAACGTCAGACAAAAGACGGATACTGGAATGAGACTTTCACTCTGCAGCGGAGTGTGCGCTGATATGAAACTTCCTGCCAGATTACAACTGTGTACCAGAGCGAAACCCGAACTCGGGACCTTTGCCTTTCGCGGGCACGTGCTCTACCATCTGAGCCACCGAAGCACGACTCACGCCCGGTCCTCAAAGCTTTACTTCTGCCAGTATCTCGTCTCCTACCTTCCAAACTTTGCAGAAGCTCTCCTGCGAACCAAGCAGAACTAGTACTCCTGAAAGAAAGGATACTGCGGAGACACGGCTTAGCCACAGCCTGGGGGATGTTTCCAGAATGAGATTTTCACTCTGCAGCGGAGTGTGCGCTGGTATGAAACTTCCTGCCAGATTAAAACTGTGTGCCCGAGCGAGACCCGAACTCGGGACCATTGCCTTTCGCGGGCACGTGCTCTACCATCTGAGCTACCGAAGCACGGCTCACGCCCGGTCCTCACAGCTTTCTAGTGTCTTTACAGAAGCTCTCCCTTTCGCAGGAGAGCTTCTGTAATGTTTGGAAGGTAGGAGACGAGATACTGGCAGAAGTAAAGCTGTCAGGACCGGGCGTGAGTCGTGCTTTGGTACCTCAGATGGTAGAGCACATGCCCGCGAAAGGCAAAGGTCCCGAGTTCGGGTCTCGGTCGGGCACACAGTTTTAATCTACCAGGATGTTTCATAAGAGACGGATACTGTTTTACAACGGTACCGTTTTCTAAACTGGTTACATCAGACTTTACCCTTTATCGTTGCGTATCTGCTAAGCAAATGATTCTTCTTCATCACAAATAACACATTCGTAGTCAGACTATTATATTTGCTCCAAAATAAAATGGTTTTATTAAAACAAAAAACAGGGAAAAATTACTAATGTGTCGTCATAATGTTTAATTATAGTTACCATGTCATTCGATTCTGGCTACCAGGTGCGATTGCTTCTTCATTTCCGATGGAAAGCCTCAATGAAATACTGAGGACTGATTTTTCGCCGTGAAACATTCACACGTCCAGTTAAAGTAGATAGACACACAGTTTGAAGGCTTAATATCTAGATACCTTTAACTTTTCGTTTCTACGAATTGTCTGAAGAGAAGATAGATATGTTAAAGAAATACTGCTTATTTGTTCTGGACACCGACCCCGAAAAACGTAAGAAAAAACTGTCTGTGACAAAAAATTACCAGTTTAGCAAAGATGAAAAGTGTAATATAATGTCATCCCGTACTTAGAAGACATTGCCGGCCGGCGTGGCCGAGCGGTTCTAGGCGCTACAGTCTGGATCCGCGTGACCGCTACGGTCGCAGGTTCGAATCCTGCCTCGGGCATGGTTCAAATGGCTCTGAGCACTATGGGACTCAACTGCTGAGGTCATAAGTCCCCTAGAACTTAGAACTACTTAAACCTAACTAACCTAAGGACAACACACACATCCATGCCCGAGGCAGGATTCGAACCTGCGACCGTAGCGGTCGCGCGGTTCCAGACTGTAGCGCCAGAACCGCTCGGCCACCAGCGGCCGGCGCCTCGGGCATGGATGTATGTGATGTCCTTAGGTTAATTAGGTTTAAGTAGTTCTAAGTTCTAGGGGACTGATGCCCTCAGAAGTTAAGTCCCATAGTGCTCAGAGCCATTTAAACCATTTTTTAGAAGACATTAAATAATACACATTTAACGTACTTTTATAATGCAGCGTTCTCCCTTTCTTTGGTTTTAGTGTCCTGTAATGCGCACTGGATGCCGAAGAGAAGTCGATTGCCATTATAGCTGATGCTAATTCTAGAAAACTTTTTAGTTTTATGTTTACTATACTCAGGTTGACTTGCCAGATCCACTGATGAAGTATATGTTTTTTACGGCAATCCTACTAAATGGTTAGTTGTCGGCGACTACCGTGCTGTCATACCCATGGGGTCAAGTGTTTTCCAGTTCTTGTTAGGAGCTAACTTCTTAAAATATCTGGTAAGAAGTAAGACTTTGAAGAGGAGTATTATTGGTGGGGGGTAGCAAGCTATTAGCTCCAGAGGCGCTGGGAGTCCTAGACTTAAAGCAACTTCGTGCAGTTGCTTTAAACTCGTGAAATGAAGGAGATGGTCGGCAGCCCTCATAGGTGTAGCAGATGCGACGGGGTCACTGATCGTGGAGTTGGAGGCGAGGCGATGTTTTGAGCGAGTTGAGTGTATGAAGCCGAGACCCAGTAATTCTCAAACTTTTTCTAACAGTCCAGAAAGCTTTGAAAGAATTAGCAAGTGCGTCCACGTGCGGAGGAGTGGAAATCTGTTTAAATCGCCAGTTTACTGGGCGATTGGGCGTGTACATCCCCTTTAGGAAGAGAGCGCATAACTGAGCGCACAGTGCAAGTGGTGTTTAATGAACGAAGAGCATTTGGTGAAGTCTAATTGAAGGCATCAAATGAAATATGTTTCTATGGAAACTTGGAGTGTGGATCCTCGATTTGTGACTTTTTTTGATATCGATTTGTTATTCTATTTTGTTTAAGTTTTTGGGAGGAGATTTTCGGTAGAAGGTTCTAGAAACCAGTTGGAGGCAGTTGGGGACTTTTGGCGGTGTACGTTTTAAACTCTAGTGTTCGGATGCAGGAACTGTTCAGAAACCCGCTCAGTTGCTACAGCGTATTTCTTTGTGATATAGGAGTAGAGACAATTTTAACCGCGTACTGCGTTTTGGAAGGAGGGAGACACATTGAACACAAGGTCCAAATGGCGGTTTAATAATCTGGTGTTCAGCGTACGTAGCTACGAACTGCAAGTAGGAAAATAATTTCAGTCACTGGTAAAAGCAGAGTATGGAAAGTTTTGAGAGTGTCGAACAATTCAGCATTTTGTAATATTAACAAATTCAAACACTCCCCTTCTCTCGTGCATGCTTTCCAGTTATGCTCCAACTGGCAATGTTACAAAAGGAATCAATAAACTGAGGAAAATTGCAGCACTCTCCCAACAAGGGACAAGGAAGAAACGGCGTTGTACAGAGCAAACGACGAAGGCCTTGCGTGTGTAGCGGCGCGCTGCCGTGAAGGCAGGTCGGCGCGTTCCGTCCAAGTGTTGGCGCCTCCGCTCCCCGCGAGCTGCTGTTTAGTATTCGGCGGTCGGATGTTCGATTTTCCGGTCGGCTTTGTATCAGCTTCTTTGTGATTTCCCTTGCAATCCCTCCAGGGAAATAAAGTTTTCAGCCCGCTGTCTTCATCTCGGCGCGCAATCTGCATGTGAAGCGCCCTCTGCTATTCCCGGCTGGCGCGCGCGCCGCCGCCGCCTGGTTCTCTCGAACGGCGACCCCTGGAGACGCGCGGCAGCCTCAACAAGTCTCCGGAGGTGCCCCGACACCACATATGACTGGCGAGCCTCCAAGAACGTTCCTCTTATTGAAAGGTCAACGGGAAATATGGCGGCTTTATTTCAGCATCTGTACTGATCTCAGGTAGCACGACACTCGACAGCTGTCGCCTGTGGAGTGAGGCCCATTTCTAGAACCTTCTGAGTCATCATACTTTGATTTCACTGAGTCGCAAACACGTCTGGTGTCTCGAACTGGTTCTCATGAAAGCTGCAGTATCAGATTTCAGTGATTGTGGTTTATCTACTGTAACTGCAGTTTTGTGAGAGTTACTTTGGCGTACTCAGCCAAATAGCGTGTTTTGTGAGATTGAAACTGTGTGACGCATGGTAAGTTAAACCTGGAACCGTAGCTTTGGCGGGAGATGCTCTTATTGACTGAGTTACTCGCATCTTATTCATTTACCTGCATTATGTACGATTGTTACTTTGACAGACTCAGCTGAACGTTGTACTTCCAGAGATTAAAAGTGTCTGCCACCTCGGAATCCGAACCTGGAATCGTTCCTTTAGCGGGAAATGCTCATACCAACTGAGTTATCCATGACTTATTCATTTAATAGCACATCCTTCCTTCCAGGACTGATCGTCACGCAGTGTATCCAGGAGAACCTCTGTGAAGTTTAGGAGACAGGAACTAGCCAAAATAGGGCTGTGAGGTGTGTGTGTGTATGTGTGTGTGTGTGTGTGTGTGTGTGTGTGTTAGAGAGAGAGAGAGAGAGAGAGAAAGGGAGAGTCGTGACTGGTCAGCTGTCGTTAACTGCATTGCCTGACAGAGCCAAGGTTCCGAATTCGAATCTCGATCGGGCGCACAGTTTTAATCTTAGTTATAAATGACCTATTACGTCTATACCTGTGGTTGAGGCTTTTGTCACAGTTCATCAAAGTATAAGTAGTACAGACGCACAATGGTATGTATAACAACTCCGAAATACTGGTAACGGATAGTTACTAGCGGAAATCTGGACCTGCTCTAGTAATGTTTACCGGAATCGACGACTGACTGCTGCTTTTTAAATTTTGGAAGTTATACCACAGGTGCGGAGCGCATTTCACTTTCCCAATGGAAGGTGATTTGACAGTTTTAATCTTTAAGGAATTTTCCGAAGTGGTTACAGTCCAATACAGAGTGAAAGATTCATTCTATACTTGTCATCTATCTCTCATTAATCTACCTCTGCATCCATATATATATACTCCGCAAGTCACCCAACGGTGTGTGGCGGAGGGCACTTTACGTGCCACTGTCATTACCTCCCTTTGCTCCACTCGCGTGCCGAAAAGCCTCCGTGCTCGCTCGAATGTCTCTAATTTTACATTCGTGATCTCCTCAGGAGGTATAAGTAGGGGGAAGCAATATATTCGATACCTCATCCAGAAACTCACCCTCTCGAAACCTGGACAGCAAGCTACACCGCTCTCTTGTAGAGTCTGTCACTTGAGTTTGCTAAACATCTCCGTAACGCTATCACGCTTACCAAATAACCCTGTGACGAAACGCGACGCTCTTCTTTGGATCTTCTCTATCTCCTCTGTCAACACGACATGGTACAGATGGCACACTGATGAGCAATACTCAAGTATAGGTCGAACGAGTGTTTTGTAAGCCACCTCCTTTGTTGATGGATATTTGAAAAAAATAGTACAAACACCTTGGTGTAAACACCTCAGTTCTCTAGTTTTCTGAGTTACTTGTAACGCTTCAATATTATCTTCAGTTTTAAGTTTCCACTAAAAATAACACGAGATGCTAACAAAGCACAGCAGTAGTTTTTGTACGGCAAAGGATAAAACAGGTTTTGTCTCCCATCCACACTGCTCTAATTTTGGAAAGTTATTTCGCTATTTCTGTAAGTAACTAGTTTGGGTTCTAACACATACACTAGCTAATCGCAACATATTAATACACTAAATTGACCAAGAAAAAACCGGCCTAGCTGGAAGTACCAATTGCTCTATCCTTTGCATGATTTATCGGCGTGGTGGAACCCAGCAGAAGGAGACAAGCTTTTGTATTGTGCTGCCGCACCATCACTTTGCTGCTTACTGATTTCCAAAGAGGTCGCGTTACTGGCGTCCAATTTTCCTCCATAACAGGAGCTGCATATATACCATTCTTACTGGAATGATGGCATGTTCGGTGTGCGATAAACTTCAGCTGCGGAACGCAGTAGTTGAGCTACAACTACACATTCTGCTAGAGGACTCTGAGTTATAAAAATTATTTGCTTCTAATACGAAGACCAATTAGACGAAAATGAAGGCAGATTATATGTTCAAATGGTTCAAATGGCCCTGAGCACTATGGGACTCAACTGCTGAGGTCATTAGTCCCCTAGAACTTAGAACAAGTTAAACCTAACTAACCTAAGGACATCACAAACATCCATGCCCGAGGCAGGATTCGAACCTGCGACCGTAGCGGTCTTGCGGTTCCAGACTGCAGCGCCTTTAACCGCACGGCCACTTCGGCCGGCAGATTATATGTAACAACCTCTTCTAATGCACGCATCACCTACATTTTTATGCCCTCCACGACTTTACCACATCCTTTACGTACGTTCCCATCCTTTGCTTTGGTTTCCAGCATACAGTGATATGTTTTCTAGTCATTAAATGTGCCTCTCTTGTATTCCCTAACCCCTCTTGTTACTCTCTCTAGCACCGACTATTGGAAGACTAAGTTAAACAGTCTCACCCTCTCGTAATAATTATGTTAAGTAAAAATACCCCTTCGATAATTTCTTTAGTACTACGTCGTTTCACATTGCGTAAACCCACGAAATATTAACATCCGCTTATAGCGTAACTATTTAAGTTATTCTTGGTTCATCTGTTCTCACATTAACCACATTGTCTTCCACATAACACTGTTCATCAGACATGCAGTTTCAACACACTTCTACGTCTGCTCCATGCTAAGGACTGATGATATTGGAGCCATTCACAGGTTTGTTATAACTAAACTTCCGACACTTGGAGCAGTCAGACGGAACACTATTTATATTATCTTTAAAAAAAATGTTCACTAAGAGCACATGTAAATCTTTTTATTGATTACAGGTTTCAACAGATATATCCTATCATCATCGAATCTGAACATTTAATATGTAAACACTCCGAGTCAAGGCAGCAAATACATGTAAGATTTCATATAAAAACGGCATATAGCTTTATAACCTTGTAGCACATTAACAGAAGTTCATGATCTTTACAAACTTGCAAGCTAAATAGCCATGTGCTACCATTTCGCAAGAAAAAGTTGGAAGGATCAGCATGTCAGACACAAAATACCACAAATATAATGTGCGAATAACGTTGTGCTCATGGCATAGGACATTCATTCACTTAACACTACAGTTTCGACTGATCTAGTACGATATATGCACGAATGAGTCCCTGTATACACTGAAACCCCAAAAGAGCTTGTATAGGCAATCGTATTCAAATACAGAGACATGTAAACAAGCAGAATACGGCGCTGTGGTCGGCAACGCCTATGTAAGACAACAAGTTCAAATGGTTCAAATGGCTCTGAGCACTATGGGACTCAACTTCTGAGATCATCTGTCCCCTATAACTTAGAACTACCTAAACCTAACTAACATAAGGACATCACACACATCCATGCCCGAGGCAGGATTCGAACCTGCGACCGTAGCGGTCGCGCGGTTCCAGACTGTAGCGCCTAGAACCGCTCGGCCACCAGAGGCCGGCTAAGACAACAAGTGTCCTGCGCAGTTGCTAGAGCGGTTACTGCTCCTACAATGGCAGGTTATCAAGATCTGAGTATGAACGTGGTATTATAGTCGGCTCACGAGCGATAGGACACAGCGTCTCCGAGATAGCGATGAATTGGGAATTTTCCTGTACGACCATTTCACGAGTGTTCCGTGAATATCATGAATTCCGTAAAACATCAAATCTCCGACATCGCTGTGGCCGGAAAAAATCCTACAAGAACGGGACCAACGACAACTAAAGAGAATCGTTCAACGAGACAGAAGGGCAATCCTCCGCAAATAGCTGCAGATTTCAGTGCTGGTCCATCAGAAATTGTCAGTGTGCGAATCATTCCGCGAAATATCATAGAAATGGTCTTTCGGAGCCGAAGGCCCACTCGTGGTGTACCCTTCATTACTGCACGACAAAAGCTTACACCTCGTCTGGCCCTGTCAACACCGACAGTGGGACTGTTGATGACTGGAAACATATTGCCTGGTCGGGCGATTCTCGTTTCAAATTGCATCGAGCGGATGGACATGAACGGTTTTGGAGACAACCCGACGAATCCATGGATCCTGCATATCAGCAGCAACTGTTCAAGCTGGTTGTGATTTTAGTGAGATTGGAGTAAAGAAAGAATCTGCATTGTGCCACTGGCAGCAGCAATTTTGTACGAGTAGATATCGATTGTCGGGTACAGGAATGTAAATAACTGTATGAAGACTTATCTGTGCAAATATCGTATTAAGTCAGTCGCCATTGTGGTGTTAAGTTAACGAGTGTGCTACGACTTTAGCACAACATGATTTGCATTTTATATTTCTTGTATCATATACCTGCCGTGCTGATGTGCCTTGCTACCTTTCACTGAAAAATGGCAAAACATCACTATGTACCTTGAAAGTTTGTTAAGGTCATGAACTTCCGTTAATATGCTACAAAGTACGCCGGCCGGAGTGGCCGTGCGGTTCTAGGCGCTACATCTGGAGCCGAGCGACCGCTCCGGTCGCTGGTTCGAATCCTGCCTCGGGCATGGATGTGTGTGATGTCCTTAGGTTAGTTAGGTTTAATTAGTTCTATGTTCTAGGCGACCGATGACCTAAGAAGTTAAGTCGCATAGTGCTCAGAGCCATTTTGCTACAAAGTACTTTCCAGTCCTTCAGTGAAGCCTGCTGGGTTTGTATGAAATCATGAGTTGGAATGTCTGTTTATTAAACTTTCAGATCAGATGTTGACAGAACAGAAGTGTCGAAATCGGTTATCAATAAAAAGTACAAGCGATCCTGGCAAACCTTATTTTTTAATAATAATGTAACAATGCACATCGGCCCCAAGAATTCACTCAATCTCATACATATATAAGGAAAACTACAACGAAAAACCAAAGGAAATAGTACACCTGCCTAATATATCATAGGGCTCCCGCGAGAGTGCAGAAGTGCTGCAGCATAAAGTGGCATGGACTCGAGTCCTGGAGGGAACTGACACCATGAGTACTGCAGTGCTGTCCATAAATCCGTAATAGTACGACGGGGTGGAGATCTATTATGAATAAAACTTTGCATGGCCTCCCAGATATCCTCGATAACGTTCATGTCTGGCGAGTTTGGTGGCCGGCGGAAACGTTTAAACTCAGAAGAGTGTTCCTGGAGCCGCTATGTAGCAATTCAGGACGTTTGAGGTGTCGCATTGTCCTGCTGAAATTGCCCAAATCTGTCGGAATGCACAATGGACACGAATGGATGCAGGTGATCAGACAGGACGCTTACGTACGTGTCATCTGTTACGTAGTATCTAGACGTGTCAGTGGTCCCATAATATCATCCAACTACTCACACCCCACACCATTAAAGAGCCTCCACCAGCTTGAATGGTTCCATGAATTCATGGGTTTTGTCTCCATACCTGTACACGTCCATCCGCTCGATACAATTTGAAACGAGACTCGCCCGACCAGACAACATGTGTCCAGTCATCAACAGTACATTTTCGGTGTTGACGGACCCAGGCGAGGCGTAAAACTTTGTATCGTGCAGTCATCAAGGGTACACGACTGGGCCTTAGTCTCCGAAAGCCCGTATCAATGATATGTCGTTGAATGTTTCGCACGCTGACAGTTGTTGACGGCCCAGCATTTAAATATGCAGTAATTTGCGGAAGGGTTGCATTTCTGTCACGTTGAATTATTCTCTTCAATCGTCGTTGGTCCCGTTGTTGTAGAATCTTTTGCCGGCCGCAGCTATTTAGGAGATTTGGTGTTTTACCGGATTTCTGACATTCGCGGTACACTTGTGAAATGGTCGTACAGGAAAATCCCACTTCATTGCTACCTCGGAGACGCTGTGTCCCACCGCTCGTGCGCCGACTATAACACAACGTTCAAACGCACTTAAACCTTGATAACCTGCCTTTGTAGCTGTAGTAACCGATCTAACAACTGCGCCGGTCACTTTTCTTATATAGGCTTTAGCGCTTCAGTGTATTTACCGTATGGGTACCCAATTTCGTAGGAATGGTGTTCAGACAGTACGCAGGAGATCTTGCGTTGCATGTAGTGTTAGTGTCATGATTTGCCGCTAGGTGCGCTCTTGGTACGACAACGTAGGGTTGAAACACAAATATCAGTGTGCACTGCAGTTGTTAGCAGTCAACGTAATTCTTGGAGAAGTGAGCAGGGCCTTAATCGTAAAGCTGTTTCATCGAAACAACAGCAAAGCTACAGTTGCTTTCCGCGAGTATCGATGCATTAAAGAGATGGTAAGAGGTCTTCTTTCCACACCGTCCTTGAAGCACAAGACTCAGAAGTTTGAATTAATTGGTGATTTAGGAATTGCCCCTAGGAGAGACCGACGACCAGCTGCGCCACAAATCGTTGCAAAAGCTACAGTTGCAATGACTGAGAATGGGGCAGGTAATGAAATCTTCAATCAGTGCACGAGATGTGTGACGACAGCCAATCATTTCACCGTCTGTTGTTGTATCTGGCAACAGTACCGCAATTTCTACTGCGGTTCAGGCTGTCGTGGGTTCAGGTGGTCGTCACATTGAGCAAAGTTTATAATACTGAAGATAAACATTGTACATAATTAACAAATGTCACCCTCTCATGTTGAAATTAAAATGTGTTTCTTTCATTGGTTTATTCGTTATTTCTCTTCTGCATGTCCTTACAAACGCTTTCTTGTCCTACGATCACTCGTCTGTCCAGGAGCCCTCTCAAGCAGCGGAAGTTTAAATATATCCACCCTGTACATTACGTCAGTGAAATTCTGTTTCTGATCCCCTCTTCTCCGATTTTATCTTGTTCCCTCTATCAGAGAATTCTTACTACTCTTATACACTGCCATCCGTGTAATGATGTTTCGAAGTCGTTAGCCACCTTGATACACAATAGTGAGAATTACTTTCTACATTCAAAGTTTAATCTTCCCGATACATTTTAGAGATACTCAACGATACAGCAATTAATAATGATAGGATGAATGAAAAGTACGGGCGATCGAAATAATAACCTCGTAATAAACAAACTGAACAATAGTTATAGCACAAAACTGTTTCATTGTTATTCGTTTTTGCTGCCGTCATTCAACAGAACTACTCTCGTGGTAGTAACCGGCTAGGTCTTCTATTTCTTGCTATTACTTACAGCCGCCAAGCGCAAATCGCTTTGTGACCATATCTCTTTATCTTAAATCATTCACGTGCTCTTGCCTTGTCGAACATAAGGAAGCAAAAATGTTTGGAAAACAGTCCTTAATTAAGTACGAACATACTGTCCGCGATATGCAGTGCAATGTGGAGTCAAACAGAGGATCATCGAATGAGTAGTAATGTTTCTTACACGATGTCCCGAAACATTTCATTAAACCTCCGAATTTATTGGCTCTGTATGCAAAAGAGTAATTAGTCGCAGTTGTGCCATTTTATAATTCATTTACAGGGAAATAAATTTTTTTGAGAGAATAAAAAAAAAAAAAGACGAATGCCGTGCCTGCATTGCACATGCGTGTTACACTATTCGTCCAGTCTGAATTGTTGCCCTTTCTATACAATAAACTATTGAATCAATAAAAAGTAACAGTGAGTGCAAGCAAATAAACAAGATAAAAAGTATTTGGTCTTATTCATTGCTTGAGAATCGCGTTTTCCTCTCACTGAAATTTTTTAAACAGCCGTCGAATATTGCGCTTCAGTTGTCACTTACGTCTGTTGTTATCGTGTGATGATGTAATTCCGAAGTGTCGTACGTTGTTTATCTTACTGCAATCTCTTTTATGAAGTAAGGCAGTAAATTCGTGGCTTTTCGATCAGTTTTAACCGCAGTTAGCTGTCATTCTTTCTGATTTACTAGTTGCCTGCTAGTTCAGATAAGGAGCTAATGCTGCGATATCTCTTCATAGCGAAGAGACGTCAAATACACTCTAATCTGATGGCCATAGCCCGTGTGTCTACTTTACGACTTGCGTCTTTACACTGATCGTCATTTCTGGATATCTCGAGATACGATGAGAACGAAATACATTTGGAAGGAAACGGATGCTTACTTTCGTTTTTGTGGTTTTATGGGATTCAGTGACCGAAAATTTTCATATTTTTAGCTGAGATGACGGTTCTGTTTAGGGTGCAATACCATTTCGACCACAGGCTGAGTCATCTTGTTCGGATCTACCCTTAAAATATCGAACACGAAAACTCGGCTAGGAACCTGAAATTATACAGGGAACGATATCTACTTATGAGTGAGGACGGAAACTAGTGGTTTACCGCAACTTAGGCATCGAAATTAAATTTTACCTCAGCATCAGTTGGAAGTTAACGGCTGATTCGGTAGTCATCTTTGTGGCGCAGCTATCTCGCTCGCCCGTTAAGTGACTATTTCCACTATTTCTAGAATAAGCAAAAGATTTCCAACAGGATGGGTCATTACCGCACTGGCACCTGCATGGGGGAGCATTTACTAACGGAGAGCAGTATCAACAATGGGTCGGCCGTAAGGGACGTCCAGAGCTCAGATGGCACCATTTACGGGGCTCTCCGGCATGCTAAAGTCTCCCCTCCCAACAAATTTGGGTGAGCTCCAACGCCTCTGCCGGTCTTGGTGGCCTCGCGGTTCTAGGCGCTTCAGTCTAGAACCGCGCGACCGCTACGGTCGCAGGCCCGTATCCTGCCTCGGGCATGGATGCGTGTGATGTCCTTTGGTTAGTTAGGTTTAAGTGGTTCTAAGTTCTAGGGGACTGATGACCTCCGATTACAACAATTAAAATCGCTCAAAAGAGGAAAGGCCGCTGGACCTCATGGGATACCAGTTCGATTTTACACAGAGTACGCGAAGGAACTTGTCCCCTTCTTGCAGCAGTGTACCGTAGGTCTCTAGAAGAGCGTAGCGTTCCAAAGGATTGGAAAAGGGCACAGGTCATCCCAGTTTTCAAGAAGGGACGTCGAACAGATGTGCAGAACTATAGACCTATATCTCTAACGTCTATCAGTTGTGGAATTTTGGAACACGTATTATGTTCGAGTAAAATGACTTTTCTGGAAGCAAGAGATCTACTCTGTAGGAATTAGTTTGGGTTTCAAAAAAGACGATCGTGTGAAACCCAGCTCGCGCTATTCGTCCACGAGACTCAGAGGGCAATAGACACGGGTTCCCAGGTAGATGCCGTGTTTCTTTACTTCCGCGGGTCGTTCGATACAGTTCCCCACAGTCGTTTAATCAACAAAGTGAGAGCATATGGACTATCAGACCAATTGTATGATTGGATTGAAGAGTTCCCAGATAACAGAACGCAGCATGTCATTCTCAATGGAGAGAAGTGTTCCAAAGTAAGAGTGATTTCAGGTGTGCCGCAGTGGAGGGTAGTGGGACCGTTGCTATTCACAGTATACATAAATGACCTTCTGGATGACATCGGAAGTTCACTGAGGCTTTTTGCGGATGATGCTGTGGTATATCGAGAGGTTGTAACAATGGAAAATTGTACTGAAATGCAGGAGGATCTGCAGCGAATTGACGCATGGTGCAGGGAATGGCAATTGAATTTCAATGTAGACAAGTGTAACGTGCTGCGAATACATAGAAAGAAAGATCCCTTTTCATTTAGCTACAATATAGCAGGTCAGCAACTGGAACCAGTTAATTCCATAAATAATCTGGGAGTACGCATTAGGAGTGATTTAAAATGGAAAGATCAAATAAAGTTGATTGTCGGTAAAGCAGATGCCAGACTGTGATTCATTGGAAGAATCCTAAGGAAATGCAATCCGAAAACAAAGGAAATAGGTTACAGTACGCTTGTTCGCCGACTGCTTGAATACTGCTCAGCAGTGTGGGATCCGTACCAGATAGGGTTGATAGAAGAGATAGAGAAGATCCAAAGGAGGATAAAATCAGAGAGAGCCCACACAGAGGCATACCGACAATCCTTCTTTCCACGAACAATACGTGACTGGAATAGAAGGGAGAACCAATAGAGGTACTCAAGGTACCCTCCGCCACACACCGTCAGGTGGCTTGCGGAGTATGGATGTAGATGTAGATGTTAAGTCCCACGAAATTTCTGTCAGCAACTTTCTCCTCCAAATGCGAGAATATTTTGCTGACTCACACCTACGGAGTAAGAAATGACCATCGTAATAAAGCAAGAGAAATCCGAACTCGCACGGAAGGATTTAAGTGTTCGTTTTTCCCACGTTCTGTTCGAGAGTAAAACAGCGGAGAAATAGCCTGAAGGTGGTTCTGCCGAGCATTTAAGTGCGAATTGCAGAGCAGCCATAAAGATGTTGATGTAGACCCCCTGGGATTCTCGAGAGAGTATGTGCGTGTCCGTGTTTCACGGCAGTATTCTAGACTGGCGCATGCAGCGTTCCACTCAGAGGAACAGCCCGCTGCGATCAGCGACCTGCCGGTCGACAGGTGGACTGGACGCGTGAACGGCCGGCCCGGCGCGCTGACGCAGCGCCTATTATTTTTAATCCGCAGCGGCTTCCTGCGCCACCGGTCCGCGCCTAGCAGAGTGGAACGGGCGTCACTATGTGCCGCTGGCCTTCCCACGGGCAGCTGCAAGCCGGACTACATCACTTGCCCTCTCATTCGTTCCGCTCAAGAGGCTTCAGGAGTCTGCCTTCTAAGAAAGAGCTTAGCTCGACCTGATTGCAATTCAGTAAATGACTAAGTTCGACAGGGCGTTTTAGACAAACTGTCATTTCTGCTTTTCTTCATTTTAACATTCTATATGAGCGACACAAAACATCAGACCAAAATAAGTGCCACTATTATGTAAAATTACACTAAAGAACCAAGTAACTGCTACACCAGTCTAAAACATTGTAGAGCCCCTGCGAGCATGCAGAAGTGCCAAACACAACGTGGCGTGGACTCGACTAATGTATGAGGCAGTGTTGGAGGGAACTGATACCATGAATCCTGCAGGGCTATCCATAAATGCGAAAGAGTACGATAGGTTGGAGATCTCTTCTGAGCACTACGTTGCAAGGCATCCCATATATTCTCAATAATGTTCATGTCTGGGGAGATAGGTGGCCAGCGGAAATGATGAAACTAAGAAGATTAGATTAGATTAAATTAGTACTTGTTCCATGGATCATGAATACGACTTTTTCTGATGATGTGGAACGTGTCAGGTTAATAAAAGGTGTCAACAAAAGGTATTACATTACACAGAATATTACATGACACTTAATATTTTTAATTTTTTGGTGGGGGTTGGGGAAATCACCCATTTACTGTATCCAAAAAATCATCTAATGAGTAGAAGGAGTTGCCGTTAAGAAATTCTTTTAATTTCCTTTTAAGTGCTATATGGCTCTCTTTCAGATTTTTGATGCTATTACGTAAGTGACCAAAGACTTTTGTGGCAGCATAATTTTCCCCCTTCTGAGCCAAAGTTAGATTTAACCTTGAGTAGCGAAGATCATCCTTTCTCCTAGTGTTGTAGCCATGTACACTGCTATTACTTTTGAATTCGTTCGGATTGTTAATAACAAATTTCATTAGTGAATGTATATATTGTAAGGCTACAGTGAAGATCCATAGTTCTTTAAATAAGTGTCTGCAGGATGATCTTGGATGAGCTCCAGCAATTATTCTGATTACACACTTTTGTGCAATGAACACTCTTTTACTCAATGACGAGTTACCCCAGAATATGATGCCATACGAAAACAGAGAATGAAAATAGGCGTGGTAAGCTAATTTACTCAGATGTATATCGCCAAAATTTGCAATGACCCTAATAGCATAAGTATCTAAACTCAAACGGTTCAGCAGATCCTTAGTGTGCTTTTTCCAGTTCAACCCCTCATCAATGCATACACCTAGAAATTTTGAATATTCTACCTTAGCTACCGATGACTGATCAAAGTCTGTGTTTATTAATGGTGTCATTCCATTCAATCTGTGTAACTGGATATAATGTGTTTTGTCAAAGTTTCATGTGAACCCATTTGCAGAGAACCACTTAATGATTTTCTGAAAAAACATCTTTTACAATTTCACCAGTTAATTCTTGTTTGTTGGGTGCGATAGCTATACTTGTATCATCGGCAAAAAGGACCAGCTTTGCATCTTCGTGAATATAGAATGGCAAGTCATTAATATACACTCCTGGAAATTGAAATAAGAACACCGTGAATTCATTGTCCCAGGAAGGGGAAACTTTATTGACACATTCCTGGGGTCAGATACATCACATGATCACACTGACAGAACCACAGGCACATAGACACAGGCAACAGAGCATGCACAATGTCGGCACTAGTACAGTGTATATCCACCTTTCGCAGCAATGCAGACTGCTATTCTCCCATGGAGACGATCGTAGAGATGCTGGATGTAGTCCTGTGGAACGGCTTGCCATGCCATTTCCACCTGGCGCCTCAGTTGGACCAGCGTTCGTGCTGGACGTGCAGACCGCGTGAGACGACGCTTCATCCAGTCCCAAACATGCTCAATGGGGGACAGATCCGGAGATCTTGCTGGCCAGGGTAGTTGACTTACACCTTCTAGAGCACGTTGGGTGGCACGGGATACATGCGGACGTGCATTGTCCTGTTGGAACAGCAAGTTCCCTTGCCGGTCTAGGAATGGTAGAACGATGGGTTCGATGACGGTTTGGATGTACCGTGCACTATTCAGTGTCCCCTCGACGATCACCAGTGGTGTACGGCCAGTGTAGGAGATCGCTCCCCACAAAATGATGCCGGGTGTTGGCCCTGTGTGCCTCGGTCGTATTTAGTCCTGATTGTGGCGCTCACCTGCACGGCACCAAACACGCATACGACCATCATTGGCACCAAGGCAGAAGCGACTCTCATCGCTGAAGACGACACGTCTCCATTCGTCCCTCCATTCACGCCTGTCGCGACACCACTGGAGGCGGGCTGCACGATGTTGGGGCGTGAGCGGAAGACGGCCTAACGGTGTGCGGGACCGTAGCCCAGCTTCATGGAGACGGTTGCGAATGGTCCTCGCCGATACCCCAGGAGCAACAGTGTCCCTAATTTGCTGGGAAGTGGCGGTGCGGTCCCCTACGGCACTGCGTAGGATCCTACGGTCTTGGCGTGCATCCGTGCGTCGCTGCGGTCCGGTCCCAGGTCGACGGGCACGTGCACCTTCCGCCGACCACTGGCGACAACGTCGATGTACTGTGGAGACCTCACGCCCCACGTGTTGAGCAATTCGGCGGTACGTCCACCCGGCCTCCCGCATGCCCACTATACGCCCTCGCTCAAAGTCCGTCAACTGCACATACGGTTCACGTCCACGCTGTCGCGGCATGCTACCAGTGTTAAAGACTGCGATGGAGCTCCGTATGGCACGGCAAACTGGCTGACACTGACGGCGGCGGTGCACAAATGCTGCGCAGCTAGCGCCATTCGACGGCCAACATCGCGGTTCCTGGTGTGTCCGCTGTGCCGTGCGTGTGATCATTGCTTGTACAGCCCTCTCGCAGTGTCCGGAGCAAGTATGGTGGGTCTGACACACCGGTGTCAATGTGTTCTTTTTTCCATTTCCAGGAGTGTATATTAAGAACAGCAGAGGACCCAAGACCGAACCTTGCGGCACCCCATGTTCCTAGAGCCACTCTGTAGCAATTATGGAAGTGTGAGGTGTCGCATTGTGCTGCTGTAACTGCCCAAGTCCGTCGGAATGCACAATTGACGTGAATGGATGCAAGTGATAAGACAGGATTCTTACGTACCTGTCACCTGTTAGAGTCGTATCTAGACGTATCAGGGGTCCCGTATCTTTCCAACTGCACACGCACCACACCATAACAGAGTCTCCATCAGCTTGAACAGTCCCCCTGCTGACAAAAAAATGGTTCAAATGGCTCTGAGCACTATGGGACTCAACATCTGAGGTCAGCAGTCCCATAGAACTTAGAAATACTTAAACCTAACTAACCTAAGGACATCACACACATCCATGCCCGAGGCAGGATTCGAACCTGCGACCGTAGCGGCCGCGCGGTTCCAGACTCCCTGCTGACATGAAGGGTTCATGGATTCATAAGGTTGTTTCCATACCGGTGCAGGTCCATCCGCTCGACACAAATTGAAGCAAGACTCGTCCTACCAGGCAACACGTTTCCAGTCATCAAAAGTCCAATGTCGATGTCGATGGGCCCAGGCGAGGCAGCTTTGCGTCGTGCATACATCAAGAGTACACGAGCGGACCTTCGGCTCCGAAAGCCACATCGATGATGTTTCGTTGAGTGGTTCGCACGCTGAAACTTGTTACTGGCCTATCATTTAAATCTGCAGTAATCTTCGGAACGGTTGCATTTCCACCACGTTGTAAGATTCTCGTCAGTCGCCGTTGATTCCGTTCTTGCGGGCTCTTTTTCCAGCTGCAGCGATGGCACGGATTTGATGGTTTACGGATTCCTAATATTCACGGTACACTTGTGAAATGGTCGTACGGAAGAAAATACCCGCTTCATCGCTACCTCGGAGATGCTGTGCGCCGACTATAACACCACGTTCAAACTCAATTAAATCAGACGAGGTACTGGCAGAAGTACAGCTGTGATGACGTGGCGTGAGTCGTGTTTGGGTAGCTCAGTTGGTAGAGCACTTGCCCGCGAAAGGCAAAGGCCCCGAGTTCGAGTCTCGGTCCGGCACACAATTTTAATCTACCAGGAAGTTTCAATTAAATCTTGTTAACTTGCCGTTGTAGCAACAGTAACAGATCTCAAACCTGCGCCAGACACTTGTTGTCTTACATAGGCGTTGCCGGCCGCAACGCCGTGTTCTGCCTGTTTACATATCAGTATATTTGAATACGCATATCTATAAAAGTTTCTTTGCCGCTTCAGTGTATAAAGACACAGCCTTTCATACACTTTCATTTATTTATACGATGCCGTAACACTATAAGGAAAAGAAAATTTACAATGTGCTCTCGTATTATCTATTTAAATAACACCATTCTAAGTTCATTAACCCATTAACTACACACTCCCTGTTCCATATCTTATTGAGTGATAAAGAATACGAATTCTGTACAATGAAGACTACAGGAACCACGGAATAAAGGTTCAACCAAGTTAACAAGAAACACAAACGGTAACGGATCTTCCAACTACGAGCTGATTTGAATCTTAGGAAATGTTGAACTACCTTGATGTTCACCGTGGTTATGGTCTCTGTTCATACATCAGTGTTTCTACCAGCGCCATTTCGTCCATCATCTGTGACGTTTTCATCACGGAAAGCTTACAACTTATACAACCTCACAATTTTTCTCTCTACCAGACGTTTTATGGTCCAGGTTTTTGTTTTCCTTTACAGTCTGATACATATGACAAGTATCTCTCAATTCTTCTGAAAAAAAATTCCGTCTGACATTTCTTCTTCTCCATACTTTACAACACATTGTTATTTCTTATTGTCTTGCAAATTATCCGTAACTTTGTTCTGCACGAATCAACACAATGGGATGATAAACAGTAGTAGATCGCTGGGGAAGCTGATGCTCTTTGACCTTCAACCGTCTGCTGAAACTCGTTAAGGGCAAACAAGTGAACACTACGTTAACGCAAATTACGTTACAATCCCCACTCCCTTTATCTACTATCACTACATTAGAAGCTACACCCTTTCTCCTCCTCCTCCAGTCTCTCACTTTTTTCTCCAAAGAATATCAGCGTAGTATTACAATGGAACATTCAATTACAGTTTAGTATTTTAGTGGACATTAAAATGTAATCAGAATGTAGCCCCAGAGCAGCTATCTTAAGTGTGCTCAAAAATGTCTGAATGATCTGAATTTCTTTTTCGCGCTATGTTCATAAGTCTTATCCAGATATTATGTAATTTTCATTTTTCAGTATTTCCACATCAAAATTACGTCAGCAGCTCATAAACGCACACATGCACACACACACACACACACACACACACACACACACACACACACACACACACACACACACACATGCATGGACACACACTATGTTTATGCCATGAACTTACAAGTTAAGGCAATTTGGTGAATGTAAAAGTTTGGTTTCTGTATCATACATACTATAAGGCACAGTTGTACCACAAATTAGCTAGTTTCCGCATCTAAATTGTTTATAATATTTGTCAAGTGGTACACACATGCGCACATACACAAAATATCTGTCATAAGTTCTGCCTAAAAATTATTGTGAACTCTCAAATGCACCAGTATTACTTTCGTGCTTAAACACATATAACTTAAAAGAGGCAGATAAACTTCATGTTGATCCCTACTTCAGGCAACGTAGTAAAACTAACCTGACCAACTATATAACTGCAAAGAACATATGTTGGCTAAATGCTGTGCTAAGTAGGCAAGCACATGAACAATAGACAGTCCTTTTACTGCCCGCTGGAGGTATACTGAAGCAAATTCCATTTTTTCAGTCCTACACAACCTCAAACTAAATATTTCAACATCTAAACTGTTCTATAATGCTTGTGAAGTGTTACAGTGGTATTTACACTCCTAAAATGTGTAAGTATACTAGAAGTTCAGTGTGAGGTTATGTTATTGGTGGTTTGTAGAACAAACTGACTTCATCTAGCGTTTTTACAAGTACTTCAGCCATGTTTCACCTTACCACGCACCATTTCTAGGGGTTTCGAAGATAATGCATCATGTCCTACACAAGAAAATACCATCAATGTTCTTAACATCCTAATGGTGCTTTTTTTTGTATATGAAGGAGACATACTGGAGGCTATGTTGAAAATAAATTTTCATGGAATGCTGAAATATTTTCCAATTGGAATAACAGTTTTACAGAACGCATTTTCTATTACCAGCTACCAACTAACACCAAAATCTAATGATAATGTGTGATCTAGAAACAAACACACAATACAACCAAAAGGCAAAAGAACCGACGAAACACGGTTTCACTGAAGATAGAATTTAGAAATTGTTTTGAATTTTTTATTGTGATGTATCATTCGAACTGAATATTTTCGTAATACACAAGAAAATCTTCTGCAATGTTTTCATTCATCACAACACGAACAATTACAGTGCTGGAACAACACAGAGAAGAAATATAGCCAAAGATAAAGGTGCAAAAATACACGAATTAAAAGCCATCATCTTGTAAATCTAATCTTCACCACTAAAATAAAACCATATGAATAATAAATAATGATTTCGAACATAAAACACACACAGGCTGCTTTTCGTAGTACACAAATATAATTACAGAATTCAGATCATGAAAAAAATTCTAACTATGCATCAAAACGAAACTGTATTACTTCTCAAAATATGGAAGGGTTGGTTTGGGGTTGTTTTGGGGAAGCAGACCAGACAGCGAAGTCATCGGTCTCATCGGATTAGGGAAGGACGGGGAAGGAAGTCGGCCGTGCCCTATGAAAGGAACCATCCCGGCATTTGCCTGAAGCGATTTAGGGAAATCACGGAAAACCTAAATCAGGATGGTCGGACTTGGGATTGAACCGTCGTCCTCCCAAATGCGAGTCCAGTGTCCAACCACTGCGCCACCTCGCTCGGTGAAATATGGAAGGCTTTGAGCACAAAAGACACATGACACAAGTTCGCAATTTAATTTTTCTTTTTAACACATATGTTTGCATGTTATTGTTACATAAACTGTATAGTTTATCCTGTCTTGGTTGAACACCAAAGGTTGATTATTTTACTTCACATCGTAAGCACAACTGATCTTCAGGATACATATTTCTAAAAATGGCTCTGAGCACTATGGGACTCAACATCTTAGGTCATAAGTCCCTTAGAACTTAGAACTACTTAAACCTAACTAACCTAAGGACATCACACACACCCATGCCCGAGGCGGGATTCGAACCCGCGACCGTAGCAGTCCCGCGGCTCCGGACTGCAGCGCCAGAACCGCTAGACATATTTCTACATCTAGGTCGTCTGCATTATATATTAGGGTGAAATGCGGTACTTCTAGGATTAAAAACAGATAGTTTGACAATATTTAAATAAATTATCGATTAGTCAATTATCATAGTTCGATCATTATACCTTGCATTACATTAATGAAAAAGGCATAAAAATTGAATCTATAATATTGCAAAACACATAAAAACATCTGGGAAGGTGAATATTTTGGAATATATCTCATCAGTATTATCATCTGCCCAGTTCAGTGGAGTAGATTAGATTAGATTAGATTAGATTAGATTTATACGAGTTCCATGGATCATGAATACGATATTTCGTAATGATGTGGAACGATTCAAATTTTCCAATACATGACACAATTAATTAATTTAACAACATAATTAAGTTAATATAATAACTTTTTTATTTTTTATTTTTTTTATTTTTTTTATAATTTTTTGTTTGGTTTTTTTTCCTAATTTATATCTAAAAATTACTCTACGGAGTAGAAGGAGTTGTCATTCAGAAATTCTTTTACTTTCTTCTTAAATACTTGTTGGTTATCTGTCAGACTTTTTATACTATTTGGTAAGTGACCAAAAACTTTAGTGGCAGTATAATTCACCTCTTTCTGTGCCAAAGTTAGATTTAATCTTCAGTAGTGAAGATCATCCTTTCTCCTAGTATTGTAGTTATGCACACTGCTATTACTTTTGAATTGGGTTTGGTTGTTAATAACAAATTTCATAAGAGAGTATATATACTGAGAAGCTACTGTGAATATCCCTAGATCCTTAAATAAATGTCGGCAGGATGATCTTGGGTGGACTCCAGCTATTATTCTGATTACACGCTTTTGTGCAATAAATACTTTATTCCTCAGTGATGAATTGCCCCAAAATATGATGCCATATGCAAGCAATGAGTGAAAATAGGCGTAGTAAGCTAATTTACTAAGATGTTTATCACCAAAATTTGCAATGACCCTTATTGCATAAGTAGCTGAACTCAAACGTGTTTCTTCCAATTTTAATCTCTCATCAATGGACACACCTAAAAATTTTGAATATTCTGCCTTAGCTATATGCTTCTGATTAAGGTCTATAAATATTAATGGCGTCATACCATTTACTGCTCGGAACTGTATGTACTGTGTCTTATCAAAATAAGAGTAAGCTCGTCATTATGTTCCTGAGAACTTAATTTGTCTAAGAAAGACTTAATGCTCTTATACACAGTTCCCATTCTGCAACTGAGTCTTTCATTTTATTTTGCACAGGCGTTGTAAACTCCAAGTTCCTCTTCAGGGTATATTATTTTAAAATCAGGAGAATCATTGCTGACTTCTTTCAAAACTGGCAAGATAAGTAGTTCTCCCACTGGTGTCTTTGGAATATTTCAATTGTGAATGTCAAAAATGCATTTTTGTTTTCTCAAATATGTATATCATTAGCTCAATATAATTATTTGGCACTTTCACCTAAAGCACACTTCTCAGTTTGTTATAATTAGAGCACCTGAATTTATTTCATTGTCTGTAGAGGGGATAGCTTTCCTTGTGAGCTTTGGAAGCCATAAGTATTTTTTGTCCTCGCCCCTTGTCAACATCAACACCACCATCACCATCCTAGTCAAATACATTTTCATCTTTTTTCACATTATTTTCCACTTTCTGCTTTGAAATTTTTTTCAGCTCAGTCTTCTTTGTCTTTCTTTGTCTTTATACAGATTTTGTCTACTAAAACAACTAGGTAAGATATTTTATATCCAACATTAGGCATAGCTGAATTAGGGTAAGAAATGAACAATAATATCATATAGCCATTGACTGATAGTAAAGAGACTATTAGATATTGATATTATCTTCCTTTTACATATTGATTAACTTTGTTTACTGTGAATAATAGGAATAAATTATAAAATTAATTCATAGTGAAATATTCACTCACTCACTTGACATAAAATAAAGTTTTCCAAGCTAATTAAGATGAAGAATATTGTGTAACTATAAATATTATTATCATCAGAATTTTTCAACAGAAGTGTCATAGCATCATGAAATTTATTCCATATTTATTCTTTCTCTCAGAAGAGCAGCTATTACTTCTCTTGCCACTTCTATTTATGTTTGTATTGTTTTGTCTCTGTTTATCTTCTGTTTGTAATTTCTGATGTTGCCTTCACAGGGGGATCAGATTATTATGCCACAAAAATCACAACCAACTGTAACAAACTGTCTATACTGTCGAGGTAGTGAAAAATGTGAACTGTAGTGCTTATATTTTTAACATAAAATTTCAAGATGGTTTTAACTATTGACGTTCAGTGTTATCTGCATTCTACGATATTTGCTGGGACATGTACACCCCACAAAATAATGTGAAAACCTTCACAATTACTGGCGAGTGTAATAATGTTTGAAAACAATACGCATGATGTACATTGGTAAGCCAGAACAGTAAGACCATTGACCTTCTGTTGATATAAACCCGTCCAGGTGATAGTAGTGTCACTAGGCAACGAATGACGCACGACACATGTTGTATCAGTGAGCGTGGTGCCCATGTGTAGCACGGGAAGGCGTGCGATCTCTCTGAATTTGTCCGAAGGTAGTTTGTGATGGCCTCGGAAGCTTCGAACGGGTGCTTCGGAAACTGCCAGACTTGTCGTGTCTTTTTAGGAGTACTGTGCTGAGTGTCTTCAACACTTGGGAAAACCAAGGTCAGTACAATAATTGTACTACCACGTCCAGACGTTGTAGGGTTGAACAGCCGCGCCTCATTACAGATGTCAGATGTCGTAGGTAGGCAGACTGGCGAAACAGGACAGGTGGCTAACTGTGGCGGAACTAACATTGGACTTCTGGACAGAGCACAAGTATGTCTGAACACGCAGTGCACCGAACACCTCTAACGATCGTCCTCTGCAGCCGACGACCATGAACCCGCCAAAATCGTCAACTACGAATGAAATGTGCACGTGACCATCGGCACTGGACTTCGATGCAGAGGCAGAACGTTGTATGGTCTCATGAACACCGGTATCTTCTTCATCATGCCGACGGGAGGGCGTGAATCCGTCGTCTTCCAACGGAACAGCTTTTTAACGCCTGTACTGTGGGATAAGGACAAGCTGACAGCGGCTGCGTTATGCGCTGGGGACATTCAGTTGGGCATCCATGGATGTGGTGGAGTTCATGCACGGCACCGTGGCAGCCAAGCAGTATCGTACACTGACTGCAGACTACGTACAGCCCTTCATGATGATTATGTTTCCCGACTGCAGTGGTATTTTTCAGTAAGATAATACGCCGTGTCAAATGGGCCAGGAGTGTGTTGGGGTGGTTCGAGAAACACAGCGGCGATTTCCAATTGATGGGCTCGCAAATCTGAAACTGACCGAAAACATCTTGAATGTGACTGAACGTGGCGTCAGAGCTCATCGCCCCCCTCCCCGGAATTTACGGGAATCACGTGACTTGTGTGTGCAGGCGTGTTCCAAGCCCCCTCCAGAGGTCCACCAACACCTCATTTCTTCCACGCGTCGACGCGTCGCGGCTGTCACAGCTGCCAAAGGTAGGCGTATTGGCCATTAGGTAGGTGGTCATAATTTTCTGGCTGATCAGTGTATTAGAAAACACCATTAGTTACATTAGACATTCTTGGAACGGAGAAGATTGAATCTGTGATTTTTGGGAAACAGGTGCACATTACCACCTACAAAAAAACTCCACTCCATTTCTAGAATGAGATTTTCACTCTGCAGCGGAATGTGCGCTGATATGAAACTTCCTGGCAGATTAAAACTGTGCGCCGGACCGAGACTCGAACTCGGGACCTTTGCCTTTCGCGGGCAAGTGCTCTACCAACTAAGCTACCCAAGCACGACTCACGCCCCGTCCTCACAGCACCATTTCTGCCAGTACCTCGTCCTCTACATTCGAAACTTTACAGAAGCTCTCCTACGAACCTTGCAGAACGAGCACTCCTGAAAGAAAGGATATTGCGGAAACATGGCTTAAGTTTGGAAGGTAGGAGACGAGGTACTGGCAGAAGTAAAGCTGTGAGGACGGGGCGTGAGTCGTGCTTGGGTAGCTCAGTTGGTAGAGCACTTGCCCGCGAAAGGCAAAGGTCCTGAGTTCGAGTCTCGGTCCGGCACACAGTTTTAATCTGCCAGGAAGTTCCATTCCATTTAATCGCCCGCCACATCCTATGGTCCGTAGCTTTTTTTCTAAAGTTCTTAAAGCTTCACCCTGGGTGTTTGCGCTAAACAGATTGGATTTAGATATCTCAGTGCTCGAAACTGCTTATTAAATTTGTGTGACATACAGTACTTGCTCATCAATCACGCAAAAGTCAAATAGTCGAATCGACTGTTCTTACAACTTTTTCTTTTATAAAGGAAGACAGCCGGAGACACGTTCGCTTCGGTGGCAGGACTTCGTAAACGTTGCCTGTAACAAGCATTGCCCAACTAACACAGCGCCGATCTGGGGCGTGGAACTGGCGTGGCTTGTTGCTGCCGTGCTCGGGGTCGGCCGCAGGTGGTCACGCAGAACCGATGTAGCTCTGCAGCCGGCCGAGGCATCTCCCTGGGAACGCGCCGGGCTGGTCTTGTATGCCCACCAGGCAGACACCGCTTCGTGAGAATGGCCCAGTTGTTATACAGCTCGTATGTTGCCCGCCCTTCCACCGGCCGGCACTTTCTTCCCCGTTTTCCTGCAGCCTCACATTTCACGTCCCGCAATACTCGTAACGTTTTCCGTGAGTAACGGCGCTTCAGTATCCACTCTCGCGTGCACTCTGACTGTTTTCGTTTCCCGTGCGCGTCTCACTGTTACGATGCAAAAGAGGGAGGTTTGGACTCGCGTCCGTGACTCTTATACGTGGAATGGAAATAGGCGCGACAAACTCGGCTCGCATGGATTATACTGCCACAATGAGTCTGCAGCAGTAACCAACTGACATTTGTTATAAAATCCGTACTGCATATTCTGATCTCATCTTAACAAGTACACGTCTTATTTCAACAGGTCGTATTCTTTATTAACCTCTGCATATTCTGAATCTCATCTTAACAAGTACACGTCTTTTTTCAACAGGTCGTATTCTTAATTAACCTCACATCTGTCTCGATTCCGCGACATTTCTAGCGTAATGGTGAAGACCATACACTGTCGAAGGCTGTAAACAGTGAAGCTTATATTGACACCGTGTTATTTTTATTTCTTTTACTTCTGCGTCCTTTCGCAGTATTTCCTAGAAAACAAAGTACATGCTTACGAAATATCGGAAGAGGTTTACTGTTGGACTAAAGACAGCATAGCAAATAGAATTCATGTAGCCCTTGTGTGTGTAGCGGCGTTATAGTAAGCGAAAGCTGCGTCTGATGTATCCTATCAAAGTGTGTTAGGACCGTAAAAGTTAACGAAATGAAGTGAAAAGAGTAAGTTGAAAGTGGGACAGAAAACCAGTTAACGCAGATGAAGACAACGGCTGAATTCACGGGACAGGAATTAAATAGAAGTATAAAAATGGCCTGGAGCGTGCTTGCGAGTCCAAATAGAATTTTGGAAACAAATGTCAAACGGTACAAATGGCTCGGAGCACTATGGGTCTTAACAGCTGAAGTCATCAGTCCCCTAGAACTTAGAACTTCTTAAACCTAACTAACCTAAAGACATCACACACATCTATGCCCGAGGAAGGATTCGAACCTGCGACCGTAGCGGTCGCGCGGTTCTAGGCTGAAGCGCCTAGAACCGCTCGGCCACAACGGCCGGTGAAACAAGTGTCCCATGTATCTGAAACGAAAAGCTCAATTTCAGTCTGTGTTTCCAGTTTTTACGTATGCCATTAAGACATGGATATTCAGCTAAAATCATTGAGAAACTGTTTTTTTCTCAATCATTGGAGAGAATCAAACTGGGTATTGTTGAAAGTGACAAGGAAAATAGATGAAGGAGCAAAATAGAGACGAAGCTGCAGCTACGACTGCTGTGAAAATGAAATGAGGACGGGTACATGGCAGATAGTCGAACTAAAAGATAACTGATTGCACTCAGCAGTATTTTTCTGGTTTCCAAGAGCTGTTCGACGCCATCCAATGTTCCAAATGCCGCCAAGTCAATTGCTAGGAGTTTCGTTTACATGCTGTCACCAAACAGTCCTAAGGAACGTTGAGTAGCAGAAACCAACGTTTGCTGCCGAAGGGATGGCTTGGCGACAGGTATTCTCTCCTTTGAACTCGTCGCCCTGTAGCGTCGTCGGATTACATTTCCGGGCGTGGTTTCTGTCTTTAATTTATTCCTAAGGAATTCATCTACACCTCCTTGAAGTTCGTCGTTCGATTTTTGTTTCATCCTTTGCTACAAAACATTCCCCTGGCTTCATGTCCCATCCATCTGCGTTTCAAATGGTAATGGCTCTGAGCACCTATGGCACTTAACGTCTGAGGTCATCAGTCCCCTAGAACTTCGAACTACTTAAACCTAACCATCCTAAGGACATCACACACATCCATGCCCGAGGCAGGATTCGAACTTGCGACCGTAGCGGTCGCGCGGTTCCAGATTGTAGCGCCTAGTGGCCGGCCATCTGCGTTTCACATTCAGTTCAATCATAATCACACCTTTCTCCTTTATCCATTCGATTGTTTTCCGTTCTCTTCTAGTAATTCTCAACATGAATATCTCAACTGCTTGCTGAGCTGGAATACTTTTCATGTGTTAAGTCCACAGTCTCAGAGACAAGAATGGAAACTGGGGATACACACTCAGCGTTAAACATATGTAAACGTTGTATCCAACAATAGATTTAGCTCTCGGAGGCTGTATTCACACCCATTTCGCATACGTCGACGCAATGATGTGGAAAAACTCTCTCTCTCGTTACACGTCATTCCGATAAATGAATCGTTCAGGTGGTCTACGGAACCTGTAACTAAATAAGTAATTATAATTCTACACAGACCGCCCTTACAAAACTGATAGGAAATGCAGGAGGACGGGAATATTTAAGGGCAGTCTGAGCGAAGTCTGACTGCAGATCCTGAAAATAAACAATGCAACACTCGGAAAGGGACCTTGCTAGTTTTAGATCAGACCTGAACTCGACATTATCTGAATGCTCTGAACTTAGTCCTTGTGAAAATTTAACAGTATTATGCTCTGTAGCTAAATGCTTTTGTTTGTTGGACCTATGCTTACGCTTCATGGACTCGGACAGCGACGAACCTACCTGTTACGCTGAAAAGCAACATAGTCATTCTTACACTTGCACTGCTCGTAGCGGTAACTGTCGCAAACATGAGTAAAACATGTTTGTGGAGCCGTGCGAAGAAAGCTACGGAAAACTACTCAGGTGCCGATGGAGGTTCGAGTCCTCCCTTGGGCATGGGTGTGTGTGTTTGTCTTGAGGATAATTTAGGTTAAGTAGTGTGTAAGCTTAGGGACTGATGACCTTAGCAGTTAAGTCCCATAAGATTTTACACACATTTGAACAAAACTATTCTGGATTGATTTAAAGTAACCGCCAAATGATCTGGTATAAAACACTATATTGCAAATTAAATTATGAAAAGAAATGGCATTTATAATTACATTTATTGTAGATACACATATGGCCAAATACTGAAGGCACACAATGCGTGAGCACGTGTTATTGAGTGTACGAGTTTCACGACCTCATTCATCGATTACAGTTACAAAAGGCAAAGAGAAAACACATTCATATGAGAGAGAAAGTACGAAGCCGTAAAGAAAAGTACGGGAAGAAAAGACGTCCACGTGTTTCTGAAAAAGAGTCGCATTAAGATTCAAGTATTCAAGTTCAGGGCCCACGAAACACCAACGATCGAAATTCTGCGAAATTCCATAATATGGCCCAACTGTTGTTTTTGTCTTGAGTGGTAAATAACATAAATAGGTTATTGAGATAATTAAGGAAGATATTGTGTCCTCTAAACGTAATTACAAAATTATTTCGTCTGGAGATATCATGTTGTATTAGACCTATAGATATCACAGTTCTCGTGAGATTAAAACACAAAAAAGTAAGAATACTGATCTATCCCAAAGCCGAAAATCACTTCTGAGTTCGCTGGGAGACACAGTGTTAAACCAGTACTGTACGCCTCTGAGCCCTGGTAAAGCGAGATCGCCCGTGCGCGTCAAAGCCCCAATTGTTTGTCGCAATAAGCCTGCAGCGATAGTTCATTCGTTTTCATCACCACAGCTCGGACCGTGATCCACCTAATGCCTCCTAAGTACTCTCTGACTCGGAGTAAGTTTTCTTGGGTCAGAACAAGGAACTCCAGTACAAGACACTTAACGCACTGCGTATCGTGTGGAACACTACTCAGAAAATTCCTGGAGTACCGCGGTTGCAGTACGAGTCAACAGATACATGATTTCCTCCATTTTACACACGAATACATCGTAAGAAAAACGATTGTAAAATTGCTAAAAGTTGTACCTTTACAACAAGACACTGTACTTACAAAGGTCCTTCCAATCACCAGGCACCACTGGCAAAAGGAGCTAGCGTGCGAAGTGAAGGGAAAGGGGATATGCGGGGTTGGGGAGAAGAGGGAATTTATTCGAATATACCCTGTGCCCACGGCTACATATTGTACGGCTGCGTATTGTGTAAAAATGTAGATGAAAGTACAATCGAGTTCAGAGAAGCCAACAGCAGTCTAATTTCATTTTAATCTTGTCGTGAAGTGCGAAAAACTAATTTATCTTTTTTTCAGCCTTTAAAGATACACGATCAGACTGGAAGAGTCTAAGATTTCTTTTTTTACGATAAATTCTTTCTAAATACAAGTGACAGGTTTGCCATTTGTGGTGATATGATCCTTGCGGCACACTGGACTCGCATTCGGGAGGACGACGGTTCAATCCCGTCTCCGGCCATCCTGATTTAGGTTTTCCGTGATTTCCCTAAATCGTTTCAGGCAAATGCCGGGATGGTTCCTTTGAAAGGGCACGGCCGATTTCCTTCCCAATCCTTCCCTAACCCGAGCTTGCGCTCCGTCTCTAATGACCTCGTTGTCGACGGGACGTTAAACACTAACCACCATGATCCTTGCGGCGGGAGCTTTCAGTTTGGAAGACCGATACACATTTAACGAACTCCATACAGTTTGTGCCCAAATGATTTACCTCCACCCCTAATCAACCTTTCGTTTTTGTGCTGTTTGTCACTTCGTAGATTTTTGCTACAGGTAAGAACTTCTTAAAATACTGTTAATTTGTTAACGATGGTTATCCTCCGCGTCTATGGATCACATTACTTGAAGAGATGCAACACTCCTGTTGCTATATGTCCTCGGATAATTTGGCTTTCTTAAATATTTGAAGTTAACTGCTTATGTGATTCACCCCGGTAGTTTTTAATACCATGAGTCGCTAATGTCGATAATCATGGAACTCACTGAAAGTTAGAGGAACACAATAAAATTTTCCAGATTTAGCAGCCGACAAAGTTTCACCTGTTCTAAAGTTTGACATTACAAAGACCAACACAATCATTAAATACGAGTGTAGTCCAATAAATAAGTTGCCCTTTTATATTTGTTTGCAAGATACATTGTGCACGTGACATATGAGGTTCAAATTGCTCTAACCACTAAGGGATTTAACATGAGGTCATCAGTCCGCTAGAATTAGAACTACTTAAACCTAACTAACCTAAGGACATCACACACAGCCATACCCGAGGTAGGATTCGAACCTGCGACCATTGCAGCAGTGTGGTTCCAGACTGAAGCACCTAGAACCGCTCGGCCAAGCGGCCGGCGACATATGAGGGCTGGCGAGTTTGACTGGTAGGTGTTAGCAACGCTCACACTAGCTTACGATGCATACCGCAGTATCTTGCCAGTACACTGTTAGCTATTTATTCTCTTCAAAGTAATGAGTGATGGCGACAAGGGATGTCAAACTGATTGCATATTCTTGAATTTCCAGAAGGTTTTTGACAGTGTTCCTCACAAGCCACTTCTAATCACACTGCGTGCCTACGGCATATTTTCTCAGTTGTGCGACTGGTCACAGTTCGTGGTAACTGACGGAAAGTCATAGAGTAAAACAGAAGTAATATCTGGCGTTCCCAAAGGAAATGTTACAGGCCGTTTCCTGTTCCTGATCTACATAAACGATTTAGCAGATGATCTGAGCAGCCCTTATGATCACAACAAATTGCAAAATAATTTTGACAAGATATGTATACGGTGCGAAAAGTGGCAAGTGAGTCTTGATAAATGAAAAATCTGAACTCATCCACATGAGTACTAAAAAGAATATACTAAATTTCGGTTATACGATAAATCATACAAATTTACAGGCTGTAAATTCAACTAAATACTTAGGGTTTGCAACTACAGCGACATGTGATAATGCCACTGTAGCAGTCTGCAAGTATTGTGGAGGAAGATCATCGCGTTACCGTTCACAACAACCGAATGCGGCTTCCTTCCTGGGGCTGAAATTGGACGCTCTTCTGAGAGATTCTAACAGACCATCTTCAATGCCGCGAAGTCTGTGCAAGGTGCGTGCCACGTTTCCTCAATGAAGTCCACAAGCAGCAACGGATGGATTCGGCCAGAATATTTCTGGAAATGTGTCAGAGAGAGGGAAATCTGATTTTCAAACTGTTTGTTACGAGGAGTTAAGACCTGATTCCATCACTCGACTCTTCAGACAAAACGTCAAGGCACAGTGTGGAAGAAAACTTGCGGAAGTGCCCCAAAAGAGGCAAAGATCACTACTGCCCCAAAAGAGGCAGGGAAGTTACGGTAACCGTCTTTTGGGATTGTCGAGGGTTTTGCTCGTTCACTACCTGCTTCGCAACACCACAGTGAATGCTGGGAGCTACTGTAATGTCTGGAGCAATTTGCGAACTGCCACCAGAATAAAACTTCCTGGACCTCTGTCAGATGAAGTTCTCTTCCCTCATGGCAATGCTCGGCCTCATACAGCTCGAATGACCCTGGCGGGGCTTGGAAGATTCAACCTGAAATCGTTCCCGCATCCTTAAAATTCACCAGACCTTACCCCATGTGATTTTCGTATGTGATCCCCTCAAAGATCATCTAAAGGCAAGCACTTCAAACCGATGACGAAGTCACATCGACCAGTGAGCAACAGGTTGCAAACATAGGACCCGACCTGTTACAATACGTGTTTGAAGAAACTTCCGTCACCTTACCTTGGAAAACATGGCAACTATGTAGAAAACTAACAGAAGAATTTTACAATGTCAATGTAATTATTTCACCATCATAAATGTTTTGTAACTTTTTTATGAAACAGGGAGACTTACTTATTTAACGGCCTCACTGTGTGAAGGAACAAATGAAGGTCTTAGGTTCTCTTAACATGTCACGAACAAGTTTTACAAAATAAAAAATGATTACACAAGTAATTAATTATTTTTGTATGTCCTAGATCTTGATATTTGAAAACTACTATGTCTCTCAGTGGTCCAATTACGTGTTACTAAACGTCACATGTGTCCATGTGGCCACAGTCTGTTGTTCGCTAATCCACGGGCGGCGTTTCTGCGCGCTGCGCCTGTTTCTTTATCCACGCTTTGCGGTCTCTGTAATTTCCGGTAGGCTCTCGATCCGAAACGCGGAGACTCAAAGCGACCGCCTGTGTGCGCGAATAGCGCCTGCACGGAACCCGCGCTGCATCACGTTTGATGTGGACCATCGCGCAGAGCGAGGTGTTTTGATTAGCGCAGGAAATTGCGGACAGCGCCGGCTGCCTAGGTGCGTATGCGAACGCGCGTGTGTTTACTCCCGCCCGATACCGTTGCCAGCGCAGACAGTGCGAGCCCGCAGTTAATCTGTGTATTGATCTGGTCAGCACCGCACGACGCCGCGCCGCCACAGGTGACGCTCAACGGGACGCCTCGATTCTGGTTGGCAATCGACTCCATCCCAAGAGCATACAACTGGCGCTCCGTTTCAGCCGAGTGAGTTACACTATTCCTCTTAAGCCAGATACGTTATCTTTACTACATACTCTCTTATTTTGAGAACTAAAATTATAATCTGTACTAAAGAAGACACCTTTAAATTTAATACGCTTTGTGACGACATTCAGCTGGAAGAAACTCAGCAGATCAGATGTTTAGCGACTCGATATGTGAACGAGACACACAGTATGATTCCATTTCACACCTTAAACTACCAGGATTTGACCACAGATGCAAATATTTTATGTATATCATTCTGCTCAGCTGTTACGTGATGTATGACACGAATATTACAAAATGAAATGGCTCTGAGCACTATGGGACTTAACATCTGAGGTCATCAGTCCCTTAGAAATTAGAACTACTTAAACCGAACCAACCTAAGCACATCACACACATTCATGCCTGAGGCAGGATTCGAACCTGCGACCGTAGCGGTCGCACGGTTCCAGACTGAAGCGCCTAGAACCGCTCGGCCACTTCGGCCGGCACGAATATTACATTTACAGCAAGCAATGTACCTAGTTCGCTACTAACTACGATCTTCTGACCTATATTAGTTGGTTCCACCGTAAGAGTTGACAATAAAATTGCATTCAACTCTAAGGAAATTAACATTACACACTTCCAGTGCTTTATCGGTAATAGATACGGGTTCTACTAACAACTGTGCGCCATTGCTATAACAAATCAGTAGCTATTACTTTAGAAAAAAATGGTTCATTTGGCTCTAAGCACTATGAGACTTAACATCTGAGGCCAACAGTTCCCTAGAATTTAGAACTACTTAAACCTAACCAACCTAAGGACATCACACACATCCATGCCCGAGACAGGATTCGAACCTGCGACCGTAGCAGCAGAGCGGTTCCGGACGTAAGCGCCTAGAACCGCTCGGCCACAGCGGCCGGCTGTGACTTTAGAAATGTGATACGTCACACATATAATATCATAATGGAAAATAACCTAATTCCTGGTTTGAGTCCCAGCACCGCCCAATCTTCACTAGACGCACCTGTTTTAATACTGTTATAGAGCAGAGCATGCCATATTGGTACCACAGTCCATAGAAAACCGTATCGTGGCAAGCGAAGACTAAGTATGGAATTTACGAAATAATTTCTACTCCTTCAGATACGGTTGTACTAATATTTAATTAGCACGATGAGTTTCAGACCATTCTGTCATCATCAGGTGCATTCCAGTTAAATGCGCATTCTCTGAAGTGTGATTAACTTCATTTACTGCGTGTCTGAGTGAGATTGTATGTTGAAACAGAATCATTTTGTTCGCAGTTTAGTGGTCCGCCACTCAGAGGACAGTGACAAACAAATCACAGCTTAATACTTTCACATACAAATCTTCACATTAATTATGACTCTTTGGAATCATGTACACATCTATATGTGAAAGTGGTAACCTGTGGGGTGTTTGTTGCTTTGCCAGTGGTTGATTAATATTAGTTCGGCTCTTTTTAAGCTACTTCCTGATGTTGCAGCGGAGGCTAATAGGAAGGCATGTCGTGTGTTGATTGGAGCACGTGAACCCAGCAGTATTATAACAGCAGCTGAAAGGTGTGTCTTACGTTCACTTAGAGTTGACCCGGGTACTGTTACTTTACCTGCGGACAAGAGCAATGCTACAGTTGTTTTATAGAAGCAGAGTTGACTGTCTGATTCAGCTTACCGTGGGATCGGTGTTTACCACACAAAAAGTGTTGAGAGCCTTCTAGGAATACGTTTCTTGTCGCTGTAAGCTATCAAGATTCTTAAATCTTATTGTGCAGCTCACCCTACGTTATAACACCCGCCGAAGGTCCACAACGAAAGACTTCATCTCAGGCCAGTTGTAGCTAAGATCGGTGCTCCGTCAAGTCGTGTAAAAAAATGGCTTCTTACTCTGCTGAGCAGCCGGCCGCTGTTACCGATCGGCTCTAGGCGCCTCAGTCTGTAATCGCGCTGCTGCTATGGTCGCAGGTTCGAATCCTGCCTTGGGCATGGATGTGTGTGATGTCCTTAGGTTAGTTAGGTTTAAGTAATTCTAAGTTCTAGTGGACTAGTGACCTCATATGTTAAATCCCATAGTGATTAGAGCCATATGAACCATTTGAACTCTGCTGAGCAATCTAGTGGGTCGGTGCGAGCATCGCATTAAGAACTCGGCGAATTTCTTACGTCGATTCGAGGAAATGTGTCTGAATGACAATCTAGTAAGTTTTGATGTGATCTCTTTCTCCAGTCGCGTACCTCTGTGGAATTCGTAATGGTGAATTGATGTTAGGTTATGTATTCAATTAGCAAACGTAGTTCTACATGTGTTGACTTTCACTTACTTCTTATTCAGTGACGAGTAGTATCAGGAGACAGATGGAGCTGCGATGGCAATCCTGTCGTCACCTATTAATGTCTTCTCTTTTTTTTTTTTTTAGGAACATCCATTTGGTTGGCGAATTTTAGTCTTGCGTGGTTTTTTTTTCAGATTAGAAGGCATAAACTATCGCTGAAACTTACTGGCAGACTAAGACTGTGTGCCGGACCGAGACACCAACTCCCGAGTTTGTGTCTCGGTCCGAGAGACATTTTTAATCTGCCAGTAAGTTTCATATCAGCGCACACTCCGCTGCAAAGTGAAAACCTCATTCTCAAAACTAACATTCTTTGATCTCGGGGCAGTGTGAATGAATACCGGGATTCAATCCACCCAAATATTTCTTTCAAGATGGCGGTGAAAAAGGACGGCTGCCTTGTCTTCCTTATGTTGGTCAGACGGAAAGTTGATAGTAATTTAGCACATGGCGTTTATTATGGGAAACCTTGTCACACTCTGGCTGATAAAGTTGACACAGTCTGTCTCAGAGTGGACGGGTACTTTTACTTTGGTTCACGGGATCCATGTCATTTCAGACTCTGACAGTTTGTCAGCTGATTTAGCCCATCTTGAGATAATCTTTCGTCAGAATGGTTATAGTGGAATACACATTAAACGTGTCTTGAGCTATCGACCAACAGTGCACCGGCTGGCTGATGATAATACCAAGGCTGCACCAGTGTCTACGGATATTTTGCCTGTCGCAGGCAGAATTTTCGAAGGGACTGGTCGTAATGTGCGAAAATATGATGTGAAATGTGTTTTTCGGCAACTATCTAAAATTAGGGTGACTTTTCTTGGCCAGGAATGCCCTTTTTACTAGTTGGCTTTTTACGTCCTCAGATCAAGGAGACTCGTACTGACAAAAGAATGGTATTCCTGGCCAAGAGAAGTCTGCTAATATCAAACATAGGTCTAAATATGAGGATGAAATATATGAGAATGTACGTCTGGAGCACAGCATTGTATGCGAGTGAAACATGGTCCGCGAGAAAACTGGAACAGAATCGAAGTATTTGAGATGTGGTGCTACAGACGACAGTTGAAAATTTTGTATTTATATGGGTATAAGTAATGACCTGCAGCCGTCTAGAACGAAAGAATTATATATTAATACCTTCAGCTGCTGACGGGCATTGATATATATCAACGGGGACAGGTGAAAATATGTGACCTCACCGGGACTCGAACCCGGGATCTCCTGCTTACGTGGCAGACGCTCTGTCCTTTTTTCGTGTGTGTTTGGTCGTTGCGGACGTCGCATGACATCCGTTCAAGTTCGTTGTTGATCCTTTCACCCAGTTATTTTATAACAGAGGCCAACCAGCTCTCTGACCGAACAAGCTGAGCTACCGTGCCGGCTATTTAAGTAACCGACGCTAAGAACATCACACACATCCCCATGTCCGAGGGAGGACTTGATTCCATCTGAGCCACCGAGAATAGTGTCACTGCAGGGAGTATCTCGTGCACGCCTCCTGCGAGACCCACATTCTCACCTTATATGTCCACACACTACATTCGTAGTGTCACTATCAAACGCACTCATTACTCGGGGCAGACATTCTTATCATGTCCCGTAAGAGTTCGGGTAATATGTGTGCATCCGCACAAAGAAGAAGGTCATGGCCGGTACTGCCAGAACTACATACTTATATGGATATGGTGTCTGTTCTTTCTGACATGTCTTGCCATGTTACGTAAACCGAGGTCTAGGTTACTGATTTAAGGTGGACAATTACGTATTCCAAAATGAGTTCACACAATTTTCTTATCCATTCAAATTATATATGAGGTCTAGAGCAGTATATAGCCGGCAGTCAACTCAGACAGAAGCGACACTTTTCGGTCTGCCACAACTGAATGACTTTGTGTTGCCGTGTGGATAGAGTTACATCTACAATTACATCAATATGTACATCATTACTCTTCAGTTCAAATTAAGTACCTGCAGAGGGTTTGTCGAACCACCTTCAAGCTATTTCTCTACTCTCGAACAGCACGCTGGAATAAAGAGCACTTAATTTTTTCTCTGCGAGCTATGTAGGTTGCCGCCATCAGATATTTTCACACTCTAAGGAGAAAGGTGGTGACTGAAATTTCATAACAAGATCCTGCCGCACTGAAAAACCCCTTTTTTTTAATGATTGCTACCACAATTCAGGTGTCATATTCGTTGCCCTCTCTCCTACTTTTCATGTTTGATTCACTTTTCATCGTGAGGTAATACTATTTTTTATACTTGTATATGTTTGTGCAAAGGTAATCTTATTTTTTGTTTCAAATTAAGAGTTCGTTACTATGACACGTACGGTTTATCGCATGATTTCCTGAGGGTGTGTCAAAAATAACTTACGTAAGTTCACGATTACAGGTACAACAGTGTGACATTTTTGTAATTTTTGTAACCTTGCAGATCTGAGGTTGGCAGCTTAGTCTTGTCGAAACTAGTAATTCAGTGTAACGACACCGTGCTCAAGACAATAAAAGCTTCGTATCTATAGCTTAGATGACGACCAGTTTGGCTTTAGGAATGGTAAAGGCACTAGAGAGAGAATTCAGACCTTACGGATGATAATGGAAGCAAGACTAAAGAAAAATACAGGCAAGTTAATAGAATTTGTCGACCTGGGAAAAGCATTCGACAGTGTCAAATGGCGCAAGATATTCGAAATTCTGAGAAAAATAGGGTTAAGCCATAGGAAAAGACAGATAATATGCAAATATGTGCAATAACCAAGAGGGTAAAAGGAGAGTAGAAGACCAAGAACGAAGTTCCGGATAAGGGTGTAAGAAGGGGATGTAGTCTTTCCTCCTTCCTGTTCATTCTATACATCAAAGAAGGAATGACAGAAATAAAAAGAATGGTTCAGGAGTGGAATTAAAATTCAGGTTGAAAGGATTTCAATGATAAGATGATGATATTTGCTACCCTCAGCGAAAGTGAAGAATTACGGAATGTTGAGTGGAAGGAACAGTCTAATGGATACAGAATACGGAATGAGAGTAAATCTCAGAAAGATGAAAGTAATGAGAAGCAGCAGAAATGAGAACAGGAAGAAACTTGACATCCGATATGGTGATCATTATGTAGATGAAGTTAAGGAATCCTGCTACCTAGGCAGCAAATAACCCTTGACGGACGGAGCAAGGAGTATATAAGTTGCAGACTAACGGGCAAATAGGGAATTCCTGGCCAAGAGACTTCTGGCCTGCCGGAGTGGCCTGGCGGTTCTAGGCGCTACAGTCTGGAGCCGAGCGACCGCTACGGTCGCAGGTTCGAATCCTGCCTCGGGCATGGATGTGTGTGATGTCCTTAGGTTAGTTGGGGTTAATTAATTCTACGTTCTGGGCGACTGATGACCTCAGAAGTTAAGTTGCACAGTGCTCAGAGCCGTTTGAACGATTTGAGCCAAGAATTCTGCTACTGTCATACATAGGTCCTAATATGAGGAGCAAATTTCTGAGAATGTTCGTTAGAGCACAGCATTGTAAGGTAGTGATATATGGATTGTGGGAAAACCGGAAAAGAAGAGAATCAAAGCATTCGAAATGTGGTACTACCGACGAGTGTTCAAAATTAGGTAGGCTGATGAAGTGAGGAATGAGGAGGTTCTCTGCGGAATTGGCGAGGAAAGAATTTACGGAAAACACTGACAAGAAGAAGGAACAGGACGATAGGACACGTGTTAATATAGCAGGGAATAACTTCCATGGTACTACAAGGAACTGTAGTGGATGAAAACTGTAGAGGAAAACACAGGTGGAAATACATACAGCAAATAATTGAGTACGCAGGTTGTAACAACACAGATTGCAACAACTGCTGCTCCGAGATGAAAAGTTTGGCAAACGAGAGGAATTCAAAGCAGTCGGAAGACTGATGACAAAAAAGGGATCAGGTAAGTGAAATTATGTACCCTAGAAACTCCGTCTGTTGTTGGCCGAATATTCGCCATAACACCTTCTTCTGTGGACTTTTGCAGTATCTTACCTAGGTTCTCAACGTCATCCTCACACGTGGATGTGGCAGTTAGCTTATCATCTATGAAAACTGTAGCTTTATCAAGTAGTTCTGGGCCAAGCACTGTTTCAAGTGCTATGGAAAAATGAAATTATCGCACAGCGTTGTAGGCCGGGGGGTCCAATTCGAGTTCGGCCTCCTTGTGCAAGTCTTATTTCAGTTGGCGCCACATTGGGCGACTTGCGGCCGATGATGAGGAAAAAATTATGGGAACAATACAAAACCCAGTCCACGAGTGGAGAAAATCTCAAACTCGGCCGGGAGATTAGATTAGATTAGATTAGTTTTTCGTTCCATAGATCTGTGCTGAGAAGATCCTCGTGGAAGTGGAACAAGTCAATTGTTTTTATAAAAAGTTGAAATAACAATACTAATAGTATGAATATATCTATACATCATTTGTTTCTATTAAAAAATTAGTTAATGGAGTAGAATAGTATGAATATATATTCAATACATCATTTGTTTCTATTAAAAACTTCGTCAATGGAGTAGAAAGAGTTGGCCACTAGTAAGTCTTTCAGGCTCCTTTTAAACTGATCTTTATTTGTGACTAAATTTTTTATGTTTTCTGGCAAATTATTGGAGATGAACTAAAGTAAGTGTTTTTAAGTCCTTGTGCAGATCATTTTTGCTCCTGGTATTGTGTGTATGAACTGAGCTGTTTGTTGGAAAAAGAGATATATTATTTAGGACAAATTTCATTAATGAGTAAATATACTGAGAGGCAGTAGTTAGTATATCCAGTTCTTTGAAGAGGTTTCTACAGGACGTCTGTGAATTTACTCCACAAATAATACGTATTACACGTTTTTGGACTCTGAAAACTTTCGTTTGACTTGAAGAGTTACCCCAAAAGATTATACCATAAGACATTATGGAATTAAAGTAGGCAAAGTATGAAAGCTTTTTCATTTTTATGTCACTTCTGTCTGCTAACACTCGAATTGCAAATACAGATTAGTTAAGGCGTTTCTGCAACTCTGTGGTGTGCTCCTCCCAACTGAATTTATTATCAAGTTATAATCCCAGGAATTTAAGACTGTCAACCTCTTCTATCTGCTCTTCTTCATACTTTATGCATATGCTGGGTGGAAACCTCTTACAGGTTCTGAATTGCATATAGTGAGTCTTTTCGAAATTTAATTTCAGTGAGTTGGCTTTAAACCATTTATCAATATCCATGAAAATATCATTAGCAGATCTTTCTAGAACTACACTCGACATACTATTTATTGCAATACTTGTGTCATCTGCAAACAAAACGGACTCTGCTTCTGGCTGTGTAACTGATGAGAGATCATTAATGTACACAAGAAAAAGCAATGGCCCTAAGATGGATCCTTGTGGGACGCCACATGTAATCTCTTCCCATTCTGATGATGACTGATGAGTTAATTCACTAGTCCCTTGCACTGACACCCTTTGTTCCCTGTTAGCGAGGTATGACTCGAACCATTTTGCAGCACTGCCAGTGTCACCATAGAATTCTAATTTATTTAAAAGGATGTTGTGGATCACACAATCGAATGCCTTTGACAAATCACAGAAAATATCTGCTGCTTTTAACTTGTTATTTAATGAATTAAGTAAATTTTCATTGTAGGTGTAAATAGCCTTCTCGATATCAGAACCCTTCAGAAATCCAACCAGGGCCCAGTGCATGGGAGGCAAGCACATTACCACCCGGCTAAACAGGTGGACAGCAAGTGCTGTGACTATGTTCCTTCATTCCGAGCTTTTGAATAAATTAGTAATGATATCGACATCGATGGGACTTGGCACCTTACTCTCCTTTCAGTCATCATGGAGACAGGATTGTCCTGTCTTTAACATTGCACGTGTCTCAAATTAATTTTCTGCTCAGTCGAGGCAGCACGCGTGACAGTGAGAGTCGTGGCCACCTGTCGAGGCGGTGACGTCACACCGTCGCTGTGGCAGGACGGGCCGCGCTCGCCGGGAGCAGCGGCCAGCAGCGTGGAGCGGCGGGCAGCGGGCAGCGGGCAGCGGCCGCCGTAGGCGTGACGGGCGCTCGTGCCCGCCTCGGCCCTGAACGCGGCGCACTGCCTCTATAACTCGCTCGCTAAAGGTTAATATATTTCTCGCAGATCTTGTATCAGCAACCTTGGAAAGATGCTGTGCGACTGAGACCTTTTTTATTCCTTACTCGGTCCGTTCCTTTTTTGTTTTACTTTGATCCACTCCTTCCTCGTCCTGCTTCCTCTCATTTATCTTCCATACCTTGCCTCTTCTCTATTCTCCCATTCCTCTGCTCGCCCGGCTGCGATAGTTCTCGTTCTCCTCGTTTATACTTGTCTCTGCTGGATTCACTGTATTTCTTCTTATTGTGTAGCATGCTCTTTCCTCGGTGTGCAACAAGAAGGGTCTCGGAGAATCGTGCTCCGTGGCTGCGGCGGGTACTGCTAAATACAATAAGCGATTGGATCAGCTAGCTCTCCCACCACCAGCCTTGGCCTTTCAACGAGCAGGCACTGTATTACACACACACACACACACACAGAGAGAGAGAGAGAGAGAGAGAGAGAGAAGATACGGAAGACCAGAGAGGTAGATAAGGCGACCGTTAATAGCGGAGCTGTTGGTGAATGGCAGGTTGACGACACGCCTTCATTAAGACCGACAGCGGGTATGTTTGTCGACTCTCTAGTGCCGCCTGCAAAGAGCACTACACGCAGCGGTAGCGCGAGTTCCGACAAGAGTCATGTAATACTCTAGTAGAGCGACTTAACCCTCTCAGACACTCTCGGTAGCTCAGATGGTAGAGCACTTGCTCGTGAAAGGCAAAGGTCCCGAGTTCGAGTCTCGGTCGCGCACACAGTTTTAAACTGCCAGGAAGTTTCATATCAGCGCACATTCCGCTGCAGAGTGAAAATCTCATTCTGGAAACTCTCGCTATATTTGCGTGTATTGACTGCAACAGAAATATTTTCGCTCAATAGAAATCTCATGTACACATCTGTGAAGCTGCGATCTTTTCATCATGCACAAGTGTTCCCACCTGTTGGGCATCACTATAAAAATATCAATAAGTGCATGTAGCAATGTGCAGCAGCCTGTGAACGCCAGAATTCATGTAGGTTGTCGCTTAATTATATTCGTCTCTGTAACTGAATATTAATATTCTTATTTTACCTGGTTATTATTGAGTTACTAGTTTATTTATTACAACAATGAATATTTCAAAAGACGCGAAAACTTCAAAGTTTGTATTGAAAACGGGTGCATACGATATTTGTGTAAACCATGCATCTAAAACCATTAAAAATCACCTGAAAGCATTAAAGCATAAAGAAAAATTTTCCTTCCTCTAAAAAAAAATAATTAAGGTCTGAAAGACATATAGCGGGAAAACAACAAATGAAGGTCAAGAGTTATTCTATAATCCAGTTTCTCTGCTTGTCCTGGCAAGAGAGACCCCTGTTAATGTAAGGTCATCCCCTGCGGATGTACTCTGTGTTCACTATGCAGAGTAGCGTAATCTGTTGAACTGAGACGTGCCGCTCTGGGAAAATGTTAAGTTCTGAAAAACTATAAATGTAAATTTAAAAAAGCGAGCAATCACGATAATAGAAAATAGTTACAGGGTGCTCAAACTAAGAGTGGCCCCGAATATATTTGTAAGACACAAGGAACAGACCATTGTTAATTGGTGGGAGAATTTTCCATGGCATAGAACAATAGATACTGTTATTTCGATGCACTAATCAGTTGCTGTCACATCTCTGACATCCACACACGCCATATGCTCTTTCCGGAATACTTCCTAACGTCATTACGTTTGAGTGAGTGACAGACGGAGATGCCCTTAGTGAGTAGTTGAATACATGCAAAATGGTGCTCGGATAAAACAGCGCGTGTCTGTTGTCGAGTGTTATACGAAATTCACTCTATGAAAAAGAAAAAGGGCACCACGAAGGAATAATCTGAATGGGACGGAAATCGGTAGATGTCACGTACATGTACAGAAAACCAAATTATTACAACTTCAGTGAAACTAGTTGATTTATTCAAGAGAAAGAGACTCACAAATTGAACGGGTCACTACCGCTTTGGTGCACCTCTGTCCCATATTCGGCGTGACATTGATATAGTTGTTGGATCTCCTCCTGCGGCATATCGTGCCAAATTCTATCCAACTGGTGCAACAGATCCTCAAACTTGCGAGATGGTTTGGTGGTCGTGACCGTAATGCTCCAGACGTTCTAAACTGGGGATAGATCGGGCGACCTTGCTGGCCAAGGTATGGTTTTTCAAGCACGAAGACAACCAGTAGAAATTCTCGCCATGTTTCGGCAGAAATTATCTTACTAAAATGTAGGCCCAGATAGGCTTGCCATGAAAGAAAATAACGGCATAGAATATCGTCGATGTACCGCTGTGCTGTAAGGGTGTCACGGATGACAACCAAAGGGAAATGTTACGCCGGAGCATCAATCCTTGTTGTCAGCCCGTATGATGCATGACGGTAAGTTTGGTATCCTACCTCTGTCCGGTGCATCTCCAGGCACGTCTTCGCAGCCCATCGGCGCATAGTTCGAAGTGTTACGCATCACCGAAGACAGGCCGAAAACATATCTGGAGACGCCACCGACAGCAAAGGAATACCAGTCTGTCATCCGACAGCCAGGAGTGATGGTCAGGTGTGCCATATCTTTTCATTAACGGTCCCATTCGGTTGTCGTCTCCAGTGCCTTTACTGCACAGCCGTACGTTGACAATATTCTTCACGCTGCTCTGTTGCCCATCGTAGCAAGACATCATGAGCTTATATCTCAGCAAGATAATGTCCGCCCGCATAAGGCGAGAGTTTCTACTGTTCGTGCTTGCCAAACCATACCTTGGCCAGCAACGTCTCCGAATCTCTCCCCAACCGAGAACGTTTGGAGGATTATGGGGAGGGCCACCCAACCATCTCGGGATTTTGACGATCCAACTCGCCAGTTGGACAGAATTTGGCATGATAGCTCTCCGGAGGACATTCAACAACTCTATCAATCACTCAATTCCAAAACGGATAACTGCTTGCATAAGGGCCAGAGGTGGACCAGCGCATTACTGAATTCCTCAACAGAGTTCGAACACAAGACAATATTATTCGAGAGAGGGAAGGCCTAGATAAAATCTAAAGAAATCTCAACGCTGTTAATCTGCACAAGTGATAATAGCGAGTATGTAGAATGGAAACGTCTATATCCTTACAAATTTATAACTGTGCGTGAGTTAAAGCATCAAAACGAACTTTCGCGTTCCGACGACTGTTTCCATGGGAAGTGGAATAAGGAATTCTGCATCCTCATTCTTCCGTTTCTTCAGCTGAAGCCTAGTGTAAGTAGGCTGTTTCGGTTTTTATGTTGGTAACGCAACGTAGCGCTCTGTATGAAAATCACTGGCTGTGCTGTGTGCAGTCTTTGGCTGATTGGCATTGTTGGAATATTCGGCATTGTAGTGTTGGGCAGTTGGATGTGAACAGCGCGTAGCGTTGCGCTGTTGTTGGAGGTGAGCCGCCAGCAGTATTGGATGTGGGGAGAGAGATGGCAGAATCTTAAGAGCGGACGGTCTGGACGTGTGTCCGCCAGAAAGAGTAAATTTGTAAGACTGGATGTCATGAACTGATATATATATATATATATATATATATATATATATATATATATATATATATATTATGACTTTTGATCACTATTAAGCTAAATACATTGTTTGTTCTCTATCAAAATCTTTCATTTGCTAAGTATGCCTATTAGTAGTTAGTGCCTTTTATTTAGCTGGCAGTATTGGCGCTCACTGTATAGCAGTAGTCCAAGATTTTTGTGAGGTAAGTGATTCATGAAACGAATAGGTTATTGTTAGTCAGGGCCATTCTTTTGTAGAGATTATTGAAAGTCAGATTGCGTTGCGCTAAAATTATTGTGTGTCAGTTTAGTGTTGATCAGAATAGGTAAAGAGCGAAATGTCTGAGTACGTTCAGTTCTGCTCAGCTGTTTGAAAATCAAATAATGTAAGAGGTTTATCAGTACAGTAATCCATAAATTTTTCTAAGGGGACGTTACACTTGTTTAGCCTGTCAGCGTAGCATCACTATGCACCAGAAAATCGCCGTCAGGACTTTGAACAGACACTGTGCAGTCCGAAGATTGGTGCCGGGTGCTCGATATCTGGTGTTGCAACAGAACAACACAGTGTTTAATATAAGACGATTCCCCAGTATTAATGTTGCAGTTTTGAGTAATGGAGTAATCTTCTATGCAATATCTTTTGTCACTATTTTGTAAATATTTTCTAATGAGTGAATATGATTAAGTAATTTAAATATAATATCTAAAATGAATTATGTAATAGCATGTAGTAAACGCATTGACCTAGTCAGAGTGGTCTGATATTGTGAACAGTCAAAGAATATGGAACTTCCTGGCAGATTAAAACTGAGTGCCCGACCGAGACTCGAACTCGGGACCTTCGCCTTTCGCGGGCAAGCGCTCTACCATCTGAGCTACCGAAGCACGACTCAGGCCCGGTACTCACAGCTGTACTTCTGCCAGTATCTCGTCTCCTACCTTCAAAGAATATATTTTAAGTAGGGAACACTGTCGCTGGGAGCGGACGCGCGCAGTGCAGTTGGGTCTGGTGCGGTCTTGTGCACTGCAGTCTAACAGAAGCGCTCAGGCGTAATGGTTGCTAGCGGTATGTAGTGCGCCACATTATAAGGTACCGAACTGGAAGAACTGTATGTTATAACCAGGCATAATTACGGTGTTAACTGGGCACATCGCAAACAACATCAAAATGAATTAATATGCAGGAAGAGTACCGTGGGACCAGAATTGTTCATTGCAATGCGTCTCTAAGAAGAGCCTGTCGTTCTTCATTGTCGGCTGTTATCACCTTACGCAGCACCCGCAGCCACTCACTGAAGTAAGACGAGGGCATCTTTAATATTTAAAGGTGTATCAAGGCTAGCCAGGGTAGTAAATTCATTTTGTGGGTGATAATCAACTTAATGTTAACATTGTGTTACAAGTGCTTAAATCCGAACAGTTACCAAGTAGGTTCTTATCCTACTATTGTTAATTACAACCAAGTGACACAATCGTTAACAATAAGACTAAAATTGCTGAGATAATGTAATTTTGATAATTTGTTTAAAAAAGTGAAAGTTATGAAAAATTTAAAAAAATGATTAAGACTCATAGCTAAATATTACGATCAGCGACATCTTCTCTTTAAAAATCAGTATTAATACTTAGTGATTATCGCAAAGTAATGTCAGAGAGTTTTTAAAGATTACTGTAGATCAGAATATTGAATTTCTCTCTGTGATCAAAAATTTCTGCTCTCGTATACAAAAAAATTAACAGTTATGCAAAAATTAATCAGTAGTTATTTAATGAAAGTGAAGTGGTGACCAAATTTCACTAACTAGATTGCAGTTTCCTTTTATTTGACAAAAGTTTTCGAAGATTATTGCGTAAAAGCTGTCGAGCAACAACGATTCGGTTAGAACTGATTCCGCATATTCTTTTCATTTAATTTGTTCTTCCAAATCGATTCTTTTTCCCAAAGAAAAATGACATTAGGAACTCGTGTCATCAATTTTTTCAATTATCCGAAGCTGTACGTCCGTTAAGCGTGGCGACCTTGTGATAGGACAGTTCTTAATCTTGGGATTTTCCAGTGGCCGAACTTTGCAAATTTTAGTTGCGAAAATAATAATAGTTAGTGGAATTTTCTATCAAACTTAGATAAAGAAAAACTACAGGCGGAGAGGCAGCAACAAAAGCATGAGCCAAGCTCTGCATTCTTTGACGTCGAGCTGACTAATGACGGTGGAGTGGGTAACTCAATAAACATCGCAGATTTAAGTAGCGTGGCAACAGAACAGGAGACCGACGATTCTTACCAGGAAAACACGTAAGACACGTTCTCAGATGGCGTAGCTCAAACGGATGGGATCGAAACGGAAACAGACATAAAAACTGTACTGAATCAAATGAACGATGTGCAATAGGGGGTTTTGAGTGGATTGACACAATGATATCAACAATGAATAATGATTTCAAAAATGAAATACCTTCAAGTCGGACATGGATGATAAAATGAGTTTGTTGGAAAACAAAACTGGTGAACAGATAAGAACACTGTCCCAAGAAACAGACGATAAAACTACTAAGAAAACAAATGTGCTGGACGGTAGATGTGGCAGTAAGATGGAGGCTTGAAAGAAGTCGGTAAACGATGAAATCTAAAAACAAGGAGGAGAAATGTACGATGTATTTAGCAGTAAAATAGCTGAAGATGTTAATGTTTTAGCGTGGATTTAAAGACCAAAGTAGACCAGGAAATTAAAATTGTAAACAATGAACAGGAAAAAATTCGTAGCACACTAGATCGGTCTGTAAATACTTTGAAGGGACAGATTGTGAAAGTTCGAAACGAGACAGAAACCAGTTTACAACAAATCGTGTCTGCTATTACCACTTACGTGCAGGGTGAAACTGAGATGTTACAAATTAGCCTGAATTACAAATGGTTCAAATGGCTCTGAGCACTATGCGACTTAACTTCTGAGGTCATCAGTCGCCTAGAACTTAGAACTAATTAAACCTAACTAACCTAAGGACATCACACACATCCATGCCCGAGGCAGGATTCGAACCTGCGACCGTAGCGGTCGCCCGGCTCCAGACGGTAGCGCCTAGAACCGCACGGCCACTCCGGCCGGCCGTGAATTACAAACTAGTGGAATTCTAAAATAAAGAAGTAGAGAGTTTGAGATCTCAAACTAATAAAATCAAAGAGCAAATAAAAAAAAACTGGAGAATGTGAACAATTTGTCTGCTATATTTACAGTAAGAGGAGTTTACCCTCATCATGTAAATTTTGAAATCGTAAACTTCGACTCACAAGGAGGGGTCAATCTCGTTATTTTTATGGAGAATCGTGTTGTTGTCAATCAGGTCGAATCAGAAGGTAAGGCGAAGAAATGGCTAATGCAGTTATGTAAAATATAGGTCGTGAAGAGTGGAATCGAAGTAGGAAAATAAGTTTCTGTGGAAAGGTAATGAAGAGTAATTGTAATTATGAGACGGCCGCGGTGGCCGTGCGGTTCTAGGCGCTTCAGTCCGGAACCTCGTGACTGCTACGGTCGCAGGTTCTAATCCTGCCTCGGGCATGGATGTGTGGGGTGTCCTTAGGTTAGTTAGATTTAAGAAGTTCTAAGTTCGAGGGGACTGATGACCTCAGATGTTAAGTCCCATAGTGGTCAGAGCCATTTGAACCATTTTTGTAATTATGAAATGTGTGAGGCGAAGGGGGTGAGTAATCAGAGATGTGTCGTGCGATGTAGATGAGGATCAAGTGTATAATGAGTAATGTCGATGATATTAATAAATATAGTGAGGAAGAGGGCATGTGAAGTGAGAGTGAATAAGAATTTTGCAGATGCCATTCACATCCCAGATCCAGATTTAAGCAGACAGCCGGTACCTGTAATATAGGACAATAATACGTAGCGTCTGACAGTCGAATGAAATTAGTAAACGAAGCGGATGGTTGCAATGTGTATGAAGTCAAGGTTGCTGTGATACGTTCAGATGACAGTGATAATGAAAGTGAACCTGCTGATTACTTAGATACATCGATGGTTGAACATGCCTTGTGTCAAAAGGAGGAAAGAGATGGAAGACTGACAAAAAATGGATAAGTTAGCTGGAAGAGATAACGTTTAGTGTAACCATCTGAAAGTGGAGCAATACTTATTGTGGGAAGATAAAAATAATGTATCGATGCGTTGTGAGCTGGTTGTGATACCTTTTGAGGTGTACAGCACGGAAACTGAAGTATTAATTGGCAGTGGTAGCCAAGTTAGTGTCAGGTCTCAATCATGTCATGAGTAAATAAAAGGAGTAATAGATATCATTGAGACACCTGTTATGGGAGTAAAAGTTGTGAATGCTTTTGGTGTCAGTAGCTAACCGATTATGAAGCAAGTCTTGCTGCAATTTCATACTAAAGATATTTTATGTGAGCATGAATTTTTAGTGATGTATCAGTTACCGGCAGATTAAAACTGTGTGTCGGACCGAGGCTCGAATTCGGGCACTTGCCTGCGAAAGGCAAAGATCCCGATTTCGAGTCTTGGTCCAACACACAGTTTTAATCTGCCAGGAAGTTTCTTATCAGTGCACACACCGCTGTAGAGTGAAAATTTTATTCTGACAACTGTCGATTGTTACAAGAAAGTAGTGAAGTGTTTTTTAGGAGAAAGTAAATTAGAAATAAACTTTGAGGATACAAGACTGAGTTTAATTATGTTATCCATGAATGAAGATTTGAGTGAAGGGTCTGAGGTTTATCAGGTTACAAATGTTGTTTATGTTTTCTTATTGGCAAGGTTGCGTAGCGCTCTGTATGAAAATCACTGGCTGTGCTGTGTGCAGTCTGTGGCTAGTTTGCATTGTTGTCTGCCATTGTAGTGTTGGGCAGTTGGCTGTGAACAGCGCGTAGCGTTGCGCAGCTGGAGGTGAGCCGCCAGCAGTGGTGGATGTGGGGAGAGAGATGGCGGAGTTTTGAAATTTGTAAGACTGGATGTCATGAACTGATATATATATTATGACTATTAAGGTAAATATATTGTTTGTTCTCTATTAAAATCTTTCATTTGCTAACTATGCCTGTCAGTAGTTAGTGCTTTCCGTAGTTGGAATCTTTTATTTAGCTGGCAGTAGTGGCGCTCGCTGTATTGCAGTAGTTCGAGTAACGAAGATTTTTGTGAGGTAAGTGATTTGTGAAAGTTATAGGTTAATGTTAGTCAGGGCCATTCTTTTGTAGGGATTTTTGAAAGTCAAATTGCGTTGCACTAAAAATATTGTGTGTCAGTTTAAGCACAGTCATTTATAAATTGTTCTAAGGGGACGTTTCATAACAGTCACGTGTATAATTTTTCAAAGGGGACGTTTCATAATGTGAACATGATATCTCTCTCCGAAGACGAATTTGCAATGATAGTGGAGAGTAGTTCAGGTGTATCTGCCGGACAGAAGGACGAATTGGATAACATTTTGATCAATAATGGAGAGGTGTTTTCGGATACTCCCGGTCGGGTACATGACGTTGAATACGAAATAGAAACGATACCCCATGAGCCATTTTTGGGACCAGTCTCTCAGGTACCGTTAGCAAGGAAAGAAACAGTACAAAAAGAAATGAGCCGTATCGAGGAATAGGGCATAATAGAACGCTATAGGAGCCTATGTAATAAACCGCTAGTTTAGGTAAATAATCAAGATAGTAGCATTAGGAGCATGATAGATGCACACGATCTCAACAAGGCTGTAACGAGTGAGACATATCGTTCTGAGTGTTTAGCCGTGCTGTTACAAAAATTCCATAACGTGCCGTATGATGAACTTGGTACTGGCAGATCGCTCTCGAACAAGAATCGCGATAACTGACCGAATTCTTGTTTGCAGGAAAACGTATCAGTATAAAGTAAATTCTTTCGGATTGAAAACGTCTACGTCAGTGTTCATCCAAGCACTAGACAGTGTACCAGGGAAAGACTTTGGTGCCAAAAAAATGGCTCTGAGCACTATGGGACTTAAATTCTGAGGTCATCAGTCCCCTAGACTTAGAACTACTTAAACCTAATTAACCTAAGGACATCACACACATCCATGCCCGAGGCAGGATTCGAACATGCGACCGCTCGGCCACTCCGGCCGGCCTTTGGTGCCAGAAATACAGTTAACGTTGACGATTTGTTAATAGCGACCTCTTCAGGGGAGCAGCATTGTGAAAGGGTGAATGAGGTTTTCCAAGCATTAGCACGTTGACGATTTGGCAGTAGCAACCTATTCAGGAGAGCAGCATTGAAAAGAAAAAAATTAAGTTTTAGGCCATATTATTACATCTGGAATAACGAAAGACTTGCGGAATTAGAGGCGATTAGAAACTTACAGAACTACTGAAAAACAATTGCACGCGTTTCATGCCCTTTGTAAGTTCTGTCGCAGGTTTGCGAAGGAGCAAGTTTTTAATGATTAGAAATTTATTGAAGAAGAATAGTGAGTTTGGAAAAAGAATTTACAATCAGCATTCGAAAAATTAAAAGAAGAAGTTATAAGAGACGTAGCTTCACAACATCCAGATCTGGCAGTGCCATTTCATATGGGCACCAATCCATGCGACTATGGCATCGCAGTTCACATTTTCCAAGAAGCAGGGGAAGGTGAAAATAAGAAATGTCAACGCATAGCTTTCGCTCGTAGGACTTTGACGAAATACGAAAGAAATGATACCGTATCGGAAAAAGAAGCTATAGCTGTCGTATGGAGATTCAAAAAATGCAGAGGTTTCTTATAGGGGATCAAAGCTATAGTACATACTGACCATAAGACTATGACGTTTTAAAAAGCTGTAGATTGTTACACGACATGTTGAAACAATGGGCTTATATATACAGCAATTCAATTAAGAAATTTGTAATGTGACGAGTGCAGCCATCTGTGTTGCAGACGCATTGCCTAGGCTACTGTATGATCCTGGTGAGACAATTAATAAGGGAAATTCAGAGGAAATATCTGAAGTGATGTACTTCAAGGATGTTGACGGGAAGAAGAAAGTAGAAAATATGTGTGAGAATAGGCGTTGTTATCAGAACGAAGACGAGTGTGTGAAGTTGATTAAGACTTGCTACTGTAATAGGCCGTTTAGGTTTTTATGTTGGTAAAATCGCTGATATTATTTTTATATGTCTACTGCATGGTACGTTTTGAGAAATTATTCAGATTTTGAACTGAGTTTTCCGTGTAATATTCTATTTATTCGTGATGTTTTGGATGAGTGTTTTGAATGTGTCAGGTTTTGCTTCACTCTTTTGCTTTTACTGAAACCGTGCAATAGCTTTTATGGCAATCGTACTATAAAATGAGAGTCCAGTTTTGCCTGTTGTAGAAAGTAAAGGAGTGCAAGTGCCGTATAGGTAAGGATGGTATGATAAATCTGTTGTATCATTTTCTGCAGGGAACCATTAAGTCTGTCTGGTAGAGATTTCATAATATGCAGCAGCACTATGGAAGAGGACTGGCAAGTGTAGTGTAGGCAGTCTCTGTAGTACATATACTGCTTCTTAAAGCTTTCTGGTTATAAAGTGCATTCCTTGCCTCGTCCTTCCATGTGATCTAAACACAGTTGCGCAAGGTAATCACATTATTTGACGACAATTCCGTAGATGTGCTGACTTTTTTTAAGCGTGCAAACAACACTAATCAGCACATGATCATTACTAACCTACACGATGGAAGTTACTATGTTGTTGTTGTTGTCGTTGTGGTCTTCAGTCCAGAGACTGGTTTGATGCAGCTCTCCATGCTACTATATCCTGTGAAAGCTACTTTATCTCCCAGTACCTATTGCAGTCTACATCCTTCTGAATCTGCTTAGTGTATTCATCTCTTTAACTCCCGATACAGTTTTTACAGTCCACGCTGCCCTCAAATATTAAATTGGTGATCCCTTGATGTCTCAGATCACGTCCTACCAAACGATCCCTACTTCTAGTCAAGTTGTGCCATAAATTTCTCTTCTCCCCATTTCTATTCAATACCCCCACATTAGTTGCGTGATCTACCCATTTAATCTTCAGCATTCTTCTGTAGCACCACATTTTGAGAGCTTCTATTCTCTTCCTATCAAAACTATTTATCGTCCATGTGATGGTTCAAATGGTTCAAATGACTCTGAGCACTATGGGACTCAACTGCTGTCGTCCATGTGAAACCTCCCCTTAGAAAAATTAATGAATTACTGTGCTGGTAAACCCCTTACGTTATTTGATTTTCAAACAGCTGAACAGAACTGAACGAACTCAGACATTTCGCTCTTTACTTATTCTGTACAACACTAAACTGACACACAATATTTTTAACGCAACGCAATAATGACTTTCAAAAATCCCTACAAAAGAATGGCCCTGACTAACAATAACCTATATTTTTCGTGAATCACTTACCTCACAAAAATCTTCGTTACTCGAACTAGTGCAATACAGCGGACGCCAATAGTGCCAGCTAAATAAAAGATTCTAACTACTGAAGTCACTAACTACTGATAGGCATAGTTAGCAAATGAAAGACTTCGATAGAGAACAAACAATGCATTTACCTTAATAGTGTTCAAAAGTCATAATATACATATCAGTTCATGACATCCTGTCTTACAAATTTACTGTCTCTGATGGACAGACATCCAGACCATCCGCTCTCAAAACTCCGCCATCTCACTCCCCACATCCACCACTGCTGGCGGCTCACCTGCAACTGCACAACGCTACGCGCTGTTCGCATCCAACTGCCCAACGCTACAATAGCAAATATTCCAACAATGCCAACCAGCCACAGACTGCACACAGCACAGTCACTGATTTTCATACAGAAGGCTACGTGGCGTTACCAATATAAAAACCTAAACAGCCTGCTTACACATGTTTCACTTCCATACATGGCTACATTCCATATAAATACTATCAGAAATGACTTCCTGACAATTAAATCTATACTCGATGTTAACAAATTTCTCTTCTTCAGAAACGCTTTCCTTGCCATTGCCATTGCCAGTGTACATTTTATATCCATCATTAGTGATTTTCTCTCCAAATAGCAAAACTCCTTTACGACTTTGAGTGTCTAATTTCCTAATCTATTTCCCTCAGCATCACCCGAGTTAACTCGACTACGTTCCATTATACACTGTCCATTCCATTCAACTGCACTTCCAGGTCCTTTGCTGCCTCTGACAGAATTACAATGTCATCGACGAACCTCAAAGTTTTTATTTCGTCTTCATGGATTTTAATTCGTACTCCAAATTTTTCTTTTCTTTCCGTTACTGCATGCTCAGTATACAGATTGAATAACATCGGGAACAGGCTACAATCCTGTCTCACTCCCTTCCCAAACACTGCTTCCCTTTCATGCCTCTCGACTCTTACAACTGCCATCTGGTTTCTGTACAAATTATAAACAGCCTTTCGCTCCCTGTATTTTACCCCTGCCACCTTCAGAATTTGAAAGAGCAATCCAGTCAACTTTGTCAATAGCTTTCTCTAAGTATACAAATGCTAGAAACGTAGGTTCGTCTTTCCTTAATCCATCTTCTAAGATAAGTCGTAGTGTAAGTATTGCCTCAAGTGTTCCAACATTTCTACGGAATCCAAACTGATCTTCCCTGAGGTCGGCTTCTACTAGTTTTTTCATTCTCTGTAAAGAACTCGTTTTAGTATTTTGCAGCCGTGACTTATTGAACTGATAGTTCGGTAATTTTGACATCTGTCAACAACTGCTTTCTTTGGGATTGGAATTATTATACTCTGCTTGAAGTCTGAGGGTATTTCGCCTGTCTCATACATCTCGCTCACGAGACGATAGAGTTTTGTCAGGGCTGGCTCTCCCAAGGCTATCAGTGATTCAAATGGAATTTTGTCTACTCCCGGGACCTTGTTTCGACTTAGGTCTTTCAGTGCTCTGTCAAACTCTTCACGCAGTATCGCATCTCCTATTTCATCTTCATCCACATTTTCTTCAATTTCCATATAAATGTCCTCAAGTACATCGCCCTTGTATAGACCCTCTATACAGGATGTTCCATTGATAGTGACAGGGCCAAATATCTCACGAAATTAGCATCAAACGAAAAAACTACAAAGAACAAAACACGTCTAGCTTTAAGAGGGAAATCAGATGGCGCTGTGGTTGGCCCGGTAGATGGCGCTACCAAACAGATGTCAACTGCGTTTTTTTTTTAAACAGGAACCCCCATTTTTATTACATATTCGTGTAGTACGTAAAGAAATACGAATGTTTTAGTTGGACCACTTTTTTCGCTTTGTGATAGATGGAGCTGTAATAGTCACAAACGTACAAGTAGGAGGCATCATGTAACATTCCACCATTGCGGACAGTATTTGCTTCGTGATACATTACCCGTGTTAAAATAAACGTTTACCAATTGCGGAAAAGATCTATATCGTGTAGATGAATGGCTATTGCGATCAAAATGCCCAACGGGCTTATGCTACGTATGCTGCTCGCTATCCTGGACGACATCATCCAAGTGTCCGGACCGTTCGCCGGATAGTTAAGTTATTTAAGGAAACAGTAAGTGTTCAGCCACATGTGAAACGTCAACCACAACGTGCAACAAATGATGTTGCCCAAGTAGGTGTTTTAGCTGCTGTCGCGGCTAAGCCGCACAACAGTAGCAGACGAACTGCGCGAGAATCGGGAACCTCGAAAATGTCAGTGTTCAGAATGCTACGTCAACATCGATTGCACCCGTACCATATTTCGATGCAGTGTACAGTTCTGCCACTGGGCACTATAGAAATTACGGGACGATGACAGATTTTTTGCACGCGTCCTATTGAGCGATGCAGCGTCCTTCACCAACAGCGGTAAAGTAAACCGGCATAATATGCACTATTGGGTAACGGAAAATGGTTGCGACAAGTGGAACATCAGCGACCTTGGCGGGTTAAAGTATGGTGCGCATTATGGGAGGAAAGATAATTGGCCCCCATTTCATCGATGGCAGTCTAAATGGTGCAATGTATGCTGATTTCCTACGCAAAGTTCTACCGATGTTACTACAAGATGTTTCACTGCATAACAGAACGACTATGTATTTCCAACATGATCGATGTCCGGCACATAGCTCGCGTGCAGTTGAAGCGGTACAGAAAATCATATTTCATGAGAGGTGGATTGGTCATTTAAACACCATACCATGGCCCGCACGATCACCGGATCTGACGTCCCGTGATTTCTTTCTGTGGGGCAGGTTGAAGGATATTTGCTATCGTGATCTACCGACAACGCCTAACAACATGCGTCAGCGCGTTGTCAATGCATGTGCGAACATTATGGTAGGCGAACTACTCGCTGTTGAGAGGAATGTCGTTACACGTATTGCCAAATGCATTGAGGTTGACGGACATCATTTTGAGCATTTATTGCATTAATGTGGTATTTACAGGTAACAGCATGCGTTCTCAGAAATTATAAGTTCATAAAGGTACATGTATCACATTGGAACAACCGAAATAAAATGTTCAAACGTACCTACGTTGTATTTTAATTAAAAATTCTACATGTTAATAACTGTTCGTCTAAAATTGTGAGCCATATGTTTGTGATTATTACAGCGCCATCTATTACAAAGCGAAAAAAGTGGTCCAACTAAAACATTCATATTTCTTTACGTACTTCACGAACATGTAATAAAAAATGGGGGTTTCTATTTGAAAGGACGCAGTTGATATCAGTTTGAGCTATGGCAGCGCCATCTGGCGAGCCAACCATAGCGCCATCTGGTTTCTCCCTTCAAACTAGACAAGTTTCGTTCTTTGTAGTTTTTTCGTTTGACGCTTATTTCGTGAGATATTTGGCCTGGTCACGATCAATGGACCACCTTGTATACTCCTTCCACTTTTCTGCTTTCCTTTCTTTGCTTAGAACTGGGTTTCCATCTGAGCTCTTGATTTTCATAGAAGTGGTTCTCTTTTCTCCAAAGGTCTCTTTTATTTTGCTGTAGGCAGTATCTATCTTACTCCTAGTGATATATGCCTCTACATCCTTATATTTGTCCTCTAGCCATCCCTGCTTAGCCATTTTGCACTTCCTTCCGATCTCAGTTTTGAGACTTTGTAAGTAGGCTGTTCAGGTTTTTATGTCGGTAACGCAATGTAGCGCTCTATATGAAAATCACTGACTGTGCTGTGTGAAGGCTGTGATTGGTTTGCATTGTTGGAGTAATATTCGCCATTGTAGTGTTGGGCAGTTGGCCGTTAACAGCGCGTAGCATTGCGCAGTTGGAGGTGAGCCACCCGCAGTGGTAGATGTGGGGTGTGAAATGGCGGAGTTTTGAGAGCGGATGATCTGGACTTGTGTGCATCAGAGACAGTAAATTTGTAAGACTGGATGTCATGAACTGCTATATATATTATGACTTTTGAACACTATTAAGGTAAATACATTGTTTGTTCTCTATCAAAATCTTTCATTTGCTAACTATGCCTATCAGTAGTTAGTGCCTTCAGTAGTTGGAATTTTTTATTTAGCTGGCAGTAGTGGCGCTCGTTGTATTGCAGTAGTTCGAGTAACGAAGATTTTTGTGAGGTAAGTGATTTGTGAAAGGTATAGGTTAATGTTAGTCAGGGCCATTATTTGTAGGGATTATTGAAAGTCAAATTGCGTTACGCTAAAAATATTGTGTGTCAGTTTAGGGTTGATCAGAATAAGTAAAGAGAGTAATGTCTGTGTATGTTCAGTTTTGCTCAGCTGTTTGAAAAGCAAATAATGTAAGAGGTTTATCAGCACAGTAACTCATAAATTTTCCTAAGGGGATGTTTCAACGTTTGTATTCCTTTTTGTCTGCTTCATTTACTGCATTTTTATATTTTCTCCTTTCATCAATTATATTCAATGTATCTTCTGTTTTCCAACGATTTCTACTAGCTCTTGTCTTTTTACCTATTTGATCCTCTGCTGCCTTCACTATTTCATCTCTGAAGGCTACCCATTCTTCTTCTACTGTATTTCTTGCCCTCATTCTTGTCAATCGTTCCGTAATGCTCTCTCTGAAACTCTCTACAACCTCTGGTTCTGTCAGTTTATCCAGGTCCCATCTCCTTAAATTTCCACCTTTTTGCAGTTTTAATCTGCAGTTAATGGTTCAAATGGCTCTGAGCACTATGGGACTTAACATCTGTGGTCATCAGTCTCCTATATTTAGAACTTCTTAAACGTAACTAACCTAAGAACATCACACACATCCATGCCGGAGGCAGGATTACAACCTGCGACCGTAGCGGTCACGCGGTTCCAGACTGAAGCGCATAGAACCGCACGGCTACACCGGCCGGCTTCCAGTTCATGACCAATAGATCGTGGTCAGAGTCCTCTTCTGGCCCTGAAAATGTGTTATAATTTAAAACCTTGTTCCTAAATCTCTGTCTTACCATTATATAATCAATCTGAATCCTTCTAGTATCTCCAGGCATCTTACATGTATACTGTACATTCTGCGAACGACTAGAGGATATACTCCTAATAAAATGGATTACATCTGTGGTAAACATCTTATTTCATTTGGTACTTAGCTGTAAGGGATAGCTTGTGTGGTAACTGCCACAGACAACCCCATGTTTAATATAAACTGTAAATTTAGGGTTATATCCATTTTAGCCAGCCGCTAAAGTGTGTGTCACTCCAGACAAAGCTTCAGATTGGCAGAGCGATTTCTTGAACACATTAGCTGCTCCCGGTATTGCGTGGTGTAATTAATGTGCTAGTTCAGTTGTGCTAACATCAGCTCCCTGCTTCACACGTGATGGTGAGCATGCCATTAAAGTCGTTGAAAGCTTAGCGTCTGAGACGGTCACCGATAGCACAAGTGTGTGGTTCTTTCCAGGATAGCTGTGTCACAGTGTGGCGTGGACAAGGTGGCTCGTGACTTTACGGTGGCAGGCCTGGGGTCCTGCTTAACTGTGGCGCAATGAGATGTGGGCAAGGTAGATGGAGGCATCATAGTGCCAGGTGCGCTGTCCTCTCCAGCACAGCTGTGTCACAGTGAGGTGTTGACAAGGTGACAGGCGACCTCATGGTCGCAGGTGCACAATCCTCTCCAGCACAGCACGGGCACGACGAGGCATAGTCGAGGTGGCTGGAGAAAACACGGCAACACACTAATGGTTACTGTGAGGAGCTCCTGACAGTCACAGGGCCAGTAGGGTTGTGCAGGGGTGGCAGAGCTTTTATTTCGACGAGTATAGAAATAATTCTTGCCATCCTGTGCTACAACAACAAAGCAGTAGTTAGTTAAATGTCAAAAGCATCATATTTATGATAATTGTCTCTGTATGAATATCTTGTAAAGTTTAAATCATATTGTACAACATGTCAGTAATTGCTTTTAGCAAGTAAATTATCTCACATAATTCTTTAACAAACAGGGCATGATATCCCGACTTACCTTTGAGCAGCCATGTTTTGATTATGGCAGCCATAGTCTATCTTAAATTACCCTATTTCTCTTGTAATGACATCCAGCAACCATATTGGGTCATAAATTACAGTGTTGAGAAAACATCCAGGAGCCATTTTGGGTCATAAATTATATCGATAACGGTAATAAATTACAGCAACGAGTCCTAAAGATACAATGGATAACGGAGTAAGTGACCTATAGGGTGAGAGGAGGGAGAAGTATGGCCTTCAGAGTGACAGTAGGTAGATCGTCATAAATCATTCGGCAGAAATCCGCTCTGCCCTACTAATCATACAGCCTTGTGATGCCATCTAAGGGGCTACTGCACCAAATGATCTCGGTAACGGGTAAGCTAGCTTGAAAATAGCTGGGAGTATGGTGTGCTAATTTCTGCCATTAACTGCCACATCTACATGACGCCACCAGCTGATGGATGACATTGTGATAAGTCGGTCCCAATTGGCCAGAACGACAATGCTTATCTTACGCTTATTAAGGACAGCTAAGAGACTCTGATTCCCCCATCTGCTTCCTTCCCAGTGAACCTTGGATCCTGCTGCCATGAGGTGCGTTACGTGCCTCATGAATACAGACAGCCATACTTATTAGCGGTAGCAGGAGAAACGATTTGTATAATTAACTGGTTTGGCCGTACTTTGTTGGTACTGTGAACGGCTGAAAGCGAGGCAACACTTAATTACTGTGGACATGCAGCTCTACTGTACGGCTTTATAACGATGACACCTGCTTGGATATGACAAGCCGGCCGCGGTGGCCGTGCGGTTCTGGCGCTGCAGTCCGGAACCGCGGGGCTGCTACGGTCGCAGGTTCGAATCCTGCCTCGGGCATGGGTGTGTGTGATGTCCTTAGGTTAGTTAGGTTTAAGTAGTTCTAAGTTCTAGGGGACTTATGACCTGAGATGTTGAGTCCCATAGTGCTCAGAGCCATTTGAACCATTTTTGGATATGACAAAAGGGAAGTAAATTATTTCTCATTTCCGATCTCCAGTGAAGAGAAATCTGGCGTTCTTAAATCCTTTAATCTCTTCTGTATGTTAAGGAATTTAAACAAGGGGAATGGGTAGACTGAAGCTTGACGTAGTGGAAACTAGGGAAGTATTGTAGAGAAAGAAAGTATCTGGTCAGGAGAGTGCAGGGCTATAAACATAAAATAAAATATAAACTGCAAATGCGTCTAAATTATTATGATCATCATAATGAAGCGTTATCGAGAAAATATAAACAAAATGTCACAACTCATCACAGTAGTACAAATATATGTCTACTTTCAACATTGATGATGCAGAGACTGAAAAATCGTGTATTAGAAGAAAGTATTCAGTACTTTAATCGAGACAAAAACGTAATTATGATGATTCGACTGCGATAATGGAACAAAGAAAAGATGGGAAACGTGTGGTAAAAACGAACAATGGAATGAAAAGACAAGCTGCCGGTACTGTTTCTCAAATAGCACAATTTGATCATTGCTAATACCTTGGCTAAGAATTATAAATGAGTGGTGCCCATGTAGAAAAAACCTAGAGACGCTGGAAGGCTTCATCTGCGTTACATGGTAAAATATGTACTTTTAAATCAAATTTTGAACTCCAAACAAATGTCAAGGGACAGATGACAGCTGTGACTATAATGTATCATTCATGAATTGCAGACTAAGAAGCAGAGGTTGCAGGAAAGTGTAAAATGAAGATAGGACCTGGATAGATTGGGACAACTACAAGTTGTGGAGAGATTCGAATGGAGCATTAGGCAACGACTGACTGAAATAGACGAAATGGGTATGTTTGAGAATTCTTGTAGGGATGGTAGCGGAGGAGTAGCGAGGTTAGAAGGTACGGCAAGTGGAAATACTTTAATAACGCAGAAGCCTAAATTTGATGGCTGAAAGAAGAAAATATTAAAATGAAGTAAACGAAGCAGGCAATAGTGAATACAGAGGTCAGAAAAGGATATCGGCAGAAAGTACAAGTCGAAGTGGGAAAGGCTACAGGAGAAACGCGAAACTGTAGAATTATGCATCACGAAGGGAAGACAGAGGCTGCATGCATGAAAATTAAATAAACACTTGAGATAAGATAAACGTTTGCATGAATATCAGATTGCACACAGGTACTAAGAAGAGAGTACTGAAAAGTAAGTGGAATATATAGAAGTGCTATTTAAAGAATAGAAACTTGATATGGAAAGGGGAGAAGAAGTAGGTGAAGATGAAATGGCAGATATAGTACTGTGAAAATTCTGGAAAGCAGTGAAAAACCTAAACTGGAACATGGCATGTGGAATGGATGATGTTACTTAAGTAATGTTAGGATTCCTGGGAGAACCAATTTCACATTAGTGTACCACCTGGTATGCAAAATATATGAGGCTGTCGAAATATCGCAAGACTTCAAGACTGTAATAATCCTAACACCAGATAAGGCTGGTACTGCCAGGTGGAAATATTGTCTTCATTTTATTAAGCCACAACTGTAAAATACTGACATGTGTTTCCTACAGAAAGTTGGAACGGCTGATAGAAGCCTATATATTACTGGATCATTTCGCGTTCTAGAGAAATTTATGAATATGCAGAACACAACTGACCCTGCTTATCTCAGAAGTTACATCGTAGAAAGGCGATCGGAAAGTTACGTGTAGATATGCCACACCCTTAAACTACATCGTAAAAATAAGACTCTGTGAGATAACATAATTGAGCACACTACAACGTAACTAGACAGTCGTTATCTTTTGTCCATATTACGATGCTCTCCCTAGTAGTATGTTTAACTAAGATCGTTCACTCACAAGGAAACAAACCTTTGAATGCGAGGTCGCAAGTTCAGTTTTTAGTCAGGCTCATTTGAGAGGTGCAGAGGTCAACCTTCTATGGGACCTGTGTACTACTCTTCACACGGTGGAAATTGTCAGTATTCAAGAAATGTTAAAAACAATCCATTAACTTGCACCATGAACACCGAATGAAAAATGGTGCGTCAAAGTGATCACAAAGGTTCACACAATCAAGATCGAATGCGAACTCCTTGGGAGTTACAAACCGTGCAGGACGATCTGCTAGGTATCCATCCTTGAAGATTGGATATAGAATCATACTGGTTCAGCGGGTTGACGAGAACTGAAGGAATGTGGCGGCATGCAACCGAACGCGAAACAGTCTGTCGTGGAGCTTACAAAATAGCCTTTAAGTTGTAGTTGCAGATAGTGTAATAATATGTTTTATAATCACGGAAAAAACAAACATCCAGCGGCTAAATTTATCCTGTAGTTCAAGGTGATATGAACGACAGTGTAACATAGTTTTCAGGAAGCATAGTTTGCTCTATTATTTTGACCAGATATTGGCCAAAAGCAATGTTCATGCCATAGTTGTACTTCTCTCATGCCCATTTTCCCAGTCGTACTTCTTGTGAACACAAAATCAAATAGGGGTAATGCAGGAGTAGGTTTAATAATGAATAGGAAAATAGGAATGCGGGTAAGCTACTACAAACAGCATAGTGAACGCATTATTGTGGCCAAGATAGATACGAAGCCCACACCTACTACAGTAGTACAAGTTTATATGCCAACTAGCTCTGCAGATGACGAAGAAATCGAAGAAATGTATGATGAAATAAAAGAAATTATTCAGATAGTGAAGGGAGACGAAAATTTAATAGTCATGGGTGACTGGAATTCGAGTGTAGGAAAAGGGAGAGAAGGAAACATAGTAGGTGAATATGGATTGGGGCTAAGAAATGAAAGAGGAAGCCGCCTGGTAGAATTTTGCACAGAGCACAACTTAATCATAGCTAACACTTGGTTTAAGAATCATGAAAGAAGGTTGTATACTTGGAAGAACCCTGGAGATACTAAAAGGTATCAGATATATTATATAATGGTAAGACAGAGATTTAGGAACCAGGTTTTAAATTGTAAGACATTTCCAGGGGCAGATGTGGACTCTGACCACAATCTATTGGTTATGACCTGTAGATTAAAACTGAAGAAATTGCAAAAAGGTGGGAATTTAATGAGATGGGACCTGAATAAACTGAAAGAACCAGAGGTTGTACAGAGTTTCAGGGAGAGCATAAGGGAACAATTGACAGGAATGGGGGAAAGAAATACAGTAGAAGAAGAATGGGTAGCTTTGAGGGATGAAGTAGTGAAGGCAGCAGAGGATCAAGTAGGTAAAAAGACGAGGTCTAGTAGAAATCCTTGGGTAACAGAAGAAATAATGAATTTAATTGATGAAAGGAGAAAATATAAAAATGCAGTAAATGAAGCAGGCAAAAAGGAATACAAACGTCTCAAAAATGAGATCGACACGAAGTGCAAAATGGCTAAGCAGGGATGGCTAGAGGACAAATGTAAGGATGTAGAGGCTTATCTCACTAGGGGTAAGATAGATACTGCCTACAGGAAAATTAAAGACACCATTGGAGATAAGAGAACGACTTGTATGAATATCAAGAGCTCAGATGGAAACCCAGTTCTAAGCAAGGAAGGGAAAGCAGAAAGGTGGAAGGAGTATATAGAGGGTCTATACAAGGGCGATGTACTTGAGGACAATATTATGGAAATGGAAGAGGATGTAGATGAAGATGAAATTGGAGATATGATACCGCGTGAAGAGTTTGACAGAGCACTGAAAGACCGGAGTCGAAACAAGGCCCCCGGAGTAGACAACATTCCATTGGAACTACTGACGGCCTTGGGAGAGCCAGTCCTGACAAAACTCTACCATCTGGTGAGCAAGATGTATGAGACAGGCGAAATACCCTCAGACTTCAAGAAGAATATAATAATTCCAATCCCAAAGAAAGCAGGTGTTGACAGATGTGAAAATTACCGAACTATCAGTTTAATAAGTCACAGCTGCAAAATACTAACACGAACTCTTTACAGACGAATGGAAAAACTAATAGAAGCCAACCTCGGGGAAGATCAGTTTGGACTCCGTAGAAACACTGGAACACGTGAGGCAATACTGACCTTACGACTTATCTTAGAAGAAAGATTAGGGAAAGGCAAACCTACGTTTCTAGCATTTGTAGACTTAGAGAAAGCTTTTGACAATGTTGACTGGAATACTCTCTTTCAAATTCTAAAGGTGGCAGGGGTAAAATACAGGGAGCGAAAGGCTATTTACAATTTGTACAGAAACCAGATGGCAGTTATAAGAGTCGAGGGACATGAAAGGGAAGCAGTGGTTGGGAAGGGAGTAAGACAGGGTTGTAGCCTCTCCCCGATGTTGTTCAACCTGTATATTGAGCAAGCAGTAAAGGAAACAAAAGAAAAATTCGGAGTAGGTATTAGAATCCATGGAGAAGAAATAAAAACTTTGAGGTTCGCTGATGACATTGTAATTCTGTCAGAGACAGCAAAGGACTTGGAAGAGGAGTTGAATGGAATGGACAGTGTGTTGAAAGGAGGATATAAGATGAACATCAACAAAATCAAAGCGAGGATAATGGAATGTAGTCGAATGAAGTCGGGTGATGCTGAGGGAATTAGATTAGGAAATGAGACACTTAAAGTAGTAAAGGGGTTTTGCTATTTGGGGAGCAAAATAACTGATGATGGTCGAAGTAGTGAGGATATAAAATGTAGACTGGCAATGGCAAGGAAAGCGTTTCTGAAGAAGAGAAATTTGTTAACATCGAGTATAGATTTAAGTGTCAGGAAGTCATTTCTGAAAGTATTTGTACGGAGTGTAGCCATGTATGGAAGTGAAACATGGACGATAAATAGTTTGGACAAGAAGAGAGTAGAAGCTTTTGAAATGTGGTGCTACAAAAGAATGCTGAAGATTAGATGGGTAGATCACATAACTAATGAGGAAGTACTGAATAGGATTGGGTAGAAGAGAAGTTTGTGGCACAACTTGACCAGAAGACGGGACCGGTTGGTAGGACATGTTCTGAGGCATCAATGGATCACCAATTTAGTATTGGAGGGCAGCGTGGAGGGTAAAAATCGTAGAGGGAGACCAAGAGATGAATACACTAAGCAGATTCAGAAGGATGTAGGTTGCAGTAGGTACTGGGAGATGAAGAATCTTGCACAGGATAGAGTAGCATGGAGAGCTGCATCAAACCAGTCTCAGGACTGAAGACCACAACAACAACAACAACACTTGTTGTGACGAAAAATATTTGCTACAGTCCTTGTAAGATCATGCGCACGTGAAAGAATCGTAGGGAGCAGAGGACCTCCACCTTCTCGCAGCACAATAAATAACTTTCAGTCAATTTGTCACCCAGATTAACAGTCGGTATAATCGTATCTGAATGCGTCAAGTTAGTGATGCTCGTTGGCCTTGATACAACCATCTTAGTACCTCTAATTTTCAGGTTCCCTTTCATATGCATTTCCTCTTCAAATCTCGACTGGTCGAAGTTGAAAATTACTTCCTTAGTGAACATGGGGATAAGTTCGTTTATCTCATCGACAAATTTTCAGGCCGATTCCACAGTTTGCTGTGCATTGTCAAGTTAACTATTTGATTGAATTTCCTTAACTTACGTCTTCCAATTCTATGTCCGCCGCTGGTGGCTGAGTGGCTGCCGGCACGGTAGCTCATCGTGTTCGGTCAGAGGGTTAGCTGCCCTCTGCAATAAAAAACTTAGTCCAAGGCTCAATACTGAACTTGAACGGGTGTCATGGGACATCTGCACCGACAAAATGCAACGAACAATATCGAAAAAAATAAAAAATAAAGAAAAAGTTGTCAGCGTGACGGCATGTCATACCTAACGGCCCGGGTTCGATTCCCGACATGGTCGGATATTTTCTCCGCTCAGGGACTGGGTGTTGTGTTGTCCTTATCATCATCATTTCATCCCCATCGACACGCAAGTCGCCGAAGTGGCTCAACTTGAAAGACTTGCACCAGGGGAACGGTCAACCCGACGGGAGGCCCTAGCCACACGGCATTTCCATTTTCCAATTCCGTAGCACAGTTTGAAGTTATGCAGCCATCCACTGCTTCCCTTTAAATCACTGTACTCTAAGTCACGCGCAGTCTGATGTTCATAACGTAGTAGGTCACTGTCATATATATCTCGTTATTGTATCGAGCGTCCCTGAAACGCTGAAACAACAGTTCTTGTAAAAAGTGCGACTTGATCTCCTTTTAATTTATTTAGTTATTATTATTGCTGCGACAGTATTCGAAATCTTCTCATAACGCGTTTTTACGCTGCTTGGGATGATCTTCCATGCACGTAATTACGTTTAGTACCCGCTCCCTGGGCAACGTTTGTCCTCTACTACGTTCCTCTGGAGATTTTTGGCCACCTGACCGACAAGGATGATGAACTGCATGTCTCGTCACCTGCTGCAGTATAACTTTCACTTGTTAAGCGTGTACCGTCATCGTTGTACTTCTTAAGTGCATTGTCCGTTTAGTCGACCGTACACGACACCACACATTCCACTGACTCGTCTTGCAGAAACGCTAATGTTTCATGTGCCACTTCTTTCTCACTCTACGAAATCGCTTGGGTTTCTTTTTGCCGATAGTCAACTTCGGCAACTGTTCTTGTAGAAATAAAGTGATGTCTGCTTTGTTTATAGTTGCCTTTACCTTGATTTGTATCAACACCACTAGGAATGTGGCATTGTTGTGAGTTACTCACCGACTAAGCAGTCCAACTACGCTCCGTAGCCTCTATCTGTGCTCCCACCGCCTGTTGCCATTAGAAGCTAGTATCGTGATTGAATGGAAGACAATATTTGGGGCGTCTGTCCTTGTCCTTTTGCAACCTAACATTCAAGCAGTTCCTTGTCACTTTAGCTAGTGATATCTTTGACTTAAAAAGAGAAAGTCACTTCAAATAGTATCTATAGTGATGTCACTGCCTGACGCCTCTGGCGAATTCTTTCATACCTCTCTGCTGAAAGGGTTTTCACGTGACATGATGACTGATTTCTGATGAAACAGTGTCAGTGTTTTGATAAGGGAGTCGGATGGTTCTCGGAGGCGACAGCAGGAGGACGTACGTACAATGAGCAGCTAACATCGGATGCACTGATTTATCTTAGCCCAGTATGCATCTAAGTCCACGCAGTATTTGCAGCATGTTACTGAATAGCACTGCAGCGTTGCTGTAGGCAGTGGAGCAGCAAAGAAAAGCAAGAACATTCCAAGCAAGTGTCTTTATTTGTGCTGTGCAGCCAAAACCTAGCCTTCCCCCTCCCCCACCCCCCATCACCACCCGCCCACCCCGCCAGGTCTTTCAAAACTCACTGGCTGGATTATAATTTTTCGGATTCGGAATTTACCAGCAAAACTTGTACAGACAACGTGGAGCAGTTGCAAGAGTCAAAGAAGATGAAAGGGAGGGGTTAACTGAGAAAAGAGTGAGGCAGTATTGTAGCTTACTGTCCGTGTTACTGAATCTATACAATGAGCAGGAAGTAAAGGCACTCAGGAGAAATTTGCGATACTAGTTAATGTTCGAGTACAAGAAATTAAAGTTTTGAGATTTGTAAGTGAAACTGTAGTTCTGTCATAACTGGTAAAGGAGTTGATAGGTAAGTTGAATGGAATGTATAGTGTCTTTAAAATAGAAGACGAATATCAGCAAAAGCAGAACAAGGATATCCGAGTGTAGGCAGATTAAATTGGACGGTGCCAAGGATGATAGATTAGAAATGAGACACCTAGTATACACATTCCCCAATATTGTTCGCCTCTGAGAGAAGCGAGTCCTTAATCCATTAGTGGAGGTGAAACAGATGATGATGGCAATGAACTTGATGAGTAGTGACTTCTTAACTTCACAGTGTCGTGACAAAATACGTTACAGACTTATAGTTTATTTTTCTAGACTTACCAGGCGCATAGATGCACATGTACCTCCGCTTACGTGACAGCTGCAAGTTCTTTTCTGTGGTTTCGGGTCTTTTTATAAACCATGTGGCCACAGTTGGGAAATCAGGAAGTGACTACATTGTGTGAACACTGTTTTTCTCAACTCCCCCGTAGAATAAGCTTCACGCAACGTTAGCCACTGATATGCCACAGCAGTTGCGCGTTCTCGCACTTGCGACCTCAGCTCACCTTTACGGGCCCTCCCGCCTGTTGCAATAACTGAAGCAACTTCGAAATGCCGCTGTTACCGCCTTACTGTTATCTTGCAGGAAAAGGCTAGAACGGTGGTAACTGGTAGTGCAAAGGAAAGAACTGAATAGGAAACAGAGAAATCAGTCAGAAAATTATGCAGGCTAGTGACCACGTATAGGTCACCTATTTACTGGACCATTTCTCGTCTATGCCATTTCTTTTACATAAAGCTAAAAAGCAGCTGCTTCCCAACAGTGGAGGCATAAGGTCTGCTGCGTACCTTACTGTATAATATACTAGTGCAACAGACTGATCACCACATATACAGTGACGGAAAAGTAATCGCGACACCAATGACTTGTGGAACATAAACGGAAGTTGGTCGTCGTGTTTTTACATCTGGAAGATGATATTTACACAGCTATAGCGCTAGTTGCATAAGAAATGTGCTAATGGCTCCATTACGAAGATGTTAATCAGGTGTGCTTTATATACACGCTGTAAGGTTTGTGAACGTTAGTCATGTTTGAGATTGGAGGTGTTGAGTTGATGTTAGTCGAGAATGCCTTACGGAGACAAAGACATTATCATCAATACCTCATTGAGTTTGAACGAGATCGCGTAATAGGGCTACGAGGATCTGAATTTTTCCTCTGCTACACTGCATAAAGACTTGGCAGGAAGGTAGCCACTGTACGTGACTGGTGGCAGTGGTGATCACGAGAATCTACTGTCGCAAGAAGCCCGGGCTACGGATGGCCACCTAACACTATCGAGCGGGACGACCATTGCGTTCGACGTGGGGCTCTGGGGCACAGTACTGCATCTGCAGTAGCGATTTGAGTAGCAGTTCGCACCACAGTGACACAACGAACTGTTACCGCTCCGAGCCCGACGCCCTGCAGAGTGCATTACAAGCGAGAGCTCATTGGAGAGCGAGGTGGAGATCTGTTGTGTTTTCTGATGTAAGCCGGTTCTGCCTCGGCGCCAATGAGGGCCGTGTTTTGCTTAAAAGTGACCCGTTGAGAATCTGCGACCAGCCTGTCTGCTTGCTAGACACACTGGATCTGCACCGGGCGCTATGGCCTGGGGTGCGATTTCGTATGACAGCAGGGACACTCACGTGGTTGTCCCACGCACCCTGACCGTAAATTTCTGCGTCATTCTGGTGATTCGACCTATCGCGCTGCCATTCGTGAACAGCATTCCAGGGGATGTTTTCCAACAGGATAACGCTCGTCCACATACTTCTGTTGTAACACAGCATGCCCTACAGGATGTCGACATATTGCTTCGGCCTGCTTGATCACTAGGTCTGTCTCCAGTCGAGCACATATGGGACATCATCGGACGACAGCTCCAGCGTCATCCACATCCAGCATCAATCGTACCTGCAACACCCACGAAGCTCCAACCCACAGAGTGACATTCGGCACCTGCGGAACTCAATTCATGCACTTTTGCAAGCTTGCATTTAACATTCTGACGGTTACACCCGTTGTTAACGTAACAGCATTTCACATTCGCAATGGTTCGTCTCGCGTGTACCATAGCCTGTGATCTTGGTATGTTAATCACTTAAATATGTTACCTAGATAAACGTATTCCATAAATGTCATTACGGTACATTAATTATTTTTTTGTGGTGGGATTTCTTTTCCGCAGTGCATTTGTAAGATAACGTGGATGGAGAGCAGAAAAATACGATTTACGATAGTTTGTAGAGACAGAGTAAGATATATTTTCAGGGTTTGCGAACTTTGGAGACATAACAACAGTATTTGACCTTCTGGGAGAATGATCTTTGTTTTGCATATCATACTGCATGGAGGAGTACACTTACAACACTTATTGAAAATAGATGCAGCAAAATACTTCGCGTCTTCCTGCGTGAGACTCAAAGAGGAGCGATCGAACTACTGATAGATTTCTGGCTAGTATTAACTGACACCTGTTAATTCTTGGGAATAAGCTGATATCGTTAACAAACTCAAAGCTAGAGCAGTAGTTGACCAGCATCAAAACATAAACATTAATCTAAAAAACTCATACGAAAGTTAACCACTTAATTACTGAACGATATCAATAATCTGATTAAAAATAAACATTTTGATTCAAGACTGGAATCATGATAAAGCAAAAACGTTTCAGAAAGCTAGGGAGACTAAATCTATCTGTCTACTTCCGGAAAGATTTTATTTATTTATTTATTTATTATTCTATACTTCTAGTTCCGTAGGACCCAATTGAGGAGCAAATCTCAATGGTCATGGAACGTGTCAGTACATTAAATTACAACTGAAAAGTAATAACACATATAATAAAATTTTACGAATCCTAAAAAGCAGTAGGCAGTTCACAATGTATCACAGGAATTATTTTAATTTTTTAAAGAAGTCATCGACAGAATAGAAGGCCTGACACTTGAGGAAACTCTTCAGTTTGGATTTGAATGCGTGTGAACTACTGTTAAGATTTTTGAATTCCTGTGGGAATAAGCTGATATCGTTAACAACAAACGTTATTGGAGAATACCCAATTTTAGAATACCCAGACTAACGAATAGAGTCAACGAGAGGTACGGGAACGTATACCTCTTATTGCCCGAACCGCCCGTTTCTGAGCCAAAAATACTCTTTGACAATGGGAAGAGTTACCCCAAAATATAACACCATACGTCATAAGCGAATGAAGATAAGCAAAGTAAACAACTATTCGTTACGCACAATCACTTTGTACCGATATACTGCACAAAATATTAAAACGTGCGGCGAAAAGTCAGACTCAAAAAGAAGTAAAATGAAAATAGCAAAAAACTCTGAAAATGCGCCTGCAATTAGCTCTCATAATGGTAATTTATAATAAAATGAAATAATAATGGTACAAACAGACTCTATAAGATAACTGTATAGTATCTCTATGCTAATAGATTATTCTTTTACTCGCTGACGAAAGAAACTAAACAGACCAGCGTTATTACTCATTCTCTGTTCTAGTCTCGAAGCTAACACACGCTACGGCGGCCTTTACGCATTCTAAGTTGTAAATTTTAAATAAAATATCATAATTTACGCTGATTGTCTATATTTTTCTTCATATGCCGAGTGACCTTCATACAGAAATAGAAGTATTATGTTTTACGTTTCCAGCACACTAGATAAACAACAAGAACGGTCGAACAATCGACCATTCTTGGCAGACATCTTGCGGAGGAAAAATTTATTAAAAATTTCATTGCGTTGGGTCAACAACGGACGTATTAAATGACTTGCATCATAATTATTAACGAAAAGAAAGTGGATATACTATTTTATGTTGTATGAAAATAAAAACTAAGAACATTGCATTAAGTTCAAATATTGTCCGTTTCTCAGCAAGACAAATATTATTACGATAAGAAAAAGGTAAATACTTTTCATCAGTACAAGGTTTATTGTAATTAAATTTCACTACAGTAAAGATATCCTGCAGCAATATTTTAATGCGATAACACGAAATACAATCCCTGAGATAAGATTTAGGTTTTTTTGTCAGTATGAAAGCTCTACGTAGACCTCTCTTTACGCTAATTCTAAAAGCGCCTCCCGCAATCCCATATCAACAAGGCCGTGAGTCGCGCGCTGTTAAATAATCAGAGTTCAGAGAACTATTTTACGAAAGTAAAGATTTACTTCACACATATTATGATTTTTTTTCTTGTGTCCTCTCCGCCAAATAAGTGCTTCATCCACGCTCTTGCCGGGCATAAATATCAGTAAAATTAAGTGGTAAGATCTTACACTCTTTTAATCACATTCGTTGAGTACACCGTAAGTATACTTAAGACGGTGTAAGGACCCAAGTGGTAGCAGTACAACTTAATTCGGATACTTTTCTTATAGTAAAATTGGCAGCATTAGGTCTCTGAACATGATTCTGAACATGGGCATTCCACGACAGTTTACTATTTACTTTAACACCAACAAATTTGCACTGTTCAGTCTAACTAATCATATGCCCACTCTGTATAACTGAAACGTGAGATTTTGTTGAATTGTATGCTAAAAATTTTAAAACCTGAGTATTACCGTAATTCAGCTTTAGTTCACTTTCTACAAGCCATGAACTTATGTCTTGAACTGCGCTTTCTGAAATAATGCCACCGTTGCATAAAGCATAGTTTGCCACAAACGTGGTGTCATCAGCAAACAGATATATTTGAGAATCAACTTTAGTACCATAAGGCATATCATTTATGTAAATAAGGGACGGGTGTGGCCCAAGCAATGATGCCTGGGCACCACCCGTTTAACTGTGCCCCACTTGGACCCCGCATCAAAGCCATACTTACTACCGTGGAGATGGCCTTTCGCTGCCTGTTCTTGAAGTATGAGGTGTACTAATTGCAAGCTATGCCCGTATTGCGTAACGATATAGCTTCTGGGGTAATATTTTGTGATCAATACAATCAAACGCCTTGGTTAAACACAAAAAGATGCCTAGCGTTCGACACCTTGTGTTTATTCCATCCAGTACCTCATAGAGAAAAGAGAATATAGCATACTCAGTTATTAAACAACTTCTAAAAACGAATTGTACAGTTGGCAGCAAATTATGTGAAATGAAATGATCGATTATCCATACGTACACATCTTTTTCAGTGACTTTGGCAAACACTGATGGCATACAAATAGGCCTAAATTATCTACACTACTGGCAATTAAAATTGCTACACCAAGAAGAAATGCAGATGATAAATGGGTATTCATTGGACAAATATATTATACTAGAACTGACATGTAAGTACATTCTCACGCAATTTGGGTGCATATATCCTGAGAAATCAGGACCCAGAACAACCACCTGTGGCCGTAATAACGGCCTTGATACGCAGAGCTTGGATGGCGTGTACAGGTATAGCTACCCATGCAGCTTCAACACGATACAACAGTTCATCAAGAGTAGTGACTGGCGTATTGTGACGAGCCAGTTGCTTGGCCACCATTGACCAGACGTTTTCAGTTGATGAGAGATCAGGAGAATGTGCTGGCCAGGGCAGCACTCGAACAATTTCTGTATCCAGAAAGGCCCGTACAGGACCTGCGACATGCGGTAGTGCATTGTCCTGCTGAAATATACGGTTTCGAAGGGATCGAATGAATGGTAGAGCCATGGGTCGTAACTCATCTGAAATGTAACGTCCACTGTTCAAAGTACCGTCAATGCGAACAAGAGGTGACCGAGATGTGTAACCAATGGCAAGCCCATACGATCACGCCGGGTGATACGCCAGTATGGTGATGACGAATACACGCTTCCAATATGCGTTCACCGTGATGTCGCCAAACACGGATGCGACCATCGTGATGCTGTAAACAGAACCTGGATTCATCCGAAAAAATGACGTTTTGCCAATCATGCACCCAGGTTCGTCGTTGAGTACACCATCGCAGGCGGCCCGCATCTCGTGGTCGTGCGGTAGCGTTCTCGCTTCCCACGCCCGGGTTCCCGGGTTCGATTCCCGGCGGGGTCAGGGATTTTCTCTGCCTCGTGATGGCTGGGTGTTGTGTGCTGTCCTTAGGTTAGTTAGGTTTAAGTAGTTCTAAGTTCTAGGGGACTTATGACCACAGCAGTTGAGTCCCATAGTGCTCAGAGCCATTTGAACCATCGCAGGCGCTCCTGTCTGTGTTGCAGCGTCAAGGGTAACCGCAGTCACGGTGTCCGAGCTGATAGACCATGCTGCTGCAAACGTCGTCGAACTGTTCGTGCAGATGGTTGTTGTCTTACAACCGTCCCCATCTGTTGACTCAGGTAGCGAGACGTGGCTGCACGATCCGTTACAGCCATGCGGATAAGATGCCTGTCATCTCGACTGCTAGTGACACGAGGCCGTTGGGATGCATTACGGCGTTTCGTATTACCCTCCTGAACCCACCGATTCCATATTGTGCTAACAGTCATTGGTTCTCGACCAAAGCAAGCAGCAATGTCGCGATACGGTAAACCACAATCGCAATAGGCTACAATCCGACCTTTAACAAAGTTGGAAACGTGATGGTAAACATTTCTTCTCCTTACACGAGGCATCACAGCAACGTTTCACCAGGCAACGCCGGTCAACTGCTGTTTGTGTATGAGAAATCAGTTGCAAACATTCCTCATGTCAGCACGTTGTAGGTGTCGCCACCGGTGCCAACCTTGTGTGAATGCTCTAAAAAGCTAATCATTTGCATATCACTGCATCTTCTTCCTGTGGATTAAATTTCGCGTCTGTAACACGTCATCTTCTTGGTGTAGCAATTTTAATGGCCAGTAGTGTACATTATACCTTTCTCCGTTTTTCTAAAGCAGTTTTACTATTAACTAATTTAATCATTCAGTAAATTGGTCATTCCTAAAGGAATAATTACGAATATGACCATGTACAGGGCTAACATGAGCAGCACAGTAGTAATCCTATCCATGAAAAACAGTACACGAGTTGTCACTTGTTAAAGGCTGTTTCTTCGCTCCAAGATGAAAAGAGACTAGTGAATAATGTAACGAATAAAAAGATACTGCGTTCACAATCGCCGTGGCGTCAGGTGTAGGCGGCAAGCGGTTTGTTGTCTGTGGGAGGCGACTCGTCCGCCCCTCACCGCTTTTAGCCGGCCGTGTCATCAGTAGAGGCGAGCCGGGGGAATGCGTTGGCCGCCGCTCAAACGACACGAGCCGCCCGCTGCCGCTCGTGGCGTAGAAGCACACACACACACACACGAGGCGCACGCACACCCGGCACTATTAATAAGTGGTTCACGTGGCGGCCGCCGTGGGAGGCGCCCAAACTGCCGCCCCGCGCACGCGAGCTGGGCCGCGCGCCTGCTGCGGCTGGTGCTGCTGGCCGCCCTCCGTGCCACCGCTGAACACACCATCACGTCTCATTACTCATTTACGTACACGCATCAACAGAAGTGTTGCGTCAGCCTGAAATGTCGTTCAGGTGTGTCGCTACTGTCACTATTCCTGAACCAATCGGAAGGGTGTTTGTAAACATACACTTTTACCATGAGCGCCACCTACCGTCAGAATGCAGCACTCGAATAGATTTCAGCGCTTCAGCTGAAGGTAACACGCCAGTAGTGACGCATTAGAGACATCAGTGAAACAGTAGAGAGAATATCCATCATCCTACGAGGGATAACCGCCACGAGTGATTGGGTCCACATCATCAAGTTATGCACAGGAACTTGTCAACCAGGAACGACACGTATGCAGTGGGATCTAAGTGATGGTGGTGCGGGCATGGACTCGGTATAAATTGACAAGTAGTGTTGGGGAGTTACGGAGCACAGGCCATCCAAGTTCGACAAGTGTATAGGATGAAACTTCCTGGCAGATTAAAATTGTGTGCCCGACCGAGACTCGAACTCGGGACCTTTACCTTTCGCGGGCAAGTGCTCTACCAAAGCACGACTCACGCCCGGTACTCACAGCTTTACTTCTGCCAGTACCTCGTCTCCTACCTCCTGGTAGAGCACTTGCCCGCGAAAGGCAAAGGTCCCGAGTTCGAGTCTCGGTCGGGCACACAGTTTTAATCTGCCAGGAAGTTTCATATCAGCGCACACTCCGCTGCAGAGTGAAAATCTCATTCTGGAAGTGTATAGCATGTTCGGTAGCCTACTTCGGCGTTCCAACTCTGTAAGATCTGTATACTAAGGTCCTCACAAGCGACTTCTAATCAAGCTGCGGGCCTATGGGATACCGTCTCAGTTGTACGACTGGATTCGTGATTTCCTGTCAGGAAGGTCGCAAATCGTAGTAGTAGACGGCAAATCATCGAGTAAAACTGAAGTGATATCAGGTGTTCCCCAGGGAAGCGTCCTGGGACCTCTGCTGTTCCTGATCTATATAAATGACCTGCGTGACAATCTGAGCAGTTCTCTTAGGTTGTTCGCAGATGATGCTGTAATTTACCGTCTAGTAAGGTCATCCGAGGACCAGTATCAGTTGCAAAGCGATTTCGAAAAGATTTCTGTATGGTGTGGCAGGTGGCAGTTGACGCTAAATAACGAAAAGTGTGAGGTGGTCCACATGAGTTCCAAAAGAAATCCGTTGGAATTCGATTACTCGATAAATAGTACAATTCTCAAGGCTGTCAATTCAACTAAGTACCTGGGTGTTACAATTACGAACAACTTCAGTTGGAAAGACCACATAGATAATATTGTGGGAAAGGCGAGCTAAAGATTCCGTTTCATTGGCAGGACACTTAGAAGATGCAAAAAGTCAGCTAAAGAGACAGCTTACATTACACTCGTTCGTCCTTTGTTAGAATATTGCTGCGCGGTGTGGGATCCTTACCAGGTGGGACTGACGGAAGACATCGAAAGGGTGCAAAAAAGAGCAGCTCATTTCGTATTATCACGTAATAGGGGAGAGAGTGTGGCAGATATGATACGCGAGTTGGGATGGAAGTCATTAAAGCAAAGACGTCTTTCGTCGCGGCGAGATCTATTGACGAATGGGAAAATATTTTGTTGAGCCCAACCTACATAGGTAGGAATGATCATCAAAATAAAATAAGAGAAATCAGAGCTCGAACAGAAAGGTTTAGGTGTTCGTTTTTCCCGCGCGCTGTTCGGGAGTGGAATGGTAGGGAGATAGTATGATTGTGGTTCGATGAACCAAAAAAATGGTTCAAATGGCTCTGAGCACTATGGGACTTAACATCTGAGGTCATCAGTCCCCTAGAACTTAGAACTAGTTCAGCCTAACTAACCTAAGGACATCACACATATCCAGCCCGAGGCAGGATTCGAACCTGCGACCGTAGCGGTCACGCGGTTCCAGACTGAAGCCCCTAGAAACGCTCGGCTACTCCGGCCGGCCCCCCGATAATCGCAGATAACTGTAACACAATAAACAGTCAAGATCGCAGGAATTCTTTTTATTCCATGATTACCGGTTTCGGCAAAACTAAAGCCGCCATCATCGGCTTTAGTTTCGCCGAAACTGGTAATCATGGAATAAAAAGAATTCCTGCGATTTTGGCTACCAGTTTATTGTGTTACAAGCATCTAGATCGCTTCCACATCAGCACAATGTGCTCCCTACAAAATCGCAGATAATGTGTTTTTAGACAAGCCACTAATATCGAACAATTCCAACACTGTATTCTACGTGCAACAGGGTGGTGCTGCAGTGACTTTCTAGGGAGGTCATTAGGTCATTACATGGGGCCACCGTGAATCTTTTGTGGGTGTTGAGGCAAATCTCATTACTCTACTGCAAAACAACAGTGGGACCGTATCGCCGACATTCTGGAGACAATTTCATCTTGACGGATGATAACATGTGCTCATCCCCCTGTTCTTGTGGACACGTTCCTTCACCAAGCTTGGATCACTAGACTGGAGAGGCCTCCGTATTCAGCGGATATTAATCCAATTGAAAGAGTGTGGGATCAGTTTAAACTAGCTGTATTTGGCCTTCGACAACGACCGTTTACTCTGCGCGACTTACGTCTTTGAACTGTTGCATAATTTCGACCAGAACTGGATTGAAGTTGGCTTCGATGGTATGCCATGATGGAATCAAGACTGCAACAGAGTTAGGGGCCATTCCACCACTTACTGAGTTACTTAGGAGTGCTGCGAAAAATTGTCAAGGAAAACAGACGATTCTATCGATAGATATATGTTTGTTTTTTTATGATTTGTGATCTGGGCGCATTGCAAATGAGAATATACCCTTTCCTCAGAGCTAAATTTTTCCTGTGCCATGAATTCTGAAATAAAGGAGTGATGCAAAAATTTTGTTGATGTGTGTATTTATCTTTTTATTTCGCGTGGACCATTTTCAATAGTGAACCAGCATTATAGGAAATGTAGTCCTTCAGCAGTAAACAGAGTGTAGACGATAACTGTTTATAACGTACCACAGTGGCACAGGGGAAGTCAAGACGAAGAATCTGATGTGGGACACTTGCGGTCTATCAAGCCCAGAAATAACCTCAAACTGACCTTCAAAGCGCATGAAAGCTACAGCGCTTGAGCTCGGCGCGAGATTTTCAGTGTTCTTCCGCTCTTTTGTGCCATAAGTCAGTTTTACATTTTGCAGGTAAATGTACAAGATGATTTTAATATTCAAGGGACTGGGCAGACTAGATAGACCGAAAGTGCCCTGTGTTTATTTGATCGTCTTGAATTCACCTATTCCGTAGCGATTCATTAAAACAGTTAACATGTACACCTGCGTAATGATAGTAACAGTAATATTTGTAATAATAATAATAGTAATATCGTTAACAGTAATGACAATTTTCACTGATTGGTAGGAACGTCATGACCAGCACCGACTTTGAAGGCCACATGGTAGTGCTGCAGGCACGTGAGGCGGTAAGGAAAGTTTTTTGGTTGGCAGGAGAGCCAACACCGTGTTACTAGAAGGAGGCCGAAAGGCACGCGTTTTAGCTCACGCAGGCTGGCGTGAGGTCTGGAACAGGACAAGGAAATTAGAATTTGGAAAGACGGATGTAGCTGGTGGAATACTTAACTTTAATCCGTTAATGAAGAACGTCGGTCTTGACGGTACATGAATCAGTATCAATAGTAAGTGATAATGGCGCCTTGCTAGGTCGTAGAAAATGACGTAGCTGAAGGCTATGCTAAACTATCGTCTCGGCAAATGAGAGCGTATTTTGTCAGTGAACCATCGCTAGCAAAGTCGGTTGTACAACTGGGGCGAGTGCTAGGAAGTCTCTCTAGACCTGCCGTGTGGTGGCGCTCGGTCTGCAATCACTGATAGTGGCGACACGCGGGTCCGACGTATACTAACGGAACGCGGCCGATTTAAAGGCTACCACCTAGCAAGTGTGGTGTCTGGCGGTGACACCACAGAAAGTATGTAAGAGGAACAGAGACAAATGGAGAACCACTGTAGCGGCGATACAGTCCGGAAATGCAGAAATCTACTGACCGAAGCGACATTAACGAAGTGACAGATTTTTATGGCCCAGCACCTGGGAACGAGTGTCTTAGAAACGACGCATCTGGTCTGTTTTTCGCGGTCTCCTGTCTTAAGTATCTATGGAAAGTGGTTGAACGATGGTAGAAATGTGAGCAGGTGACAAAGTGTTAGACTTCCACACCTCATAACGGGAAACAGAGGTCGGGGGCTTGCCCGTTCCGTGAAACAGGATAGCCGGCGAGATTTGTCGGATCTGATGACAGAGTGCTGTGCTGTTTGCAGTCACAAATGTTTCGAAGCACAGCGTGCAGCGCTCATTGGCTAGCACTCCTACTACCAGGACGTTCTTTGTTTCACTGACTACCACTGGGGTCAAAAAGGACCCAATTTACACAGAATAGCCGGCCGCGGTGGCCGATCTCTTCTAGGCACTTCATTCCGGAACCACGCGGCTGCTACGGTCGGAGGTTCGAATCCTGCCTCGGCCATGGATTTGTGTGATGTCCTTAGGCTAGTTAGGTTTACGTAGTTCTAAGTCCAGGGGACTGATGACCTCAGATGTTAAGTCCCATATTGCTTAGAGCCATTTGAACCAATTTTTTTTTTTTTACACAGAATATATGTTCAGTAGATTGTTTCATTCACTTCAATGAACTAACATAAATACATGCGTTACGGTGCTCAAAACAGGAAAACTATATGTACAACCCTTTTAGATCTTTTCTTCGTCGATTATCTTAAACATCCTTACATCGAAACAAAGTAACTCTAAATGTTGTTTACGCACTCAAGAAAGATATGTTCTGTTATTTTCTGGATGTTTTCTGTCCACGGGGTTCACATGGGAAGAATCGTCCACATTTTGCTCTCCCCCCCCCCCCCCCCCCCATCCTTTTTCACTGATGCCGAGGAGGACGAGTAACTTCGTTGTGCCGACTCCTGTTTTTCTGTACTGTAGATGTTCCCAGTTCGAGATGAATTTCCGTCTTTCGTAGATAGTTCCATTCTTCAGGGGGTACTTAAGTCCAGCTCAATTATGAAAGCATTGAGGGCACCAGTATACAAAATATAGAAAATAATCGTGGGTCATTGTCTTGTCACACGTTATGCAGTGTAGGTCTGTCTTTCGTGCACTCCCTAAGACCTCTTTGACTGTACAGGAGAATACCGATATTTTTCGATTGTGAACGTATTTGGCAGCCGCATATACAGGGTGACTATTATTCAACTATATGAACAAATGTAAATCAGTAACAAACTACGGCTTGCACGCACTTCATTCAACATGTAAACGTCACTACAGATATTCGAATTTAGGTAATGACATGTTCGATAAGCCTGCCATCACTGGTGATGATGTGGCGCAGGCGAAAAGCGAAATTCTGCATGACCCGCTGAAGTGTCGGAACATCGATGCTGTCTTTGACTTCCTGAATGCCTGTTTTCAGCTCAGCAATGGTTTTGGGGTTATTGATGTAGACCCTGCCTCTAATATCCTCACAAAAAGGAGTCGCACCTGTTCAGACCAGGAGAATAAGGCGGCCAATCGAGGCCCATCCCAGTGGCTTCTGGGTACCCCACAGCCAGAATGTGGTCCCAAAAGTGCTCCTGCAGAACATCAAACACTCTTCTGCCTCGAGGGGATCGAGCTCCGTCTTGCATGAACCACATCCTGTCGAAATCAGGGTCACTTTGGATAATGAGGATGAAATCATCTTCCAAAACCTTCACGTACCGTTCGGTAGCCACCGTACCATCAAGGAATAATGCACCGGAATGACGTAGAAATAACGTGACTGCGCATTGCACACCACACAGTCATCCGTTGAGGGTGAAGAGAATTCTCGATGGTGAAATTCGGATTCTGAGTCACCCAAATGCACCAATTTTGCTTAGAGACGAACCCATCATAATGAAAGGCTTTGCTACTAAACCAAAGGCACATTCGCATACTAATTCCCATCATGTACCGCCGCCAAGCGTGCAGTTTCAACGTACTAACGCAAACTGTTCAGAAGCTATGACGATTTTATTTCATATAGGTCATTCATTGTCCCGCTGTAAGTTGAGAGTCAGATCGCGGTTGAGCGCATATTGCATTAGGGAGACATCTTCCTCAAGGTCAGGGATAACTTTGTCTTATGCTTAAAATTGAACTCCCACCAGATTTTGAATTATTTACTTACTGATGCATAAGGTGACTGCACCGTTTTACCCAGATGCATCCACATGTTTTCAAGTTTGAATATCGTCATGTTATTAGATTTGAGTGAACGCGTTTATCTTTCGATTTCCCAGTAGTTGAAAATTTCTGTATTCTGTTTCCGAACGAGCGTCAGAAATGAACATCAACGACTTGAGAGTAAGTGGCAATATATTTTAACTATCGTTCTTTATGTGCAAATGCCACAACCGCGTACACTCGTACACCATATTTACTCCCAAGAAATGGTGGTTAGCACACTGGACTCGCATTCGGGAGGACGACGGTTCAATCCCGCTTCCGGCCATCCTGATTTAGGTTTCTCGTGATTTCCCTAAATCGCTCCAGGCAAATTCCGGGATGGTTCCTCTGAAAGGGCACGGCCGACTTCCTTCCCGGTCCTTCCCTAATCCGATGAGACCGATGAGCTCGATGTTTGGTCTCTTCCTCCAAACAACCCAACCCAACCCAAGAAATGAATGACAATTTGAGCAGATGACCATGCTGGTATGTATGACAGATTGGGTACACATACTGGCTGCTGAATTCTCGTCCATTTCAGAACAGTTATCTGTGGCAGTGTACACAATTTACTTCACAAAAACAATTCAGTTTTTTTTAATTTCGCAGGTTAATTTCCACAAATAAGAAAGTATTGGGTTTAATAGACGTAGAACACGCTATATTTTCTTTTTCATTAGTTAGTTAGTAACGTGTTCCATTGACCAATCTCACCGTAACCCTTATGATGTGGAAAGTGTCAAGTGCTAAGGAGATGCGCACATGAATCAAGGTTTCTTTAACCTTCAATTTTTTTATTATCTACCTCATTTTCTTAAATGGCAGAAAATTCATATATTATACCTACAGATTTATTTACTCCTAGTCAAGAATTCATCTACGATATAGAAAGAGTTGTCAAGGAGATACGATTTCAGTTTATGTTTAAAACTGTTACTCTAGCTGAAATCACTGTTGACTCTGGCCCGAGGTCACCTTGTAACTCTCAGATAATACTGATTGCAACTAATGACTATGCTACAGATGGAGCAGTACCAAAATTAGCACATAATTCCTAGTACTGGACAACTTCCAACAATGTATTCTGAATTACAGCGCGAAATTAGAAGCAGTACATTGCGAGGCGGGATCGAACTTTACCGGCTAAGCACCATCACATTGAGAACCAATACCCCGCTCAAGGTTGTCGTCGGTTAGTTCCACGTGACATTCGCGACTTGTACGGAGCGTATCTTATCCAGCGATCGACTGCTGGAGAGAAAGTAACAAAGTTCTTGGACGCAAACTGACCTCTTCTGGAGCCACTGCGGCGAGTAACGGCAACTGCAAGGAGGAGGTGACCCAGGCAGTTACGTGAAGGACCGGGAATGATGATTTATGTGCAGCTTTCCGTCCATTCGGAGGTCACTACGGAGACATTGAGGACACCGGCTGCGAGTGCTATTCTGATCTGAAGAGTTGGTGGCGGGCCGCCGCAAACTAAGCGCACGACTCATGAAGCAAATGCTCGTTTGGATGCGAATAGACGGAAGACGAATATACTCTCTATAACTCGACGTGATTTCCGCGAAGATCAGCTTACTTGGTTTGACGATGAGACATAGTGCGCCGCAGACATCGGCGTCCAGATTGATGCCTTGTTGCTTGACTATCGGAAGGCATTCGGTACAGTTTCGCACTGCCGTTTGGAAAACGAAATGTAGTATATGACAGTGCCGAGTATCGTATGGTGTTTGTGACTTGATTTACAACCACCTAGCAGGTAGAACGCCAGTGAAGTGCTACACGGCCGTTGTTGTTTACAATATAGGCAAGTGATCTAATGGATGACGTCGGAACTTCTGTGTGGCTGTTCAAGACTGTGCTAATTTCTATAGGATTGTTGCAACAGCGTAAGACTAGCGAAATGAGGGCGTCTGACTTACCAAATAAGTTGGTACTAAACGGATATGAATGTGGCGCATTGCGCGCCAAGGGGTGTAGAGGTACGACACTTTTCAATTACAGGAACATTAACGTCCAAACAGTATCTAGGAGCAGCCGCGCAGAATTCCATACACTAGAATGGCCAATTAAAGCTAACTGTAGATACAGCAGTTGCCAGTCTGAGGTTAGTGAGAACAAAAGAAACTGTAATTCACTCTGGAAAGAAGTAGCTTACAAAGCACTTGTGCTACAGGTTCTCGAATATTGATCGTCAGTATGGGATGCTTACCAACTCGGTTTAACAGAAAAGATAATATCTACCGAAGAGCATCTCGATTCGTCCCTTGATGTCTGGTGAGAGCAAGAGCGTTACGGAGCGAAAGCGTACATTCCAAGAAGAGTCGACCAACATATTCACATATATCTCGTGAAATATCCACGCCGAGAAAATCGTGGGAATTAGAACGGATAAAGAGACTTCCACGTACTATTCGCAAATGGAACATGAAAGGGGGGAAGAAGATAGTAGTACCAGAAGTAACCTCCGTTTGCGTAGAACAGATGTAGATGAAGAATACTGACAGTTGTTGATGGAGAGACAATGGAGGGGCCTCAATTTGTTTAGGCAGACAGCTGAGAATCCTATATCAGGCCGTCCTAAATCTAAAAATTATCTAAACGATGCAGTATCTATTGCGTATTCCTTTGCTTGATATGTGCTATTCTGTAATCGAATTGAATTTTTACGACAGGTGTAAGTTGGAAATAGACAACAAATGCAACCAAAACACAGGCAGGATAAATAAATATGTCACATAGTAATGAAATGATTAGGAAGTGCAAGGAAGCCACTTCGAAATAGCTGCAGGAAAAGTGAGAAAAAATTGAAAAAGAAGAGACTGTCAGAAGGAATACTTCATCACACAGAAATGTGAAAACAGCCTTCGGTGATATTAAAAGGAAAGGATTCAAAATTTAGAGTCTATAAGGAATTCCCCTGTTAAGTGCAGAGAACAGACAGTATAACTGCCACTGAAGATCTCTGCGAAGGGAAGAACTGTTTGACGTGATAGAAGACATGGAAGTCAATATGACAGACGTAGGGGCTGCAGTATTAGAAGTTTAACAGAATTTTGGAACACTTGCGATCGAATAAGGCGTCACTGAAAACATTCGTTCGGAGTATCTGAAATCGTATGGAGTAGAAGCAAACAAATTGTTCAAATAAGTTTTAAGATCAGTGAGTCTGCAGACAGATCAATAGACTTCCAAAAAAAAAAATAACATCCACACGTTAAAGGGTATCGAGACAGACCATCAGACTTTCGGGAAAATATCATTCACACAATCCCGCAGATAGCATGGAAAAAAACTTGTACATTCTTCTTCCTGACAAGAATAATACCCAAAAGAATGGAAAAGAAAACTGAGGAACTGATATATGACTATCATCCTGGCATAGGTCAGTTCAACGGAGAGGCAATTCTGACGTTGCAATCGATGATGGAGAAAAGATTGAAGAAAAATGAAGACACGTGCGTAGAATTCGTCGACTTGGAAAATAAATAATGCAAGGTGTTTGAAATTTTCAGGAAAGTAGATTTGCGCCACAGTAAAAACGGGTAATATACATATGCAAAAGAAACAAGACGTAGCAGTGAGAACGGAAACTAGAAGGAAACAGGTCCGCAGCTTGTGGTCTAGCGGCTAGCGTTGCTGCCTGGATCGCGGGGTCCCGGGTTCGATTCCCGGCCGGGTTGGGGATTTTTCTCTTCCGGGGACTGGGTATTTGTGATGTCCTCTTCGTTTCAACATCATTGGTGACAGAGACTCGATAGGACTGCGTAAAATAATTGGACTGTGTAAAAATTGGAACTATGTACGGGCGCTGATGACCGCGCAGTTGAGCGCCCCACCAATTAAACATCATCATCATGTAGAACAAAGCAGCTGGTTAAAAAAAGGGGCAACATAAGTATTTAGCTTTTCACTGGTACTGCTCAGTCTATACAGCGCAGCAATGACGGAAATAATAGAAATGTTCTGGAATTAAAAATCAGAGTGATGTGATATCAATGATAAGATTCTTCGGTGACACTGCTATCGTTATTGGATGTGAGGAAGAGCATCAGGACTTATCAAATACAATGGAGAGTCTAATAAGCAAACACCGTGGATTGAGAGCATACCGATGAAAGACGAAAGTAATGAGGAGCAGCAGAAATAAACACTGAATATGGGGACCGTGAAGTAGAAGTGAAAGAGGTCTGTTATCTTGTAAACAAAACAACTACTCTCGAAAGAAGCAAGGAGGACACAAAAAAAAGACTACCACAGTCAAAGAAAGCATTTCTGACAACGTGAAGTCAAGTATTATCAAACATCAGCCTTAACTTGAGGAAGGAATTTCTGAGAATGTACTTTTGTACCACAGCGTTCTATGTGAGTGAGTCGTGGAATATGGGAAAACCAGAAAAGAAGAGAATCGAAGTGTTCGAGATGTGCTTCTACAGAAACACGATGATAAGTTGGTATACTGTTAAGGTAAGACATACAGAAGTTCTTCGTAGAATCCACTCGGAGAGGAACATGTGGAAAACATTGACAAAAAAAGGGATTGAATAATTGTCTTTTATGACGTCAAGAAATAAATTCCATGGTAGTAGTGGAAAACCCTAGGGAAAGACGGAGACTGCAACATATCCACCAAACAACTGAGGACGTTCTGAAATGCAGAGGATGGCATAAGAGAGGAAATTGTGGAGAGCTGCATCAGACCAGTCGGAACCCATCAGAAGAATTGGGAATAACGGTAACAGCGGAAAATTTGCAAAGAAAAGGTCCTGGATGTAACCTAAATCTGCTTTTTACATCTCATTTGTGTCTCCGGATCATCTTCACTTACTTGAGAAATTTACTTTTTACAAAATTCAGAAAGAAACAGGACGAAACAAAAACTTCTTTATCGGGTGACTCGTATTACATCCATTGTCGACAGCAAACGTCTTTGCATTGCTCATTAAAAATAAAACAGTAAAAAGGCAATATGATTTAGAAAGGGTGTGTTGGTAAACAAATCAGTGATAAACTGTAATGACTTAACGAAATGGCTTAGTGTTAGGGCAATTCATAAGACGGCTTTTCAAATCCCCGTCCTGCTATCCAAATTTAGGTTTTTTGTGGCGTTAGTAAATCGCTTGGGACAAATTCTTCGATGGTCCCTCCCAAAACGGCACGGACTATGTGACCTTACCTCTCCATTCCCACTCCAGGCCCGTGCTCCATCACTAAGGACCCCGATGTCGACGGTAAGTCAATCCCTAATATTCCTTCCTTCCGAACTATAACTAGTACTAAATGTCTCAAACTTGGGGTTAAAATATACAGACGATAGAGAAGATAAAATAGTGTTAAGCGATAAAACATCAATGATCAGCAGAAACTGTTTCAGGCGGTACGATAACTTGAATGAGCAGTCCGGTGCAGCACATGTTTGTACATTTCTTTGTGACAATACCTTGAAAAATAATGCACAGTCGTCAAGTACATGCCGACAGTGAGGTCACGGTAAGTCGATGATCTTTGAACCACACTTCAAACTGAACGGGAGGTTGTTGTCAAAGTGATCATTCTCTCATATCCAAGAGTTGAAAGGGATGCGGGAGAGGTTGCAATGAGCCTCAGTACTAAATTTCATTGCACTAGTTTGAAATATCCGCACTTTTATGCTTAGGTTATATCATAATTAGCAATTCGTGTTATTGAAAATAGACACAACCTGTGCAAGTGACTGACGCCTGTAACTAATGTGAACAAGTCATCGTATTAATTATGGCCTTGAGATGAATGAACCGCCAATAACAATTTGCATACCAGAATTCTTTGTGCACCTGTCCCACATCTCGTACACTCATGCAGTGACAAACGTACCCCTTACGCTACATGTGATCGTTAACGTACTTGTGTGCAATACAGATAGTTCACTCTATTAGAAAAAGATGAAATTATGGCCCTGGCAAATAGGTCTAGGATTACGGAAGATTACGCACACGGTGTGTAAAATCAGTAACAACAATTTCGATTATATCTGTGTTGATTCTCAAGTAGCAAAAGCAGTTGCGGTTAATTACAGTGTCAACTTTTACATGCCCAAGAACTAAAACCCCACAAAGCGCATCTATACATTAACAGAAATGGAAGCCTCAAGAAATGTCACAATAATTATGATCATAAAATGGCACTGAAAAACACTCTGAGAATGGTCATTAGTGAATACAAAGAAAGAATACGGGATCGAACAACGTCCATACGTCGACTTATCGACTAGTAGATATGAACACCCAAAAACCAACTAATCAAATTCTGAGACCATAATACAGCCAGAATGGTGCTTTAATTTTGACTGATAACGTACATAGTAGAAATGAGCAATAAGTAATAAGTAACGTAGGTTTCAATACTTACAGCGTACACTGGTTCTCGTCAAGAGTAGGACCTCACTCTCTTGCGATCACGAGGAAAGTGAGGGCTCACACAAAAGTTACAACAATGTTTCCACGCAAACACGTTTTGGTGTCATTGTATGACAAGCAAAGTAATGTGAGTGTTTCTCGTCTCCCAAAGAATTTCCTGCTTCAGAAATATCAATACTGACAAAGTACTCTTACTTCAGCACATAAGGAAACAATGATCAGCAATAAATATTTCAAGCGGTACGTAGTCTGCTGAAAGCTGAGGTAATACTAGAAGAGTGATGGATGTTGTGTATTGGAAGATTCTTTCAGCACATACAGCAACGCGACTAACTTTCAAACGGAGACTAACAGTCATCACTTACAATTGTTGCCATGAGCTTTACTTACTGTTGAAAGATATGATATCTTTATGTTAATAGTTAACCAAATTATTCATTCTGACCGTTAGTTCCTTAGCTCAAAGTACTCCGTCTAGAATTGCCTTTTTTTTTAAATATTTGATCTAATGATTCAGGACCTCCTGATCATGTTACAAATGACAAATTTATATTAAAAGGTATCCCAAGTAGAAAGTCAAAGTTCCAGGAATAACGGGCGCGATAAAATATCTCCAAAAATTATCTTCAGGTTACAACATATTTGATGTACGGTACATTGTGTTTCTTGTTATTCTCACATATCCTCGTAGTGCTAAAGGACATAAAATGTGTCGCTCTCTAAATACTTTTTGTGAGGTACTTCCGTTAATACCATTTACTAATGGGAACACGTTTCGATGTTAGGCTGGGTGGAATCAGTAACTCACAAACTATTAATCGATCTCACTGACAATCTAAAAAGTACAATGTTCCTCATCATGCACTATTCCTCTCTATGCTTTCCTCTCCATTGTCAGCATTTCTTCCCTCATCTTCGGTCTTTCTTCTTCGCACTTCCAACAAAGTAAAAGTCACGTATACCAGTCATCTTCAGTCTACGAAGATTCGCTGTTTTTATTTGTCAGTATTTAAGTGTTGCGAAGGCTTTTGTGGAAGTATTTGCCGGGAAAGTTGTATTACAGAGATGGTGATACGTGAACGGAAAACAATAGGGACAAGAAGAAAATAGAATCTTTTGAAATGTGTTAGTACAGTAGAATGGTGGAAGATTAGATGTTTAGATTGGAGGGCCAATAAAGAGATACTTATCATTTTGAGGAGAATGGGAACTGATGGTTACCGGTTTGGTAATGTAATGAAATATGAGGGGTAACAGTGACGTAGAGAGACCAAGATTGTCCGCAGTGCGCCGGCTGCGGTAGCCGAGCCGTTCTAGGCGCTTCAGTCCGGAACCGAGCGACTGCTACGGTCGTGGGTTCGAATACTGCTTGGGGCATGGATGTGTGTGATGTCCTTAGGTTAGTTAGGTTTAAGTAGTTCTAAGTTGTAGGGGACTTATGACCTCTTAAGTCCTACAGTGCTCAGAGCCATTTGAACCATCTGAACTAAGCTCGCTGTAAATACGGTCCATCCTCACGACCACCGTCGAGATGAACCACACTGATACCTACGTATGAGAACTGTGTCGATCTGCGCCACGGCCAACAGCGCAGACTGTACTCGCTACCCTTCACGCTCGGTGTGAGACCTGGCACCTCCACTGGGAGTAAATCGGGGAACAAAACTAGCAGCTAGATAAAGCCGCGTCCGTGTTAATGACTAAATGAATCAGCAGTCCTGCGAGGGGATCAAAAATAAAACTGGTAATAATACGTCGGTGTCGTAATTGATTTAAGAGGGGTCAGAGCGGTGCGCCCTCTTGCTGGGGTTGGAGTGGAGCCGTTGTTAATTGCTGGGTCGTGTGGCCCGGCGGGCCATCTGTTTGGAGCGAGCGCCCCTCCTCAACAGCGTGGCCACCCTGGCACAGTGCTTGCGTCATCTCTCACCACAAGCGACGCCCTGCCGAGAACAGCATTGTTCTTGCCACTCGGCGTGGCCCGCTGTGGAGCGCTGACACCACCAACGGGGCGACTGCGCCGGAGGCCGGAATACGCCAAATGGGTCACGATGTCTCTCACCCAGTGTCGCTGTAAGCTGTTCAGTTGTAGAGCTCTTTTCTGGTTTGCTGTGTTACTGGTATGATGCGACCAGTCAGGTTTACTCTCCACAGCTAATTCTATCCTATCAGAGTAGCGTAGACAATGGTCCACAGTTATTTGTTACAGGTCTCCTCATTTACCGACAATTTTCCCTCTGGTGCCATGTAACGTACTGCATCAAGTCTTAATACAAAGATGTTTTTTTAATACATATCACCAAAAAGTAGAGTCTGGAGCGCAAATTAAAGAACTTATTAATACACACCCCGTCTTCTGGTCACTTCTACTACTCAGTATTCCCGATCATTAGTTTCTTCGCCTCTTCTACAAAGAATAGCTCCATTTCTTATCTACTCAGTCCAGTCTATTTTCAGCATCATGCTCCAGCACTACATCTAAAATGCCTCGATTCTCTCCTTCTCAGATTTTCCCATAGTTCACGACTCATTCCAGACGTTCATTTTCAGATATTTCTTCCTCAGATTAACGCCTACGTTTCACAGTAGCAAACCTCTTTCCCGAGGAATTATCTTATTGTCCGTGCTAGTCTCTACGTTCTGTCCTCCTTACTTCGCCTCGCATGCGCTATTGTGAGTCCAAGAGAGAAGAACTCCCTATTCCGTATGTTACGTGATCTCCAATTTTGATGTGAAGTTTGTCATTAATCTAATTTCTCATCGTTTGGTTTACACTCAGTCCATGTTGTGTGCAGTAGCTTCTTTATCCCGTTGAAAAGGTCCTTTAAATATTTCTCATATTCTAAAAGGATAGCAATGTCCTGAGCGAATCATATCGTTAATATCCTTTCACCTTGAATTTTAAACGCAGTCGTGAAAATTCTTTTACCTTCCATTGCTTTAAATTACGGGTTAAATGTGATTTATGTCCTTTTTTGTCCAAGTACTTCTCTTTTAATTTTTCATTTTTATTGTTTCCTCTTGGTATTAGACACACACACACACACACATACACACACACACACACACACACACACACACACACACACAGAGAGAGAGAGAGAGAGAGAGAGACACACACACAGACACAGACACACACACACACACACACAAACACACACAGATCACTATTAACAGAGTAGGGGGTGACAGTGGAAAGAAATAAATGGAGAAAAAAGTTATTTAAAAGCAGCATTTAACCAGGATAGCAAAAGAAGAAAATAAGGCGAGTACTACCTCCTTTCAGAGCTCTAGCTGATTTGCGTAGCGTTATTTGCTGTTCCCACTATCAGGTAAATACTGAAAGGATACTGACTGTAATGAAGAGGACACAGCGACTGGAAGAAACCATTTACGATTACCAGGAAACGCATTGTGACCGCCAGCCGAAGGGAAGCTGGTATAGTTTCTTTCAGACGTCTATCTTCCCTCAAGAGAAAGCAAAGCTCAAAAATCAGTAGACGTCAGTTGGTTGAAGATCTAAAAAGGTCCGATATTTTCCCGGTTTAATTGCGTCAATATCGTATTACCTAATTTAGGTGATTCTGCAAAAAATTCCTGTGCGTAGAAACCTATTGGTATTACTGATACGAGACAGAAACTAATGATAGAGGTATTGATACCAGTACCAGAGATATCGAATATATAGTGAAAAATAAGAACCTTAAATTCTCGTCTCTTTCTGTACAACTTGTATCAGAGTGGAAACACCGTCAGCAAAGTATGTTCCTTTACAGATGCCTGCTTGCTGTTATCACGAAACTAAGAGGTGTTTCGAAGCTTTTCATCAGTTACTTTGCTGTGTATTTTATAAGCAGTATTCAAAAGACAAAATTTCCCTGTAATTAGTTATGTTACTTCTGCTTGCAGTGGAACACATTTAGCGCATCTCGTTTCTTCTGATATTTCATTAGGAGGCCTTTACATGTTACAGAGATGGAGCAATGGAAACACATCTAGCGTTTAGTGACTGTGAAAAATCATTCAACCACATCTCCAGAAAAAAGCTTTCGCCAGTAATGGAGAAAAGAGGTTTCACCAGTCAACTGATAAAAGGGTGTCAACGTTTGCATAACAAATTAAGAACACATACTGGCAAAGAGCTCACAGCAAAAGAAGAAAGAAAACCAGGGAGTAACGAAAGGTAGTAGTTTGTCGCAAACACTGTTCTACTTCTGCATCGACAGCCTGGTCAAGGAGAGGATGGACAGAAGAATGTCCCAAAGGATAAGAATTGAGACATACGGGCTAGTAAAATTCTATGATTTTTGCCGACAACCAGATAATTACACAGGGAAAGCAACAATTACTAACAGGGGTACATAGATAAAATAATAGAGGGCGAGCAAAATAAAACAGTCCCAGAAAATATATCATGCCTTAAGTTTAGCAGCCTGATTTCCTTACCCTAGGCATATGCAGTAAGCTGGGTTGCCTATATTAGGTCCATGTGTAAGGTGGCAGCTGAACGAATTTCAATTACGCACCTTACATGAGATTTTATACATCATAATAGGTAGATGAAAATGTCGCCTGACATACTTCAGCGATAATGAGCAGATTTGCTTATCAAAATGTACAGTATGTAATGCAAAGGGATGACACTATATTCGCTGGTATTAATACACCGAACCTAAATCCTGTATGTCAATGAGCAAAAGGTGAAAAAAGCTGCTTGAACAAACGTTTTAGTTTGGGGGCAGATGTGACTTGCGCCCTCATGGCCCGAGTACAACAGAACACTTCTAAAAGTGGTTGGTGACCTACAGTGAGAGGGACAATGAACGCGTCGGGCGTTACATCAAGGGGAGCAGCTAGCGGCACAGTGTCGCTTCCTACAGAGAAATTCTTAAGAAAACTGCATTGGGGAATTTCCAGATGGATACAAACAGACCAGCAATGCAGTTGATCACGTGAAATACTCGTGGTACGCTTGTGATGTACGTGTGTAACCTTTGGGCGCAAGGAGCGGGTACAAAATGTCCAACTGGCAAAATAAACTCGGAAGGAGTAGAAAGGGGCGATATTTCGATGCAGTTTAAAGGTGGGCCCTTCCAATTGGCAGGAGTAATTTTCACAAAATGAAAGGAACGCTCCAATTGGTCTGAAAAATCCTTGACATGAAGCACGAAAGGAAACAGGTTGGGGGACACTTTGCTACGAAATACACTAGACCAAATCTTTGGGGACACTCCTCTGAACCAGTGTCAATTGTAGAAGAGGGCGCATCACCCTCTGTAAACTGGAAAAAGAGGTATTTTGTGTGAACATGGCATTCACTTTGGCTAAATAGTCAGCTAGAAATTAGCTGAAGAGAGGAATTTTGTGTGAACACTGTGTTCACTTTGGCTGACATTCAGCTAGAAATTAGCTGAAGAGTCGTTGAGCTCCAATAGTGGAGAAACGAAACAGCCACGTTGTTAAATGTTCTCGCGAGAACTGTGAGGGTGTGGAAGCATACACACTGCTCCAACTGTGCACGTGTATATCGCCATATTTTCCAGACTAGGGATGAGTGTATGTTTTCTCGCCTAACAAGAAACGTAGGACAGCGTCAGCTGATAAAATCAGTAAAGATTTTGATTAGCTTTTTATAGGATTTTCAGAGGGCGAGAACAGCCAAGCAGCCAACAGCACATCACAGCTAAAAGGTAAATGCCGCTCGCTGAGGCATAAACTTGTTGGTTCACCAGCTTGCGTCCACTGTGAACTCGAGCGACCTAGAGTAATCTTTTGCTCATCTTGTCACAAAAACTAACCATCGTCCATAAACCTGACTGTCATCCTAAATAGTACCGAACTTAGAACCGGAATTGGATGATTTGTCGTAATATTGGCCAACTTCATGGTGTATAAGTAAGAAAAATCTTGTAGAGAAATTTCTACTTAAATTTGATATTGCAGTGTTCAACATTATTTCTTCTTAACAGGACTTGATGTGTTATCTTGACAACTGTCCTGACATTGTCATGTCACATTCTATGTAAATTCGTGTACTTCTTTGACAATAATTCTGAAATCAAACAAACTGTGTACAGCTAAACACCGATGTGTTCTGTCTCAGAATACGGGTCTACTCCTAACCCCAGTCATTCATTCTAGTGACGCTAACGCACTCACAGTGTGTTTTTGCTGATGTCTGACAAACGTGAAAACGAGTGGAGTGTCAGATATTAAATATTTTGTGGGACAGTATTATTTTGCTCATGCTTTATAAACATGAATTATAGCGTAAAGAGATCAACAACAAAACAAAAAATTGCCTTTTTAAGACATTTCCCCTTAAGAATTAAGATAATCATTGGTAATGTGACAGGTACCATATTTTTAGTATGTAAGATGTGATGTAACTTTGAAGAAGGGGAAGTCATAAATAAAAAAAGGTTGACACATTATCATCATATATGTGGTTCAATAAGTAGAAGACCATTCAAGGCTTAAATGAGAAATTTTAAAAAGTCATCGGATTACCCACAGTAGTGGATTATATGGAGCAGAAAACTGGACATAACTATCAAAAGACCAAGTATAACTTGAAATGTCACCAACGGAGTTCCCTAGCTCTGTGAAAAGCTAAAGGAGGGAAGACAAAATAAGAAATGAAGCACTAAGGGAAGAAATTGGGGCACAGCAATTAACCGAATATATGATACAAAGAAAACAGAACTGGAAAGAGTATCCCGCCTCACAGAATTCTTCGACAAGCGATGAAATACAATACCACTGGAAGAAACAGTCTGGAAAGTTCGAGGATGAGGCGGTGGGACCTAATACTGGATTATCAGAAGAAGAAGAAGAAATAAGAATGTAAGTACTAGGTTAATGGGAGTTAAATGTATACATTATCTACGAGTTAGACAGGAAACATTAGTTCAGTAATAAAAACTACATACCATGTCAACTCTGAAAAGAACATTTCAAATTTTGTAACATACATCAGTAATATTAATTACGAACTCTTGTTTTGTGCTAATGTTTTGAGAGGTCGTGCTCTTTGGCACTTGGGCTTCCAACAACGAAACATGAGTGCTATTTCTGCTTGACAAGGATGATGTATCCACATCTGTTATGGATGTTCATGAGAATGAGCAAACCTCGAAGTTAGTAGTGCCTAATACGGTATAATTTTAAAACACAATCTTGTAACACAACATCTTTTCTCAAATTTACCGAGGAAATTGCGCCCACGATAAGAAGTCGATTTTTTCGTAGGATATTCAAATGAAGCTAAGTGTGCTATCTGTCGTTCCAACAACAAGTTTCACCTGGTAGTTCCACCTAAAATCGCTTGGATTCATATCTTACGGTATTTTACGGCCGTGACTGATCACCAATTTTTCAACCAAACAACAATATGTACTTTCGCTTAGTTATACGTTTTAAGTTAGATTTTAGGATGTCGGGAATGTTCTTCAAGTCCCTCTACCAAACGTCGATCTTCTACAAGTCTTCCTGCATTTAGTTGTAATTTTCCAGCTTTGCTCCTTCCCTGCACCATCTAAGTGGAAATCATAGGGCACAGAAAAAACGTCATTTCAAGAATCTGTAGATTTTCACGTTTCTGTTGTTTGACACTAAGCGAAGTAGAGCTATATCACTGGATTTCCATTCAAAAGGAGCGAGATTAAGAACACAGAGCGAGTATCGATTTAGTGTCGTCGTGGTTCCCCTGAAATGCTTGAGACGAAGCCGAAACGATTATTTTGAACAGCACACGGCTGCTCCATCCCAGTCCAATCTGGGCATGTTCTTAGTCTCTAATGACATTATTGTCGATGGAATTTGAAATGCTAATCTTTCTGTTCCACTCCATCGCGTTTATCTAACCGCTTTAGAGGTTTCTTCTTCGTGTAAGACGTAACAAGTAATGCCATTAATTACTTACACTGAACACAACACATACGTACAGAGGATCAGTTGAATTAGCGCAAAGTCGGCTTTCATCACGTCATAATCATTTTCTTTAGGAAACATACGATTATTACATTTTCGTGTGCATTCACTGGTATTCTGTTTACATACTACTGGCTACCAAACACAGCGTCGCACGTGCGGCGTAAGTATCTGTCGGATGAACAGTTTGTCGCAGCGATAATAAATTAGGTACAGAAACGTTCCTCCTGAACACTCTATGTGTGGTTCAATGGCCTGGTTCAAGTCTTTCAAATGGACGCCACTTCGCCGATTTGCTTGTCCTTAACCTACTCCAGTTATCCAATTGGGGTAAAAGGATTTACAATTTAGCTCTGAATCCTTAACGTGTTTCTGGTGTGTGTCAGTAAAACGTGAATGCTATGAGAAGAAGCAGACTGAAAAATCCATTGTCCGACTGGATTCGATGCCACGGCTTTTCGGTTACACGGCTTATCACTCGTTTATTTTCTATCTGCTTCTTCGTCGTTTCCATGTGAATTCTCTCACATTCCACTGATGAAAACCACACTCAATTTTATTTTACGAGCGCGACGAGTCGCCTGACCGAACACGCTGAGCTACCGTGGCGGCAACATTAGACTACTAGACCCGACGTAGATTCTGCTCAAGTTTCGCTGATCTCTGGAATTACGACGGCTGTTAATTTTATGGCTTTTCTCGTGTCACCAGATATCGCCTTCTCTGTAGATGACCAACTCACAGCTCCCATCATTTCCACGAGATCTGATTCCAGACTCCAATTAAATTTGGAATATATTATGATACATAAATTACGCACCCATCATTACTTCGCAGTGATAAATTATGTAGGCCTACATAAACCTTACTCAAGAATCAGTATATCTATTAGCAAAAACAGTATGTAAGTCCGTAAAGTTGTTCCTGAGGTTAGCCTGAACATACAGACAGAAATCGTGACAGACGAATTGAAGTTGTAGTATCTATAGATAACTTTATGCCGCTTGGAAGCTGTCCATGATAGGTCTTTATACAGCTATTAGTTTTCAAATGGAGAGTAGTTGCTTTGTAACAACAGACTAATTATCATTGTTTTCTGTAATACTGTCATGTCCCAAGAGGGAGATAGGACACCTTAGAGAAATGTTCAAATGGTTCAAATGGCTCTGAGCACTATGGGACTTTAAACATCTGAGGTCATCAGTCCCCTAGACTTAGAACTACCTAAACCTAACTAACCTAAGCACGTCACACACATTCATGCCCGAGGCAGGATTCGAACCTGCGGCCATAGCAGCAGCACGATTCCGGACTGAAGCGCCTAGAACCGCTCGACCACAGCGGCCAGCAAGAATACAGGGGATCGTACTTCAGTCGAGGAGAGAAAGAAGCGCGAGCTGCTTGTACTTCGACAGTGGATCAGCTACAAGTTGAAAGTATTTTAAGATAAAGAACTGGGTGTAAATCCCAAGGACGCAGGATAGAAATCAAAATCAGAACGGATTCATGACAATGGAACTCCACTGTAGGGACTACTCCAAGGCTAAGACCTCCATAGCTAATTCTGTGTCTAACTCTGAAGGCGTGCCGATGTAAGTCGGCTAACTGAGAGGGGTACATCGTTAACAGCGGCGTCATGCCGAAGCTAACTAGTGATCCGAGACCGGGTGACGAGCGACACACGGTTATCATCTCCTTAATACCACAGATCTGATCTCCCGTTGGTCGCGGACGGTCACATATTTATATTGTTCACAAATGTCGCTTTCTTGGACCATAAAATATTAGGAAGCATCCTATAACATCTCCTCTGATGTCTATTTGTGTTCAGCGTGACTGCATTCCTGTACGCAGCGCAATCTTCCCTGCATTTGTGTCTACAATCCCTCTTTGTCGCTCGGGGCCGGGATGTTGGCAGCTTGGACGTGGTTATTCAAACAATGTCGTAGCGCTCCGGCTGTTTCTGGTTGTCAGCTGCTAGTTGTGGCTTTGCAACAAAGTCTGAGTTTGACACTTACGTCTTACTAGATTGGGGTCTGAAACAATGGATTTGTGACATTGTCTATTAGTAACATGCCCTTTGTGGTGATAGCCTGTACTCATGCTGGCCTAAATTCTTTGCATTTCCATAAAAGAAATTTCAGAGGAAGTTCATGGATAGTTTCGGATTATATTCGCATAAGAGTAGTCGTAAGGTAGTCGTAAAAGACTAATTGCATTTCGTATGATTTCGGATTCCTATTTATCATTGTACCTGTATTCCACTGAAAATAGTTGCATAAGACTGGAAATGTAGGTGGAATGCTCTGTGTGTCTTGTTTGGAAACAAACCCGTTCCATTCGCTGCCGGTACTTAACTATTGACAACAGCACCGCCACTTTACTCATCGCCTTCAAGCGGTGCTCATGACATAAATTTCCTGAACATCTTGCGAAATGTAATGAGTATAATTATGTAAGTTATTGGGGTAAGGGAATGTGGTTGAAAACCGAACCGTAAGTAAGGGCGGGAGGGACACAGGAGATCCTACACAGACGATAATTATATCGCGGCAAACTTCTGTCGTGTAAATGCCTGCACTCCATCGACTCGTTCAATATGTGAGTCGTAAGACGTTCCGAGAAGTCCTTCCTTTCATAGTTCTTATTATGATGAGCAAACATGACGCTGTTAACGGTGTCATTGGCTCGCATTGTCGGGAGAGAGCGCTGCTGACAAATAAAAAGGCTCGTGGCCGAAGGCCACCGTCACTGGAACGGCTCACGCGCGTCGTAAAAGAAGCGCATTGTCACGCCGAGGCGGCGGTCTAATGATGTTTTGAGTTCCCACGTGCTGCCGCGGCGCTGGCAGGAACAGGAGCGCGCTAAGAGAGCCAGTTTTCTTGCGAGGGCTGGTGAATAGCGCGCCTAACGGACGCCGGGGTCCACCTGCCTACGGCGCGTCTGACGAGGACAGTGACCCGCCGGCTGGCCCAAGGACGGCCCGCCCGCTGCCAGTAACGCACATGAGCTGGCCGCCACCAGCGCCGCCTATCCGACACTGTCCGCTCCCACACTTGCGGTCAAAAAATATGTCTACTTCTCTCTTAAGGTATTCCAGCATGGACGGAGGAATCGCTTGCTGGATTACTTCCTGCTCCATCTTCCCCGAGTTGAATGTCTGTCACAAACAAGTCCTCTTTGATTTTGTCTATCATCAGGATATGAATGATAAGATTCGCTCAGGTTATTGCTGTCCTCGGAGCAAGTGAAGAAGAATTACAGGAACTACTGAATGGAATGACTAGTCTAATCAGCACTCACGATGGTCTGAGAGTGTCGTGTGCCAGGCAAGAGGTAAACAACAAATATTGTGAGAGGCTGACATGATAATGTAATGTAATGTATTGCAAATACATAGAAACAAGGACCCTTTATTGCGTGATTAGCGGAACAAACACCGGTAGCAGTTACTTCTGTAAAATATCTGGGAGTATGCGTGCGGAACTATTTGAAGAGGAATGATCATATAAAATTAATTGTTGGTAAGGCGGGTACCAGGTTGACATTCATTGGGAGAGTCCCTAGAAAATGTAGTCCATCAACAAAGGAGGTGGCTTACAAAACACTCGTTCGACCTATACTTGAGTATTGCTCATCAATGTGGGATCCGTACCAGATCGGGTTGACGGAGGAGATAGAGAAGATCCAAAGAAGAGCGGCGCGTTTCGTCACAGGGTTATTTGGTAAGCGTGATAGCGTTACGGAGATGTTTAGCAAACTCAAGTGGCAGACTCTGCGAGACAGGCGCTCTGCATCGCGGTGTAGCTTGCTGTCCAGGTTTCGAGAGGGTGCGTTTCTGGATGAGGTATCGAATTTAATGCTTCCCCCTACTTATACCTCCCGAGGAGATCGCGAATGTAAAATTAGAGAGATTCGAGCGCGCACGGAGTCTTTCCGGCAGTCGTTCTTACCGCGAACCATACGCGACTGGAACAGGAAAGGGAGGTAATGACAGTGGCACGTAAAGTGCCCTCCGCCACACACCGTTGTGTGGCTTGCGGAGTATAAATGTAGATGTATATGCAGATACAGGCACAACTACTTTACCTGGAGCCTCCCAAGACCATGTAGCAGCCTACAGATGTCGCTCACAAACCTGGACCTCTTCCTTCTTCTGTGCTTCTGTGCTTCAGTGCGTCGTATACAGTACGTCTGCCGATCGTGTTGACAGCCTGTTATGACGTGAGTTGGTAACCGCTACGTTCCGAGGAGCCGAATATTACGTCCTCGCTACTAGGTGGCCAGCACGTCGCCGTATGAATCTGAACATGCAAGTACACTACTGGCCATTAAATTTGCTACACCAAGAACAAATGCAGATGATAAACGGATATTCATTGGAATTATACTAGAACTGACATGTGATTACATTGTCACGCTGTTTGCGTGCATAGATCCTGAGAAATCAGTACCCAGAACAACCACCTCTGGCCGTAATATCGGCCTTGATACGCCTGGACATTGAGTGAAACAGAGCTTGGATTGCGTGTACAGGTACAGCTGCCCATGCAGCTCCAACACGATACTACAGTTCATCAAGAGTAGTGACTGGCGTGTTGTGACGATCCAGTTGCTCGGCCACCATTGACCAGACGTTTTCAGTTGGTGATAGATCAGGAGACTGTGCTGCCAGGGCAGCAGTCGAACATTTTCTGTATTCAGAAAGGCCCGTACACGACCTCCAACATGTGGTCGTGCATTACTCTGCTGAAATATAGGGTTTCGCAGGGATCGAATGAAGGGTAGAGGCACGTGTCGTAACACTTCTGAAATGTAACGTCCACTGTTCAAAGAGCCGTCAATGCGAACAAGAGGTGATCGGGACGTGTAACCAATGGCACCCCATATCATCACGTCGGTTGGTACGCCAGTATGGTGATGACGAATATACGCTTCCAATGTGCGTTCACCACGATGACGCCAACCACGGATACGACCATCGTGATGCTGTAAACAGAACCTGGATTCATCCAAAAAACTGACGTTTTGCCATTCGTACACCCAGGGTCGTCGTTGAGTACACCATTGCAGGCGTTCCTGTCTGTGATGCAGCGTCAAGGGTAACCACTGCCATGATCTCCGAGCTGATAGTCCATGCTGCTGCAAACGTCGTCGAACTGTTCGTGCAGATGGTTGTTGCCTTGCAAATGTCCCCATTTGTTGACTTAGGGATCGAGACGTGGCTGCACGATCCGTTACAGCCATGCGGATAAGATGCCTGTCATCTCGACTGCTAGTGATACGAGGCCGTTGGGATCCAGCACGGCTTTCCGTATTACCCTCCTGAACCCACCGATTCCATATTCTGCTAACAGTCATTGGGTCTCGACCAACGCGATTAGCAATGTCGCGATACGATAAATTGCAATAAAGATAGGCTACAATCCGACCTTTATCAAAGTTGGAAACGTGATGGTACGCATTTCTCCTCCTTACACGAGGCATCACAGCAACCTTTCACCAGGCAACGCCGGTCAACTGCTGTTTGTGTATGAGAAATCGGTTGGAAACTTTCCTCATGTCAGAAAGTTGTAGGTGTCGCCACCGGCGCCAATCTTGTGTGAATGCTCTGAAAAGCTAATCATTTGCGTATCACAGCAACTTCTTCCTGTCGGTTAAATTTCACGTCTGTAGCACGTCATCTTTGTGGTGTAGCAATTTTAATGGCCAGTAGAGTACTTCTACTTGCATGTCGACACAAGTGCTCTTCAATGAATATATTACACTCAACTTGTGAGTGAGGAAATGCGACACTGTTGACTACTTGTGGCAGGCATGGCTAGGTATAAGCCGAGGCCTGATATGTATGGGCATCTAAGTACCCTGAATGTTTGCTGTTGGGGCTAACTATCAACAATTCGGTATAACGTTCGACAAAAACTAGCAAACAGAAGTAATTTTGAACCAGAAGACCGGTGCCCAGATGTCTGTTGCTTATAACACAGCCCTGACATTTTCATTGGTCGGCGACGTGGAGGCTCCTCATTGGTGGAGGCATTCAGGAATCTTCATGGAGGCGCCGGCCCTGGCAGTATCGATAAACTACGATACTTCACAGCCACCACAGAGAGTGCTGTCAATTGTGATTACGTCGCTTCCGGCTTGAACTGGCGGACGTGCAAATACTTTCGCCGTCGGGCACCAAACCACAACTTGCACGTACGCTCACGATTTGGCCTTTAGACAATGCAGTTCAGCGCCTGCAGGCCACTCAGAGCAGTACTCTGAAGACTACCTTCCAACATAGCAGTCACTACTTACGGAGAATTAGGATCATGAACACCATGTCTTCCCCATTATATTCAAGTATACACAGACTACCAAGAGAGAGCAAAATTAGGATTTCACTGTATAAGGTTTACGACATCACGTGCCACACATCTAACCGTACTAAAATTTAGTACCATTTTGGTGATTGTGGGATTGAAAGGGACCAGACTGCTACGGTCATCTTCCAGTACCATTTTGTAACATATTCTTAATATGTACTAGTTTCTTGTGGCCTCATTTCTGTAATAATGTCAAGCAAGTGTTAAGCAACAAATGTGGAACTGCTTCCTGTTACGAACTACAGCCGTTTTCTGCTAGCGTGGCTGTACGGGGTGAATTAACAGTGGCATTCAGTTACAACATTCGTAACAGAAATAAGCCGAAGAAAGACGAAAATAATGAAGGGTAACAAAATGAGATTGGCTGTAAACTATGCATCAAAATACGTAACTACAAAGTGGGCGAACTGATTTTGCTACCTTGGTAGTAAAATTAGTCAGTGCAGTCAAATCAAGGAGGGCACAATAAGCTTGACTAGCTCAGATAAAGAAGGAATTCCTGGCCAAAAGAGGTCTACTAGTGTCAAACATCAGTCTTAACATAAAGAGAAGTTCTGAGAATGTAGGTATGGAGCACAGCACTTTGTACCGTGGACATGGGAATATCGGAAAAGAGAATCGAAGCGTTTGAGGTGAGGTTCTACAGAGAAATCTTGAAAATTAAGGGGACTGATAAGAGAAAAATTGAGGAGGTTCTCTGCTGAGCTGGCGAGGGAATCTACACATCGAGAACACTGACAAAGGGAAGACACGGGATGATAGGACATGTGTGAAGACATCAGGGAATATCTTCCGTGGTACTAGAGAGAGCTGTAGACGATAAACGTGAAGGGGATGAAAGAGATTGGAATACATCCAACAAATAATTGAAGACTTTGGATGCATGTGCTACACTAAGATGAACAGGGTGGCACCGGAGAGAAATTCGTGGTCGAGTGCGTCAAATCAGAAGACTGTTGAAACCCCCCACCCCCTCCCCCTCCATCTTGCCAAACGAAAGAGATTCTTTTCGAGTCTTCTGCGGAGTCGACCTCCTCTTCCATCACAATGGAGGGCGGTTTTTGCTATTGTGTAGTCGTTTCTAGTATTGAAGACATACGCCTATCATTGTATCGGAAAACAGTGAAGACCTTAGATGCTACTTCGTATGAGCAACTCAACTGGGCAGGAAATATAGATACCACGCACAGTTGCGAGGTGCCGGGGCTAGCAGTGTATTTAACACTAAATTCTTCGAAAATCTTCATATATAAATGATGCTCTAAGCCCCCCCTATTCTAACTCCGACTTTTGCTGTTGCACGTGGATTAAAAAGAAACACGAACTGACTGTAATCGACCCTGCAAGTGGAGTAGAAAAGAGTTTGGCACCTGCAATAATTTAATTTGATGGACATTAATTAAATAAAGGAAAGTTTCAGTAACGTAGTGAGAAATGAAAGGGTTGCTCTACCGATTAACAGAATGAAAGTTCTGTCCAAAATAATAATTTGATTTATTATGACTAAACCCAAAATCATTAACAAAACACATGAAACATTTACAATACATCAAAATGGATCAAATTGGATACTCGAATAAATGCTGTGAAGGTGAAGTTGTCCATAAACTAGATTGTGACATTTATGACGAAGTGGTATGTGGAGCCAATCCCTTGCAACTCAAATCTTAAGAGAAAACACACAACCAACCCAACATTAATAGTTGCTACAGTAGTGAGAACTCAGACAATGGACACCCAAGACAGAACAAAGTTAGAAAAAGACGAACAGGCGCGCTCTGCTGAGCTCTGATAATCACAGTGCAAATTCCCTAATCTGCCAGTGCTTTGGACATACATTACCAAGCTGTCTTCTTAACTGCAAGGACACGATCTGGCGTACCGGAAGCGATGGCTGGTTGCTTGGACGTCCCGTCGTGGTGATGATAATGTTGTGAGTATAGCCCGAAACAAATTGTCCTGGTCTGGTTGTTCCAGACGAATGACTTCCTATCAATACAAATGCGCCTCTGAGGGAGACAAAGAAGGCTCGCCACACAATCACTGACGGTACAGTGATTGATTTTAACAAGCGAAGTCACACAGTAACTCCGATACAGTCAACTTTAGCCAAAACTGCCCAAGACAGACAACATAGGCCACTTGTACGCAGAACGCTCAATTGCCAACTGTACTCGGAATGTTATGTTGAAGTCGAAACTTCAGCAACTTCGTTAAACAGTTACAATCAAATAAAAGTATATTAGACAGCCAACAGAAGGCAGGCTGTCCAGAGCAGCGAGAGCTCAGTCTTGTAACCTACTCCGACCGAAAGGCGAGAGCCAACTCCTCTAGAGCACCCGTACAGGCCGAACACAGAACATTCCCACCCCCACGACAGTGGCCATGGTTAAACGTTCCAATCAGCAACTCGAAAACTGGCGGAAAATTCCTCTCTATTGCCGGAGCACTACCATTCCACCAATGGAGATTCTTGGCCCAATTTCTGCGCTGAGTTTGCTACGTCATGGAGCTATGCCCTGACCAAGCCAATCACAGTTACAATTTTGTAGAAAGCGCGGGAATTTTCCCGCCACAACTGCATGGGTACACAAGTCATTCCCACGCCTCGCTGGTAGCCCGCCAGAAAGTGTTTTCGCTAAGTTTCTGCGAAGTAACAGAACCTCTAGCCCAGCCGCTACTTCAGGCCCCTGCGGGCGTGTCTTTTGACAATGTCGGCGTTTGGAAAGCATTCACTTGACTCCCTCACACCCGTCGGCTTAACCCTTTCAAGATCAGCAGAGCCTGCCTGTCACCGGACCACCCGGGTGATGAGAGACGCTGCGTGGGAAGTCCGCGTGTGAAGGAATAGCGACTTTTCAAAAAAAAATGTTCAAATGTGTGTGAAATCTTATGGGACTTAACTGCTAAGGTCATTAGTCCGTAAGCTTACACACTACTTAACCTAAATTATCCTAAGGACAAACACACACACCCATGCCCGAGGAATGACTCAAACCTCCGTTGGGATCAGCTGCACAGTCCATGACTGCAGCGCCCGAGACCGCTCGGCTAATCCCTCGCGGCGCGACTTTTCACCACATGCAATTAGAGAGGAAAACCGTAAGATAGAAATATGAGAGGGGGCTCATGCCACCTCTCACAGTGTAATCTCTTCGTCCTTACAATTTAATTTGCAGTGATCAGAAATGGCTATGGGATGGTCAGAAGACAGAACACGGTTTGTTGCAAAATATACCTGATACATCTACACCCGACCATTTCGCGTGAAACCCGGGCAACGAGTTTCTTTTCGCATGCTGCCTGTTGAACAAAATATGACAATGGAAAAAGGCATGCTCATTGTTGGCTCAAAAGAACCAGCGATCCGTAAAGGACACGATTTACTGTATCATTTTGCTATCGATAGTAGTACTTACAGCCAGAAGATGAGCCTATGCACTTCACAATTTTCAGGACATTTTTCTGCAGTACGTGGAACGTTAACTTTTGCAGTCACGATCTGCCGAACCTCCACTAAACTAAACTAAACTCCGTCCGAACAGGCCATGAAGGACCAACGATACTGACCGGACACCGAGTCATCCTCAGCATTCGTCACTTGATGCGGATATGGAGGGGCATGTGCAATCTAATCTGATGTGCCATGAGTGTTGAAAACACTAGACGATTACAACTGTATGCATAGCGTCTGCAACATTTGCCTGTATGACCATGTCAGTGCTTCATACGATCAGTTACGTTGTTTCGGGTGACACATGTAACGTGAGTACTACATTTATGCGTCATCAGGGTTTTCTCGTACCTAGTAACATATCTGTGGCCATCCGTAAACAAAATCGTTCAAAAACTGCTTCTTTATTCCTACTATTAGTCTGCAGAACAAGCTACCTTGCTCTCCGTACACGTTTCAAAGCCCTACTGCAATTAAGAAGCAGCTACAGCTCTTCCATTTTTCTATTGCTATAACATTTGCCATAAAAATTTCAAATACATACTGTCAAAGAGTAAATACAAATGCTCCCGCTCTTCACCAGTTGCGCTTTTTCTGATTTCACTTCCCAGTCAGTAACGAGACTCTGCCTCGCTCTTCATTACTTTGTTCTGTCTCTTTCTTTACATCTGCCACCTCTTGTAGCAAAGTCCACTGTTGTTAGTTATTCTAGTTCTCTTGAACGCATGCAAACTGTTTTCCTTTCTGGGTGTAGCTACTATTGTTTGTTTGCACTATTTATGTACATCTACATCTAGATACGCACTCCACAAGACGTTATATGGTGCACGGCGGAGGGAACTTTACACCACTACTAGTCATGTCGTTTCATGCTCCACTCATAAATGGATCGAGGGAAAAAGACTGCCTATGTGCCTCCGTAAGAGCCCTAGTTTCTCTTCTCTTGTCTTCGTGGTCCTTTACTCCAACTGGCAGCAGTAGGACCGTTTTGCAGTCAGTCACGAATGCCCCTTCTCTAAATTTTCTCAATAGTGTTTCTCGTCAAGAAAGTCGTCTTCTTTTCAGGGGTTCCCATTTGAATTCGCTAAGGACCTATGAAATACTCGCCTGTTCATCGAATTTGCCTGTAACAAATCTAGCACCACGTTTCTGAACTGCTTCAAAGTATTCCTATAGTCCAGCCTGATCCGGACCATTCTTTTACCCCTCTTGTATACAGGAGTCAGCTAAGTCCTTCAATTGCTTGGAACACAACTTTATAGTTATTTCTGTATTTTGTACTGCATATTTAATTTAAAACCTCTTGTAGCATATATGTTGCCACGAACATAATGTAAGATAGATAGAATACATGGATGAGTAAGGGAAGATATCGACAGCTAGTAAATAAGTGTTCCTTATTACCGTAAGGTGCACTGGCTTTGTAGGAGCTAGTTGTTAAACCATTTTTTTTTCTTTTGGATGACATAGATATGTTTATGGAAATGAGTAATATGTGTGTGCCAGAAGTGAAACAGTCTTAATGGAGAAGTGACCTTACATTCCTTAGCGATACACAGGCCATCCGAATGACTTAACACTTACGTAAGGCTCTGTCGATAACACATTTCAGCGGCCGTATATGAAGAATAAAAATTAAGTCGTCTCTTTGGGAAGAATCATCTGGGACGAACGAAATGCAGTTCATTTTACAAAATTGCCTTCGTAATAATTCTCAATTATCAACAGATTTCTAATACTATCCACATATTCTACGTAATCTTAGAGAAGATCCCAAGATGTAATTTAACAGTGCGACGCAGTGCAGGCTGGATTTAATGTCTTTTCCTCCCGTATTCAGCGAAATTAGTTTAACTTAAGTCCTTAGTATAACGAGATTAAAGTTGATGTGGAAATCAGTACTACTGTTGACGACATTCTCTTTCATATGTAATTAGCTTGTAGTGAAATAGCATAGGGTTAACGTCTTTGGTCTCCGGTTCAAGCCGCTCCACTGTTAGTTACCCTCATTCAGTCAACGACCTTGTGATAGAGGGCGAAGAGCGGATAGAGGCTCTTGCCCTTGGGGTGGGAAACTGTGCACAAAGGCAGAAGAACAGTGGTGATCAACGGCATGAGGATGCAGAAGGCAATGGAAACCACTGCAAGACACATAACTCGTAACCAAATGACATGTGACCTGTAACTGAAAAAGTGTCATCATGATGATCTCTCCATTGCAAAAGATAGCACAATAGAGCCCCAGCCGGCCGGAGTGGCCGTGCGGTTCTAGGCGCTACAGTCTGGAGCCGAGCGACCTCTACGGTCGCAGGTTCGAATCCTGCCTCGGGCATGGATGTGTGTGGTGTCCTTAGGTTAGTTAGGTTTAATTAGTTCTAAGTTCTAGGCGACTGATGACCTCAGAAGTTAAGTCGCATAGTGCTCAGAGCCCAATAGAGCCCCATTTGGATCTCCAGGATGTGTGTGGTGTCCTTAGGTTAGTTAGGTTTAATTAGTTCTAAGTTCTAGGCGACTGATGACCTCAGAAGTTAAGTCGCATAGTGCTCAGAGCCCAATAGAGCCCCATTTGGATCTCCAGGAGGGGAATGCCAAGAGGGAGATGACAACGAGGAAAAGGCTGAATAATCAATGAAAGGGTAACATTCTACGAGTCGACGAATGTTAGGGTTTTCTTTTTTTTGAAGCTGCTCAAACATCAGAGAAAATGTGCATGATCTATACACTTTAGATGTTTCGAAGTGTTTGCGACAAACTTGTAGAGGTAATAGACGATATCATGGCTAACAAAATTTTTGCTGATGCTTCCCAGACCCTGGGAAGATGAGGTTTCAGCGAATAAGCTGTCTCTACTAAGCAGCTGAGGAGCGTACTACCTACTCCAGCACATTGATACAGCGATTTTCAACAGGAAAATCCTAAGAATAACTGTCTCTAACTGGAGAGAGGTGTTTTAAACCCCAATCAGTACCTTCAATTGGCCCAGCGCCTTTCCTGTAGAGCAAATGACTGGATGATAGGCAACACACATTGCATACGAATGCTGCAGAGTGCCAGTGCCCTGCCACCTCTCAGGGGCCTAACCAGTCTTAAACGATGCCTATCGTCAGCAGTTAGTTTCAGCGATCACTCTGTCTGTAACAAAACCCGTTCCCCATGGCTTATCTGTCACTCCTGGATGTTTGCCGCAAAGACTTTAAATAGCATGCATCTATCGCCCCTTTGCCCTCTCTGTCTCTGTCTCTCTCTCTCTTTGTGTGTGTGTGTGTGTGTGTGTGTGCGTGTGTGTGTGTGTGTGTGTGTGTGTGTGTGTGTGTGTGTGTGTGTGCCTAGAAATACATGGTTGCTTATGACTAACCTTGCTAGCGTACTCAAAATTGCTATACACATATGCTCTTTCGTGTCATAATGACCCAGAATGCTATTTGAATGGCATGATGATTAAAAATTGTAAAAGTTATTATAATTTTAAATGTAGATTTATTTGTTACAACATAAAAAATTTTTACATTATTACAAGCCAACACTGTTGTGATTTTCTTCTTCAGAAACATTCTCCTTGCTGTCAGGTACATTTATTATTGCTTCTAATTGCTCATTGGAAAGAATTCGTTTTGTCATGATAACGACACAAAAATTACTACGATAGACCACGAACTGCGTCTACACACTGCAGTTAATAAAGTGTAACTGTTAATGATAATAGGCTATAGTAATTTGAGCGCAGTCAGCGACGTGCATAATCCATAACCTTCGCACATTTCAACACTAAGGAATCAGGTATTTACTTTTCATCAAACACTGTTATGCATGTACCTCAGGCATGTAGATACAAAACCCGACTATGATATTTCCACATTCTGTGAATTTTTTGGCCCCGAGGTAATACTCACCCGAGGACCATAGGTGTAACAAACTAAGTTTTAGAAAGTGGAGGAAAAGTAATTGTTTTTTGTTAATTTGAGCTTTAAGGTACTTAGAATGTATAGAAAAACAAAGTCGTCAAATTTGGAGCAATGCCTTTTAAGTATTAAAAAGTTATGGATGAACAAATTCCTTTTTCGGTCATACTGACAACAGCAAGGTTAAGAAAACGGGTGGTAAAAAAAATTTCAGATACAAACATATAGACACTGCTGATGTTTCTTTCCCTCCTGCTTGCCTTACCAATACGAGAGTTACGACTCACTCCCACACGCAATTGACAGAGGGAGACTGTATATAATTCCAGAATCTGATTTTCACTCTAAGCGAAGTATGCGCTGATATGAAACTTCCTGGCAAATTAAAACTGTGTGCCGGACCGAGACTCGAACTCGAGACCTTCACATTTCGCGGGCAAGTGATCTACCATCTGAGCTACACAAGCACGGCTCACGCCCCGTCCTCACAGCTTTACCGCTGCGAAGAAGTTTCATATCACCGCAGACTCTTCTGCAGAGTGAAAATCTCATTCTGGAAACATTCCCCAGGCTGTTGTTAAGCCATATTCCGCTATATCCTTTCTTTCAGGAGTGCTAGTTCTGTGAGGTTCGCGGGAGAGATTCTGTAAAGTTTGGAAGGTAGGAGACGAGGTACTGGCAGAGGTAAAGCTGTGAGGACAGGGCGTGTGTCATGCTTGGGTAGCTCAGATGGTAGAGCACTTCTCCCCTTAGGCAAAAGTCCCGAGTTCGAGTCTCGGTCCGGCACACAGTTTTAATCTGCCAGGAAGATTCAAGTTTCACCGCATATAATTGTTTTTTGTACATATATATTAACACAGACTGCACATCTGTGGCTGTCGTAATGTCTGTAACTGTATTACACCCATACGGAAAGTACATAAAGAAACTTTTTTTATCATTTGTTGTTATTAAATGAACGAAATAGTTTATTACCATGTACCTTTGTTTTTATTTACAAATAAGATTATACTGAATCTGAGACGATAGCTGTTTCAAAATCTATAAGTACTAGTTAAATATGCAGTCTCACTGTTTTGTCTCGTCTGTTATTTCGTTCATAACTTGGAAATGTTTCCTCGTTCTGTACATACTTTTGCAACCAGTTTTTTCTATAACTTGATAAAAATCCATCGTTATATTTTAATTGAGTTGGCATATTACGAAGAGGACACTGACACGTCTACAGTCATTTATGGCTTGATGACAATGACAAGTCTATAGTCACTAACGTCTTGATGACAATGACAAGTCTGTAGCCACATATTTCTTTGAGCTGAAGGTTTAGAATTACTTACGACTTGTCTGTCTCCTTCCCTCTAAAGTGGAATCAATATAGCGCTTGTCCAGTTGAGGAGCTGTTTTCTTACACAGTTATCTATACATAATTTTGCACAACTTTTTTTCTACCTCTAGTCACTTCCATGAGTCTTCGCTTTCTTCACACGAGTAAATCGAATGGCTTTCTGCACGTCATCTGGCATTACTTTATCACAATAACTTAAAGAATGAACTGACGTATACAAACTGGAGCAATTATGAGGTTAACAATATTTAATTGAATTATAACTTGTGGCATCGTTAGAGAAAGATGTATTTGTATTACTTGAAAGCGCATAGGACACTTTCATCACACCTGTACAACATAAATGCCTACAGGTGCGTAAACTGCAACACGATGTAAGGTGGTGGAATGTGATGAACAAGTTGAAAGTAGCAGGGAACTTGTTCAAACCAGCCATTAGAGGAGCTGTGACAGTGTAGGAGGGTGTGTCCAACATGGAACTTGCAGAGAACCAGACAATAGTAGAAAGTAGTGGTAGGGGAACTGAAGAACAAGTGGAAACCTACAGGGAGCTTGTTCAAACCAGCTATCCAGCACGCATAGCTGCTGTGGCTCTGCTCATACCAAGCACAGATACATTTGACACTTTCTTTCGGCCTGCACAATTCAGGGGCAGAAGTTATTTTCACTAGCATAACTGTTTATGAAGGAATATTAAAACTAGACATAAAATAGCAATTGTGACATTTTAACTGTCCTAATTCCACCACCACAGTAAATTTTTTAAGTAGCATATGTGGGCTGGATCCTCCAGCTTTGAAGAGTGTAGGAGAAGGGAAGTGGGAGTGGAGAGGCGAAGGGGGCATGAGGTAAACGGGAGCAGTGTGTGACTTTGAGGAGGTAAGAATTATTCTCTCATGACAGTGATGTAGATGGACCCTTAACTGCACTCGAAAATGTCTCTGCATCTATGAAGTATAACCTTACAAGAAATGTTTTACGTATCTTGAACATTATCAGCAGTTACTTCCAAAATAATTTCTCACGCCCATTCAGAAATATCTTCTAGCCATGAAAGAAATGTTTCACATGTACTTCAGGTCTTCGTAACCATACTTAAATTCTACTGGTGTCATATGTTTAACATTGCTAAATTAGATCAACAGACGATACAACAAAGTGGTGTGTGAGTAATCGCAGCCCTATCTACACTGAGAATGTTATCTCTCAAATAGCAGTCTTGAACTTTGTTCATTGTATTTCCATTAATTTCCTCAATATCCTCTCACGAGCAAACCCCATTTTAATTCTAGACACACAACGTACGTCTTCATCAATAGATTCACAGAAACAGTAACTCCTGCTTAGCAGTTAGACCAAAGCCAATATGAAGTTTCCCATTCACTACCTACAAATGGGAGAGCAAAGTTTCATCAGTGTTAGAAAACTCCAATGTGTCACTGTTAATAACAGTTTTCATCTACATCTACTACCACTCCGCAAAGCGCCTTTAGCTGTACCATTGTTGGTTGTCCCTTCTCCTGTTCCAGTTGCTAATTGTGTGCGCAAAAACGACTGCTGGTAAGCCTCTATATGAGGTCAAATCCCTCCAATTTTACCTTCCTGGACCTTTTACGGGATCTATCTGGGAGGAAGCAATATAATATTATGCCCTGACGTACGCCTCGGAATTTTAACGGTAAACTACTCAGTGATGCAAAGGCGTTGCTACTCCATGATGCTTTCACAGACACGAAAGAAACCCGAGAAGAAAAGGGCTGCTCTTCTTTCGATCTTTCTGTTTCTTCTGTCAGTGTTAGTGAGGGCCCCAGACTGGGGTGTGAATTTACTCAAATTATATAGCAACCAGTCCACTGGTACTTTTGGTAGCATACTGAATGTCAATGTTGAACACAGATGGCACTTGAATGTTCTTTGAGCTAACGATGACAGGCCCAATGAAGTTACGAAAACCTGCTCAGGGCCCTGTTTATCACGTTATGAATAATAAATATGCAACACAGCGACCACTGTATGTAAAGATAGATCAGACCGGGTCAACAGCACTATAAGATTGGTTATTCATGATTTAAATAATGAAAATATTATTCGTGGTGTAAGCAATGAAAACTGCACCAGTTACCTATGTTTTGATACTTAGCACAAGACGTTTCTAGAATTTATTCTCATTTTCAAGTGCATTTGTGCATTTTTGTGCATGAATATGTTCGGTGACGTTTGCATATGCGATTTTCTGTCTCTCTTGTGTCTTTTTGTGGTTAGAATGCAATCTTAAAAATCGGAAACAAGGAATCTTTGAGTTTTTTAAGTGATAGATTTATAAACGATATTTTTGTTTGTCTCCTCACAGTTTTGTGCATCCTCCATTGCCCAGTATATCACATACAAGCAAATCACCCCTAACACTGTTTGTTTACGAAACATGTTACAAAGATATTACGACACTATGGTTTATAAAGAGTCTGTACACACTCTCAGTTGTTACAGTGTTCCACTCCCAAATAGAATGAGGGAAAAACGACCGCCTATATGCCTCTCTACGAGCCCTAATCTCTCTTATCTTATCTTTGTGGTCTTTCCACGAAACATAAGTTGGCGGCAGTAAAATTGTACTGCAGTCAGCCTCAAATGCAAGTTCTCTAAATTTCCTCAGTATCGATTCATGAAAAGAACGCCTCCTTTCCTCTAGAGGCTCCCACCCGAGTTCCTGAAGCATTTCCGTAACACTCGCGTGATGATCAAACTTACCAGTAACAAATCTAGCAGCCCGCCTCTGAATTGCTTCCATGTCCTCCCTCCATCCGACCTGATAGAGATCCCAAACGCTCGATCAGTACTCAAGAATAGATCGTATTAGTGTTTTATAAGCGGTCTCCTTTACAGATGAACCACATCTTTCCAAAATTCTACCATTGAACCGAAGACGACTATCCTCCCTCCCACAACTGCCATTACATGCTTGTCCCACTTCATATCGCTCTGCAATGTTACGCCCAAATATTTAATCGGCGTGACTGTGTCAAGCGCTACACTACCAATGGAGTATTCAAACATTACGGGATTCTTTTTCCTATTCATCTGCATTAATTTACATTTATCTATATTTAGAGTTAGCTGCCTTTCTTTACACCAATCACAAATCCTGTCCAAGTCATCTTGTATCCTCCTACAGTCACTCAACGACGACACCATCCCGTACACAACAGCATCATCAGCAAACAGCCACACATTGCTATCCACCCTATCCAAAAGATCATTTATGTAGATAGAAAACAACTTCAGACCTACCACACTTCCCTGGGGAACTCCAGATGATACCCTCACCTCCGATGAACACCCACTATCGAGGACAACGTACTGGGTTCTATTACTCTTAAGTATTCGAGCCACTCACATACTTGGGAACCAATCCCATTTGCTCGTACCTTAGTTAGGAGTCTGCAGTGGGGCACCGAGTCAAACGCTTTCCGGAAGTCAAGGAATATGGCATCCGTCTGATACCCTTCATCCATGGTTCGCAAGATATCATGTGAAAAAAGGGCGAGTTGCGTTCTTCAGGAGCGATGCTTTCTAAAGCCGTGCTGATGCATGGGCAGCAACTTGTCTGTCTCAAGGAAATTCATTATATTCGAACTTAGAATATGTTCGAGAATCCTGCAACAAACCGATGTTAAGGATATTGGTCTGTAATTTTGAGGATCCGTCCTTCTACCCTTCTTATATACAGGCGTCACCTGCGCTTTTTTCCAGTCACTCGGGACTTCACGTTGGGCAACAGATTCGCGATAAATGCAAGCTAAGTAAGGAGCCAATGCAGTAGAGTACTCTCTGTGAAAACCGAATTGAAATCCCATCAGGACCTGGCGATTTATTTATTTTCAGCTCATTCAACCCATTCAGCTGCTTCACAACCCCAGGGATGTCTATCACTACGTCCTCCATACGGAAATCTGTAAGAGACTCAAACTGCGGTATGTTTGTACGAACCTCCTGCGTGAAAGATTTCTCAAATGCTAAATTTAAAATTTCAGCTTTCGTTTTGCTGTCTTCCGTTGCCAGGCCAGACTGGTCAGTGAGTGACTGGATGGAAGCCTTCGACCCGCTTACCGATTTTACGTAAAACCAGAATTTCCTTGGGTTTTCAGCAAGATCTTTTGCTAAGGTATGACGGTGGTAGTGGTTGTATGCTTCGCGCATCGCTCTTTTTACAGCAGCACGAATCTCTACTAAGTTTTGCCTGTCCTCATTCCCCCGATCTTTCTTGTACCGCGAGTGCAACTGTCTTTGCTTCCTGAGCATTCTACGAACTGCGCTGTTAAACCACGGTGGGTCTGTTCCGTCCATAACCCACTTTTTCGGCACATACTTCTACAATGCGTGATTTACAATGTGTTTAAAATTTGCCCATAATTCTTCCACGTCCATCGTACTGGAAGTAAATGAAGTCGATTCATTTACTAAGTGGGATGCTAACAACTACTTATCTGCTCTTTCTTGTAAGAATACTCTCCTAACCTTCTCGACCGACTTTTTAACTTTCGTAACCATAGTCGCAATGGCAACATCATGATACTAATCCCTGTCTCAACACCGACACAGACGATGAGATCTGGTCTGTTCGTGGCTACCAGATCTAAAATCTTTCCATTGCGCGTTGGCTGTCGATTTAGCTGCTCAAGACAGTTTTCGGATAATGTGTTCAAAAGTAATTCACACGACGGCTTGTCTGTACCACCTGTAATGAATCCATAGACATCCCAGTCTATACTAGGTAGGTTGAAGTCGCTTCCGACTAATATAGCATGATCCGGGTACTTCTGCGATACAGAGTGTAGACTCCCTTTGAATGATTCAAGAACTGTCACGGTAATAACACCCAACAATTAACTTTATTTCTCCTAACCCTGAAAAAGGTGTCCAGATAACTTCACAATCACACTCTACTTCGACCTCAGTAGACACAATATTTTCGTCAACTGCAATGAAGACACCACCTCCTACGGTGTCTAATCTGTCTTTCCGATACACGTTCCAACCATCACTAAATATTTCAGAACTTCCTATCTCAGGGTTCAGCCAAATCTCAGTCCCGAGAATAATTTGCGCGCCACACGCTTGCAGGAAGGCAGTAAATTCAGGAACTTTATTCCATACACTCTGAAAATTTACTGCTAATATCTTGATAGCTGACGTGTCTTTACACTGAGCGCGTCCTGATTTCCCTGCCTGCACGTCGACTGGTGAGTGTTCGTCAGGACACCTCGCACTACTGCCTAGCCTAAAAAAAAAAACCATGTGCACGCTACAAGTACTCTGCTACCCGACTAGCCGCATCCTTTGTGACCTACATAGGGGCGTCCTACAATTCCCCACCCAATAGCGCAAGTCTAGAAATCTGCAGCCAAGACCGTCACGGAGTCGACGAAGCCTCTGGTTGAGACCCTCCACTTGGCTCCAAACCAAAGGACCTGATCCACTCTGGAAACGAAGCTGCAAATAGAGAGCTGTGCTTGCACCCCACGTGGGAGGCCAGCGGTCTTCACCAAATCCGCCAGCCACCTGTACGAACTGAGGATCGCCTCAGAACCCAAGCGATAGGCATTATTGGTGCCGACGTGAGCAACTACCTGCAGACGACTGCACCCCGTACGCTCGATAGCTGCAGGCAAGGCCGCCTCCACATCTTGGATAAGGCCTCCTGGCAGACAAACCGAGTTCATGTTGGAAATCTTTCCAGCCCTGTACATTATTTCCCTAAGGGGCTCCATCACCCACCTAAGGTTGGAGCTCCCAATAACCAGCAATCCTTTACCCCCGTGTGCCTGATCGGGCCCTGCTGAAGGAGCAGCTACCTGCCCACTGACAGGTTGAATGGGCCAGGCCAGCCAGCCAGCCAGCCTCCACATTGACCCTCCGCCTCGAGCGACGTGAACGTGTTTCAGTCTGCCACTCACCCTGAGGTGAGGGCGGCCCCAACGCGCCGGGTACACTAGAAGGTGCCTCGGTGGCTGAGTCAGCGGACACAGCAAGCGACACCTAGGGTGTGTCAAGCGACACGCCAGACCCTCCGCCTTCGCTGCACCTCGAGGCAGCAGCCTGAAGGCGGCTGACCGTGGCCAACAGCATGCTCAGCTGCTCGCGAACCGCGGCCAGTTCCTCCTGTGCCTGCACACACCCTATCCATCCTACTGCTAATATCTGGGCGTATAGAGTGTAACAGCCCACCCATCACTTATCAGGTTTTGGTGTGTGTTCACTCCAGGTAATTGACTAACAGATCAACAGAGAGTGCAAAACTGCCGCAATGTTGGATAACGCAAAGAAAGTAATAAGGCCTTGTGACTCCTGATTGAACTGCGATGGCAGTGTTGACAATAATTGATTCAGAATTTATACCTTTTAATTAAAAAGGGATGCAAATTGATGTTATATTCAGCTATTGAACACCAGATGCAAATGTTGAACATAAAATTAATTTAGAAAGTGACTTGGCATTTCAACTACTTGATTGAAAACAGATGCAGTCAATTAGCACAGATTTATTTTAACTCACGACCTTCAATCATCACATTACATGACTCTCCTAACAGGCAGTGGTAATAAATTGTGTTTGTGTGGAGTAAAGCATGAGAAATCAAAAGTAATTCCTATCGACTGACCCAGGCGTAATGCGAAGTGCAAGAAGAATTCTACAATACATGGCCCATCAAATTCCCGTGGAAACTTTACCGATGTGATCCAACAAATTAATCAGTGGCCAGAGCGGGAGCAATATCACTGAATACAGCGTGGTGGAGCGGTGTCGTTGTGTGGATGTCGGCTGACCTCATGGTGCTGCAAGGCTGCGCTCGTCTATTCAATCCTAGCTATCTTGCTCAGTACCTAGCTGAACCAAAACTTCCTATCTGCAAGCTCAATCGTTCCATTTGCTAAGTCGTAAACTACAGAGATGCTCACTCTTTCTCAGGCAAGCTGAGTAAAGAACGCCATGTCCGCACTCTAGGCAAGCTCGGAACGGAAGACCACTACGGAGACTTCTCACAGTCCGCTCTTCACCTCAGTTTCCCCTCCAGCAAAATCACTTACGCCAATTGCAGCATAAGTCACGTTAATTATGTGTTGCTTCCCAGCGCCGACCAATGCCTGCTCTGGGAAGTGAAAAAATTTCCACAAAATTTACTTTCCTCTCAACTTCTGCTATTTAGCTCCTCCCAGGCCACCCATCAAGGTTAGCGTCTGCAAAAACACCAAGTTTTCCGGAATGCTGACTCCCAGGAGAGTACTTCAAATTCCTTGGTCCTACGTTCCAATCAGAAGCCGGCGTATTTCATTCTGTCGCTCTTCACCTGATTTACTTCAGACTCTGCAGACCGTGAATTCAGCGTGAAGTTGCTATGGTCACGAACACGCATATTTCGACCTCTGTTGACCGCTCCACCGTAACTTTGCGCGGCTTTCTAGCATGTTTCACTGAAAACGGGACGACGGACATTTATCAACAGGCGTACAAATTCTCTGTCTGCTTCCCAGTAGACCAGCATGGGGTCAACCCCCCCCCCCCTCACTGTCACTCATCTTAAGGCAGCTGGAGGCTGCGCCCCGTTACCACGTTCTCTAGAGTTTGAGCTGCCCTAAGCTGCCTATTGTCACTTCCCTTCGCCGCTCCCAAGCTGCACGCCGTGGTCAGCTCGAATACTTCCCTGGGGTAAACTAGCCTCCAGTAAATCGGCGCCTTTCCACAAAGTTTTCATGTCGTGTGAATTACTTTAACACCATCACCTGACATTAATTATTCCAATACGCCCTCTACAAGATGCATTGTGCCTTGTCAGTCATTTTTGTTCATCCCTTCTGTTGGCTCAACGTGAGTTAGGTGACCTTTAATGACTTCATGTAAGGGGCATAGTTCTTGCCATCTTACAAGAGTTGCGACAAATAAAACAGCAATATGCGACTGCACAGTTGCATCACCAGTGCCACATTGAGCTGCGATATATGAACAATTACTTACGAACTAAGCAATCAAATGACCACGACTACGCCACTATACAGATATTACAATGCGATCCCACCCCTGTCTTAGTTCAAATAAAAAGCACCTACGCGATGTTAGACTCTACTGTTATTAAAATTTGATACTACCCCTTTCTAATTCGAAAATACGCAAAGATTCGAAAAATTTCACCACAAAAGCCCACAAACACACAAAGTAACTTGAATTAAACCTGCGGAACTAATACGAAAAACTGAATATACGACTATTTTCTGCTACTGCCGCTCGCACACGTCACTTTGCAACCACAGATGAAATTGCACTGGCCTCTGTCTGCTGCTAACTGACGCTAAGAAATAAACAGAAAGTACTGGCTCTCCAAAACAAACAACTGACTAACGACTCCGCGAATTTATACTTTACAGCTGTCAAAAAGCAATATAACTCCTGAATGAGATTTTCACTCTGCAGCGGAGTGTGCGCTGATATGAAACTTCCTGGCAGATTAAAACTGTGTGCCCGACCGAGACTCGAACTCGGTACCTTTGCCTTTCGCGGGCAAGTGCTCCACCATCTGAGCTACCGAAGTAAGACTCACGCCCAGTACTCACAGCTTTACTTCTTCCCCTCAAATACGAGAATACGCAAAGATTCTATGTAATTAAATATGCAAGCGCACAAATACTCGGAAAGAAATTAAGAATCAAACTACAAAACAAATATGAAAGCTAAATATGCGACTCCCTACTGCATTGCTGCTGCACTACTGCTGCACTGATACTTCAGCAGCGGCTGCTCAAGAACGTTTGACAACAGACATCGGACCAATTCAGAGCCTTGCGCTCTGACTGTGAAGTGTCGATATATGCCATAAGAGAATAACGGAAGTGCTCAGAGAAATTGCATTTGGACTCCTTGACAGGAAGGCAAAGTAGCTATCGTGAAAGTGTGTTGGGTAAATTAAAGAACGTGTACTCGAAGAACACGGTGTGACCATTATGTTGTCACATCATATATTTCGCGTAGGAATCATGAGGATAAGAGGGTTTAGGGGACGTAAAGAGGCGTGTAGACATTTTCCCCTTATTCAGTAAACAAATCGATAATATCAGTGTGTTGTGCCCTCCACCAGGCACTTCACAATGCCCTGCGGAGTGTATAATGTATAGAAATACTCTGCCACGAGCAAAAGATTACAATCCTTCGTCAAGGTGCTTACTTAAGGGGACCTCGACGTAAAAATGACTGAAAAGTCGAAAAAAAAATTGCCACCATCTGAAAGACAAATTTTCCCGTTTCCAAATATGTATGGGTTATCAACTTTTAAATTGTTATTATAGTCTTAAACGCTCATTGAACAAATGTCTGCACACTGGCTTCAGGCGAGGAATATCACCATAAACATTGCATGCCTGCCACGGTCATGGAAACAATAAGCCAATACACAGGGACCTTGCAGATATAAAGTTACTTAGCAAATGTCTACATGGCCGTACACAAAACCCTAATGACAGTTTCAACAGCTGCGTGTGGCAACGAGTACCAAAAACAGTTTTTGTTGGATGGACAGTACTCAAAATGGATGTGATGGATGATTTCATCTGTTTCAGTGATGATGTAATCAGCAGGACAAAAGTAGTGAACAAATTAGGCATCCACCCAGGAAATAATATGATAGTTGCTCTGACTGCCATAGATCGTTAGCGACTAGGTAAAGCTGAAAGGGCTATGGAACCCACCACTAAAGAGTCCAGAGTAAGGAAAAGGCTCCTGAAGAAGTCTACAGAGGACAAAGTAGCAACTGACCAGCAAGATTATGTTGATTGAATGTTCTGAAAGAGGCATACAGTCAGTCAAAAACACTGTGGACATTCTTTTCTCATTTTCTAGGAACTACATTTTCGTAAAATTAGGTACATGTAACTTCATAATAGTTTTATCAATATTCACCAAATTTCTCTCAAGTGAAGAATGGGACAGTAGAATTAGACTTTCACTCTGCAGCAGAATGTGCGGTGATATGAAACTTCCTGGCAGATTAAAATTGTGTACTGGCCCAACACTAGAAGTCGGGACCTTTGCCTTTCGCTGGCAAGTGCTCTACCAACTGAGCTACCCAAGCACGACTCATTCTCCGTCCTCACAGCTTTACTTCTGCCAGTACCTCGTCTCTTACCTTCCAAACTTTACAGAAGCTTTCCTGCGAACCTTGCAGAACCAGCACTCCTAAATGAAAGGATATTGTGGAGACATGGCTTAGCCACAGCCTGGGGGGTGTTTCGAAAATGAGACTTTCACTCTGCAGCGGAGTGTGCGCTGATATGAAACTTCCTGGCAGATTAAAACTGTGTACCGGACCGAGACTCGAACTAGGGACCTTAGCCTTTCGCAGGCGAGTGCTCAACCATCTGAGCTACCCAAGCACGACTCACGCCCCGTCCTCGCAGCTTTTCTTCTGCGAGTACCTCGTCTCCTACCTTCCAAACTTTACAGAAGCTCTCCTGCGAAACTTGCAGAACTAGCAGCCCTGGAAGAAAGGATATTGAGGAGACATGGCTTAGCCACAGCCTGGGGGATATTTCCAGAATGAGAGTTTCACTCTGCAGCGGTGTGTGCACTGATATGAAACTTCCTGGCACATTAAAACTGTGTGCCGGACCAAGACTCGAACTCGGGACCTTTGCCTTTCGCCGGAAAGTGGTCTACCAACTTGCCCGCGAAAGGCGAAGGTTCCGAGTTCGAGTCTCGCTCCGGCACACAGTTTTAATCTGCCAGGAAGCTTCAATGGGATATTATCTTTGTATTATGCCTAATACGTGGCAGAAATGATGTGTTTGTCAAACTGTATATAATTTTAGCGGTATTTTTAGGCAAAATAGTAACGTGGTATAATGAGGGTTTTTCATTTCCTCAGATATAATCCAAACCACAAAACGACAGGCATAATATGTTCCTATGAATGTGGACAGCAGCCTGCCACAGTTTGAATGCTATTATACTGATGATGGACCAGAAAATGGTACCAGAATGGGAATGTGTATTTCAAAAACACCATTTGACAAAATACTGTAATTCTGAAACTATAACAGATACTTCAGCAAGTTTCCTTTTACAGCTTGAGTTAATGTCATTCCATGCAGGTCAAGAGTAATGTGCACTGAGAGCGAGGTATAAAAATGCAGACGGTTCACGTTCAGGTTCCCTTAAAACATCTGAAAATGATTGTATCTCACATAAATACCTTACTTAATAAGTGACGGAAAACTGCAAGAAAGTGGTTTCGGTTTCGCAAATTACTGTGTGTGGAAAGTGGCGAGTACGATTTCTTTTAAGTCGAACTTCTTTGCAGGGAACAGCTGATCGCGGTGGCGACCGAGCGGACAGTGAAAGCCAAGGTCACTCACTCGGCGCCCAAGGACGGCCGCGGCGCCGGTTGCACAATAGTGCGCCACGCCGCTCCACTCCACGGAGCGGCGCTGTCGACTCGTTTTTTATGGTTCCGCTGCCCGCGGCCGGCTCCCTTTAAACAGGTTCCTGTCTTAACTGATCCGCCGCAGCCGCCGAGTCGACACGTGTTCCGTGCCGGCGCCGCCATGTCAGCTGAGGTACCGTACCGCCTACTCACATGCAGCCCCTTGACTGCGAGGTCGCAAAAGGTCAATGATGTTTACCGTATACGACTCCCTACATATTGTCTACCACGTAGCCATAGTACTGGCTGCTAATGGCAGCAGGGGGTGGAACTAGAGGTATCCAGTGATGAGCACAGCATGATGCTACAACAATTGGTCTCCAAAAGTCAGTTTTCGACAAAATAGCTCATTTTCAATTAAACCGTCGGTGATAAATCACTATAAGCTGTAGCGACCAAAAACACCTGTGAGCAGTCATTCAGAACTGTCTTGAACCAAACGACTACACTAAATTAGTAATAAAATCAGATGCCAGGACTAGTTTCATTCGCAGAATCCTAAGGAAATGTAGCTGATCTCGGAAATGAAAACATATAAATTTTGGTCATTCCTTGAGTGTTGTTATCAGTCTGAGACTCATACGACTAATAGAACAGATACAGAGAATCAAAAGAATAAAGAAGCGTTTTGTCTTAGGCTGGTGCTGTAAGCGTGAGATCGTCACGAATATGGTCATACTTCAGTCACAGACGCAGCAGCGCAGGCGTTATGCATCGTAGAAAAATATTGTTGATAAAATTCCGAGAGAGTTGTTTGCGAGAAGACTCTGGCAGCAGATTAACTTAACTCCCCCCGCCCCCCCCCCTCCACACATACATACACATACACGCACACAGGGGTCTCGTAAAATAACGGGAAGTCAGGAAAGATCTCACCCAGAAGCTCGTCGGCAGCCTTTCTTCCCGCGCACAGCTGTAATGAGGAGGAGAGCAATGTTGGTATCGAAAATAGTCTTCACAACACAGCTTAAGGTTCCTTGCTTAGCCTAAATTATCCTAAGGACAAACATACACACCCATGCCCCAGGGAGGACTCGAACCTCCGCCGAGATCAGCCGCATAGTCCATGACTGCAGCGCCCAGACCGCTCGGCTAATCCCGCGCGGCCCGGACGATCAAGGAAAACGTGCAAACGTATTTACGTATTTCAGCTCATTTAGATTTTGCAGTCCGAAATAACGTCAGAAGACGTGCAGAAAGCCAAGAGTCATGGAGGTGACTAGAGGTCGAAAAAAAGTTGTGTAAAATTATGTATAGATAATTATGTAAGAAAACAGCTCCTGAAGCGGACCAGCACTATATCGATTCTACTTCAGAGGGGAGGAGACAGACAAGTCCTAAATAACTCTAAACCTTCAGCTCAAAGAAATATGTAGCTACAGACTTGTCATTGTCATCAAGACCGTAGTGACTATAGACTTGTCATTGTCATCAAGCCATGAATGACTGTAGACGTGTTACTGTTCTCTTCGTAATATGCCAACTCCAATAGAATATAACGATGGATTTTTATGAAATAATGGAAAAAACTAGTTTCAGAAGTAGGTACAGCACGAGAAACCATTTTCAAGTCATGAATGAAATAACAGAAAAGATAAAAGAGCAAGAATGCATATTTAACTGGTATTTATAGAATTTGAAAAAGCTTTCGTCTCAGATTCGGTATAATCTTTTGATCGTAACTACATTTCTTAGTATACTGAAGAATATGTACGTCAATGCTACTGCTTCCGTTAGCTTTCATCAGGTTAGCGACGAATACAAAAATTGCATATCACATAAATGCCTCTCAGCCAAATTAGAGAAGTTCACTTGCCAATAAATCAGCACAGGTTCTCTTGACTGAGTATTCTCATCCGACACTAGCATCCTCAGGTATGTACTGCCCTGTTAGTTACAAGTTTAAGGAATCGCTCATCCCAATTCACGACTCAAAATAAACTAATATGTACTATTGGTGCTCTCGAGCCCTGGTTAATAATCAAAACGTCCTCGGTCCCGGGTTCGAACACCGCCTCCGCTTGGATTTTGAAAAAAAAAAAAGAAAAAAAGAAACGAATCATCCGTAGTGGTGAACGAAAAATGCTGGCATAAGAAGTCACTCACATTTAGCGAACGGCCTTGTAAAAGAGGCTGGAGGAGCGGGAAGTGGTTCAGGGCACTTTCATGCCCTTAGGATGGGAAACTGCCGCTAAAAATCAGTAGCATGAGGATGCAGAAGGCGATGGAAACCACTGCATCGAAATGTGGCCTGTAACTGAAAAAAGTATCACGATGAACTCTCCAATGGCAAAAGATTCCGGACTTGTCCCCCATTCAGATCCCTGGGAGGAGACTGCCAAGGGGGAGGTGGCCATGAGAAAAAGATTTAATAACGAAAGGATAATCTTCTGCTAGTCGGGGCGTGGAATGTCAGAAATTTGAAAGGTGGTAGACAATCAACAAAATCTGAAACGGGAAATACTAAGGCTCAAACTAGATATAGTGGGGATCAGTCAGGTGAAAAGCAAAGAAATTAAGGATTTCTGATCAGATGGGTACAGACGAATATCAACAGCTGCAGAAAATAATACAACGGTAGTAGGATTCGTTATGAGTAGGAAAGCAGGGAGAGAATGAGTTTCTATAAACAGTTCTAAGATAAGGTGGTTCTCATCAGAATCGACCGCAGACCAGCAGCGACAACGATAATTTAGGTATAAATTCCGACGTCGCAAGCTGAAGATGAAGAGAGAAAGTATATGAGGATGCTAAACGAGTAATTCAGTCCATAAAGTGAGATGAAAATCTAATAGTCATGAGTGACTGGAACGTGGTTATAGAGGAAGGAGTAGAAGAAAGGTCTACGGGAGAATATGTGCTTCAAACGAGGAATGAGAGAGGAGAAAGACTAACTGACCTCTGCCGTAAGTTTCAGCTAGTAACAGGGAACACTCTGTTCAAAAATCGTAAGAGAGGGAGGTATACCTGGAAAAGGCTGGTAGATACAGGAAGTTTTCAGTTAGATTACATTATGGTCAGCCGGAGATACTGAACTGTAAGGCGTACAGAGGAACAGATGCAGACTCAGATCACAATTTAATAGTGACGAAAACTAGGCTGAAATTGAGGAGGCTAGTCAGGAAAATTCATTGTGCAAAAAAAAGTGAGATACGGACATACTAAGGAATCAAGAGGTGCGCTTGAAATTCTCTGAGGCTATAGATACTGAAATAGGAATAACTTAGCAGTCAGTTCATTTTATTTCACAAATTTGTAGAGAAAAACATAGTTACAAAGAAGGTAACTGCAAGGTAACTGCAGGTAACAGAAGAAATACATCATGATCCCGGCGGAGGTTCGAGTCCTCCCTCGGGCATGGGCGTGTGTGTTTGTCCTTAGGATAATTTAGGTTAAGTAGGATGTAAGCTTAGGGACTGATGACCTTAGCAGTTGAGCCCCATAAGATTTCACACACATTTGAACATTTTTTTGAAATACTTCAGTTGATTGATGAAAGAAGGAAGTAAAAAAACGCACAGGGAAAGTCAGTAATACAGAAATACAAGTCACTTAGGAATGAAATAAATAGGAAGTTCAGGGAAGCTTAGGCGTAATCGTTTGAAAAATGATAGAAAAAGAAATGAGGGCCGGAAGAACTGATTCAGCATATACGAAAGTCAGAACAATCTTCGGCGAAACTGAAAGCAAGAGCGGTAACATTTAGAGTTCAATGGCAATTACACTGCTAAATGCAGAGGAGAGAGAGAGAGAGAGAGAGAGAGAGGGGGGCGGGGGAGAGGGACGGAGGGAGCAGGTAAGTGGAAAGAATACGTTGAAGGCCTCTATGAGGGGAAGGACTTGTCTGACAGAAGCAGAAACAGGAGTCGATATACACTCCTGAAAATTGAAATAAGAACACCGTGAATTCATTGTCCCAGGAAGGGGAAACTTTATTGACACATTCCTGGGGTCAGATACATCACATGATCACACTGACAGAACCACAGGCACATAGACACAGGCAACAGAGCATGCACAATGTCGGCACTAGTACAGTGTATATCCACCTTTCGCAGCAATGCAGGCTGCTATTCTCACATGGAGACGATCGTAGAGATGCTGGATGTAGTCCTGTGGAATGGCTTGCCATGCCATTTCCACCTGGCGCCTCAGTTGGACCAGCGTTCGTGCTGGACGTGCAGACCGCGTGAGACGACGCTTCATCCAGTCCCAAACATGCTCAATGGGGGACAGATCCGGAGATCTTGCTGGCCAGGGTAGTTGACTTACACCTTCTAGAGCACGTTGGGTGGCACGGGATACATGCGGACGTGCATTGTCCTGTTGGAACAGCAAGTTCCCTTGCCGGTCTAGGAATGGTAGAACGATGGGTTCGATGACGGTTTGGATGTACCGTGCACTATTCAGTGTCCCCTCGACGATCACCAGTGGTGTACGGCCAGTGTAGGAGATCGCTCCCCACACCATGATGCCGGGTGTTGGCCCTGTGTGCCTCGGTCGTATGCAGTCCTGATTGTGGCGCTCACCTGCACGGCGCCAAACACGCATACGACCATCATTGGCACCAAGGCAGAAGCGACTCTCATCGCTGAAGACGACACGTCTCCATTCGACCCTCCATTCACGCCTGTCGCGACACCACTGGAGGCGGGCTGCACGATGTTGGGGCGTGAGCGGAAGACGGCCTAACGGTGTGCGGGACCGTAGCCCAGCTTCATGGAGACGGTTGCGAATGGTCCTCGCCGATACCCCAGGAGCAACAGTGTCCCTAATTTGCTGGGAAGTGGCGGTGCGGTCCCATACGGCACTGCGTAGGATCCTACGGTCTTGGCGTGCATCCGTGCGTCGTTGTGGTCCGGTCCCAGCTCGACGGGCACGTGCACCTTCCGCCGACCACTGGCGACAACATCGATGTACTGTGGAGTCCTCACGCCCCACGTGTTGAGCAATTCGGCGGTACGTCCACCCGGCCTCCCGCATGCCCACTATACGCCCTCGCTCAAAGTCTGTCAACTGCACATACGGTTCACGTCCACGCTGTCGCGGCATGCTACCAGTGTTAAAGACTGCGATGGAGCTCCGTATGCCACGGCAAACTGGCTGACACTGACGGCGGCGGTGCACAAATGCTGCGCAGCTAGCGCCATTCGACGGCCAACACCGCGGTTTCTGGTGTGTCCGCTGTGCCGTGCGTGTGATCATTGCTTGTACAGACCTCTCGCAGTGTCCGGAGCAAGTATGGTGGGTCTGACACACCGGTGTCAATGTGTTCTTTTTTCCATTTCCAGGAGTGTAGAAGAGACAGGGGAACCAGTATCAAATCGGAATTTAAAAGACTCTGAAAGAATTAAAATAAAATAAGGCAGAAGGGATAGATAAAATAACTGGGAGAAGTGGCAACAAAACGACTAATCAGTTTGCTGTTTAGAGTGTATGAATCCGGCGATATACTATCTGGCTTTGGAAAATAATAATAATAATAATAAAGAGTCGCAACTCCGAAGATTGCAAGAGCCAACAAGTGTGACAATTATCTGACACGATCAGATTTTTATCTCGTGCGTAAAGTTGCTGATAACAATAATTGACAGAAGAATGAAAAGAGAATTGAAAATGAGTTATACGACGGTCAGTTTGGCTTTGGCAAAGGTAAAGGCACCAGAGAGGGCATTTATGGCATTGCGGTTGCTAATGGAAGCAAGACTTCAGCACATGTTCATAGGATTTGTCGACCTAGAAAAAGGGTTCGGTAACGTCAAATGGTCCAAGATGTTCGAAATTCTGAGAATAGTTCTGGTAAGCTATGTACAAGAATCAAGAGGGAAAAATAAGAGTTGAAGACCAAGAACGAAGTTCTCGGATTAAAAACAGTGACAGGATGTAGTCTTTCGCCAGTACTATTCAATATATACATCGAAGAAGCAATGACTGAAGTAAATGAAAGGTTAGAGCGTGGGAAATTCGAGGTGAAAGGATATAAATGATAATATTCACTAATGACATTGCTGAACTCTGTGAAAGTGCAAAAGAGTTACTGTATCTGCTGAATGGAATGATCTAGTGAGTACAGAATATGGATTGAAAGTAAATCTAAGGAAGAGGAAGGTAATGAGGAGTAACAGAAAGGAGAACAGCGAAAAACTAAACATCAAAATTGGTGATCACGAATTAGATGAAGATAAGGAATTATGCTACCTTGGTAGGAAAATAACCCACGACGGACGGAGTAAGGAAGATATGAAGATCAGCTTAGCACTTTCGGAAAGGTCATTCCTGGCCAAGAGACGTCTACTGGTATCATACATACATCTCAATTTCAGGATGAAACCTCAGAGAATGTCAGCATTGTATGGTAGTGAAATATGAACTTTGGGAAAATATAAAAAAGAGAATCGAAGCAGTTGAGATGTTGCTGCTGAATAATGTTGGAAAGTAGGTGGACTGATAAGGTAAGGAATTCTTCGCAGAACTGGCAAGGAAAGGAATATAAGAAAAACCTGACAAGAAGAAGGGACGGGATGATAGGGCATCAGTTAAGATATGAGGGATAAGTTCATGATTTTAGAGGGAGCTGTAGAGGGTATAAATATAAGAGGAAGACAAAGCCTGGAATACATACAGCGAATAATTGAGGATGTAGGCTGCAAGTACTACTCCGCAATGAAGAGACTGGCATAGTAGGGGAATTCGTAGGGGCCGCATCAAACCAACCAGAAGACTGATAACTCAAAGAGACAAAAGAAAAAACCTATGGTGCCAAGCATTTCTGTAAACATTTAACATTTGGCCACAGGCACAGTGCATATCATGATGATGCTCGCATCAGGTGAGCGGAACAAGTAAATTAAACCAAATAACATGCGACCAGTAGCGGTTTATCGGCACATTGATAACAAAAGTCGCTTCATCCCCTGAAGGCAATGCGAGCTACTCTAGTGAACATTTTCAGAGCCTTAATTGGGTTGCTGGAACATACGAGGACCACCTTCGTAATGGGGGTAAACTTCAACAACTAGTGAAGTAACAGCCAGCTTGACAGTAGGGCTAAAGTTAATCGTAATAAAACTAAAATAATGTTCGATCTACATCGAACAGAAGGTAATGTGACACAATTTCATAATCGGTTAACGAAGCAATGTCGATCACACCACATAAAGACAAATTTTATCACGTGAATTACACATTTTTGTGCATAAGACATTTAACGTGAAGGTACAACACTGATAATTGTTGCCTGATTTCACTAATACATTATAATCATTATGATATAGTTCTTAGGGTTCCTGTAAGATATTCATATTTAAAATGTTCAAAGAACTTTAACACATTAATTCATTTTTTCTACCACGAACAAACAAACGAAGGCAACTAGGGACCATAGTACAATGATAAATAGGTTCCATGGGGTTCAATTCATTTGTGTAATTAAAAAATTTTATCATGTGCAAATAAAGTTATTACGTAATATTTACATTCAGTTACTCAGCAGATTCTGTGGATAAACGATCACAATAATCGTATAGAACTGTAATCCGAATGCATCAGCTGAATTAATATTACTTAAATTCATTCTTTAAAATATCGTAAAAATGTTCGCTTATTTTATTTTGTAAATACGACAGATAGTTTTCAGCATGTAAAACGTACTTGACTACTGTTGCTGCCACGTTTCATATGCATCAGAAAAGTTTTTGTAAGTTAGTTCTAATAAATTTGTGGAAACTTGTGGTAAGATCTTGAAACGTCCCCTTAGAAAAATTTATGAATTACTGTGCTGGTAAACCCCTTACGTTATTTGATTTTCAAACAGCTTAGCAGAACTGAAAGCACTCAGACATTTCTCTCTTTACTTATTCTGATCATCACTAAACTGACACACAATATTTTTAGCGCAACGCAATCTGACTTTCAATAATCCCTGCAAAAGAATAGCTCTGAGTAACAATAACCTATACCTTTCATGAATCACTTACCTCACAAAAATCTTCGTTACTCGAACTAGTGCAATACAGCGAGCGCCAATACTGCCAGCTAAGTAAAGGATTCTAACTACTGAAGGCACTAACTACTGATAGGCGTAGTTAGCAAATGAAAGATTTTGATAGAGAACAATCAATGTATTTACCTTAATAGTGTTCAAAAGTTCATGACATCCAGTCTTACAAATTTCGGTTTTCTGACGGACACACGTCCAGATCGTCCGCTGTCAAAACTCCGCCATCTCTCTCCCCACATCCACCACTGCTGGCGGCTCACCTCCAACTGCGCAACGCTATGCGCTGTTCACATCCAACTGCCCAACACTACGATAGCAAATATTTCAACAATGCAAATCAGCCACAGACTGCGCACAGCAGTCAGTGATTTTCATGCAGAGCGCTACGTGGCGTTACCAACATAAAAACCTAAACAGCCTACTTACATAGCAAACAGCCTATTTACAGCCTTACGGGACGAAACTGCTGAGGTCATCGGTCCATGAGCTTACGCACTGCTTAATCTAACTTAAACTAACTTATGCTAAGGACAACACACACACCCATGCCCGAGGGAGGACTCGAACCTTCGAGGGGGGGGGGGGGGGGGGGGAGCTCCGCGGACCATGACATCCCGCCTTAGACCGCGCTGCCAATACAAAATAGTAGAGTGATAGCTTACAGGCAGCATATTTCCATTTCTTTTTCTTATATTTTCATACTTCGTTTTGTGACGTAAAATCCCTTAAACTGGTGAAAAGAGTGATGTTTCAAACAAATTTAGTGTAGACACCTTGAGAGTGAGTTAATGTAGTGGTAACGAAGACTTGAAATACCTTTAATTTTTGTGAAATCCACCCTAATCTAGGGTGGCTACAGTATATGAACGTGTCCGATGTCAGTCATATATTAAATGTTTAAACTTATGGTAGCGACACATGGAAAACCATTCTAACATTGAGGATTGCTCAGCGAGAAATGGGGAATATTCATCCTGGGAATTACCATGAGAGACAGGGAAAGAAAAATCAATAGATGGAAGAGGAAGGCGTTAGTTCGACTCTACGAAAAATGAATCAGTGATGGATAGGAATTATATCTTCGCGAAAGCACTGTACATGGATCACGAAAGTTGTTTGTGGCATTCCAAGACATAAGAAAAGGCAGAGACGACTTGTGCAGAATGCGTTGAGAAACGTATAGCAGGCCTTTATCTTGGATTAGGAAATGACACACTGATAGTAGGAAGTGAATTTTGTTATTTGGTAAGCAAATAAGTTGAAAACGCCCTAGCCGAGAGGGTACAGGATGCGGAATGCACAATAGAAATAAAAGCACTCCTACAAAAGAAAAAATTTTAAAATCGATTGTAAGTTACGCATAAGAATGTATTTACCGAAGGTATTTGTCTGGAGAGTAACCATGCGTGCAAACAATTCAGATTAGAAGAAGAGCTCTTGAAATGTGGCGCTACAGAAGAAAATTGTATATTAGATGGGTAGACCCAATAACTAGTGTGGAAATAATAGAACATAATTGAGGCAAAATAGAACTTTGTAGCACAATCTGGCTAAAGGAAGAGATGGGTTGATGGGATGCATCTCGAGACATCAAGGAATCGTCAGTTTGGTAATGGAAGGAAATCTGAGCCGAGGCTCGAATACAAGAACCAATTTCAAACGGGTGTAGGTAGCAGTAGTTCTGTACATTCGAAGAATTTTGCACAGAATAGTACGGTGAACTGCTTCAGGACTCGAACTGGAGACTACAACAACAGTGGTAACTATAACGACGACACCAGGCAACAGAAAGATGTTTTTGGACCGTTGTATTGGGGATCCTCAACGTCGCTCATTTTGGCGTGCCTCCCTACCTGCAGGTGTCCTAGCGACGCGATGGGAATTCCCCCGGAAGGAGGGGCCGGACGACATGGCAGGCCGGAAGCGTCCGGCGGCTTTATGGCGGCGCTGGCGCTGGCGCCAGGGCCGGGTCGGCACAAAAGACGCGCTGCGTCAGCGGTCGTAAAGCGCCGCAGCGCGCACTGGCGCCAATCACGGCCGCGGCCCTGCCCAAGGACGCGCCGCCAGCCCCAAATGCGGCGCCAGGAGGCCCTCCCTGCTGCCTCCCAGCTTCCACCTGCCAGCTGCTGTCCGGAAATAGGCGTGCTCTTTACTTCTCGCACGTATTGCACAGCGTGGAAGTTCTGTGGCGGCGTGAGACAAAGCCAGCAGGACGACACTGGCCAGGGCATGCCTGCCAGAAAGGCAATTGGCATGCCTACCGGGGGTGCAGCGACTACTTTTGACGGCTCTACATCTTTCCTTGATCCTTACCACACCCTCTTGACTGACCGACATTAATAAAATGCCAGTGACAACGGCTGGAGGGTAAATTCAAGACTATTAAATATGCAAAAACCTTCATTCGTTCTATCCTTTGTGGTCTTCAGTCCTGAGACTAGTTTGATGCAGCTCTCCATGCCACTCTATCCTGTGCAAGCTTCTTCATCTCCCAGTACCTACTGCAGCCTACATCCTTCTGAATCTGCTTAGTGTAGTCATCTCTTGGCCTCCCTCTACGATTTTTACCCTCCACGCTGCCCTCCAGTACTAAATTAGTGATCCCTTGATGCCTCAGAACATGTCCTACCAACCGGTCCCTTCTTCTTGTTAAGTTGTGCTACAAATCCCTCTTCTCCCCAATTCTATTCAATACCTCCTCATTAGTTATGTGATCTACCCATCTGATTTTCAGCACTCTTCTGTAGCACGACATTTCGAAAGCTTCTATTCTCTTCTTGTCCAAACGAGTTATCGTCCACGTTTCACTTCCATACATGGCTACACTCCATACAAATACTTTCAGAAACGACTTTCTGACACTTAAATCTATACTCGATGTTAACAAATTTCTCTTCTTCAGAAACGATTTCCTCGCCATTGCCAGTCTACATTTTATATCCTCTCTACTTCGACCATCATCTGTTATTTTGCTCCCCAAATAGCAAAACTCCTTTACTACTATAAGTGTCTCATTTCCTAATCTAATTTCCACAGCATTGCCTGACTTAATTCGACTACATTCCATTATCCTCATTTTGCTTTTGTTGATGTTCATCTTATAGCCTCCTTTCAAGACACTGTCCATTCCGTTCAACTGCTCTTCCAAGTCCTTTGCTCTCATTGACAGAATTACAATGTCATCGGCGAACCTCAAAGTTTTTATTTCTTCTCCATGGATTTTAATACCTACTTCGAATTTTTCTTTTGTTTCCTTTACTGCTTGCTCAATATACAGATTGAATAACATCGGGTAGAGGCTACAACCCTGTCTCACTCCCTTCCCAACCACTGCTTCCCTTTCATGCCCCTCGACTCTTATAACTGCCATCTGGTTTCTGTACAAATTGTAAATAGCCTTTCGCTCCCTGTATTTTACCCCTGCCACCTTCAGAATTTGAAAGAGATTATTCCAGTTAATGTTGTCAAAAGCTTTCTCTAGGTCTACAAATGCTAGAAACGTATGTTTGCCATTCCTTCATCTTTCTTCTAAGATAAGTCGTAAGGTCAGTATTGCCTCACGTGTTCCAACATTTCTATAGAATCCAAACTGATCTTCCCCGAGGTCGGCTTCTACCAGTTTTTCCATTCGTCTGTAAGGAATTCGCATTAGTATTTTGTTGTTGTGACTTATTAAACTGATAGTTCGGAAATTTTCACATCTGTCAACAGCTGCTTTCTTTGGGTTTGGAATTATTATATTCTTCTTGAAGTCTGAGGGTATTTCGCCTGTCTCATACATCTTGCTCACCAGATGGTAGAGTTTTGTCAAGCCTGGCTCCCCTAAGGCCGTCAGTAGTTCTAATGGAGTGTTGTCTACTCTTGGGGCCTTGTTTCGACTCAGGTCTTTCAGTGCTTTCAGCCGTTCGCTGTAGCAGCACAACAAGGCCGTTTTGGTTAGTGTTACAAGGCCAGATCAGTCAATCATCCAGACTGTTGCCCCTGCAACTACTGAAAAGGCTGCTGCCCCTCTTCAGGAACCACACATGTGTCTGGCCTCTCAACAGATACCCCTCCATTGTGATTGCACCTACGGTACGGCCATCTGTATCGCTGAGGCACGCAAGCCTCCCCACCAACGGCAAGGTCTATGCTTCTTTGGGGGGGGGGGGGCGGTTTTATCCTTATTTACTTCTTTATTCAACCACGGATTACCTCACGATGATTTGCCATCATAATACAATGAAAAGAAACAGCTTTGAAACTTAGAGGGATGATGACAGACAAACACAAGTGACCATATGTGGGAAACGTGTATTGTTGTACTGAGTATGCAGCAGGCTATTGTGTGTCATTGAGGAAAGGCCGGCCACTGTGGCCGAGCGGTTCTAGGCACTTCAGTCCGGAACTGCGAGCCTGCTACGGTCGCAGATTCGAATCCTGCCTCAGGCATAGATGTGTGCGATGTCCTTAGGTTTGTTTGGTTTAAGTAGTTTCTAAGTCTAGGGGACTGATTAAAAATGGTTCAAATGGCTCTGAGCACTATGGGACTTACATCTGAGGTCATCAGTCCCCTAGATATTAGAACTACTTAAACCTAACTAACCTACGGACATCACACACATCCATGCCCGAGGCAGGATTCGAAATTGCGACTGAAGCGCCTAGAACCGCTCGGCCACCGCGGCCGGCGGGACTGATTACTTCAGATGTTAAGTCACATAGTGCTTAGAGCCATTTGAAACATTTTGATTGAGGAAATGAAAATGTTCAAATTGAGCGCCATTAACCTCAGCGCAGAGCCGATATCGACGTATGAGGGCTTCCTGTGTTCGCTGGAAAATGCGTGGTGTGTTCTGTATTTGTGTGGCTATTGCAGGAATTTTTGCAAGCATTTCCACCTCCGAGTCAACAGGCGTAGAATACCGCTCGGCTTTCATGTAGCCCCAAAGAAAGAAGGCTAATGGGGTGAGGTCTACATCTACATCTACATCTACGTGATTACTCTGCTATTCACAATAAAATGCCGGGCAGAGGATTCAATGAACCACCTTCAAGCTGTCTCTCTACTGTTCCGCTCTCGAACGGCACGCGGGAAAAACGAGCACTTAAATTTTTCTGTGCGAGCCCTGATTTCTCTTATTTTATCGTCATGATGAAGGTGGGTGCCAACAGAATGTTTTCGCAATCGGAGGAGAAAGCTGGTGATTGAAATTTCATGAGAAGATCCCATCGCAACGGAAAACACCTTTGTTTTAGTGATTGCCACTCCAATTCATGTATCATGTCTGTGACACTATCTCCCCTATTTCGCGTTAATACAAAACGAGCTGCCCTTCTTTGTACTTTTTTGATATCATTCCTCCCACCTGATGCGGATGCCACACCGCACAGCAATACTCCAGAATAGGGCGGACAAGCGTAATGCAAGCAGTCTCTTTGGTAGACCTGTTGCACCTTCTAAGTGTTCTGCCAATGAATCGCAGTCTTTGGTTTGCTCTACCCACAGTATTATCTATGTGATCGTTCCAACTTAAGTTATTTGTATTTTTAATCCCTAAGTATTTAGTTGAATTTACAGCCTTCAGATTTGTGTTACTTATCGCGTAATCGAAATTTATCTGATTTCTTTTAGTACTCATGTGAATAACTTCACACTTTTCTTTATTCAGGATCAATTGACACTTTTCGCACGATACAGATATCTTATCTAAATCATTTTGCAAGTCGTTTCGATCACCTGATGACTTTACAAGACGGTAAATGTCAGGATCATCTGCAAACAAACTAAGACGGCTACTCAGATTGTCTCCTATGTCGTTAATATAGATCAGGAACAATAGAGGGCCTATAACACTTCCCTGGGGAACTACGGATATTACTTCTGTTTTATTCGATGACTTTTCGACTATTACTACGAACTGTGTGACCTTTCTGACAGGAAATCACCAATGCAGTCGCACAACTGAGGCGATACTCCGTAGGCACGCAGTTGGTTAGAAGACGCTTGTGAGGTCCCGGGATCTTGCAGTTCTCCCCATGTGTAGCGCTCCATGTTTACACTGCAACTGTTCAAAACTGGCTCTGAGCACTATGGGACTTAACAGCTATGGTCATCAGTCCCCTAGAACTTAGAACTACTTAAACCTAACTAACCTAAGGACATCACACAATACTGCAACTGTCATGCAGGCACTAGTGCTACCAGTTGTTTACTGACGGTGTCGAAGAGCTTGATATCGCGACGTACTACGTATCTTGAACTAGCATTTGGTGTAACAATGTTAGACACAACGACTTTTATCTGCTACACTCGAGTATTACCTAAGCATGCTCAGTGCTGACGCAGTAGGGCTTGCCGACACATGCGGGATCGGACACGTGATCGAATGTGGCTTTGCTGAGGGAACAACCCAGGCATTTTCCAGAAATGGTTTAGGAAAACCAGGAAAACATAAATTAGGATCACCAGACGGAGCAAACTCCATCCTCCAAATATGAGTTTATAATCTTGGCAACTCAGTACCTCATTCGGTTGGGCAGACATTCCGCACCAGATAACTTGTAATGTCAAACATGATTTATCATTGTACACACTATAGGCATCCTTGACCACCAATATGCTGCTATGCCCGCTGGTGACTCCTGGAGCACCAACACGCTGCTGTGCCTACTGAACTTACTCCAGTCTCTTTGGAAAACAGAATCCAGGCCCATAAACATGCTACAATGACTCATATTCGTCTTCATGTCCTCCCTTCAGTCCGTGTCAGAGAGTGAGTCATCTTCCTGCCCCAAGTGTTACGTTAAACTCAGTAGAATAACAAGACATTACCTTCATCCTTAATAGATCATAGCGCAAGACTTTCTTGTAAAATGATTCCATACATTGTGATCATGTTGACTAATGTGAAAGAGTAGTGTAGTTGCTCCTTTCGTCATTAATCTCTACGATGGGACTTCAAACTAATCTTTCATTGTGCGGTATGCATTTATTTTGGATAGACGGCTTTTTAAACTTATGTACTGGGTGGTTATAATAAAAGTGCAGCTGCTCACAGCCCATTGTGGGCTGTAATTATCATATGTTATATGACAGCGAAACTTGGAAGATACACTCCTGGAAATGGAAAAAAGAACACATTGACACCGGTGTGTCAGACCCACCATACTTGCTCCGGACACTGCGAGAGGGCTGTACAAGCAATGATCACACGCACGGCACAGCGGACACACCAGGAACCGCGGTGTTGGCCGTCGAATGGCGCTAGCTGCGCAGCATTTGTGCACCGCCGCCGTCAGTGTCAGCCAGTTTGCCGTGGCATACGGAGCTCCATCGCAGTCTTTAACACTGGTAGCATGCCGCGACAGCGTGGACGTGAACCGGATGTGCAGTTGACGGACTCTGAGCGAGGGCGTATAGTGGGCATGCGGGAGGCCGGGTGGACGTACCGCCGAATTGCTCAACACGTGGGGCGTGAGGTCTCCACAGTACATCGATGTTGTCGCCAGTGGTCGGCGGAAGGTGCACGTGCCCGTCGACCTGGGACCGGACCGCAGCGACGCACGGATGCACGCCAAGACCGTAGGATCCTACGCAGTGCCGTAGGGGACCGCACCGCCACTTCCCATCAAATTAGGGACACTGTTGCTCCTGGGGTATCGGCGAGGACCATTCGCAACCGTCTCCATGAAGCTGGGCTACGGTCCCGCACACCGTTAGGCCGTCTTTCGCTCACGCCCCAACATCGTGCAGCCCGCCTCCAGTGGTGTCGCGACAGGCGTGAATGGAGGGACGAATGGAGACGTGTCGTCTTCAGCGATGAGAGTCGCTTCTGCCTTGGTGCCAATGATGGTCGTATGCGTGTTTGGCGCCGTGCAGGTGAGCGCCACAATCAGGACTGCATACGACTGAGGCACACAGGGCCAACACCCGGCATCATGGTGTGGGGAGCGATCTCCTACACTGGCCGTACACCACTGGTGATCGTCGAGGGGACACTGAATAGTGCACGGTACATCCAAACCGTCATCGAACCCATCGTTCTACCATTCCTAGACCGGCAAGGGAACTTGCTGTTCCAACAGGACAATGCACGTCCGCATGTATCCCGTGCCACCCAACGTGCTCTATAAGGTGTAAGTCAACTACCCTGGCCAGCAAGATCTCCGGATCTGTCCCCCATTGAGCATGTTTGGGACTGGATGAAGCGTCGTCTCACGCGGTCTGCACGTCCAGCATGAACGCTGGTCCAACTGAGGCGCCAGGTGGAAATGGCATGGCAAGCCGTTCCACAGGACTACATCCAGCATCGCTACGATCGTCTCCATGGGAGAATAGCAGCCTGCATTGCTGCGAAAGGTGGATATACACTGTACTAGTGCCGACATTGTGCATGCTCTGTTGCCTGTGTCTATGTGCCTGTGGTTCTGTCAGTGTGATCATGTGATGTATCTGACCCCAGGAATGTGTCAATAAAGTTTCCCCTTCCTGGGACAATGAATTCACGGTGTTCTTATTTCAATTTCCAGGAGTGTATATTAATGCGGAATCGATTTACCCTACAAAAAGATTAGTGCCAATATTGGCCACCAGATGCAAATCTCGCGCCATACAGCATCTCGTCGATGTCTCCAGTGTTCATACCGAACCATTTCTGTAAGCAACGGTTAATAATAAAATCAACATTATGTCTTTCGCACTTGTTTGGCCTGGCCTTTTCTGCCCACATCTCTCCATTAAATATGGAAACACTTCTATGCTTCTTCCTTACATTCACAGCACTAGATATGCATCTGGATACCAAAACTGAAACTTTTTCCAAGCGTAAATCGGTTCAGCACTAAGGCATTATAATATCTACCAAGTTTCGCTGGCATAGGATAATTAAGCCCACACTGTGAAACGTCCCCTTAAAAAAATTATACATGACCGTGCTTAAACTGACACACAATATTTTTTTAGCGCAACGCAATCTGACTTTCAGAAATTCCTACACAAGAATGGCCCTGACTAACATTAACCTATACCTTTCAAAATCACTTACCTCACAAAAATCTTCGTTACTCAAGCTACTGCAATACAGCGAGCGCCACTACTGCCAGCTAAATAAAAGATTCAAACTGCTGAAGGCACTAACTACTGATAGGCATAGTTAGCAAATGAAATATTTTAATAGACAACAAACAATGTATTTACCTTAATAGTCATAATATATATAGCAGTTCATGACATCCATTCTTACAAAAGTACTCTTTCTGATGCTCTCAAAAATCCGCCATCTCACTTCCCCACATCCACCACTGCTGGCGGCTCACCTCCAACTGCGCAACGCTACGCGCTGTTAACAGCCAACAGCCCAACACTACAATGGCAGACAACAATGCAAACTAGCCACAGACTGCACACAGCACAGCCAGTGATTTTCATACAGAGCTCTACGTAACGTTGCCAATAAGAAAACATAAACAGCCTACTTACATAGCCCCCATGCTACCCACAAAAAATTTTACAAATTGTTTTGGGCAGTGGCCAATAATGATTTGATATAATTTTTCATGATTATAATAACAAGGATATCAAATTCACACACTTATTGATACAATGTTGGTCAAATGCTAAAATTTTCTCACAGTCCACAAAGACAATCCTGATCATTCATCACAGTAAAATTGCAGTGTTTTTTCTCAAAGTCTGAGCAGTAAAAGAAAATGCACACGGAAGTAGTGGATTTCCATGCAGTCTTGAAGAAGTAGTGTTGTCGCTACAACGGAAAGATAATGCTGACTCTTGACATGCAGACAGGTAATGGTCCACAACAGAGCAAACCCACAACAGAGTCAGTCGAAATTTGAAGAATACTGGTAGGTAGGTCATCACAGAGCAGACCCACTGTAGTCCTGGTAGAGATTGTGGTATTGGTGGGCCACCAGAGGTGGAGATCCACTGTAATCCTTGTAGAAATAGTAGTATTGTTGGATCATCAAAGGTGTACACCCACTGTAGTCCTTGTGGAGATGGCCAGCACAATCAACATCGAAGAGTCTTGCAGACAATATAGCAAGTCCATAACCACCACTTGTGCACTCACAAAGTTTTTGGAATTGTCCTTAGAACCAGCAATGCTGTTATCCAGTCCCTTGCTGAATTATTAACACACGTGCAAACACTAACAGTCCCTACTTCTCACATATTGTCCATATACTATGACCAACAGAAAAGTGTGCAGTGAAATGGAACTTACAAGTTAATAATATGATGAACTGGTGTCAATTACAATTTTATAACATAAGAATACAATTACAAAGGTACAAAATACATCATTAAAGAACATAACATTACAGATAACATTTGTAGTACAGGGTTTACAAAAGAATCGAAATAACATATACATCAGTGTTACAGGAATTATAAGTTCATACATAAAAGATCAGAATAACTTTCGAAACATCAGCTTCACACGTGAGCAACAAAACAGAACAGATAAATAATGTCTAAACATCTTTACAAAGTAAATAACATAGTATTAGAAAAATTCTACAACGCAACTCTCATCAGATAAACACATAAAGACAGGAAGAACACAAATACCCAAGGGTACACAAACACATAGTGGGATAACACGAAAGGAAAGGACAGGGTTTGTTTTCAGTGTAACATTTGGTACTGCAGTCCAACCCAAAACTTCATCCCATAGATCATCCCTCTTATTTCAATATTTGCTCCACCAAAAAAAGTCCTATCCAAGCATGCTTTCTGTATACTGTTCACATCCTCTTTCAAAAATAGTTTTTCTCCACTGTACACTACTTTTTTTGGCCAAACCAAAGTAAGTGTGAAGTTATCCAACGGTGTAATTACGTAAACATCTGTCACTGATCTAAAATAAATGTTTGTCTCTCTCAGTTAAATGATCAGATAGGTGTGTAATTTATGTGTTAGAGAAATATGATACCGATGTGTAAAGTTGTATAAGCAAATACCATATTAGCTAGGGCTTCTTGTGCTTGCCAAACACATGGTACACAAAGTAAGCGTGTACCCCCCTGAGGATTAATGTAATTATACCCTCAGGTGTTACAGATTACAGCAATGGAATGAAATGTATCACGAAAAACTTTCTTTATAATTCAAAAATCTATAAATCACTCAAATACGTGTACTGTAGCGCAAACTGTGCGTCTTGTTGCAACATAATCTCTATGGAAATGTTGTAGTTATCGTCCTCCGAAAGCTAAGTTCTGCAGAAGTCAATGTACTTACCTCATGATAAACAAAAGTGAAATGCTTGCGTATAGATATCGTAGTTATTACGCTTATTGGCGTGATGAAGAAAGTACTGTACAGTAACGTATTGTTGTGCCACGAAAAAGGCTGTCTCATTGTTGCTATACAACAAAAGTTACTACTAAAACATGTTTTACTTTCCAGAATAATGCAGAAAAACTGTGCAGATATAAAACAGAAACACCGCAAAAGCAACATTGTAAATTGTCACTCATTAGTAGCGTCGTGATAAAACCGTGTAGTTGTCGCATAAATAAACCACTGTGTCATCTGGTATCTCACTGAAAGTACTTTAAATCCAGAATGTATTTTCAAGTAAACCAAAATGTTGCATTAAAATCTCATTAGCAGTACCAGTATATGTTCTAAGTATGTAAGCCTTATAGTCGTTACATAATCGTGCCACTAACAAGCAAGAATGTACACACACAATAACACTGTGTCGTCTGTTCACTATAACAATGCATTCGTAATTACTGTCTAAATATGTTCCCCAGTTTACAGACTGGATAGTATATTTTAAAACATAGTTACATGTTAACAGTTTCTAAGTGTGACAAAGAGTACTAGTAGCGTGAAGTCAAAAATTTTATGGCAAAGACAAAGTTAAAAAGCAGATTATCTTTCAATCAACGGTTTTACATGTGAAATGTGGTGCAATTTTTTTACCCTTTCTAGTGCGCAGAGTTTCAACTTGAAAGCAATTATCATGTGGTATACGTCGGTAAGGAATGCTACAAATTTTCTAAAGGTTAGCGTCTATGTTATTTTTCTCTGAGCCAGCCGGCGCACCTGGCTGCCTGCGGTGCGAGTGATTGTCTGTCTCCTTGTTGGCACGCGTCGTTATTGGGATTAGGAGACCTAACTTCTACAAATTCACCTTGTCGAGAGGGCCCTGCCCTGTTTGAAACCCGCCAGTTCTGATGAAATTCAGGTCTGTCGTTATGATCACATCGTCTGTCGTCATGTCGGTAGTTCCTGTAGTTTCTTTCGTGTCCGTTAAGTGGTGGAGAATTTCTCCCTGAATTATCACTGCATGGTGGATCGTTGCGTCTGAAGTTATTCTGTCTCCTGTGATAATAATAGTTCTGGTTGCCATATTGTCTGCTTCTATGATTGTCTCTGTCATATTCATTACTCTGGAAATGCGATCTTTCTCTGTAATTATTACTAGTCTGCCAACGGTTGTCATACGGGTGGTGTCTGTTTTAATCACGATTTACGTTGTAAGAATAGCTTTGTCGTGTCCAGTTATTATTTCTTTCATCGCGGAATTGTGATGGATGTGACCTGTAATTGTTGTGTTCCTGTTTTCGCGTTCCGCGATTGTCAGTGTCAATTTCTAATTCTTGTAAGAGTCCCTCAAAAGCTTCAATGTCATCTTTGCAACGTCCTGCCAAAATAATATGTCGTAAATGTTCAGGTAGTTTGATTAAGAAAATGCGGATGAGTTCTGAGGGGCTGTATGGGTTTGACAGGTACTGATTCTTGTGCAACATGTCTTCAAAATATTTCACAAGACAGGAGAATTCAGATTTTTCGAAATGTTTCATCATTATGATGCTATGTTTTACTCGGTCTTGTGTAGCTTGAGACCAATATGCTGAGAGGAAGGCATGATAAAATTCTCCTTCACTGTGATAATCGTGAATGACCGATCGCATTCTTACAGGCTGGTTCATTCTCTAAGTAGCCACACATAAATTCTAATCTGTGCTCTAATGACCAGTTGGGAGGAAAACAATGAGAGAATTGATGGAGCCACGCTTGTCGATGAATGTCGTTGCCAGAATTCTTAAATATTTTGAATTTACGTGTGGTAAAGAACAGCTTATAGTCAAAATCATCGTGTCGGCGAGTCGCATATCGGTCATTGTTACCTCGTGTGGGCGGTTGCATCTCAAAATTCGGTGCACATTGCCAGTTTGTTTCATAATTTCCGAAACGCCCTGTGTTATTATTTTGTGACTTTTCCGTATTTCTAAGTTCCTCTTCCCGTGTTGGAGCGCGAGTGTCCTCTGAAATATGTAATTCTTATATTACTTGTGCCAACTGATCTTCTACTTCCCGGATTTCTCTTTTGTACTGTGTATTGATTTGTTTCTGATTTTGTTTGAATTTCTTAATTTGTTCATACTCTTCAGTGTCAGTGAAGGCTACAGGTCTTGTGTCATTCAGATCATCATCTACCTTTGTAGATAAGTTAGTGAACTGATCTGAAAGTTCGGCTACTTTATCCGATAGTGAAATTATTTCCTCTGTGTGTTTTTCTGAACCAAGCTTCAGAGTGTCCATTTGTGTTGAAATCGTATCTACTGTGTCCTTTAAGTTTTCCTGAGTTTTTGCCAATTGCGTAACCGAATCGGTAGATGCAACTGAGTCAATTTTACCTTGCAAGGTCTCATGATTTTCATGAACAATGGTTTGCAGTTCTTTAATGGCTGCTTCGTGATTCTGTAATGCATTTTCATGCCGCGAAAAAATAGGTTGAAAATGCTCACAAATTGTGTCTTTACGTCATTTCAGACTTTTTGACATTTCGATTCAATGATATGTAACTCAGTAGTTAAATCTTCACGTGTTTGTTCAAGCGTGGTGTTTAACTTACGAAGATTTTGTTCCATTGTGTCTAACTTTTGAAGCTTTTGCTCTGTTTGTCTCTGGTATTGTTCCATTGTGTCTAACTTTTGAAGATTTTGTTCCATTGTGTCTAACTTTTGAAGATTTTGTTCCATTGTGTCTAACTTTTGAAGATTTCGTTCCATTGTGTCTAACTTTTGTAGCCTTTGTCCCATTTGTTGCATTAACTGTAATAACAGTGCACTGGTGTCTGAAACATGTTCCTCAGTGCTATTCGGCAGAGCATTTGAACCGGCAATATTCGCATTGTGAAAAGCAGAAAATGTGTCTTGACTTATTTGAGAAAATGGTGAGGACGCAAAACCTGAATCCACAGTATTTGCAAGATTGTGCTCTGTCATTTCGGATTCCTGAGGCGAGCTGTTGCCGACCGATCGATCGATAATGCTTCCCTGTTCACTATTTGTTTCACTGTCTACGCCATTATTTGCCGACCGCTCCATTTCCCTATGCACAATTATCAAATTACTACTTTGAATGTCTGTTAATTCATTACACAGTGGTGCTGATAAGCTACACTCGTCGTCACTAT